>NC_087351.1:55654570-56279570 GCF_030014295.1 Loxodonta africana | reverse complement strand
AGAATTAATACATTTGAATTATAGTGTTGGTAAAGACTATTGAATATAGCACGGACTGCCCGAGGAATGAAGTCTGTCTTTGAAGAAGTATAGCCAGAATGCTACTTAGAAGGGGGAATGGTGAGACTTTGTCTTACATACTTTGGACATGGTATCAGGAGACCAGTCACTGGTGAAGGACACCATGGTTGGTAAAGTAGAGGGTCAGAAGACCCTCAATGAGGTAGATTGACACAGTGACTGCAACAAAGGACTCAAACATAGCAACAATTGTGAGGATGTCATAGGACCAGACAGTGTTTTGTTCTGTTGTACATAGTCACTCAGTTTGAACCCAGTAGAGGGCACCTTGCAACAACAACAATACCCAGTGGTATTTATAATTTCTTTGGCCCACGCAAGCTAGATAATACCATTACCAACAGGATGAAAGGAAGTAAAAATGATTTTTAGTGAATTTTTTGTAATAAATTTCACATATATAGTTATGTTCGAATTATGGAGAGAGGGGATACTCATGAACAATTGAAATTGTCCTCTAATTTAACTTTACCAGATACTTTGCCTTTATTTCAACTTGAGTTTGGTGTGCTTACACATGGGAACATAACGCAGTACATGCTGTGATGGTTAAGATTGTGTGTCAACTTGGCTGGGCCATGATTCTCAGTTTTTATATGTGATCACTCCCATGATGAGTTCTGCTGTGAGTAGCTAATCAGTTGTAAGGGAATTTCTTTGTGTGTGTGACCTGTATCCGAATAGAAATGGAAATCCTGGCTTTTGCCTACTCTGGATCCTGCAGCTGCCTCCTGTTCATCAGACCTCTGGTTCTTGGGACTTGAGCTAGCAGCTTCTCTGCTGATCTTGGGATTTGTAGATCTTCATAGCCTGTGAAGCAAGAGCGCTGTTCTCTGACCTGCCAGTCTTTCTTTTGCCAGCCCTTGAGGCTATGTGAAGTAGAAGCCTCAATTCTGATCCACAGACTTAGGACATTCCCTCCTCTATAGTCAGGTGAGCCATATCCTTGATATAAATCTCTCTTTATGTACATATCTATATGCTTTACTGGTTTTGCTTCTCTAGAGAACTCAGCCTAAGACACATGTATTTGTAAATTATCTGAAAGCAATTTTAATTGCTAGCGTTCCATGATTAGACTTGAATTTACTTTCTTCCCTTATGCTTTATAAAGACATATTATGTTACCTAGAAAGGGCTTTATAAAATTTAATATGTTTTAAGAGATCTGTAATGATGTCAGTTAAGTTTGATCTTGCTTCTGGAGTTGGACAATCATGTAAAAAATTTTTTTTTAATTAGCCTGTGCTACAGTCAACTTGTCTTCATGTCAGGTGGCATCCCCAGAGTTAAGAAAAAAAAGTAATTATTTTTACCACACCACTTTTTAGAGAGAAACAATGGCTTCACATCAGGCATTTACATAGTGTAAAAAATTAACATTTCTGATTTTTTGTATGTTGATGCAAAAGTTACAATGAATTAATTCAATTCTATAAATATTTGTCATATGACTATAACATGCACAATCCTGAATGAGACACGAAGAGAAAAAAAAAAAACGAGTGAGTCATGTCTGCAAGGTAAATTTCATCAAGATGGGATCATGTCCTATTCATCTTTATAGGCCTAGAATAGGGCACACGGCATATACTTAGAAGATGCTCATTATGTGGTCAATAAAATGAAACCATAATGAATGTAATGGGGAATGGATCTAAGAAAAATATGCAGTTAATCACGGACATAGGAATATAAGTGCCTTGTTGTGTGCGTTCGAGTCAATTCCAGTTCATATAGGTACCCTGTAGGAAAGAATAGAACTGTCCTATATGGCGTCCTAGGCTATAATCCTACAGGAGCAGATGGCCAGGTCTTTTTTCCCCACTGGGTGACTGGTGGGTTCAAACCACATACCTTTTGGTTAGCAGCCAAGCATTTAACCGTTGAGCCACCAGGGCTCCTTATAAGTGCCTTAACCCATTGCTGCTGAGTTGATTCCTACTCATAGCGACCCTATAGGACAGGGTAGAACTGCCCCCTAGAGTTTCCAAGGTGCACCTGGTGGATTTGAACTCCCGACCTTTTTAGCTCCTAACCACTACGCCATGAGGGTTTCCCATAAGTGCCTTAGGAAGGTCCAAAGTGATGTGAGGAGACGGTGATCATATCAGGTTAAGATTGGGGAAGAGCAGAAATCTGGGTAGGCTTCATGTGAAAATGCTTCTTCAGATGGCCTTGGAGGATAAACTAGAATGTATAGGTAGGAGGCTGTAAGAAATTAAGATTTTGATTTAACCTGCATTGTTAGAATCAGAAAAAAAAAAAACAAAACAGAAGGAGTGGTTTATGTTGCCTGACTTTCTGCAAGAAAACCGTGGTGACGTAGTGGTTAAGTGCTATGGCTGCTAAGCAAAGGGTCGGCAGTTCGAATCTGCCAGGCGCTCCTTGGAAACTCTGTAGAGAAGTTCTACTCTATCCTATAGGGTCGCTATGAGTTGGAATCAACTGGATGGCAGTGGGTTTGATTTTTTTTTTAACATTCTGCAAAGGAGCTCTGATGGTGCAGTGGTTAAAGTACTTGGCTATTAACTGAGAAGTTGAAGGTTCAAACCCATCAGCTGTTCCTTGGGAGCAAAGATCTGGTAATCTGCTGCCATAAAGATTAAACCGTATGGGGCAGTTCTCCTCTGTCTTACAGGGTTGTATGCGTCAGAATCGGCTTGGCAGCACCCAGCAAGAACAACAATCTTCTGCTGAACTGTTAATATATTCTGCACTGAAGTATTTTAACAAATCCCTTCAAAATGAATTGACAGTACAAGTATGTATTTGTTTTAAGTAAATGATTCCAGATTTTAAAAGAGATAGCTATGAAGTAAAAAAAAAAAAAAAGCCCATTGCCATCGAGTAGATTCTGACTCATTGCAACCCTATAGGACAGAATAGAACTCCCCCATAGAGTTTCCAAGGAGCACCTGGTGGATTCAAACTGCCAACCTTTTGGTTAGCAGCTGTAGCACTTAACCACTATGCCACTAGGGTTTCCAAGTAAGTATCTTAAATTAAGCCCAAATATGTTTGAGAAGCAGAAGACATAACTTTTTGTAATCTATTTAGCAAAGCATAAAATTCTCTCTTGTGTTAGTTTTACCTCTTGTAAATGGAATAAGTTAAGATATTGTTACATCCCCTCAAAGTTAAAATTATTTCAATAATTATTTTCTTCTCATTAAATCAGCCAAGTACTGGGTAATAAAGTTGATTGTAAGAAATCACATGTATCATATACATTGGTGATGTACATTTAAATCTTGGTTCCTAATAGTCTTTGTTTTTCAAATATTGTATTTGAAAATATTTCTTGATTATTGCTTTTATAGGGAATATTGCAGAAGTTTCCTTGAACACTTTCATTTCCAGTATATGGCAGTGCAGTCATATGGCCTTTTGAAATTGCAAAAGAAAATTATAATGAAAGGAAACAGATGTTCACTGCTCATAAGGAACTCTAGGAGATGCTACTACCAAAATATCCATCTTTCGTATCGATAAGATGTTTTTCATTTCTTCCTTTCTCTAAGTGCGTTGGAATCTCCTATGCATACTATTCACTGAAGGAAATACAATGTTTGGGGAATATTGTAATAAGATTTAAGTGTCATATGAAAGGAATAGTTCTGGGAAATTAACTTAGGAGAATTGAATAGCTGCTGATTTCCCCTTTTTATTATTTCTACGCAGTAAAACTTCTAGATTTTCCTGGGATAGGTTACAGGCAGTTCATGTACTTGGAAAAAGATGATAGGGTACAGGAATCCAGAGAGAAGAACATATTTGTATCAAAAGACATATCTGTGTATATGTTTAAATATTATTTATGGTGAAATGTTATCTTCACTTCTTAACACTTTTGTTTCCAAATTTTAATTTTTTTAAAGTTTTTAATGGAATGTGTTTTCAGTATTGGAATGTATACTTAGTAATTGAGTGTGTTTAAATTTTTAGGATTTTGAGAAACACGATCTGGCAATATAATCAATCTGCCAATGAGGTGAGTGACACTTTAGCACCACTGATGTGTGGCATGACAGTGTGCCACTGAGGTAGATAATTTATTGCTGATGCCTTTCCATTTGGTTACATGGGGAACCTCTAGTTTTCCAAATATGACATAGAAAAACCAAACAAAGTCATCAGAGCTCCCTAACTATTGCCCAGGAACGCCATAATTATGCATGCAAGCTATCTCACAGAAATAAAATAAATAAAGGGGGGAAAAAAAGGGAAAAGTTTATAAAACTAACACATCCAGGAAGCATCACCTAATAGAATGTTCAACCTACACAACAGTGAGGCTTCAGCTCTGGTCTGCTGAGCTTCACGCTTTTCAAAAGGGACCCACCTTGATGTTAAATGCTTTAGAACCAGAATAACCCCTTACCTCTAAGGGCTAGAGGCATAAAAAGTGGCTCTTCTAGGCCAGTGGTAGTGAAAGGGTAATGAACTTTATTAGGTAACATTTTAATCTAATAGTAATATTTGCATTCATATTGTTCTCAAAACTCACTTGAACAAAAATTCCCTGGAAAGTCCACGGCATTTATTTGGAGTCAGTGTCTGTTCTTAATGATTCTTCAATGAGGTGGGGTTGAAAGTTTTCTCAGAGCTATCTCCTGGAGCCTTGCATGTGGTCTCACGTGTCACCACACGTAGGCACAAAGCTGCAATCACGGAGCTATCACAGAAACATTTATTGAGAATTTATTATAAGCCAGCATGAAGAATTTTACTCATATTTAACCTTTCAGTTGCTGTGAGCCTAGTACAGGCTGTTGCCGTAGAGTTGACTCCGACTCATAGTGATATTGCCTTAGAATTACACTAATACTTGCAAGTAATATATGTTATTTCGTTTGAATTTGTGAAGTAAGAAGAGAGCAATTATTAAACCCTGTTTTTTACGGGTGAAGAAACTGAGACTCAAAGAAATTAAGGGACTTGTCTAAGTTTACATAGCTAGTGAGTGTGGAAGCTGGGAATCCAACCTAGGACTCCTGGTTCCAAAATTGGGGCTGGTTTCTTTTCAGTAAAATGTGAGTTGTCCCAGGAAACAACCATATATTATCTATTCAAAGGCTGTTGGTTCCAAACTTTATGTTTATTTTATTTTCTCTTACATTCTAGCTGATTGAATGATGGCAAACATTTGAAAACTAAAACATTCAGTCAAGAATTCAGACATTTTCATCTGTGATGTCCAACATACAGATACTTGGAAGCAGAGAATCAAGAAAATTCTGAACTAACAGCTTAGAGAGCATATGGTCCCATATCCTCATTCTACAGATGACAACACTGGATTGATAGCTCTCTTCACAAAACACAGCAGGGTTCTCCATGAACCCAATAAAAACTAGAAATAATGTTATAGTAGTAATATTTTTGGAGGAAATGGTTTTGCTCTTTTGGGTTTTTCCTTTAAATAGCCCTTTCCTATATTCTTTTTTTGTGGTTTTTCTGTATTGGTTTTCTATATTCAGAGAAAGGAAGCATTCTGTCACACACTTTAGTAAAGAAAAAGCAATCCAGACTATTTTTGCCAAAGTAAGCAGGAAGGAACAGAACTCCAGGGAGCGATCTATCTTGAAGGAAATTACCATTTGAATTCTTTGACTCACTCTGGTTATCGTTTAAGATATCTAGTAGACATGACAATGCTAATGTTATGGCCTAACAGGAAAGATCTTTCTTAAAACAAAAATAAGGTTTAGAAATAAAGCATTAAAAAGAATAATTTACTTCTTTCTTTGTAATGTATGAGTTTTCTGCCATCTGCAGAGAAAGAGCACTGTTGGCTTAGCACAAAATAATGAGAGTCTGAGAACTAAAAATTGTTCTGAAATGGCATCAACAGAGCCTGAGGCTCAAGTCCACTGAAGGGGTTGCATTTTATCCTACTTAATTTCCCCCCCTTTTTTATGATATTTCATTACACCTAAATTTTAATGGTATTAGCTATAACCTCAACTGTATTTTCTCAACTGAAGTCTATTATTTTGAGCTGAATGTATTTTCTTCATAAATAATCCAGTACGACAAACCTTTTTTTTTCCAGTTCCTATCAAGTTATCAATACTCATAGAATAATCAAATGCTTAGTATTGCTTGACAAAATTGTAGGCATTAGGGATGGCAGACGTGGAACATGCTCTCGGAGAGTTATTTATTTATAAATTTATAATACCAACTGATAAGTACAATAAAAATTCGTAATGCAGAAGAAAAATATAGCACCTGTCGGAGCATACGTAGGGTGCATGGGCCAAGACTGGGGCCTAAGGAATCTATAAAGGGACAGTTTCCATAGTAAAAATTTTTTGAGACATTTAAACTTAGTACAGTTAGTAACACTTCTGTTTCTCTTTTCTTCGAAATCTATTTTAACAGTTTAAATTTCTGAATATACAGTAGTTATTAGGGATAAATAATGATGCAACATGTAATATTGTTATTACATAAATGAGTATATTTTCTGTCCCATTACTTGGCGTTAGCAAACAAGAATCCTGTCCTTAAGTATCTACTAGTGTTTTAGGTTAAATCATATAAATTTGTTGTTTTTATAGGTTAAAACAGTCAAATATTGGCAATTTCATATGGTTTGAGTGAAAGAAATTTCCAAAGTGATTCTTTCAGGCTGCCATTTTATTTATAATACTTATAACATCTGCACTAAGCCTAGATATTATGAGAAACACAAAATCAGTAATTTTCAGTTTTAATGAGTTCACCCCTCTCTCAAATATCAGAATATATTGCCTCAGTGGTACAGTGGATAAGTGCTCGCTGCTAGGCAAAAGGTTGGTGGTTCAAACCTGTACAGTGGCTCTGCTGGAGAAAGACTTAGTGACCTGCTTCCCTAAAGATTATAGCCAAGAAAACCGTAAAAGGCTGTTCTACTCTGTCACATGGTGTTGCTGTGAGTCAGCATTGACTCCACGGCACTCAGCAACTGAACTGAAGAGAGCTGAGCTACCAGGTGTTGGAGTAGTCAGTTAAGATGACAGACAAAATGAAAGTAACAGTCTAGTTTTTAATAATTTACTGTGATAGTATAAACAGGAGGCCACAGTGTAGGTGCTGGCTCTCTTGGTGTTCCATTATTCCTCATGGAACAGCACTGAGTGAGGGTCAGATGTATCAGTTCAGAGAGGGAAATTGTCTCACTGCCAAATGAGCCCTAAACAAAAGGCCTCTGCCATTTTAGGGACCTGGGGTGGAGGCAGGGGTGAGGGGGAGGGGAAAGAAAGTGGAGTGGAAAAGTACTGAGTACTAGAGTCAGAGTGGAGAAACATGTCTTTCAGGCCCCCCAGTAAGGTGGTATTGACAGAGACACCTGAGAGAAGCCTCAGCCAAGGACCTTCAATAAAGAGTCCTCCAAATGAGGGCACCTGGGCTAGAAATGCAGGTATGCTTAATGGCATGTTCAGCCAGAGGGCTAAGTTCTTGACTGCAACTTCCTCCAGATACTGCAGTGAACCAAGTCTAGTGTGCAGAGGGCAGATTTCGCCCCAAGTCCTGCCAGGTAAGGTTTTTTTAATCGCCTATGGTTGGGCCTGAAAATCACACATAGGATTTTGGCCTAGAGCAAGACTCTGCAATATTAACTATTTCAAACACGCAGTTAGGAACTAAAAGAGATTTGGAACTAAAGTGTTAGATCTCTTGCCTTTGTTTTAGACTGTGGCCTCCAAAGGGCATTTCTAAAGAAAGATGAAATACCAGATTCCATAATATGTAACGCGTAAGATAGTACCAGATTCCAGAAAATAACACCAACCTTGCCCAAATTAAATAATTGGTCTTGTTCTTGGACCTGAAAGTTTGGTGGTTGTTTGGCATGTAGCCAGAAGGAAGGCTCATACCCCCTCAAGAAAGTAGCTGGTAGAAGGTTTTCCACTAGCTGGTTTTAGAGGGCATGTAGTTGAAAGAATTAAGGTGTGATGTTAGGAAGACTTACTGAAATGAAAAGTACTGATATAAACATGAGTTAGCGATTTCCTAAAAATGAATATAAACCATGGTCATATGCATATTCTCGACTTGTCTGCCAACATGTTTATGTAGAACAAGGTAATATTAAGAAAAATAGTGAAAAAGGAAATGATTTTTTTTTATTCTAAACTCTATGATTCTGTTTCTACTACTTTACGTGAGATAACAGAGGCTTTCAATCAAATATGGTTGAAATAATGGATTTAGAAGGAATGGACTAAAGAGTTGGATATAAGCAAAGTGAGAAGAGAGGATCATTCCTTCTGTGTTTGAGTTTGTAAGTTCTACCTCAGGGATCATAGCTGTAACCAGGAAAACTGAGGAAGAAAAAATAATACGTCTTCTTGCTTCACTCTTACTAGCCATCACAGGGATGAGAGGATGAGAGGAGAGATGGAAGAAGAAAAGGCAAGAAAGGACCCATAGGTGCTATTATTGTTGTACTAGGAATATAGGCTACAGTTGAAGGTTTCAAAATGGTTTTAGTTTTTAAAACACTATGAATTTCACTAAAGGCTATTTTTATGCTGAATTTAGAAATCATGAAATGATTAAGATTAACCCAAACCAAATAATAGAGAACAATAAACAAATCACTAAACAGATTTCTCAAGAACTGATATTCTAACCTGAAATCAGCCGTGCACTGCGTAACTTTTTAAAGATTATTTTTTTGTAGCTGATGTTACTTACCTTAGTGAAACATTCTAAGGTCATGAAAAATAAGGCCATCAAACATACTAAGTGTTCAGTTAAATGCCATACAGAAGAGATAGCTAGAAAGGAGAGATTACACTTATGGGTCAAGCACTTTGTAAAACAGCTTTAGGGTAAATACTTGTAGGCAAATATCTAATATGATGTCACACAATGATTAATTTGCTATCATGCTGTCCATGCATTTTCCACTAATGAAGGAACTATAACAATATTTTTACTGATCTTTCCTTTGCTGGCAACTGGACTATTAAAATGGCAAGGTTGTCAAACCCTGCCTTTATCACTAACTAAGTGATAAGAATCAGCATGAATCCAATTGCCATCTGGAAGTAGATACAGGCTTTAACTTCCCACATCGCCATTCCCTGTCACCTGCCACTTTTGTGGTGCTTCTTCTTTTACCCTGACTACTCAGAGTTAGGCCAGAATTTGACACGGGTGGCCACATCAAAACATCCCTGTTCACCCTGGGCCAGATCACTGGGGACCAGCCATACATTCAGAAGTCTGTACAACTTCCTGCATTTTCAACAAGCCAGCCTCTCTCTCTGTCTCTCTCTTCCTCAATCTGTCTCTCTAGCCACCTGGGGATAGGACACAATCTAGAAAGATTTTATGTTTTTTCATCGACTACGTGTGCAACCTTTCTCTATCATCTGGCTACCCAGAGCTGGGTCTTCCTAAATCAACTACCTGTGCAGCCCTCTTCTGTCCACCAAAAAAAAAACCAGCCACCTAAAGTTGGTTCCTCACGAGTTCGGACTCTGTCCTTATTGACTGCCTGCACTGCCCTCCTCTGAATTAGCCACTCCAAGCTAAGCCAGAGTCTCATTGCCCCTCGTGGGTTCATTAACTTCCTAAAATGGCTTACAAAATTCACTATTTTGTAATAGATTTTTAACTATACTTACAGTTACCCATATATTATAACCAGAAAGAGTACATGTGCAGAGATGCATCAAGCAAGGTCTAGGAGAGTCCTGACCACAGGGCTGGCATTGTCCCCAAGGACATGCCACCCTCTCCCATGCATGGATGTTCCCACCAATCCGGGGAGCCCCCCAAAAGAAAGCTCCAAGGTCCCTTAAACATCGGGGTCTAATGTATGTGCATAACTTGATGAATGTGCATAATTGGCTGCTTTGTGCCTCCCTCCCTTCCTGAAGTTTGCTACGAGGGGGTCCTGTGTAGCCCCTGTCATATTTAAGTGTTGCCTGGCTATTTTAGAAAACAAAGGGCACTTTGATTGCTTGAGAATTCCAATGGCTATTTCCAGAAACCAGAGGCCAAATGGAGTTCTTTGTCCCACACTTCCATATTCATAGTCTTGTATCATGCAGTAATATATTTCAAAGTACTTAAAAACAAACTAACAAGAAACTATACTTTGTTTTTCTGTAGTTTATCATTTGAATGAGATAGGAAGATCTGTATTTTTTACAGTATACTTTTTAAACAGCATGAAGTAAGCAAAGGAAAATTAGGATGAAGTTCATTTGGGAATTGTAACTAGGTTGAAACCTATTTATCTTAATCAGCTAAAGTCTAAGAGTGAGTAAAAATTCTACCATTTTACAATGACATTACCAAATTTTCCTTTACTCCCATTTACTCCAAAACAGTTTTATTGAAAAATTTCTATTTTTGTTCCATTATGTTCATTACTCTCTGAAAATGAGAAATTCCTGTTACTCTTTAGAACTTTTCTGTGATCATTTTAGCATTTCCTATTTCTTCTATAATTCTCAGATACTTGAAATATGGACCACAAAATTTGGCATTTAAATATATGTTGTCACATACTGTTCAGTATTTATTTCTTGTGTATTCTCATAAATTATCTACTGTGTTGTGAGGTTTTTAATCTAGTAGTCATTTAATTTGCTTTCCGATGTGTTCCCTACATTTTAGGAATATTTTGCTGATTACATTTCATTATTGCCTAGGCAACCCATAAGCATCAGAGCAAATAGAAGTCTAAACCAAAAAACCTATTTTGTTAATTTCAATTCATAGTGACCCTGTATGACAGAGTAGAACTGCCCCATATAGAGTTTCCAAGGCTGAAATCTTTAGGGAAGCAGATTGCCACATCTTTTTCCCCACAGAGTGGCTAGAGGGTTTGAACTGCTGACTTTTCAGTTAGCAGCCAAGTGGTTAATCACTGCTCTACCACTCGATGTTTTTCAACATTTCTATCTGCCAGTTTGAAGCCCTGGTGGCTCAGTGGTTAAGAGCTTGGCTACTAACTAAAAGTTGACAGTTCAAATCCACCAGCCACTCCTTGGAAATCCTGTGGGGCAGTTTTACTCTGTCCGGTTTTTTATGGGTCAGAATTGACTCAACGACAATGGGTTTGGTTTTTGTTTTTTGGTTTATCTACCAGTTTAAAAACACAAAAACAAAAAACTATTAATGTATTAGAACATACGACCAGCTATGATTGTAAGAAACCAAACCAAATCCATTGCTGTCTAGTGGATTCCGACTCATAGCTACCCTGTAGAACAGAGTAGAGCTACCCCATAGGGTTTCCAAGGAGTGGCTGGTAGATTCAAACTGCTGACCTTTGGGTTAGCAGATGAACTCTTAACCACTATGCCAACAGGACTCCAGCTATGATTATAGAATCTTCTAAATTTTTTTTTTTTTTTTTACTCTGTTTTCACTTTAATTTTCTAAGTACTGTAGTTCTTAAACTGCATGAATGTAGGGAGGTGAAATTGTGTTTCATGCAACAGGCATCTTGACCTCTCTCAATTCCAAACAGGGAGAATTCCATGTCCTAAGATTCTTGTTATACCCTGGTGGCTAGTGATTAAGAGCTAAAGCTGCTAGCCAAAAGATCGACAGTTCGAATCCACCAGGCACTCCTTGGAAACCGTATGGGGCAGCTCTACTCTGTCCTGTAGGGTCGCTATGAGTTGGGATCAAATGACGGCAGAGGTTTGGTTTTGGTTTGGCAGAGTCTCGTTAAGTGGTGGATTTAGATTCCTTGGTCTGCCTGACAGCCTACTGTTCTGAATTGTAACAAACACATTGTAAGCTCATGGCCAACTTGATCCATCTTACATTTAGGTCCTTACTGAAATCTTCTTTTATTTTGTACTTTGTATTGAGACATGTACCAGAAGGAGGCAAACCTACATATTCAGCCACAATGTTCAGGAAAGTTCTTGAAAAGATGGGATAATAGAAATATGTATGAATCATTAAAAGTTTTATTCTTAAAGTCATTTCTACTCTAGTTTCTACTCTATTTCAGGATCAAAATGATCAAGAAGACTTCTGCTAGAAAGATAACAAATGAAGACAAATGATTGCTTTGAAGTTTTTTTTTTTTTTTTTCTTTAATATTTGAATCTCTGAGAGCTGAATTTTGTCTTTTGCGGGTTGTTTAGAAAATCACTAGGTCTTTTGAGGAGTCCTGGTGGTGCAGTGGTTAAGTGGTCGGCTGCTAACCAAAAGGCTGGCAGTTTGAATCAACCAGCTTCTCCTTAGAAACCCTATTAGGCAGTTCTAGTCAACGCAATGACAGTGAGTTAGGTCTTTTGAAGGTAAAAAAGATCAACAAAATTTTTCTGAAAAAATATGTATCTTATTTATATCATCAAAAATTAAAAACTTCATTGTATTCTCTGAATTTAAGTGTGTGATTAAGATTTCTCTCATTTACTGCTGATAGGAATGTAAATTGCTGCTGTTTTTTAGAAAGAGCCTTAAAATAAATAGGCATGATATCAGATGAAAAGCAAGATATAAAGTTACATCAAAAACGTCGACAATGTAAAAAAAAAGAAAATAAATTTTAGGAAAGCAATACATCAAAATAGAAATCACGATTATTTGTGGGAAATGGGATTGTGGGAAAGCTTATACTTTTTTATATTTTCTTTTGATATACTTTTAAAACAGGTTTTTTATATTTTATGAATGCTAAAGTGAGCATGTATGATTTTTATGTTTAGAAAAAAAAAATCCAACACATATTTGTAAAAGAGAAATAGTGGTAATTTCAATAAGTCATGTTACTAGGAATAATGACATGAAGGGCAGAGACTGCAACATAATACTAAGTAAAAAAAAACAACAACCATAGTTCCTAAAATTATAAATTGACTCAGCTGTTGCAAGTTTTATGTAATTTGAAATAAATTCATAGTTTATAGTTGAAGCAGAAATTTCAGTCTAACTTTTAAAATTCCTTAAGCAGAAATAGGTATAAAATGCAGCTCTGGGACTCTACCCAGTCATTATTTTGTGGTAGGAAGTCCTCCTTTTCTTTTCTTCTCTATTCCTTCTCCCTTTCCTTACATATTTGTTAAGTATTGGCTATGTGGTTGGAACTGTTTTAGATGCAGAGGATATAAAAAGATAAATAGCCTCTGTCTTTAAGGAGTTTGCAAATTAAATAGTATAAACATTCTTGAAAACTTAACTTCATTTGAAGAAACTAAACTCAAAGAGATTTAAAAGGGGAAAAAATCTTCAGGGACAGCACACATTCGAGTTTAATTATTAAAATTCTCAGAAACAAGCTACACAGCTGTATTATTTGTCTAATGTACTTAAGGCTGACTTTACAATCTATTAGCTCAGCTAGGAGAGCTGTCAGCTTGCTGAAACGAACAGGTAGTCTTGTTTCTTCTTGAATAATAGAGACAAGAGAGTGGGATTGAAGGACCACAGGGAGAGATTTTTGAAATTGTCTCTCTGATGTTGCATTCACCACTCTCCTTTTTACTCTGAAATGAAAATAAAGTTAAAGGTGTATAAAAAGGATAACAGTTTAAAACAAATTTCTTATAGCTGTTCTATATAATATAATGGAATAATTTCAGCAAGATATTTTTCTTGTGGATATTTGTCTTCTCCAAGTCAAAGCATTTAGCAACTTGACAACAGGATGAGGAGTGCAAAACCACTCTTAGGTGACCAGCTTGCGATCAAAGCATGCTCTGCAAATCTCTGCTATTATTCCCCCTTGCTTGCTTCATTATTTTCTGTCTTCTTATTCTGTTCAAAGGATTTCCTCATTCAACAGCACATTCCTTCAATACCTCAGTTCTATAAGATCAACTACCAATGCTAATTGCAGAGGCACAGAACATATGTGTTAGGGGGAGAGACCTCAGGGATAACAACTTTATTTTACGTTTTATAGAGCCCAAGACTGCTTTTATCTTTTAATTCTCTATGCAGTAGCTGCACTTATCTTTCGTGAACAGATTTGAAATGTGATGAAAATGCTAACAAATTCCCGAATATATAACCTTTCCTTTCTGGTATCATAAAGGATTGGGATGAGTGACTCATTTCTTTATATTATCCATATACAATTGTGGTCGTTACTGACCCGTTAATTATAGTTATTAGCTGCCATAAAATTTCAAAGCACTTTGCAACCTTCCTATTATTTGCAAACCAAGTACTTCACTTCAGGGATTCCAATATTTTTGATTCAGTATTCAAGCATATTTCTTTTATAGCTGAATTTTGCATCAATCTATTCGTATAAAAATAGATACTATTAATGAGGGTCACTATGAGTCGGAATCGACTCGACGGCACTGGGTTCTGGGGATTAATGAGGAAATATCTCAAATGGTCCCCCACCCCTCACTAGCCCCACAAAATATTCATTTTTAATGAATGACAAATAATGTAAAGAAATACATCTATTTTAAAATTAAATGCCTAGTAATCAAAGCCCAATGTAGGTGTAGACAAGGTCATTAATATGACTATTTAGATCTTGTACTATTAACTTTTTTACAATTTTATTCCTATGCCTAGACTAATGTTAATGTTTTTATTCACACGGATAAGGGGAATAATAATAACAATACCTAATATTTATTGTGCATTTACCATGTTACAGGCGTTATGATGCTTTACTTGAAATATTTTATTAATTCATACAGTAATTGTTAGTATCTTCATTTTATAGATGAGGTAAGCAATTTGCTCCAATTTGCACAGGTAGTGATTGATCAAAATTTGACCTCTTGTCTTTCTGAGTGACTCCATGATCCAATACACACACACAGTTAACCAATATATTATAATGTGTCCTTCAATATATTATAATGTGTCTTACTATCTAGATGCCTCTAATAAAAAGGTAAATTGATTTAATTGGAACTTTTAGAATCATATTTTTGATGATAATGATTTTGTTTCTAACACTCAAATTGTGACCTTTTTTATATCTACAAGGCCTAATGTATTATTACGTAATGATATTTTCTTCTGGGAAACAGTTGCTTTTCTCTGTGTTCCCAGTGCAGAGCACAGTGCCTGACAAACAGAGGACACTTACTAAATGTTTACTGAATGAATGGATTTGTATGCCATTTTTATTAAAAATTGGATCAAACACTGCATATAGTTTTGTCACTGCTATTCTTTTTTTTTTATTCTCAAACAATAATTCGAGAACATCAACCAGAAACATCATCCTAAGTCAACAAATCTACATGTAATACACCATGTTTAATAGCTCTGTGGTAGTCCATGGTATGCTTCACATAATTAACATCTGTTCCCTATTTTTGAAATGTTAAGTTAGTTGCCAATTTTTAGCATTTATTATCAAAGTTGGGAGGGCGTATTCATCTCTTTATACACAGCTCTGACTATTTAAGAAATGGAATTACCAGTTCATTAAGGTATGAAGGCTTTGATAAACCAAAAAACCAAACCCGTTGCCGTATAGAACAGAGTAGAACTGCCCCATAGTATTTCCAAGGAGAACCTGGTGGAGTCAAACTGCCAACCCTTTCGTTAGCAACCATAGCTCTTAACCACTATGCCACCAGGGTTTCTGAAGCTTTTGATAGGCATTAATAAACTTCAAGGTCACACTAATTTACATTCTCATCAACAGAAAACAGAGAAAAAAAGGATGCTTAGAGGAGTTTAGGCTTTATTCTTTGCTGTAACAGATTTACTACAATGATCTGAGTAAGCCATCTAACTTGCTTTTGAAAAGTTGGTTGATAATACTCTGGATACAAAGTTCATATAGGTTATAATTTGCAATTACAGTTCAAAGGGGGCACTGATTATTTATATATATAAAATGATATATATACATACACCCATTGCCATTGAGTTGATTCCAACCCATAGCGACCCTATAGGACAGAGTAGAACTGCCCCATAGGGTTTCCAAGGCTGCAATCTTTACATAAGCAGATTGCCATATCTTTCTTCTGTGGAGTGGCTGATGGATTCAAACTGCTGCAGACCTTTAGGTCAACAGCCAGGGACTTAATCACTGCGCCACCAGGGCTCCATGTGTATATGTCTCAAAATTCATAGATAAGAAAAAAACTACCCAATTAAAAACTGGGGAAAAGATTTGAACAGACACTCCACCAAAGACAATATAGAAATGGTAAGTAAGTACATGAAAAGTTGCTCAATATCATTATTCATTAGAAGAATACAAATTAAAATCATAATGAGCCACTACCATACATTTACAAGAATGGCTAAAACAAAACAAAAACCTGGCAATACCAAGTACTGGTGATGGTGTGGTACAAACACAACTTTCATGCATTGTTGGTAGAATGCAAAATGGTGCAATTACTTTGGAAAGCAGTTGGGTAGTTTTAATAAAGTTAAACATATCTATAGCATATGATCCAGCAATTCCACTTCCACGTATTTCCCTAAAAGAAATTAAATCTTATGTTCACACAAAAACCTGTAGTGAATGTTTATAGCAGCTTCATTATAAATGACAAAAAACTGGAACAACCCAAATTTCCTTCACCATGTAAATTAATAGAAAAATTATAATACATCCATACAATAAAACACTCCTCAGAAATAAAAAGGAATCAACTGTTGGTATACACTAATAACATGAATAAGCCTCAAATTAATCATGCTAAGTGAAAGAAGCCAGGCACAAAAGGCTACATATTTTATGACACTATATATATGACATTCTGCAAAAGGCACAACTTTAAGGAGAGAGTAAAGGTCGGTGGTTGCCAGAGATTGGGGGTAGGTGATGGGTTGACTACAAAGAGTAAGATTAAGAAATTTTCTTCAGCTTATGGAACTGTTCTGTATCTTGACTATGGTTGCATGATGCTCTGCATTTATCAAAACTTATAGAACACTATCCTAAGAGAGGTGGGGCCAAGATGGCAGACTAGGTAGACGCTACCTCGGATCCCTTTTGCAACAAAGACTCAGAAAAACAAGTGAATCGATCACGTACATAACAATCTAAGAACCCTGAACAACAAACACAGATTTAGAGATGGAAAACGAACAAATACGGGGAAGCAGTGATTATTTTCAGAGCCCGGAGCCAGCGTCCCAGTCAGGTAACCTTTGGCGCCCGATTTAGGGCAGAGCCCAGGGGAGCTGACTGCGCAAACAAGGGGACCAGCTCTACACCCCTGAACTCACCCCGGGAGGGGGCCCAGCCAGTTAGCACGGGCGGCATGGCGACTCAGCTGGTGGGAGAAATCCCCGGGAGGCAGTGACTGGTCTTGGAGCTGGGAGAGCAGCGTCTCAGCTGGGGAATCCTCCAGCCAGGATTTTGACTGGGCGCTGTCACGGCACAAGCACGGGGAGCTGCTCCACTCCCCTGAACTAACCCCGGGAGGGGGCCCAGCCAGTCCGCGGGGGCGGCATGGCGATGCGGCTGGTGGGACTCGAAGTCCCCGGGAGGCAGCGACTGATTTTGGAGCCGGGAGTAAAGCGTCCCAGCAGGGGAACCTTGATGCTAGGATTTGGATGGGCAGTGGGTGGCTTCAGAGGGCCAGACCCCCGAGGGCAATCTCCACACAGCCAGCACACATAGGCAACACACCCCGTGGGAATCTCAGATATAATAGTCATTCCAAGCAAGACAAGCAACTCTGGCTATATTCTGCGGTGCTACTCTCCTATCTTGCTGATCCCTCCCCCACCCTCCCCAGGCGGCTTCATTAACATTGGAATTGCTTGAGCCAGAGGGAGAACGGCTCCGGCTCCCTGGCGGCTTTGCTTCCCTCCCCCTTTTTTTTTCTTTTGGTCTTTTCCTAACCTACTCTTTCGGCCTGAGAGAAGGAACAAAAAAAAAAAAAAAAAAAAAAACCCAGGGACCAAAAATCCACCCCTAAGTGGACTAAAAACACAGAACCAGCTACAGCCAAGCATATATGATCCAAATCTCAGACTTTCATCCTTACAGGGAACAAGGTGGCAGTTATAACCCAAAGGCAATTCTGATAGGGATCTGACTGCATTTTTTTTTAGCAGATTTTCTGGAAAAACTAGTCTCCAGTGATGGCTCGGAGACAGCAGTCCATATCAAACCACATAAAGAAGCAGACCATGACAGCTTCTCCAACCCCCCAAACAAAAGAATCAAAATCTTTCCCAAATGAAGATACAATCCTGGAATTATCAGATACAGAATATAAAAAACTAATTTACAGAATGCTTCAAGACATCAGAAACGAAATAAGGCAAACTTCAGAAAAAGCCAAGGAACACACTGATAAAACAGTTGAAGAACTCAAAAAGATTATTCAAGAACATAGTGGAAAAATTAATAAGTTGCAAGAATCCATAGAGAGACAGCATGTAGAAATCCAAAAGATTAACAATAAAATTACAGAATTAGGCAACGCAATAGGAAGTCAGAGGAGCAGACTCGAGCAATTAGAATGCAGACTGGGACATCTGGAGGACCAGGGAATCAACACCAACATAGCTGAAAAAAAATCAGATAAAAGAATTAAAAAAAATGAAGAAACCCTAAGAATCATGTGGGACTCTATCAAGAAGGATAACTTGCGTGTGATTGGAGTCCCAGAACAGGGAGGGAGGGCAGAAAACACAGAGAAAATAGTTGAAGAATTCCTGACAGAAAACTTCCCTGACATCATGAAAGACGAAAGGATATCTATCCAAGATGCTCATCGAACCCCATTTAAGATTGATCCAAAAAGAAAAACACCAAGACATATTATGATCAAACTCGCCAAAACCAAAGATAAACAGAAAATTTTAAAAGCAGCCAGGGAGAAAAGAAAGGTTTCCTTCAAGGGAGAATCAATAAGAATAAGTTCAGACTACTCAGCAGAAACCATGCAGGCAAGAAGGCAATGGGATGACATATACAGAGCACTGAAGGAGAAAAACTGCCAGCCAAGGATCATATATCCAGCAAAACTCTCTCTGAAATAGGAAGGCGAAATTAAGATATTTACAGATAAACACAAGTTTAGAGAATTTGCAAAAACCAAACCAAAGCTACAAGAAATACTAAAGGATATTGTTTGGTCAGAAAACCAATAACATCAGATACCAGCACAACACAAGGTCACAAAACAGAACGTCCAGATATCAACTCAAATAGGGAAATCACAAAAACAAATTAAGATTAATTAAAAAAAAAATACTCATAACAGGGAATCACAGAAGTCAATAGGTAAAAGATCACAATAATCAAAAAGAGGGACTAAACACAGAAGGCATAGAACTGCCATATGGAGAGTGATACAAGGCGATATAGAACAATACAAGTTAGGTTTTTACTTAGAAAAATAGGGGTAAATAATAAGGTAACCACAAAGAGATATTACAACTCCATAACTCAAGATAAAAGCCAAGAAAAACGTAACGACTTAAATAACAAAGTCAAACACTCCGAAAATGAGGATCTCACAATTTACTAAGAAGAACGTCTCAGCACAAAAAAGTAAGTGGAAAAATGAAATTGTCAACAACACATATAAAAAGGCATCAAAATGACAACACTAAACACTTATTTATCTATAATTACGCTGAATGTAAATGGACTAAATGCACCAATAAAGAGACAGAGAGTCTCGGACTGGATAAAGAAACACGATCCGTCTATATGCTGCCTACAAGAGACATACCTTAGACTTAGAGACACAAACAAACTAAAACTCAAAGGATGGAAAAAAATATATCAAGCAAACAATAAGCAAAAAAGAAGAGGAGTAGCAATATTAATTTCTGACAAAATAGACTTTAGACTTAAATCCACCACAAAGGATAAAGAAGGACACTACATAATGATAAAAGGGACAATTGATCAGGAAGACATAACCATATTAAATATTTATGCACCCAATGACAGGGCTGCAAGACACATAAATCAAATTTTAACAGAACTGAAAAGTGAGATAGACACCTCCACAATTATAGTAGGAGACTTCAACACACCACTTTCGGAGAAGGACAGGACATCCAGTAAGAAGCTCAATAGAGACACGGAAGACCTGCTTACAACAATCAACCAACTTGACCTCATTGACTTATACAGAATTCTCCACCCAACAGCTGCAAAGTATACTTTTTTTTCTAGCGCACAGGGAACATTCTCTAGAATAGACCACATATTAGGTCATAAAACAAACCTTTGCAGAGTCCAAAATATCGAAATATTACAAAGCATCTTCTCAGACCACAAGGCAATAAAAGTAGAAATCAATAACAGAAAAACTAGGGCAAAGAAATCAAATACTTGGAAATTGAACAATACCCTCCTGAAAAAAGACTGGGTTATAGAAGACATCAAGGAGGGAATAAGGAAATTCATAGAATGCAACGAGAATGAAAATACTTCCTATCAAAACCTCTGGAACACAGCAAAAGCAGTGCTCAGAGGCCAATTTATATCAATAAATGCACACATACAAAAAGAAGAAAGAGCCAAAAGCAGAGAACTGTCCCGACAACTTGAACAAATAGAAAGTGAGCAACAAAAGAATCCATCAGGCACCAGAAGAAAAAAAATAATAAAAATTAGAGCTGAACTAAATGAATCAGAGAACAGAAAAAGAATTGAAAGAATTAACAAAGCCAAAAGTTGGTTCTTTGAAAAAATTAACAAAATTGATAAACCATTGGCTAGACTGACTAAAGAAATACAGGAAAGGAAACAAATAACCCAAATAAGAAACGAGAAGGACCACATCACAACAGAACCAAATGAAATTAAAAGAATCATATCAGATTATTATGAAAAATTGTACTCTAACAAATTTGCAAACCTTGAAGAAATGGATGAATTCCTGGAAAAACACTACCTACCTAAACTAACACATTCAGAAGTAGAACAACTAAATAGACCCATAACAAAAAAAGAGATTGAAACGGTAATCAAAAAACTCCCAACAAAAAAAAGCCCTGGCCCGGACGGCTTCACTGCAGAGTTCTACCAAACTTTCAGAGAAGAGTTAACACCACTGCTACTGAAGGTATTTCAAAGCATAGAAAATGACGGAATACTACCCAACTCATTCTATGAAGCCACCATCTCCCTGATACCAAAACCAGGTAAAGACATTACAAAAAAAGAAAATTACAGACCTATATCCCTCATGAACATAGATGCAAAAATCCTCAACAAAATTCTAGCCAATAGAATTCAACAACATATCGAAAAAATAATTCACCACAATCAAGTGGGATTTATACCAGGTATGCAAGGCTGGTTTAATATCAGAAAAACCATTAATGTAATCCATCACATAAATAAAACAAAAGACAAAAACCACATGATCTTATCAATTGATGCAGAAAAGGCATTTGACAAAGTCCAACACCCATTTATGATAAAAACTCTCACCAAAATAGGAATTGAAGGAAAATTCCTCAACATAATAAAGGGCATCTATGCAAAGCCAACAGCCAATATCACTCTAAATGGAGAGAACCTGAAAGCATTTCCCTTGAGAACGGGAACCAGACAAGGATGCCCTTTATCACCGCTCTTATTCAACATTGTGCTAGAAGTCCTAGCCAGGGCAATTAGGCTAGACAAAGAAATAAAAGGCATCCGGATTGGCAAGGAGGAAGTAAAATTATCTCTATTTGCAGATGACATGATCTTCTACACAGAAAACCCCAAGGAATCCTCCAGAAAACTACTGAAACTAATAGAAGAGTTTGGCAGAGTCTCAGGTTATAAAATAAACATACAAAAATCACTTGGATTCCTCTACATCAACAAAAAGAACACCAAAGAGGAAATAACCAAATCAATACCATTCACAGTAGCCCCCAAGAAGATAAAATACTTAGGAATAAATCTTACCAGGGATGTAAAAGACCTATACAAAGAAAACTACAAAGCTCTACTACAAGAAATTCAAAAGGACACACTTAAGTGGAAAAACATACCTTGCTCATGGATAGGAAGACTTAACATAGTAAAAATGTCTATTCTACCAAAAGCCATCTATACATACAATGCACTTCCGATCCAAATTCCAATGTCATTTTTTCAGGTGATAGAGAAACAAATCACCAATTTCGTATGGAAGGGAAAGAAGCCTTGGATAAGTAAAGCATTACTGAAAAAGAAGAAGAAAGTGGGAGGCCTCACTCTACCTGATTTCAGAAGCTATTATACAGCCACGGTAGTCAAAACAGCCTAGTACTGGTACAACAACAGGCACATAGACCAATGGAACAGAATTGAGATCCCAGATATAAATCCATCCACGTATGAGCAGCTGATATTTGACAAAGGCCCAGTGTCAGTTAATTGGGGAAAAGATAGTCTTTTTAACAAATGGTGCTGGCATAACTGGATATCCACTTGCAAAAAAATGAAACAGGACCCATACCTCACACCGTGCACAAAAACTAACTCCAAGTGGATCAAAGACCTAAACATAAAGACTAAAACGATAAAGATCATGGAAGAAAAAATAGGGACAACCCTAGGAGCCCTAATACAAGGCATAAACAGAATACAAAACATTACCAAAATGACAAAGAGAAACCCGATAACTGGGAGCTGCTAAAAATCAAACACCTATGCTCATCTAAAGACTTCACCAAAAGAGTAATAAGACCACCTACAGACTGGGAAAGAATTTTCAGCTATGACATCTCTGACCAGCGCCTGATCTCTAAAATCTACATGATTCTGTCAAAACTCAACCACAAAAAGACAAACAACCCAATCAAGAAGTGGGCAAAGGATATGAACACACACTTCACTAAAGAAGAGATTCAGGCAGCTAACAGATACATGAGAAAATGCTCTCGATCATTAGCCATTAGAGAAATGCAAATTAAAACCACGATGAGATTCCATCTCACTCCAACAAGGCTGGCATTAATCCAAAAAACACAAAATAATAAATGTTGGAGAGGCTGCGGAGAGATTGGAACTCTTATACACTGCTGGTGGGAATGTGAAATGGTACAACCACTTTGGAAATCTATCTGGCATTATCTTAAACAGTTAGAAATAGAACTACCATACAATCCAGAAATCCCACTCCTCGGAACATACCCTAGAGAAACAAGAGCCTTCACACAAACAGATATATGCACACCCATGTTTATTGCCGCTCTGTTTACAATAGCAAAAAGCTGGAAGCAACCAAGGTGTCCATCAGCGGATGAATGGGTAAATAAATTGTGGTATATTCACACAATGGGATACTACTCATCGATAAAGAACAGTGACAAATCTGTGAAACATTTCATAACATGGAGGAACCTGGAAGGCATTATGCTGAGCGAAATTAGTCAGAGGCAAAAGGACAAATATTGTATAAGACCACTATTATAAGATCTTGAGAAATAGCAAAAACTGAGAAGAACACATACTTTTGTGGTTACGAGGCGGGGAGGGAGGGAGGGAGGGAGGGAGGGAGAGGGTTTTTTATTGATTAATTAGTAGATAAGAACTGCTTTAGGTGAAGGGAAAGACAACACTCAATACATGGAAGGTCAGCTCAATTGGACTGGACCAAAAGCAAAGAAGTTTCCGGGATAAAATGAATGCTTCAAAGGTTAGCGGAGCAAGGGCTGGGGTTTGGGGACCATGGTTTAAGGGGACTTCTAAGTCAGTTGGCAAAATAATTCTATTATGAAAACGTTCTGCATCCTACTTTGAAATGTGGTGTCTGGGGTCTTAAATGCTAGCAAGCGGCCATCTAAGATGCATCAATTGGTCTCAACCCACCTGGATCAAATGAGAATGAAGAACACCAAGGTCACACGACAACTAAGAGCCCAAGAGACAGAAAGGGCCACATGAACCAGAGACCTACATCATCCTGAGACCAGAAGAACTAGTTGGTGCCCGGCCACAATCGGTGACTGCCCTGACAGGGAGCACAACAGAGAACCCCTGAGGGAGCAGGAGATCAGTGGGATGCAGACCCCAAATTCTCATAAAAAGACCAGACTTAATGGTCTGACTGAGACTAGAGGAATCCTGGCGGCCATGGTCCGCAAACCTTCTGTTGGCACAGGACGGGAACCATTCCCGAGGACAATTCATCAGACATGAAAGCAACTGGACAGTGGGTGGGAGAGAGATGCTGATGAAGAGTGAGCTAATAATATCAGGTGGACACTTGAGACTGTGTTGGCATCTCCTGTCTGGAGGGGGGATGGGAGGATAAAGAGAGTGGGAAGCTGGCAAAATTGTCACGAAAGGAGAGACTGGAAGGGCTGACTCATTGGGGGAGAGCAAGTGGGAGTACGGAGTAAGATGTATATAAACTTATATGTGACAGACTGACTTGAATTGTATGTGTTCACTTGAAGCTCAATAAAAGTTAATAAAATAAACAAAAAACAAAGAAAAAAAACTTATAGAACACTATCCTAAAAGGAATGAACTTATTTTTTGTAAATTCAAACATAAAGACATGAAAATTTAAAGAAAAATTAATAAGTGGGAAGAAGGTAACTATATCGCATGCTGCCTCTGATACAACGGTGTGGCATGGTAAGCGTAGGTGTGCTTGTATATGCACAGGCAAGCATATGTGTGTGTGCATATGTGTGTGCTTATTATTATCACTATCATTGTCATGTAGTTTCCAGAGACAGATAATAAGATATGATCAGCCTAGATCTGGTTTCTGCTGTTCTCCATTTGAACCCAAAGAGGAAATCATTTAATAATAGATAGATTTGGATGTTTTTGCTAGGAAGGGCCCTGAGAATTTGTCTTCATGTCTCCCTCACATTTTATCCTCAAGGTGGGGATCCTTATCTAGATTGGTCAAGAGGCTGATCCAAAGTCACAAAACTACTTTGGAGTCAGAGTCTGAAATAGATCTAGCTTATTTGTTTATTTTTCTTTTGAATCGGTTGTCATCCTGTTTCAGAGAGGTGATAGGACTGAAAATGCATTAATATTGCTAAAAGCTAAAGTCTTTGCTAACCTTGTTTGATTTGTATTACTTGTCATAAACTTTAGGAAATATAAAACTGTCTTTCAGTAAGATAAAGATAAGATTACCTAGCTATAGTATTAATAAATTTGCATCTAGAAACTCATTTAAGTTCCTCTGAGGAAATAAATTTGTATCATGTAATTACCATATTAATTGCCTTAAATTCAACTAGATCCCTCCACATAAGAAAAACATTAGAACTGGAACCGTGAATCACTGTTCAATTTTGATGCTTTTAATTTAGTTTTGATTTTTGATTTTACTTTTTATTTTGAAGTGTTATTAAAAAAAAAAAAAAAAACACCCCAAACCAAACCCATTGCCATCAAGTCCGTACCAACTCATAGTGACTATATAGGACAGAGTAGAACTGCCCCAATATGGTTTCCAAGGATCAGCTGGTGGATTCCAACTGCTGACCTTTTGGTCAGCAGCTGTAGCTCTTAACCACTGTACGACTTTATATTTTGAAATGTTATACTTGTACACATTTGGATTGTTTGTCAAAGTTGGCCTAAAGGCATACAAAAATTGCCCTTTTGGAAGTGGTTATCTGTTCATCATCTGAAATGATTAGATGCCTGTACTTGATATATAGGCTTAGTTCAGGCATTAACACTGCTGGAGAATATACTGCCCTGGGCATTTGTTAATGGGTCCTGAGGAGAAATGAAAAGGGTGGTGACAGAATGTGATATTAGGTTGAAGTGGTCAAGACACATAAGATGTAGGACCCAGGAAGATACAGAAACTAGCATTAGAGGCCTAAGCTGGACAGAGAAAAAACAGACTTAACATAGTGAGAATAAGTATTTAGGATTTGTTTGTTTACATATGGATGAGTATATGTGTGTGGGGCATGGATATGTGTGAATTTATTTCCTGACTTTATCAATAAAAAAAATGAGTCAATTATAAAAACACATATATTAGGATCTCTGATTCCGGCCAAGATGTGTTAGCATGGACTGGATTTACCCTTCTGTCCAAAATAACTAATAAAACAGGACCAAATACATGAGATAAAAGCTTTCAAGACATTAGACATCAGGTAACAAAGGACAGTAATCCTTGAGAGATGTGAAACAAACCAGGTGAGTCCTTTGCCCCAGATTACTGCCTTGTGAGAGATTCCAGGCTATGGCACAAGGAGGATAAATCCCAGCAAACTTCAGGAGATTCCCTAAAATGAGGAGATAGAGCTTAGAGTGTGAGGGAACTGAGGTGGTTACAGTGCATGGGAGAGTGCTGGAGAGAAGAAAGCTGTCCACAAGAGAATACTGAGGATATGCAGATTGCCACCCCTGAGCAGGAGTCCTGGTGGCATAGTGCTTTAAAACTTGGCTGCTAACCAAAAGGTTAACAGTTCAAATCCACCAGCTGCTCCTTGGAAACCCCATGGGGCAGTTCTACTCTGTCCCGTAGGTTCGTTATGAGTTGGAATTGACTTAACTTCAATGGGTTTGGTTTTTTTGATTATAATTAATGTGTGTGTGTGAGGAAATTACCTTAGCTGGACAAAGAACTAATTGAAAGTTTTAGTGCAAACAGTACTTGGAATTCACAGCAGCCTGGAAATAATACCTATTCTCACCAGCTAGAATGGAAAACCTCGTAATTTGTAAGGTACTGGGTAGAGTAACCCAAAAATTCTTGCCTCAGTAGTGGGAAATAATTAGCATTAGACTAAATGCTTCTCTGGTTTTGGCTAATTTAAAAAGCAAAATCCGAAAGGATCTAATTGATTCCAGGTAACTTAACTATATGCAAGAACCAAGCTTAGTTATATATACCCGCTGCTGTCGCTTCGATTCCGACTCATAGCGACCCTATAGGACAGAGTAGAACTGTCCTGTATGGTTTCAAGGAGTGGCTGGTGAATTTGAACTGCTGACCTTTTGGTTAGTAGGCTGAGCTCTTAACCACTGCACCACCAGGGCTCCAAGTATATTTATAGGAATACAAAAAAGATCTAACAACCAACAAGTATCCAATAAAAATTCCCAGGCATGTGAAGGAGCAAGAAATCTAATCCAACTTGAGGAGAAAAATCAAGGAATCGAAACTGACCCAGAATTTACACAGATGTGGGAATTAGCAGACAAGGGCATTAGAAGATTATTACAAATCTCTTCCATGTCTTGAAAAAGAAAAGGAAAGACTGAATATAATAAGCAAACACATTAAAGATATTAAAAAAGACTCAGATAAAACTTCTATTTATGAAAACTCCAGTGTCTGAGCTCAAAAAATACAGTGGATGAGATTAATGGTAGATTAGAAATTTCAAAAGAAATGACTAGTAACTTAAAGATGTAAAACTAGAAACTATTTGAAAGAAAACATAGGCTAAAAAAATGAATGGAGAATTGGTGAGCTCTCGGACAACTTCAAGCAGCCAACTATACATGTAATTTGAGTACTTGAAGGAGGTACTAGAATATAAAAGTATTTGAAGAAACAATAGTATAAACACAGAGATCCAAGCAGAAGAAACATGAAGAAAACCATACCAAGGTTCATCATAATAAAGTTGTTCAAAGTCAGTAATAAAGTGAATAATCTTAAAATGATACTACTTACAGACTAATAAAGAAAGGATGACAGCAGATTTCACATAGAAAGCAAGGTAAGCCAGCAAATGGTGGAGCAACATCTTTAAAGTAATGAAAAAACAAACAAGCAAAAAAACCCAATACTTATCAACCTAGTATTTTGTATAGAATTCTGTATCAAAATTCTGTACAAACTAAAGACTTTTTCAGGCATACAAAAGTTAAAAATATTCATTACTAGTAGACCTACGCTACAAGAAAAGAGTGCTTAAGGCAGAAGGAAGATGACACCAGGTAGAAATACGGACCGATACCGAAAACTGGCAAGTGTTTGAATAAATAATATGTTTTTCCTACTATTTAAATATTTATAAAAGATAATTGTTTAAATAAGAATAATAACAAATAATAATGTAATGATAACAATGTTATAACATTTATAATATATGCAGAAATAAAATGTATGACAACAATATTACAAAGAGCAAGGGGGAGAAAGGGTAGTATACTATTGTACAGTTCTTAGAGTACACAGTACAAAGTGGTAAAATATCACTTGAACGTCGACTGTGATAAGTAAAAGATGTATAACATCTCTGAAAGGTACTGGATTTAAAGCTCCACTAAAATAACAAAACAAAGAGTTATAACTAATGAACCAACAAAAGAAATGTAGTTGAATCTTAAAAAAATATAAAAAGGAAGAATGAAAAGAAAAAACAGAGAACAAAGGACAAAGGGGCAGATAGAATATAAACATCAAGACATTGTTAGGTTTCAAACCTAATAATGTTAACACTCACATTAAATGAAAATGGTCTTAACAGTCTAATTAAAAAACAAAGATTATCCGATTAATCAAAGCTAAGTATATGCTGCTGATAAGAAACCAACTTTAAATAGCAAAACCCGTTGCTGTTGAGTTGATTCTGACTCACAGTGACCCCACAGGAGAGAGTTGAACTGCTCCATAGTGTTTCCAAGGCTATAATCTTTGCAGAAGCAGACTGCCACATCTTTTTCCCTGTGGAGCGACTGATGGGTTAGACCGCAGACCTTTTGGTTAGCAGCCGAGTGCTTAACCACCGCACCAAAAGAAATGTAGTTGAACAGTGTTATAACATTTATAACATATGTAGAAATAAAATGTATGAAAACAATGTTACCGCCACCTGCACCACCAGGGCTCCTTCCAACTTTAAATAGACAGAAATAGATAAAAAGTAAAATGGTAGAAAAAAATATACCATGCTAGCATTAATCAAAAGAAAGTTGAAAAGGCTATAAAGTAGATTATAGAAGAACTACTATTAACAGGAATAATGAAGGACATTTCATGATGATAAAGACATTAATTCAAGAGGACTTTAACAATCCTAAAAGTTTATACATCTAATAATAGAGCTTCAAAATATGTGAATCAAAAGCTGATATTACTGCAAGGAAAAATAGACAAGTTCATTTTTATTGTAAGAGATTTCAATGTCTCTATCTCAGTATTGGAAACCCTGGTGGTGCAGTGGTTAGGTGCTACGGCTGCTAACCAAAGGGTCAGCAGTTCGAATCCATTAGGTGCTCCTTGGAAACTCTATGGGGCAGTTCTACCCTGTCCTATAGGGTCGCTATGAGTCGGAATCGACTCGACGGCACTGGGTTTTTTGTTTTTTTTTTTTCGTATCTCAGTATTTGCTAGAACAAGTAGAGAGAAGATTTGAACAATATTGTCAACCAATTTGACCTAATTGGCACTCATAGAACTCTCCACCCCAAAACAACAGTACACCATTCTTTTCACATGCTATTGGAACATTTACCAAGACAGGCTATTCTCTGGGCTTTTTAACAAGCCTTAATAATTTAAAAAAGTTTCAAGTCATGAAAAGAATGTTTCGTAACCACAGTGGCATTAAATTAGAAGTCAATAATAGAGATATCTGGAAATGTTTAAATATTTGAAACTAAATAGCAAATTTCTAAATAATCCACTGGCCAATGAAAAAATCAAAAAGGATATTAAAGGAATTAAATGGAAGATATTTGAACTAAATGAAAATAAAAACACAGCATATTGAAATTTGTGGGATACTGCTAATGTAGTAATCAGAGGGAATTTTTGTTCACTAAAATCCTATCTTAGAAAATGAAAGGTTTCAAATCAATGACTTCAGCTTCCACCTGAAAAAACAAAAACTAGAAAAAGAAGAACAAATTAAACCCAAAACTAAAAAGAAAGCAAATAATAAATACCAGAGGGGAATTTAATTATGAAAACAGAAGACCACAGTGAAAATAATGAAGCCAAAAACTTGTTTTTTGAGATCATCAGTATTGACAAATCTCTAAGCAGACTGACAAAAAAAGAAAGAAAACACAAATTATAAATTAGAAATAAGAAAAATGACATTCCTAGAGATGCTAAAGATATTAAAAGAATAATCAGGGAATATTATAAACACCTTTATGCCAATAGATTTGATTACTTAGATGAAATAGTCAAATTTCTTGAAAGCTCAAACTACCAAGACTCACTCATGAAAAAACAGATAACCTGAAAATCCCTATATCTGCTAAAAAATCGAATTTGCAGTTAAAAGCTTTACCACAAAGAAAACTCCAGGGAATTCTACCAAACATTTAAAGAAGAAAATACCAATTCTACATAAACTCCCCTAGAATATTGGAGAGGAATGAATAGTCCTCAATTTATTCAATAAGGCCAGTATTATCATGGCTAAAATCAGAAAGACATTATAAGGACAAAAATTAACTGCACAATATCCTTCAAGAATATAGATGCAAAAATCCTTAACAAAAATTTAGCAAACTGAATCCAACAGTGTATTAGTAGAATATATCATGACCAAGTGGGACTTATCCTATAAACGAAAAGATATTTTAACATTTTGTATTGTGTTGTTGTTAGGTGCCGCCGAGTTGGCTCTGACCCATAGCGACCCTATGTACAACAGAATGAAATGCTGCCAGGTCCTAAGCCATCCTCACAATCGTTATGTTTGAGCCCATTGATGTAGCCAGCATGTTGGTCCATCTTATTGAGGGTCTTCCTCTTTTTTGCTGACCCTCTACTTTACCAAGCATGATGTCCTTCTCCAGGGATTGGTCCCTCTTGATAATATATCCAAAGTGAGATGAAGTCGCACCATCCTCGCTTCTAAGGAGCATTCTTCCTCCAAGACAGATTTGTTCATCCTTTTGGCAGACCACGGTATAGCCAACATTCTCCAGCAACGCCGTGACATTTGCTGACTAATAAATGTAATTCCCAGTCTAGACACCCACAAATGCAACTAACAAGTCCAATCCCCATTCCTGATAAAAGTTATCACCGAACCAGGAATTAAAAGGGACTTTTTTTACTCAACTTGATAAAAGACAGCAACAAAAATCGATGGCTAACATCATACTCCATGGTGAAAGACTGAATGCTTTGCTGCTATGATCAGGAACAAGTCAAGAGAAAAATAAATAAGAGGCATTCAATGACACAGGAAGAGGTAAAACCATTTTTATTCATAGATGACATGATCATCTATGCAGAAAATAGAATTTACTACCAAGTTATAAGAACAAGTGAATGAGTTTACCAGGGTTACAAGAACAAGATCAGTACACAAAATTAATTATATTTTGATATACCAGCAGCAAATATTCAGAAGTTGAAATTTTGAAAAACTATAAAATACTATGCCACTTACCACAGCAACAAAATTAGTAAAGTCTGACAATGTGTAAGATATGTGTGATGAGTACGTTAAAACTGTAAAATTTTACTGAGAGAAATTAAAGAAGATCTAAGTAAATGTAGAGATACTCTATGTTCATGAGTCAGAAGGATTAATATTGTTAAAATGTCAGTTCTCACCAATTGATTCATAGATTCAACAAAATCCTAATTAAAATTCCAGCAGAGAATTTTTGGGGGGTAGAAATTGACAAGCTGATGCTAAAAATTCATAGGGAGAAGTAAAGGAAACAAATATAGCAAATAAATAAAGAAAAACCTTGAATGCCTAACCCTACCTAACTTCAAAGTTTATTATAAAGCTAAAGTAATCAATATGGGGTGGTGAGGTCATCAACACAGACAAATAAATCAGTGGAAAAGTAATAGACCCATATACAAGAACAACCGATTTTTGACAAAGCTGCAAAGGCAACTTAGTGTAGAAAGAATCATCTTTTCAAGAAATGATCTAGAACAATGGATATCTATATGCAAAACACTCCATAAACTCTAACCTATAACTTGCACCACACTAAAAAAAAATTCAAAATGGAGAAAACACAAGTCAGATTAGCTAGAGGATCTGGATATACACCTAGGTATCCAGGGTGTGTGTTTGTTTTTAATTAAGCAACTCCTTGTGGTTTTCTGAGATACTTGGAAATAGGGGGAAGCATACCTTTTTAGCTAGAGATGGTATTTCAAAAAAGATTCTGGAGGTAAACTTGTTCTACATCACAATTTTGATCAGGACATTTCATATTTATATTCAACTGTAATCTCTAAGTGGGGGGCATTTATTTTTTATTTTGATAGTGCCAAAGACAGTGCATTGCAAATTGTTGGCAATCAATTAGTTCATTTCTGGGATAAATGGAATAATTCTATACACAGAATTATTGGGAATATTGCCTAGAAGTCTAGCACAGTTTACCTTTGGCTCTTTTTTCACAAGTGTAGGTTTCATGGCACAAAAGAACCTAGAAGGATTAACATAAATCATCATGTTGCTGGGTAAAAACCCCAGGTTTTGCTCACTATGCCTTTTTACAGCTAGTAAACAAGAGGCTGAGGTGGGAGATTAAAAAAAAAAAAAAAAAAGACATTTATTTCGTTGTACAAGGAAAGAAGCAATCGGGGTTGTTGCCTCCAAAACTGCTCACAGGCAGCTTGGGGAAGTGGGCTTTTACAGAGAGCAAAGAAATGTAAATTCATCATGAATATTTGGGATTAACCTTCATGTAGGTGCTCACAGGTTGGGGTTGACTTTGCATTTTCTTTAGACAAGAGTTTGCTCCCCCCAGGATGGGAAAAGAGGTTGATTTTCTTTCATTAGGTTAAGTCTCCACCCAGAGGTGGGTTGAGGCCATCTGTGGTCTGTTCTGTGGTTATCTTGTCAAACAGTTTTAGAAGAATGTGTGGCTAAAATTCTGCTCCATGTAGGAGGCTAAGCCAGTGCACATGTCTCTTAGAGAAGGGTTGGGCTCTGAGGCTGCCTGCCTCAATCATGATGGAAAACAATAGTTCAGGGGATGCACTTATGGTATCTTTTTTTTATATATGAAACAGCATATGACTTTTTACCATAAAAGTTTAAGAAATATTTGTGCTTTCGTATTTGCTTAGTAACGGTTCCAGTTAAAGTTGATTGTGTTTTAAGATGGCTTGGTTTTGTGATGATGGTAGAAAATGGACTCTAATTTTTTGTCCTTTTCGTACATCTGACTTTTTCATTGCTCAATAGTTGGCTTTACTATGAACAAATTCAAATGATTGTGTGTGTGTATATATATATATACACACACTTTATTTTGTGGGTTTTTAAATGTGCAAAATTTAAATTATGTATGAACAAATCACAAAGTTTTAATGCCACATTTTACTAAATTAAACATCATAGTGATGCTGTATATTCTCACAGTAATTTCAACTTTTATCAGTTCTACCATGGTGAAGGAAAGCATACCCATGTTATTTTCAAGGGGAAGGTAGAGTACATTTTTTGAAATGCTCGCATTAATTAGGTCAATTTAAGCATTAAAACGTAGTTAATTATAGTCACAGCTGATTCATACAAATCTGTTCCTTGTAACTATGCAGATTTTAAGGATGTCTTGAAAGGACATGTGGATGGAGTAAGGGGCTGTTCTACTCAATGACAGTAAAAACAAAAAAAACCAAACCCATTGCCATCAAGTTGATTCTAACTCATAGCGACCCTATAGGACAGAGTAGAACTGCCCCATAGAGTTTCCAAGGAGCACCTGCTGGATTCAAACTGCTGACCTGTTGGTCAGCAATTATAGCTTTTAACCACTATGCCACCAGGATTTTAATGACAGTACTTGTGGTAATAGTGGTTTAGAAGGAGGAAGCGATAAGCAGAGCAGTCAAACCCATCCAGGCACCTGAGTAAGTGTTAAGACTATCCTTCCTAAATTCTGTGAAAAAGCAGAGAGAAATTTAGTAAAGAGCTTGGTGATGGAATAAAATGTATCATTTTCTGAGCTGAAATTCCTGCCGGGACTCAGAATCAGTTTGCAACTCTCTCCCACAAGGGATAAGAACCTGCTGAAATGAACTTACCAGTAATGAAGTAATAAAAAAAAAATACAAGTGATATTTCTCTGATAAAACTTTCTTATGCTTTTTGCCCCATATTAAAAATAGAAGCATGTACTCTCAATTTTTCTTTTAGTTATTTTATTCTTCAGCTTAATTTTGATGTGAAGAAATACACTTTATGTTTTTTGGTGTCAACAATTAGCTTAGAAGGTACTTTGATCAAATTTTTCTTCTGCCTTCAGGATGTGCTTTTGAAATGGGACTGATTTTAATATATACTTTTCACCATTCCTTGCCTTCACAATATTTATTGACCTGTAATATTTCAAAATTTTAGGTATTCTAACGGAATTATCTTTAGTGTTGCTCATATATGATGCAAAAATTATATTAATCATTGGCAAAGAACTGAACATGTGAATATCTGGGGATATCTTTAAGAAGTAAATACTGGAAGACTAGGCCAGTAGAATTTTGGGACCATTAAGAGATACACATGCTTTTCTGCTGAAAACAGAGTAGTAGTAGTAGTGGCAGTATCTGGAGAGGGTTGGGAGTCCAGTAGATCAGCTGTCTCATGAGAGTCATTGTACCCATCTGGAGTCACAGAAGAATATGAGGAACCCTGTCCTGAGTGTCCAAATTGGTAACCAGAGGTGACTGTGATGTGAACAGTGGCTAATTTGGCAACAAAGCTGATGTGGGCTAGTGTCATCATATTTGGGGGGATAAATTGCTGATTGATTTAAATATTTATTGACTGATTAGTAACCTTGCCTTTGAATACGAGGGCTTTTTATTTAGAATTTGATTTTGTGATCTACTTTAAGAAAAAACCCATACTGTATTTTACATTTTAATTTGTAGGTGAAATACATATAAAATATTACAGGGTTTTAATAAATCAAAGAACAGAAATTAATATTGGACCATAAAGTAAAAATAATTTTGTAATGAAATATGCATATACCTGTAAATACAAATGTTTGGGATATTCAAAGTTATAAAATCTAAGCTATCTCCTCTAAGGTTTTTTAAATAGCAATTTCAGGATATATATTGCCCAAAGGTAAATAGTCTTATGACAGACAGTAAAATTTTGGGGAATCTCAGCTAGATATTGTGAAGCAGTCATTTCCAGTTTAGGTACTAGCTTTCCAATCATTTCTTGATTTTGAAATATAGATTTTCACATACATATTTTAAAAGTAACCAAGATCATCTGAAAGTTATTTTAATATATAATTTCTAGTTTTTTTCTTAGTGGTCCTTTGAGTCATCAACCTAGGATCATACTTGATAATTTAAGGTTTTATCCAGAAAAGAATTTTGACTTTCAGTTAGTTGGTGAGGAATATCCAATATTTAGATAAGAAATTCAATTATCTTTTCATAGAAGCCAAGATGATTAGAGTTCAGAGAGCCAGAGGCACTATGGTGTTTCATTTTAATGTATAGCTGAACCAATTCTATTTTTAAGAGTATATTCTAATTCATGAAAATTAATTCACCTTAAGAACCATAAACTTGTACTGCTGCATCCGTACTTACTATTTTTAAACTGATTATTTTGCTAAGTAATACATTAAATTAGTTCTGTTAAGTAAAAAAGCCCACAACTTTACAAAAGCCTTTCTGAAATTTCCTCCTGGGCTATTGTATAGTTTTGTTCAAACACAAATTGTAGCAGGCAATGTCATAGAACTTCTTTGGAAGACTTAAAAGAAGTAACAGTGACAAAGACAAAAACATGGTAACGTACGTTTCAATCAAGAAATCCTTAGATTCACTAGTGCCTCGCAATGCTTCCTGGGCTTCCCAATAATAATAAATGCAAACTCTTAAATAGTTCTTATTATGTGTTGGAGCACTGGTGGTGCAGTGGTTAAGAGCTTGGTTGCTTAGCCTAAAGGTTGACAGTTTAAATCTACCAGCTGCTCCTTGGAAACCTTATAGGGCACTTCTGCTGTACCCTGTAAGGTTGCTATGAGTAGGAATTGACTCAGTGGCAATGAGTTTGGTTTTTATATTGGTATTAGGTGTTAGTTATTGTTCTAAGCACTTTACAGTTAAGAACTCATGTAATAATTATGCTGACTCTAGGAGATAGTGTAGATAGTGATTTCTTAAGAACTCTCTTCAGTTTATTGTTTTTATACCCTAAATCAATGGTTCTTAGATTTGAACATAATTTAAAATTGACAAAAAATCGAGATGCAATCAGAGAGTATTTTTGCCAAGTAAGGTCGTGAGACACCACTACCTTCATCAATACTACTGTGGACTGTCATCGCCTTTTCATTACTGAGACAGTGAACCAAAACTCAGTAGAGGGTACTATTGTAACTGAAAATTTTTTACTTTATAAAAGTCTTATTTTATTGTCTATTTTTTTCCCCTCATTTTAATGTGGATCAGTAAAAGCTTTATTGATGTCCAAAGCCAATCTGACTAGTTCTGACTAGTTGATGGCAGAACAATCAATCATTTTGTCAATTTTATCGAAAGCAGAAATCAGTGGCTAAATTAATTGGCTGGTTGAATTCTTTACTTTTTAACTTTTGTTTTTGTCTAATGACTGAAAGCAATACATGAAGTGTAAACAGTCAAAGAATAAAATGAAGCAGGAAAGCCACACACACACAAATGAATCAATGTGCATGCTCACAGGCCTATAAAACTGTCAAAAGAATACGTTTTTGCTTACTGAGCAATGAATTTATTTTCCTCATGTCTTCTTTTAGTTAGGTGCTTCTCAGATCCATGAAGTAACATGTGCTTCCCAGAAGTCCTCTAATTTGGATTTAATATCACCATTCCTGAGGGAACACTAAGCACCACATTTCAAGCTCAAGGGATTTGGTGTCTATCTGTGGAGCATATAAAGTGTAACTAGATTTTTTTTTTCCACCAGGGTTTTGACTTTTAAGCTACATTAACTTGTTATTTAGATGTCACTTGCTTTTTTAAAATTACTGATAATTATCTCCTCAGCTCTCTGGTTATTCAGTGGTGGGGACACGCTGATTACTCCTGTGGTTGTGTTGCGTGATCTAGGTATAAAACCTGCTTCCATCGAGTTGATTCTGACTCACGGCGACTCCATGTGTATCACAGTCGGCTTGTGCTTCGTAGGGTTTTCAATGACTGATTTTTCAGAAGTAGATCACCAAGTCTTTCTTCGGAGGCACCTCTGGGTGGACTTGAACCTCTAGCCTCCTGGTTAGCAGTCAATGTTTAACCATTTGCACCACCCAGGGACTCATGAACAGAAAATAGCTAATAAAATGAATTAGCATTGAAATGTATAGTATTGGTTGGGTAGAGAATTGAATGATAATCCACCTCTCCATAGAGACAAATGTCTACTGTGGATGATCGAAGTGCTGGATTAATATTTTATTGCTCTGTGAAAAAGAATGGCAATGTGGTCATGTTCTATGTTTTTAAGAGGATATTACTTCTGGGGTGGTTATTTTGATCACACTAATATCTTAAGCAAGTTAATCAGACTGATTATGTGGTCATCAACTGCACAATATTACTTAAAAATATCTGAAACAATATTGTGAACGTGACTATAGAAATATCAATTAAGACAAGTTGATTTGGTTAGTGATTCGTATGTAGAGTAATAAAAACACTTTTGTACTGCATAGTAATGTGCTTCATATCAGGTATCTCATCTCATTTGAAAAATTAATTCAAAATAATTTGTAATGAGGCCTGCATAGACTAAAATGTCAAAAGATTGATAAACTAAAACAGAAAAGTAGGTACAGCATATTGATTTGATAAGAGCTAAGTTTTTTTTTTTTTTAAGTAGAGGACTAACCCTAAAATATGAGTCAGCCCTACTTTTATTTCATATCTATATTAACTATCTTAAGTAAAATTAATTGAATTTGCAACGGCTTTTTAGTTAATGTTATCTGCCAATGCCACAGAGGATAGAGCAGTAATATGAACTGATATAGTGAAGTAAAAAAATACATACATGTAAGTAGAAACCGATTAAAAATGAAATTTAATTTGAAAAGAAACTAATGTATCTTGGAAAAATTCTTCTGAAATCCAAATATTCAGGGGAAAAGTCACTTGGGAAACCTTTAAATGTTTGAGCAGAATATGAAAGATATTCACCAAAAGGTGTTAACTGATATTAGATTAAATTGCCAACAGCAATCGTTATGCACAAAGTCTATTTTTCAGTCAATTATTGTTCGTATAGTTCATTAGCAAGGGTTGCTATGAGTTGGAATCAACTTATCAGCACACAACAGCACGCAATAGTTATTTTAAATCAAGTCAAGAGAATACCATCATATTCCTGGGAGATTTTTTTATATCCTAAGCTAGGCTGACTCACAGAAAAATGCTCCAGAATATACCTATTTAAACTTAATCAAACTTATCTATTTAAAATAGCAGCTGACTGACGTAATTTCGGTCAGATACTTAATCCTCTTAAAATGTATTTTAGAAAAGGATTATGTAGTGTTTTAAAAATAAAATGAAACTTTTTATAATCAGAGTTTATGCTTACAGTGTTATTACTATTTTTGCTATAATTTAAAGAAATCTTTATCCAAATTATACAGAATCTTGATGGTCACCCTCATGTCATTTATTATCAGAATAAAATGTGTGTATCTAAATACCAGAATTTAAAATTTTTTCATCAATTTCACAGAAGACAGAGTTCTCATTAAAAAAACAAAATGTGGCATCAAGCCAAGGGAGTGAAGAGAATTGAAATCTCCCTTTGAATACATGTCTAATTAATCATTGTTGACTAATTAATTCAATCCCTTTATTTCTATTCTATGCTTTTCTTACTTGATATTAGAATGTATAACAATGAGGTTTCAAAAGTACATTTTGAAAGATGCTGTGTCAAAGTAAAGGTTATCTCCTGATGAGATTTTTAATTAATTATAGAAAGGTTCAATAGAGGTGTAATATGAAAAAAAAAAATCATTGTAAATATGTTTGGTAATGATACAGATTGTTCTGATGTGGTACTGATTATTATAAGTTTTTATGCAAAATGGAAAATTTTAATGTTTTAATTACTGAAGTTTTTATTTGGCAAAAGCTTTTCTTTAGCTTATCCTATGAATTTTTTATTGCAGATGAAAGTGGATATGTAGGAAAAGTGTCTGAGAGAAGCGTCTTGAGGCTCAATCTTTGCTTTACATCCTACAATGTTGAATGAACTGTATGTAAAGTACATTGCACAGTAAATGAAGTAGATAGGTGCTCAATAAATAAATGCTATTTATTACTGCATTTAAAATGTTATTTCTCCTTCATTCATACCAGATTTAAAAATCTTTTTTGTTGATGGTGTTGCTATCTGTCCTTGCATGGAGGCAGTGATGGTTCAATGATAGAATTCTCTTGCCTTCTGTGTGGGAGACCTAGGTTCAATTCCTGCCAATGCGCCTCATGTGCAGCCACCACCCATCTGTCAGTAGAGGCTTTTGTATTGCTATGATGCCTAGCAGATTTCATTGGAGCCTCCAGACAAAGACAGACTAGGAAGAAAAGCCTGGCAATCTACTTCTGAAAATCACCCAAAGAAAGCCTCGTATGTTGTAATGGTCCAATCCACAACTGATCATGGGGACAGTACAGGACTGGGTAGTATTTTGTTCCATTGTGCGTGGGATCACCATGAGTCAGGAGCTAACTCCACAGCAGCTCAAAACATCCATCCTCTCATTTTTTAATTTGAGATAAATTTGAATGACTTATTGGATTTTAGGGAAACCCTGGTGGCGTAGTGGTTAAGTGCTACAGCTGCTAACCAAAAGGTCAGCAGTTCAAATCAGCGAGGCGCTCCTTGGAAACTCTGTGGGGCAGTTCTACTCTGTCCTGTAGGGTCACTATGAGTCAGAATTGACTTGACAGCAGTGGGTTTGGTTTTTTGGTTTATTGATTATTGAAAATGTTTTTTTTTTTTCAAAAATCCTATTTATTAGTTAAAAAACTGTCATGGATTAGAGTCCATGTGTGTCATTATATGATAGGATATAAAACTAGTTATTCCTGATATTTTCAGGGTGTGGATTTTATCCAGCCCCTTTGTCTTAAGTTTCCCATTCTCCTCAACTTCCTAAACTTTGACCTTCATGGCATTTCAACAACCCAGCCCTATGACCACATGCTGAATTTTGTCACCATTTAGAATTGCTGTTTGTCTGAAATTATTAATAACATAGTCTCCTCTTTGGCTAGCACTTTCACTCCTGTTCCCTCATTTAACTTATTCTTTGATCTCATGGAGATTTCTAAGGACTCCACCACCTTACTTATTATTATTACTAATTTGTGACACCTTTTCTGTCTTTACATCCTTATCCTTTCAAAGTACAGCATATGGTCAATATGAGCCAAGACTCTTGTTTGCAGTCAGTAGAAATACAGTTCAGACTAATCCAGGTGAAAAAGTGGAATCATAAATATATGAGGGGCAGGAGCTTAGCTGGGCCTCAGGGACCACTGAAAATAGCCGGTTTATTCAATAAATTGTACCATGACAACCAAATAGGGGGGAAAAAATTAAAACATTTAAGTTTTGCCGTACACAAAAATAAACAAAAAAATTTACTTGGAAAAGCAAAATTATAACTCTAAAATGAATTATAGGAAAATTTGTTTTATAAATTTGGAGTACAGAACAATTTTTTAAACAAAGGCCAAAGAGAAAAGATTTGACATATTTGAAAATCTTCAAAAAAAAAAAAAAACTATACCATAATAAGGCATAAAGTTTAAAGCTGCAGATTGTACATTTGTAATGCATGTGAGAAAGGGTTGATATCCAGTATATGAAAATAATTTCTACACATCAGTAAGAGAAAATACACACAAAAGAAAACTAAGAGATATAGATCAATGTTCAGCAGGAATCATATAGAGATTTGAAGAGAGTTTAATACAAGAATTATTTACAAAAGTAAGGGCAGGATTTAGGAAACCAATGAGAATAGGGCAGTTCTGCGAGGCCAGCAGCAGAAGAGAGGAAAATAAAGGAGTAAGTGAATAAAATAATTATCAGACTCCAGAAAGGATAAGAGGCTTACCTAGCAGGAGCTGTAACCCCTGGTAGGGAGAAGCAGCTAACCCATGGCAACGCAGCAGGATGATTGCCAGGGGAACAAATATCCATCACTGCTCTCTAACTCCTATTGTCCTTGAAGAAGCAAATAGCCAAGTTGTGATGTCTTATTGAGTAGGCCTTGTGGCAAGGAACTGTGGGTGACCCTTAAGAGCTGACAATGGTCCCTCAATAGCCAACATGAAAACATATCACGGTTGTAAGGAAATGAATTCTGTCAACAACCACTGAGTTTGGAAGGGGATCCTGGGCCTCTGATAAGATTGAGGCCCTGGGCAATACCTGGATTGCAGCCTAGTGAGACCTTGCATAGGGGACCTACCCATGCTGTGCCTGAACTTCTGACCTACAGAACTGTGAGATAAAAAAAAAACAAAAAAAGTGCTATTTAAAGCTGTTATTTTTTTTATAATTTGGCATATAGCAATAGAAAACTAATACAGATAGATAAAAGGATGTTCATTGCTGCATCATTTGTGATTAAAAAAAGAAACAACAGAATGTAAGCATTAAAATCATGTTGAAAAATGTATTTAATAAGTACACTTATTTTTAGTGATTCTAGTTAGTTGGATTGGAGGGCTTTTACTTTTTATCCGTGCCTGTTTGTATTTAAAATTTTTTATAATCATCATACATATCTTTTTAATGAGAAAAAAACCATCTAGGAACCGGTTCTTTTACATTCTTTGGTAATTTATGCTTACTTCTTTTACTCCTAAAAGGATGCTTGTTCCTTTATAACTAAAATGATAATTGCAATGTGTTATCTTTAAAAAATTCAAAATATAATAGATATCATATACAATACGCCTTTCATTCTTAACAGCTTAATTTTAAAGGCTAAATATTACCTCTGTGTGTGTGTGTGTGTGTGTGTGTGTGTGTGATGCATAAAATATTTAAGCAGGCATCTCATAAGTTAGATTGGGGAATGAAAGGCTATAGAATGGAAGAAAGATATATGCTCTAATTGACATGAGAGTACATTTTACAGATACTCCAGTTAACAGTTAACAGAAAATGTGCATCCCATATATAAGATTTTAAGTTGTTTCATGGGACAGAAGATGGCTTTTCACAAAAGCCCAACCTTATGTGTTCTATATGTATAAGCAATATTAAGTCTTGTGGCAAATAATGGGCGTGAACCATGGATCAATTAGAAATGCTCTTGGATAAACCACATTGCCACATTATCAATAATCATGAAAAGAGGTTTTTGTATGATTCAAATTATTTTTTCCTACTCTCAACAAAATGAGGTCTACCATGTGTAGTATATATAATGTTTTGATGTCTGAGCAGGCTTCTGAATTTGGGGAACTTTGACCACTGCCAAACCCTGTGATAATCAAAGAGTGATGAAGATGAGCTGTGTTTGGGAACACCAAATTTCAAAGGGGAACAGGAATTTTAAAAAAAAAAAAAACCTCACTGGAAAAGCAGTCATTACTGCCATTGCTTGAAGAAAGCTGCATTATTGTGATAGATATACAGGTTCTTAGCTGATATTCATGGATGAGGACAATGTACTCAAAACAAGAGAAAGACACACTTTATAGTCATACCACAAAATGCTTCCATAAAATATTCTTTATAAAGTTAAAACCTTAGCAACAATATCATAGAGAGATAAATCATGTAGCTGATTAATTACTTTTTCTTTTTTTGATAGTCATTTTGAAGACTGGCATCACATAAAACTAAAAATGAGTCCCAGGCTTTTCTTTAATTACTTAGGGTACTATCAATTTTGTGTGACACTTAGATGGAAACAAAGCTAGAGAGTTGATTAAAAAACAAACAAATGAGCAACAACAAAAAATCTTATTCCTTCTTGTAACAAGAATAAAATAAACCAGAATTAGTATGAAGCTGACTTAAGTAGAGAACCTCTCTAGAATACAGTACATCTAGAGCAGAGCAAGTCTGTCTAACCTGCAGGCAGGGTTGAAAGACATCTTGCTAAAAGTATCAGTGAGGATTTCATGTGACCTGAGAGATAAAATTATTCCATTGTTTCAAGGGAAATCCTACTCAGTAGTGTTTCTATAAAGCTGAAAGTGCAATAAGAGAAGTTAGCGATGCTATTAGGTAGTGATGTTACCAGTTAGTGATGACACTAGGAGTAGTAGTTGTTCTTAGTAACCACAATCCCTTCCATGCATATGACAGCTATAAAGCATTTCAGCTATTGTACTTTCCAAAAAATCTTAAGAATGGAAAAGACCTTAAAGGAATCTACTCAACAGCAATGGGTTTGGTTTGGTTTGGTTAGTCAGACCACAAGCCAGTGTTTGAATCACTTACTATATTGTTTGCTAGGAGACCTGATATGAGAGGGTACTTATTTATTACCTCTTGATCTACGGATAGGCTTGATTTTAGATGCTTTCTTTTGTGTGTGTACCTTCTTGTGGCTTCTACCTAGTAGCCTTGGTTTGACCTATTAGAACCATGATAAAAATGTTGAACCCACTTTCCACAAGGTAATGTGTCATATATTTAAAGCATTGTGTTTTTCGAGGATTTTTTTCATCTTGGACTGGGTCTTTTGTACTGCATGAGAAATGAAGGCTATGGGCAGGTCTGGTGTGGTGCAGTGAATTACTTAATATGGTCCTTCTAACTATAGCCTTTGTGACTTGCACAGAGTGATTGGGTGGGGCTATGCAAATAAGGTGTTTCTGGCCTACCAAGCTGTGGACAGCTTGCTGATAACGCAACTAAGGTCCATGGAACCCCTGTGGGGTGGCATCATGCAAATAAGGTGTATGGAACCCTAATGAGGGGATTGGTCAGTTTTGCCATCCTACCAGGTTTAAAAGAGAGTAAAATTCAAGAGCAGAGGGAGACCTGACTACCACCAAGAAGAGACAGGAGTGGAGCATGTCTTTTTGGACTCAGGCTCTTGGTGCTGAGAAGCTCCTAGATCCAAGAGACAGAGAGAGCGCCACAACACTAGAGATGGTGAGAGACAGTGAGAAGCAGTGGCAGGGAAACACAGCAGCAGAGGCGTCAGATCCAGGATACTGGCAGGAGGCACCACTGTGGACTTTCCGGCCCAAAGAGTGAGAAAGCTGAGCACCTTGGAGCAGGAGGCTTGATGGCAGAGTGGGGTACCTCTGGGCACTGGTCGGTGGAACTAGGCTTGGCAACCCACAGAAAGAAAGAGCTGAGTGCCTTCCAGCTGAGGCTTACTGGCAGAGTGGAGGGCACTTACTGGTGGAGCTAAAGACATTTATAACACTTGCCTGAGTAGGGCAGAGAAACTCTGGTGGCATAGTAGTTTAGTGCTATGGCTGCTAACCAAAAGGTCAGTGGTTCGAATCCACCAGGAGCTCCTTGGAAACTCTATGGGCAGTTCTGCTCTGTCCTATAGGATCGCTATGAGTCGGAATCCACTCCATGGCAATGGGTTTTGTTTTGGTTGTGAATAGGGCAGAGGCCTAGGGGCCTGAGGGCCAGAGAGAGAGGCCTGCCTGGGGGCATGGTTGAGAAGAGGTGGTCCTGATCGAAGAACTGTATCCTTGTAACTGACAAGGTTAAACTGGTTCCCTTTTCTGAAATGTAACTGATGGGGTTAAACTACTCCCCCCTCAACCTCCCATCACAGCCAGGCTTTCTGAGATCCTGAGAAGATGCTTCTGTGTTGTCTGGGTAACAACCAAAGTCATCTTACTGCTTTTCTGCCCAAGGCCACCCCCCATTCCCAGTTAACCACCCCCCCCACTCGGACATGAGCAATAACCTGCAACGCTGGCCTTAGATAAACTTCATGTGTCATACCCCTCAGCCATCGTATTGCACCCCTACTGCACCCCCATACATATTAATTAGTTCCAGAAATTGCCAGCCTATTCCCAGAAACTTCATGAATTATGCATAAGTTCTCTATCCCCAACCCTATACCAAAACCAAACCCAGTGCCATCGAGTCGATTCCGACTCATAGAGACCCTATAGGACAGAATAGAACAGCCCTATAGAGTTTCCAAGGAGCACCTGGTGGAATCAAACTGCCGACCGACCCTTTGGTTAGCAGCTGTAGCACTTAACCACTACACCACCAGGGTTTCCCCAACACTATAACTATCCTAAAATCCCCAACTTTGAGGAGCTTGATTTGAGACTTAGTCTCCAAGTGCCTTGCTTGACCAGTTTGCAATAAAGTCCACTTCTCTTCTCAAAGGCCTGTTAGCTCTCAGTTGCCTTGAGGGGTTGCACTGGGCAGGACCCACTCCCATTGAGTTGCATCCTGAGTGTTCCTGAACCTGAACTGTAATCTCCCTAATAATTCCTACACTATGAGTATGGCCTGTGAGTTCTCTGTGGCCATTACAATGAATTGTTCAACCCAGTAGATAAGCAGAGTCCTGTGGGGCGGAGGGGGAAGAGGGATGGTTGATGTCAGAGTTGCTAAAAAGTTTGGAGAAAGAAAGTATGTCTGACCTCTGCCTCTCAAAGGACTCAGCCTTGGGCTGTTGACCCTGATTCTCTTTCCCCCTGTGAAGTTAGAGAAGGCCAGGTGCTTCCACCACACCATTATTTTACCTGGCTTTAAGAAAAGAAAAATTACTTATCAGTCAGTATTTGTCTTCACTAATTTCTTTCTGTGGCTTCTGTGCTTGTGCTCCCTCTTTCACCCAATAACTACCTGTGTCCCACTTTTGGCACAACCTTAGTGCCACTTAGCAACATTCCATGTCCTTCCCAGCACTTATTGATTTGCTTAGGCCATAACATTTTCTTATGCCATTGCACTATTATTTATTCATTTTGTACGTGTGTTTGTCTTCCACTTTCCCTTCTATATTGAGAGGACTTGAGAGTAGGGAAGAGTTGTATATCTCTTTGTGTCATCATCAACATCATCCTCATTCTCATTGCAATAGCTAACAGTTATTGCATGTTTACTGTGCAACAGGCCATATTCTAAGACTTTACATGTATTACTGTTTCAAGGTAATGCTCTAAGATAGGTACTGTTAGTATCTACATCCTACATATGAGAACACTGGGAGGTAAAGATATTTGCTCAAGACTACACAAATAATAAATGTTGGACCCAGGCTTGAACCAAGGCTTGTTTGGCTCCAGTGCTGTCATAACCAGTAAGCAACACTGTCTCTTAAGATGGAAAACAGGAACTTCCATTGACTTGCAACATCCTTTCCTTGGGGGAATTCATCTATGCTTCTATTTTTAACTACCACTCAGATTAGGGACATCCTGTAGATCTATCTTCTGTGCTTCAGATCTTTATTTCGAACTGCAAAATGTACAGCTCTATGTGGAAGCACTATTACCATATTAAACTTAACCTATCCCAAACTGACTTCATCATCTTCCACTCAGAACTGTATATAGCCTCTTATGTCCTCTCACTCATTAAATAGAATCATTATATAAATTTATATTGTTGGTTTTGGTGGGTGTATACGTGATTTGTCCAATCTAGAAATCTAGGCATCTTCATAGGTGTCTCCCACTCCCACACTTCACCACCTCTAATCTTAAAGTCCTGTAGAGTCTACATCCTCCGTATCTCTCTAATCATCCCTCTCCTTTTCATTCTCACCATGATTACCTTAGTTCAGGTTTTCATATATTCTCACGTGGACTATTGCAGGCTCAGATGGGACAGTCCTCTACTCAGATATTGCTCCCTTCCGATGGATATGCCACAGCACAGTCAGAGAAATTTCTAAAACATAGGAGTGATTCTGCCATGTGCCTGTTTAAAATTTTTAAATATCTCTCATATTCTTTCAGAATAAAATGCAGACTTAAGCAAATCAAATGCAGCCATTCCTAATCTGACTTTGTTTACTTTTCCAGGCTTACATATTATCATACATTTTTAAACAACCTGCATTCCAGTCATTCTAAATAAGATGTTGTACGTCAAATGCAGCATGTGAGTGGTGGCTCTGTGTATGGTATTTTTTCTGCCTTGGATGATCTATCCCCCGTGGTCTTTCCTTGAGCAACTCGTAACCTATTTTTCAAAGATTAGCTCAAATGTCATCTTTCCTTGGAATTATTCTGATAGTCATCTATACTCTGAGATCTGACTAATTTCCCCTTTCACTCCATATATCCCTCTATAATTTTTCTATACAACTATTTTAACAGCATTGTAATAGTTTATTTTTTACTTTTCTATTTTTCTGATAGACTGTGAGTTCCTTAGAGGCAAGTATTACGTTTGCTATTTTAGTTATGTCTTAGTCATCTAGTGCTGCTGTAACAGAAAATACCACAAGTGGATAGCTTTAACAAAGAGAAATTTATTCTCTCATGCCTAGTAGGCTACAAGTCCAAAGTCAAGAGTGTCATCTCCAGGGGAAGCCTTCCTTGTTCTGTCGGCCCTGGAGGAAGGTCCTTGTCATCAATCTCCCCTTATTTGAGGAGCTCCTCAGACACAGGGACCCCACGTCCAAATGATGAAGTCTGCTCCCGGTGCTGCTTTCTTGGTGGGCTGAGGTCCCCACTTTATACTCACTTTCCTTTTCTTTTATCTCTTGTAAGATGAAAGGTGGTGCAGGCCACACCCCAGGGAAACTCCCTTTACATTGGATCAGGGATGTGACCTGAGTGAGAGTGTTATATCCCACCCCAATCCTCTTTAACATAATCTAATCTTGCCTCATTAACCACAGGCAGAGATTAGTATCTACAACACATAGGAAAATTGTATCAACCGCAAAATGGAAGGCAGCCACACAATACTGAGAATCATGGCCTAACCAAGTAGACATATGTTTTGGGGGGACACAAGTCAATCCATAACATAGTACCAATATTTAGAATAGTTCCTGGTAAACAGTGGAGCTACAACAAATGCTAGTTGGATAAATGTCAATAATTCTCTCAGTTTAACAGAAATGAGAGGGCCTAAGACCAGGATGGAAAAAGGTTTCACCCGTGTGTCAGTTTTCACTGTTTGAGGAGCTGCTTGAGTGTAGTGTTGATGTGGATTCTAAGGCAGCATTTGGCTCAGTGGAAATGTGTTGGAATGCATTATTGATATTTATAATGGGCCTGGTGGGGACTGGGGAAAGTGGCATTTGCCCACCTTGATACTGTTGCAGCAATATTTTTTATTCAAATTTATGTTAAGATAGGAAATCCTCGAAGATTATAAAGACTTTAATGTGAGTCCCTGGGTGGTGCAGTTAAGTGCTTGTCTACTAACTGAAAGGTTGGTGGCCCAAATCTACCCAGAGGTGCCTTGGAAGAAAGGACTGGCAACCTACTTCTGAAAGATCACAGCCATTGAAAAACCCTGTGGAGCACAGTCCTACTCTGAAACACATAGTGTCGCCATGAATCAGAATAACACAAGTCATACCCAGGAACTCCTAAGCGGAGCTACGTAATTATGAACAGGCCAGTTTTTATAGGGAAACAAGTGATGTAGGCTGATAATGAAAACTGCCACTTATTGAGTTCCTTCTGAATGACAGGCACTAGTCAGGTACTTTATATTTCTGATGACATAATATGTGTGTAAGGCTTAGTACGGTGTTTGACACAATAATAAACACCATACTAGCAGTATTATTTATAATCTTCACAACTAAACAGAGAAAGTGGATTTATTTGATATCGAGATGTATGTTAGTTAGAATACTCACTACGGTTAACAAATGCACAGTCAATGCCAAGGGTATTGATTCATTCCTTATATTTATTTAGTATTTTGTATGTCACAGCTACTGATTCTAAAACTTCAATGCACTATAGATCATATTTTATCCCAGTTAACCCTTATGGGTTTACTTGGATCCACAATCAACACTCATGGAAGCAGCAGTCAAGAAATCAAAAGACACATTGCACTTGGGTACAACTGCTGCAAAGGACCTCTTTAAAGTGTTAAAAAGCAAAGATGTCACCTCAAAGACTAAGATATGCCTGATCCAAGCCATGGTGTTTTCAGTTGCCTCATATGCATGCAAGAGCTGGACAATGAATAAGGAAGACCAAAGAATTATGGTATTGGTGAAGAATATTGAATATACTATGGACTGCCAAAAGAATGAACATATCTGTCTTGGAGGAAATACAACCAGAATGCTCCTTAGAAGCAAGGATGGCGAGATTATGTCTCACATACTTTGGGCATGTTATCAGGAGGGACAAGTTTCTGGAGAAGGACATCATTTTTGGCAAAGTAGGTCAGCAAAAAAGAGGAAAACCTTCAACGAGATGGATTGACACAATGGCTGCAACAATGGGCTCAAGCATAACAACCATTGTAAGGATAGCACAGGACTGGGCAGTGTTTTGTTCTGTCGTGCGTAGGGTTGCTATGAGTCAGAACTAATTCGATGACACCTAACAACAACAATAACAACCCTTATGAGACCGTATGATAGTTCCAAATATTGGTGAATGACCACTAATAATAGTGCTTTAGTTAAATTGGATACAATGGCATGTGTTACTAAAAAGGTTCATAACAGGAATTTTTTTTCTAGTCATTAAATAGTAGATACTTTAAAGCAAAATAGGCTTTGATTATGTCCATAGAATAATGAGGAACTTGTGGATATAATACAGTTGTGGAAACCTCAACCTGTGGCCACTAATAATAGGGCTATATACTCATTTCTGGTGGCACAGTGGTTAAGAATTCAGTTACTAACCAAAAGATTGACAGTTTGAATCCACCAGCTGTTCCTTGGAAATGCTATGAGGCAGTTCTACTCTGTCCTATAGGGTCACTGTGAGTCGGAATCAACTTGATGGCAAGAAGTTTGTTTTTTTTGGTTTTGTATTCATTTCTGAGGAGCTCTGGTGGTGCAGTGGTTAAAGCACTTGGCTGCTAACTGAAAGGTCAGCAGTTGGAACCCACAAGCCACTCGACTGGAGAAAGATGTGGCAGCCTGCTTCTGTAAAGATGTACAGCCTTGGAAACTCTATGGGGCAGCTCTACTCTGTCCTGTAGGGTCACTGTGAATTGGAATCAACTTGATCGCTGTGGGTTTGGTTTGGTTATACTTATTTCTCATGAAGTCCAGGCTTTTAAAGGAGTATAAAATTACCAAAGTGAACATATTTCTTTACTAAGTTATAGATATTCCTTTTGGTAATTTTATATGAGAACAATTTTTTTGGCTTTAATCTAGAAGGACAAAAGACTGCTTTAGGGAATCTGAGCCTATCGTTTAGAGTCAAATTTCTACACAACTGAAAGTTAAGCATGAGAAGGTTTGGCTTTAAGAAAAGCTGAACTCTCAATCATGCTGACACTGAGCCCATGACAACATCTCACAATGCCAAGTGTTTAAACCAGGCATCTGAAAACAATAATGAAGTGTGTTTAGCAGCTCTTTTATTTCTTTTTGGGGTTGTTAAAAGAATATTAAAGTAAAACCATGGAAATGAGACTCATCTGTATAAGCACGTTTAAGTAGGGATTACAAAGAAATGAGTTATCTCGAAGTATCTCCACTTCTAAGCATTTGAATGTGGGTCTTAGTCGCTCATCCCAAGTTAAATTTGATTGCATTGGGATCTGGCTTTTATCCTTTATTTTCAATAACAAAAATCACACCCAGCAGTGTGACAGCTAAAACAGCTCTGGAAATTAAACATTTTGCTGAGGAGAAGGGTAAATCGCATAAGTGGCTCAGTTACTTTTTTTTTTTTTTTTTTTTAAAGGAACCACAGAGCTTATTTTCATTTTAGCATTTGGTGGTTTTAGGACTACTGAGCCGTGTAGCCATATCTGCTGTTGCGGCCAATTTAAAGTTTTAAGGGAGTTTAAAGCAGCATGCATTTTTCATCACAGATAGGTTAAATGGTTTTTAAAGTAGTCTATGTATTCATAGGCTGCTGGAATCCACTAGGATTCCATATCTGCCACGACTTCAGCAAATATCATTCCCAATTTAGCCCTGTAAAGGACAGCACTAGAAATTCTTTACACTTTCCCTACCTAGAAATAGACTGCACATTTTATGGCGACTTTAGCTGTGAACCATTCATTTCAAGGCTCTACATCTTCATTTCAATATGCATTGCTGCTCTTTATTTGTGTGCTCAAGGAATACTGAATTCATGGTAGGCCGTGAATGATATGGGTCTAAGTACCTCTCCCTTCAAGGCACCCTCACAAGCGCCGCCACGCCAATCCTTTTCCACATGTTGCTGTAAAAAAAAAAAAAAAAACTAGCATAGCCACTTACAAAAGTACCTCACGGGGGAACGGCACAGCTGACGAAAGCAGAAAGGTGTGTATTATTTGTGTAAAAATATGGTAGTGTAAGAACTCCTGACCACAAATAGCCAAAGTGTGGTCTTCACTACTTCTAGTTTTCCATATAGGCTATAATAGATAATTTAATAAAGAATTATATTTTTCGTGGTCTTTCTGCCATATATGAATATGCATCCTATAAATATATTGTCTGCTAAGTGTTTTATATTGATATAGATACAGCCTTTTTGTCTGAAATGAGCATGATTTTACAAATAGAGGTATGCAAAGGAGAAAAAAGGATGTAAAACAAGAGGGAGCCTTCATACAGCCATTAGACATTGCTATCTCCTGTTGTCTTATATAGGCTGCAGCCTTAGCCCCACTGTGGGTAAATAATGACACGTTATCAAAACCACGCTGTTGAGTTAAAATGGTCGATGTCATACTAATTCTGCCTCACCAGATATTTCTTCCCATTTATAATACTCTTTTTAAAATAAAAAAGGGTCCACAAATTCAGATGTGTATACAACAGGGATGATATACAATTGTACTTCAAGTTGAATGCAAGCAATCTGTCAAAAAACAAAGCTAAATTCTGCGTAATGAAATCCACCACATGATTGATATCTTGCATTAAAGCATGAGTTGAACAAAGCAATTTTGTTTATGGGAAAGTCTTGGCTTGGTACATTTTTCATGTCACATAAAGATGGAAATATTACCTTATGGATGTAGATTACGGTTGTATTTCAGCTTCTGTAATTGCAAAAGGACATGCATCTGTTTTAAAAGAAGAGCGATTTTCTTCTGATAAAAATGAGCTCATTTTAATATGGTCCTTTTCTTCTTTCACCTGATATATATCATACTTTGCTTTCATTCCCATGTAAACTTTTTGATTTTTTTTTTTAATCTTACTGGGATTTGGTAAACAAATGCATCGTCTAAGAATTTTTCATGTGCTTCAAAATTGCTTTGTGTTCATGGTCATTCCACAGTATAAACAATGAGTTAAAGATACAAAGAATTTGTTTAACATTTCAGAATATTATGAGTTGAAGAAAACTGGGTCAACATGTTCTTGTTTTTCTGTGTAGGACAGAAATGATTTGTGATATTAAAAATCTTGTATAATTACTGAAAGATATAACTTACCAATTTCTTTGTATTACTTTTTAAGTAAAATTTCCTAAAATGCACAGTATTTTACTATTTACAAAATGCCAGCATGTATCTCATTAATTTTCATATTTCCCATGAAGGGGAAATTAATATTATTACTATTTTTATCCTCCTGTTTCATATAACAGGAAACTGAGGTTCAAAAAGATTAAATGATTTGCCCAAAGCTGATCTTGTAGAATCTAGCAGAGGAGTCTTTTGATGTGGTACAGTTCTAAATGATTTCAGCCCCTATTTGCTTTCTGACTAAAAAGTGGGTACACCAACTCTAGCCTTCAAGTGAACTTGCTTTGATTTGTTGTTGTTAGGTGCCATCGAGTTGATTCCAACTCATAGCGACCCTACATGCAACAGAATTAAACAGTGCCCGGTCCTGCGTCATCCACATAATCTTTGCTGTGCGTGGGCCCATTGTTGCAGCCGCTGTGTCAATCCATCTCCTTGAGTGTCTTCCTCTTTTTAGCTGACCCTCCACTTTACCAATCATGATGTCTTTTTCCAGGGACTGGGCCCTCCTGATAACATGTCCAAAGAATGTGAGACGAAGTCTCACCATACTTGCCTCTAAGAAGCATTCCGGTTTTACTTCTTCCAAGATAGATTTGTTCATTCTTCTGGCGGCCCATGGTGTGTTCAAATTCTTCGCCAACACCATAATTCAAAAGTGTCAGTTCTTCTTTGGTCCTCTTTATTCATTGTCCAGCTTTCACATGCATAGTAGACAATTGAAAATACCATGGCTTGAGTGAGGTGCACCTTAGTCCTCAAAGCGACGTCTTTGCTTTTCAACAATTTAAAGGGGTCTTTTGCAGCAGATTTGTCCAATACGATACATCATCTGATTTCTTGACTGCTGCTTCTATGGGCATTGATTGTGGATCCAACTAAAATGAAATCCTCGCAACTTCAATATTTTCTCTGTTTATCGTGATGTTGCTTATTGGTCCAGCTGTGAGCCTTTTGTTTTCTTTATGCTGAGGTTCAATCTATACTGAAGGCTGTAGTCTTTGATCTTCATCCATAAATGCTTCAAGTCCTTTTCACAAGGTTGTGTCATCTGTATAGTACAAGTTGTTAATACGTCTTCCTCCAATCCTGATGCCATGTTTTTTTCATATAATCCATCTTCTCTGATTGTTAGCTCAGCATACAGATTTGAATAAGTACAGTGGAAGTATAAAACCCTGACGCACACCTTTTCTGATTTTAAACCACACGTTATCCAATGGTTCTGTTCTAACAACTGCCTCTTGGTGTGTGTGTAGGTTCCTCATGAGCACAATTAAGTGTTCGGAAATTCCCATTCTTCGTAATGTTATCCATAATTTGTTATGATCCACACAGTTGAATGCCTTTACATAGTCAACAAAATATAGGTAAACATCTTTTGGTTATTCTCTGTTTTCAGAGGAGATCCATTCGATATCAGCAATGCTGTCCCTGGTTCTATGTCCTCTTCTGAATCAGGGTTGAACCTTTGGCAGTTACCTGTTGATATACTGCTGCAGCTGCTTTTGAATATCTTCAGCAAAATTTTATGTGTGTGACATTAATGATATTTTTCAGTAAATTCTGCATTCTGTTGGACTACCTTTCTTTGGAAAGGACACAAATATAAATCTCTTCTGGTTGGTTGGCCAGGAAACTGTCTTCCAAATTTCTTGACATAGACAAGTGAGTACCTCCAGTGCTGCATCCTTTTGTTGAAACATCTTAATTGGTATTCTGTCAATTCCTGGAGCCTTGTTTTTTGCCAGTGTCTTCAGAACAGCTTGGACTTCTTCCTCAATACCATTGCTCTTGATCATATGCTGCCTGCTGAAGTGGTTGAACACTGACCAATTCTTTTTGGTACAGTGACTCTGTGTATTCCTTCCATCTTCTTTTGATGCTTCTTGTGTTGTTCATTTTCCCCGTAGAAGCCTTCAGTATTGCAACTTCAGGCTTGAATTTTTTCTTCAGTTCTTTCAGCTTGAGAAATGCCAGGCATGTTCTTCCCTTTTCATTTTCTAATTCAGGACTTTGCACGTTGGTTAAAATACTTTACATTGTCTTCTTGAGCTGCCCTTTGAAATCTTCTGTTCAGTTCTCTTACTTCATCATTTCTTCTGTTTGCTTTAGCTACTTTCAAGAGAAAGTTTCAGAGTCTCTTCTGACATTCATTTTGGTCATTTCCTTCTTTCCTGTCTTTTTAATTATCTCTTCTTTTCTTCATATATGATGCCCTTGATGTCATTCCACAGCTTGCGTGATCTTTGGTCATTAGTGTTCAATGCTTCAGATCTATTCTTGAGATGGTTTCTAAATTCAGTTGGGATATACTCAACGTCATATTTTGGTTCTCGTGGACTTGCTTTAATTTTCTTCAGCTTCTACTTGAACTTGCATATGAGCAGTTGATGGTCTGTCCTGCTGTCGGGCCCTGGCCTTATTCTGACTGATGATATTGAGCTTCTTCATCGTTTCTACAGATGTTGTCAGTTTGATTCCTGTGTATCCCATCTGGTGAGAGCCATGTACATGGTCACTGTTTATGTTGGTGAAAAATGGTATTTGCAATGAAGAAGTCATTGGCCTTGCAAAATTCTGTCATGTGAGCTTAGGCATTGTTTGTATCACCAAGGCCTTGTTTTCCAATTACCAGTCCTTCTTTGTTTCCAACTTTCACATTTCAATCATCAGTAATTATCAATGCATCTTGGTTGTATATTTGATCAATTTCAGACTACTAAATTGGTAAAAATCTTAATTTTGTCATCTTTGGCCCAATACAATACATAGTGGTTGGTGCGTAAATTTAAATAATAATCATATTAACTAGTCTTTCTTATAGGTATATGGGTATTATCCTATCACTGACAGCATTGCACTTTAGGGAAGATCTTGAAATGTTCTTTTTGATGATGAATGTGTTGTCATTACTCTTTCAATTTGTCATTTCTGGCATAGTGGACCTTATGATTGTCTGATTCAAAATAGCCAATTCCAGTCCATTTCAGCTCACTTGTGCCTCGGATACTGATCTTATGTGGTCCATTTCACTTTTGACAACCTCCAATTTTCCTAGGTTCATACTTTGTAAATTCCATATTCCAGTTATCAATGGATGTTTGCAGCTGTTTCTTCTCGTTTTGAGTCATGCCACCTCAGCAAATGAAGGTCCGAAGGCTTTCCTCCATCCATGTCATTGAGATTGACTCTACTTTGAGGAAGCAGCTCTTTTCCAGTAGTTTTTTGAGTGCCTTCCAACCTGAGGGGCTCACCTTCAGACACTGCTTTGGTTTAACTAGAGCTAAATTTAAACTAATCAAAAAGATTGTTTCTTTTTGGACAAAGGAGTATAGGTCACATGAGAGGATGGGAATTGGTACAGAAAGCAATGAAGAAGACAATTCTATGTGTTATTTCTGAAACAAGAAATAAATGTTCAATATGCAAGCAATTCCGGTCATTACGTTTCATAAATATTGAGTGAAAATGGAAATATCAATTCTATAACAATTCTGCATGAACTTTGTGAAAATTGAACAACCTTTTCACTCTTTGGACTATCTTTGTATACTCTGTAAAAGTTTCCTTCTTGGAAGAAGATTAGCTAAATCTGGATTCATCCCAGTGTTAGTCACATCTGCATTTCTCTTTCTGGTATCTCTACTTCATGTCTTTTTCCATCTTAATGAATCCGTTTGTCATAGGCTGCTTCTAAAATGGCTTCCAATGATCCTTGTCTACTGCTGTTCATGTCCTTGTGTAGCTGCTTCCCTTGCATGTGGGCTGGATTTTGTGACGTACTTCTAATAATTAGATTATGGCAAAAGTGATGGGATGCCACTTCTAAGGTAAGATTATAAAGACTGTGATTCTATCTCTCACTTTTTCCTCTTTGGCTCACTTCAATGAAGCTTGCTTTTCCCTCTTTGGCTCAGTTTGATGAAGCCATTTTGTGGGCTGCCTATGTAGATGCCCAGATGGCAAGGAACAGCCCACAGGAAACTGAATCCTGCTGACAACTACCCAGTAAGCTTGGAAGCCAACCCTGCACCAGTTAGGTCTTAAGATAACTACAATTTTGTGAAAGACTCTGAGGTGGAAGACCTGGCTAAGCTGTGCCCAGATTCCCAACTCATAGAAATTGTGAGATAATAAATGTGTACTATTTTACGGTACTAAGTTTTGTGGTAATTTTTTATGCAGCAGTAGATAACTAATCCAGCCTTGTGTTTCCATTCCTACTCTGGGGTCTTTGCCCTTTTTGTTGCCTTCCTGGAATGCTGACTTTAGATCTTCACATAGCTTGTTCCTTCTTATCACTCAAATTTCAACCAAGATGACACCTTTCCAGGGAGGACTTGCTTGACTACTCTACTTTTCTTTGTCACACTACTCTATGTCATTATCTGAAATACATTTTCTGAAACTATGAAAACTTATAATTATCTCAAATTCTCCTAATTTGTTTATTGTCTCTCTTCCTTCAAGTAAAATGTAAAACCTCTAAGCATCAAGACCTTGTCTTTTTGTTCACCTTTATAGTTCCCCAGCACCTAGAAGAGCACCTGGCACATAGTTCCTGGTGCTCAGTAATTATTGGTGGAATGCATGAATGAATGGATGAATTTTACCTATAGTTTTCTCTCTAGGCCCTTGTTATATCCCTCCCTAAAATAGAGAAACGGCTTAGGGCAAGAGCATTTGGTTTTTCTCATTATCTCTACCTACAGAGGGATTATTCCTCAAATATTTTTAACCTGCTACTAATCTTCCTTGTAACAGCTGTTTCCCTATTAATTTCTCCATGTCCAAAGGTCTTCATAAACAATTTTCTCACTATTTTCATTTTGCATAAAATTAGGGAGAAACAAAAAAGTTGATGGTTCGACATTTATTACATTTTCAGATTTGCTTTTCTCTGTATTCTGGGCCTGTGTTCACCAGTATTTTGATACAGCAAAATATTACCTATAGCATTAAAATTGTTTTATTTTTCGTACTGTTTCTTTGTGAAAGGGCTTACCCTTCTGAATTAAGTTTTTGAAAGTAAAAGTAAGAAAGGCCTTAGCCCTCTCTCTCTCCTTTGTTTTCCCTCAGCAATTGTAGGTTTCATATAAGGTGGGGAACCAAGTTTGACCATGGCTTTATTTCATCCAGTCCTCAGAGCAATTTTGCTTATTGTCATTGATGTAAACGCTCATAAGGTAATGGATTTTTCTCGTTTCATTCTTTGAAAAACTTCTTAGAATTTAAAAATCACAGTAGCTCAAGGTTTAAGGTTTGAAAGGTTTCAGTGCTATCAGTATAAATTTGGAGCAAAAATAAGCACTGAATATATTGTTACCATCCTTATGCCCATTCTGCCAGGAGCTTGATAAGGAACACATAACAAATTCCACATTTTCATCTTTACTGATGATTTTTATTAACAATGTTTACATCCTTAAAAGCAAGTATATTCAACTGCCAATAAGGTAAAAAGCAATGGAAGCTTACTGTCTCTTATGTTGCCTAATATTACATTATATTTAACAAATTTTTAAAGTTAGGGTATGAAACTTAAAATCTCAGTCAATAAATTTAACAAATGCAGTCCTGTATTTAGTCCTGAATTAGGTCAATTTGTGTTTGTATAGTTAAGGGAGAGAGTAATAAGGGGAAGCAAGATGGGGAAAGGAGAAAGGTTGATAAAAAGACACAACTTCTTCTCTTGCCTCAGACCTAAAGTCTTTTTTTTATCATTTTCAATACATGAGAGTGCTAAAAATCTTTTCCAATTAATAAGGAGTTTAAGAACTCATTTTTTAGAAAAAAAAGACCAGGGATGGAAGAAAATGAAATAATATTTCTAGGGTAGCTACTACATGTGCAATATCATATCAGGCACATCATATACTTTATCTTATTTAATTCTTACAGTAATCTTAAAAAATACATTTTACCACCCTGAGCAACTCCAATGTCCTGTTCTCCCCAGTCTTGTAACACCAAAAAAAAAAAAAAAAAAAAAAAACAAGAGAAACCAGTTGTCATAGAGCCGTTTCTGACTCATAGCGACCCCGTGTATTGCAGAGTAGAACTGCATTCCATAGAGTTTTCAAGGCTGTGACATTTCGGAAGCAGAGCTCCAGGTCTTTTGTCTAAGGTATCTCTGGGTGAGTTCGAACTACGAACTTTTTAGTTAGTAAACAAAACAAAACAAAAAAAACCAAACTCGTTTCCATCAAGTCTATTCCAACTCAAAGATGGAAACTCCATTCCTCCAGTTTCTCAGGACAAAATCTCAGAGTCATCCTTACCTTCCCTGACACTTCCTATCTGATCCACTGGCTGTGTCTTCAAAATATATCCAGGATTCAAATCCTTATCACACCTCCAGTACCATTCCACCCTGGTCAAATTTTCACCTGAAATCTCTTAATTGCTTTCCCTGCATCTATGTTCAATCTGTTCTCAACACAGAAGCCAGGGTAAATGTGGTGAAACCTAGGCAGATCATGTTCAAAATCTTCTAGTAGTTTTCCATTTCATTCTGAGTAACACTCCTCACAATGACCTACAACACCCTATGTTATTTGTTCCCGTCACAAACTGCCTCTTGAGCTTCATTGTGCCTAATTTCTGCTTCAGCCATAATGGCCCTTTAGCTCTTTCTCAAACATACCAGTATGCTTGCAGCTGAGGCTTCTCCACTTTATGTTCCCTTTGCCTGCAGTGCTCTTTCTCCAGATATCTACTTGGCTAACTCCTCTCAAGACACTCTTCTCTAGTCACTCTCTACCCAGCCCAACCTGAGTTTCACCAAATTTGAACTTCCTCCTTGCAATTAAATTAAATAGAAAATGTGGCAGGATAATATGTTTGGCAGTATTCTTCTCTTCATAACAAAGATTTGTTTTATGTATTTATCTTGCTTTTGTTTGTCTCCCCAGTTAGAATATAGAAATTAAATTGCCATCGAGTCGATTCCAACTCATGGCAACACATGTCTGTCAGAATAGAACTGTGCTCCACAGGGTTTTCAGTGGCTGGCTTTTTTTGAAGTAGATCACCAAGCCTTTATTCTGAGATGCCTCTGGGTGAGCTTGAACCTCCAACCTTTAGATTAGCAGCCTAGCACATTAACCATTTTCACTACCCAGATATTTCACTAGAATGTAAGCTCCACACACTAGAATACCACTAGATGTTGTAACAAATAAAGTCCCAGATTTCAATAGGCTAGTATAAGCAGTTTATTTTTGGCTCAGATAGAAGCTCAGTTATTTTTAGGGCCAGCAGTTCGGGAGGGTCTTCTGTTCCATGTAGTCATTCGGTGATAAGGCTGACAAAAGCCCTGCCATCTTCTAACTTTGGTCTATAAGGTCATTCTGGAGGCCATTCCTGTTTCTTAAAGACCAAAGCACGTAAATGACTGACTTTACTTCCCTTCTAATTATAATGATGAGACTGGTTCATATGACCACATTTGGATGAAAGGGGATAAGAAATACAGCCCCTGATTTTGTAGCTACCCTCCAGTGGGAACAAACAGCTTAGATGTTTGGTGACTGTATAGCTGTCTCCACCACACTCCAGAAAAGCTGTGATTTTTGTCTGTCTTATTCACTACCATATGCCTAGTGGGGCAGTGTTGGTTCCGTAGTAGAATTCTCACCTTCCATGTAGGAGATTGAGCTACAATTCCTAGCCAAATCACCTCAAGCACGGCCACTACCAATCTGTAAGTGGAAGCTTGAATGTTGCTATAATGCTTAAAGGTTTCAGCGGAGCTTCCAGAATAAGACAAATTGCGAATAAAGGCCTGATGATCTACTTCCAAAAATTAGCCAGTGAAAACCCTATGAATCAGAGTGGTCTGACCCTGCTGTGCACGGATTTGCCATGAGTGGGAGGCCGACTTGACAGCAGCTAACGATGACAACAGTATGTGCCAGCACCTAGGATAGTTAAAGGAATAACTAAAACAAATAAGTAAGTAAATAAACAAACCCTTAGTGGACTTGTAACCCTGCCCAGCTACCACCCTCCTCCCTCTCAAGTTTATCCAGAGGGTTTCTTTCCTAGGCTTGTTATTTCACTCTTACTTTCTAGTCACTCCCTATCCACTGCAATCTGAATTCTACCAAATTTGAACTTCTTCTTTGTAATTAAATTCAGTAGAAAATGTGGCAGAAAAATATTTCTGACAGTATTTTATTCCTGTGATTCTTTTTTTAGCTGGAGGTACTCTGTCCAGGTAGAAGGAAGCAACTGTTACTTCAGGGAGAGGGCAGAACATAGCCCAAAATACAGAAACCAATGCTCGGCTTTAATGTTCAACATTCAGTTTTAAATCTCACTGGAGTGCCAAAGGTCATGAAACCTGATTTTCAGTTGCAAGCACTATGCACTTGAGAGTGCAAAAGGTTTTTCTTTTTCTCTGATCTTCCAAGGCTGTGTTTACAGAGCAGAGAACAAACTTGGAGATGTGTTTATGGAGTTTTACTCTACAGCATAGGGACAGTATGATATAGGAAATGTTTCATTTCACTCTGAAGGAGATGAAAAAAGTCATCTCTATTCTGCAGTGGGGGAGTAGACTGGAGTGGAATGTGATTCCACTTGAGTTTTCAAGAGCAGACGCTGTCACAAACATTTTTTGTGCAACTTATTTGTTTGGGAGGTGATCCTCAGGAGCAGGAGAAGAATCTAGGGAGAGAGAGAGAGGAAAGGTAAAAAAGCTAATACCAGAGTGTGTTATTGAGACACTTACTGTGGACAATAAGGTCTGTATTTCATCAGAACCTTCTGAGAAACATAGAGAATGCTGTCTAGAAGTGTCTTTTTAAGGATGGGAGGCAAAAGCATTCATTGGCTCCCATCTTTTCCTGGTCAAGAGTTATTCCTGGCAGTGTCAATTCCTTTATACTTCTAAGATACACATATATTTGAGCCAGTCAGGCTACTACAGCATTGGAGAAGACCTGGGGCAGAAAATATAAAATGGGGCAGTGTGTTCTAGTGGTCGATGCTGGTGGCATGAACTAACTTAAAGCCTTTGTGGAACTGTCCACTTCAGTCATGGCTGAAATTAGAAGTGAGGCCTCAAGGATATGACCTGGATATCAGAGACAAATGATAAAGGAAGGTGCTGAAGCAATGAGGTAGACATTTAGAAGGTACCTTTTCTCTGCCACACCCCAGATTTTGGACTAGAAAAAACTGGGCTTTAAAGTAAGATTGCCATATTGTGCAAATATTGCAAATTATGAGATGGGAGTCACTATGGATATCAGCAAGTTTATGCCATCACAAGCAACTGAAAAGCAGGCTGGGCAAGTTAAATCATAATTGTTGCTGTTATCTGCCATTGAGTTGATTCTGACTCATGGCAACCCATGTGTGCAGAATAGAACTGCTACATAGGATTTTCAAGGCTGTGACCTTCCAAAAGCAGTTCACCAAGCTTATCTTCTGAGGAGCCTCTGGGTGCGTTTGAACCACTAGCCTTTCAGCTACTAGTCAAGTGCTTAACCGTTTGGGCCACAAAAGTCTGAGCATAGACTAGACGCCCACCCCTGATGTTAGAATTCCCCCAAATATGGAGAAAAATGTGCTGAACAAATGATCTTAGAAGCTGGACTATGAAGAAGAACACGGCATCAGGATTGGAGGAAGACTCATTAACAGCCTGCATTATGCAGATGACACAACCTTGCTTGCTGAAAGTGAAGAGGACTTGAAGCGCTTACTGATAAAGATCAAAGACCATAGCCTTCAGCATGGATTACACCTCAACATAAAGAAAACAAAGATCTTAACAACCGGACCCATAAGCCACATCGTGATAAATGGAGAAAAGATTGAAGTTTTCAAGAATTTAATTTTACTTGGATCCACAATCAACGGCCATGGAAGCAGCAGTCAAGAAATCAAAAGATGCATTGCGTTAGGCAAATCTGCTGCAAAGGACCTCTTCGAAGTGTTGAAAAGCAAAGATGTCACCTTGAAGACTAAGGTGTGCCTGACCCAAGCCATGGTATTTTCAATCACATCATATACATGTGAAAACTGGACAATGAATAAGGAAGACCGAAGAATTGGCATCTTTGAATTATAGTGTTGGCGAAGAATATTGAATGTATCACGAATTGCCAAAAGACAGAACAAATCTGTCTTGGAAGAAGTACAAACAGAATGCTTCTTAGAATCAAGGATGGTGAGACTGTGTCTTACATACTTTGGACATGCTGTCAGGAGATATCAGTCCCTGGAGAAGGACATCATGCTTGGTAAAATACAGCGTCCGTGGAAAAGAGGAAGATCCTCAATGAGGTGGGTTGACACAGTGGCTGGAACAATGGGCTCAAGAATAACAATGATTTGAAGGATGGTGCAGGACCAGGCAGTGTTTCGTTCTGTAGTACATAGGGTGGCTATGAGTCAGAATTGACTTAACAACAACAACAATGGAGAAAAACAGGAAGAGCACAGGAAGAGATTTCTGAATTTGACTGAGTACTTAACCAAATTCATTCATTACCTACACAAGTTATTCACTACCTCTAAAAGGAAGAAAAAAAAAATTAGGAGAAATGAGGGCTTATGGTTAAGCTAAATTCAGTTATGGAGAAATAAAAGTGTTTATATTTCTGATCACCTCAGTCATATTTTCAAAACTAAAAATCCACTAGAACTGTTTTGTCTTCATCAACATTAAACTAACTTGGCCACTGTTGCTTGCAACCAAAGAAACCTAACTAATACAAAACTCGCTTCCAGAGAATAAATTAATGGAATGAATTTGTTGGCTAAGTATTCACTGGGAAATGGGAATTGAATATAAATCTGAGACAATGACATTCTAATTCACATTATAGGAAGAGAAACTAATATTCCACAAGACAAGATGGAACCTGGAGCCATATGTCACTGACAGTGAAACTTTGGGATCCAGGCAGCTGCTGCCATAGAATAATTTAACAGAGAAGATGAGTTCCAGGGCCATTGTGTATGGTGAGTGCTTCTGATAATGGGTAACTTAAACCAAGTGGATGACAACACGGTAAGATCTCTAAATTGTCACTTTGTTTCACAAAAGAAACCTAAGGGCTTTTTGTCTACTTAACGACTGGTTTCTTGTTATAGCAGAAACGCTAGGTCACTAACTGTTTATTGATTCTGAAGATTGCTGAGTGATAATATTAGTTGAATTCATAATCTCATCAGGTCTTCTGTGTGAAAGAGAAGTGATCAATAACTGATAGAGATGTGATCATTAGGGAAAAAAATGTCTAGAAAGGTTCAGAGGACCTGGATGTGAAGTGTGCCAAATCAGAAGTCATCTGAAACTCCCTACTGATGTCTTAATCTGATAGAGAAAATCGTCCCTCACTAATAGGTGGAAGCTAAAGATTTCCTTCCTGCTCATGCTGTTGCTTGTTATAACCAGAATCCAAGCTCATCGTTGCTAGGGCACTGAGGTGCAGAGTCAGAGAAGGGAATGAAAGGTTACACACAGACAAATTGTAAGAATTTGCCAATTTGATTAATCCCCCCAAAATCTGAAAAAATAATTGAAGGCATCGATTTTCAAAACTAAAACCCCACTAGAACCCATTTGTCTTCATCAGCAATAAACTAACTTGGCTACTAAGGTGAGTGCAATAAAATTGTAATTATGTTTTTTTCTTTTTGATATGACTATGCTTTCCTAGGATTCTGAATTTAATGGGTTAGCTAGAGCTAGAGTTGTGATTCTAATGATTTTCTCATTTGAAAAATAAAAGCCCGAATCCAAAGTTGGTCCATGCTGAAAGACATGAAGAGGCCAGAAATGCCTGGCCATCATGCAGAACAGAGGTTGCAATCTGGCAGCCTGAAGCCTGAATCCGGCCTCTCAACATGCTCTGTTTGGCCTTCATAGTATTGGCCTGCACAGTGTTTTTAAAACATTTGATTCGTGTGCCAAGAATCCGTGCATAAAAGCCTTTATTTCCATTCTCTTTTTAAAAGATTTGGCAACACCCAGCCCATATTCCTATGTGGCAGCAGTTGGCTGCTGTCCGCTTAAGATGGGGGCAGGTGTGCTTCAGTTTGCTTATAGGCCCTATCACTCTACAGCGACCCCATTCTAGTTGGTCGCACTAGTTAAACTAACTTCCTATTCTCTGTAGGAAGTTGATTTTATGATCTCTGTTAATAAGGAAAGAATAAAAAGACTTTAAGTAGCAGGACTCAGGATTAAATCTACCGTGTCTCTTACCTACCCACCCAGAGAGGCAGTAGACTAATGAAAAAAGCAAAAGGATCTACAAAAATACTTGAATGACTTTTTAGGCCTAAGACACTGGTGCAATTGAAACGGGCTCAGATTTTGGCAAGAATGGGAGAATCCCATGGTGACAGAGCCCAGGAGGTGCCACTTAACCCACAGGAAAAAATACAGGGCTGATTACCATAAAAGGTGGCAGAGTAGTCTTTGCAATCCAAGCTGTGAAAATAGTCTCACCTCCAGAGATCTCTGTTTCTGTTTCTACAGATTAAAACAGCTGGTAAACCAGTAGCAAATTATCTGGTTTATTTAACAATTAAAAAAAAAAAAATTTAAACCTGGAAATTAGATACCTGAGTTAAACCAAGACATTATAGTGACACAGCCCCTCACCTACTTTTAGATTTGATTCAGTTCACAGACCAAACCAAAAAACCAAACCCACTGCCATCGAGTTGATTCCGACTCATAGTGACCCTATAGAACAGAGCAGAACTGCCTCATAGAGTTTCCAAGGAGCACCTGGTGGATTTGAACTGCTGACCTTTTGGTTAGCAGCCATAGCACTTAACCACTATGCCACCGGGGTTTCCGGTTCACAGACCAGAGCCTCTTAAAGCAGTTATCATGTCTCTCTATAAGGAAGAACCTTAGCCTAATAAGAACCTTCTTTCTAGATTTCTGCCAAAATATCTATGGCTATTTGTTCAGGCAAATGAGCACCAGAAAGAGAAATAGCAGTGCTTTTCTTGTGATATTGGACACAGTGTCTGAGATAAGACAAATTCTTGGGCATAGTATTCTACTAGTCAGGTTGGAGGACCTTATAGGGGTTAGGTAATTAATGGAACATTAGCCTGAATTCTTACATTGCCCCAACAAGGTAAAGAAACCATGCAATAGGGTAAAGGGAAGTAATAAATATCAGCAATAGTCTTGGGACCAATGGCTGAAACATCTGCTATAAATTTTTGTTTTCATAAATGTATTATATACAATGCACATTTTAATTTTTCTTCTCTTTCTTCTTCTTCCTCCCAAAACTGCACATGGTGAGTGTTCATGGTGGTCAAGTTTACCAATCATTTTGTAATACTGAGGTGTGATCACAATGAATTTAGAGAAGGAGATATTGTATGGTTTAAAATTGGAAAAGGTGTGTGGCAGGGTTGTATTCTTTCACCCTTACTTGTTCAATCTGTATGCTGAGCAAATAATTCAAGAAACTGGACTATATGAAGAAGAGTGTGGTATCAGCATCAGAATTAAAAGAAGACTCATTATCAACCTGTGATATGCAGATGACACAACCTTGCTTGCTGAAAATGAAGATGACTTGAAGCATTTACTGGTGAAGGTAAAAGACTACAGCCTTCAGTATGGATACATCTGAACATAAAGAAAATGAAAATTCTCACAGTTGGGCCCATAAACGGTGAAGAAATTGACATTGTCAAGTATTTCATTCTACTTGTATCAACAATCAACGCCCACAACAGCAGCAGTCAAGATATCAAATGTTATATTACATTGGGCAAATCTGTTGCAAAAGACCTCTTTAAAATCTTGAAAAGCAAAGAATAAGATTCACCTGACCCAAGTCATGGTATTTCAGTTGCCTCATATGCATGTGAAAGCTGAAGAATGAATAAGGAATATGAAGAATTGACATGTTCAAATTGTGGTTTTGGTATAGAACATTGAACATACCGGGGACTGCCAGAAGAATGAACAAATCAGTCTCGAGGGAAGTACAGCCAGAATGCTCCTTAGACCCAAGTTTGGGGAAACTTCAACTCACTTACTTTGGACACATCATCTGGAGGGATTAATTGCTGGAGAAGGATGTTATGCTTGGTTAAATAGGGGGTCAGCAAAAAAGAGGGACACTCTCAATGAGATGGAGTGACTCAGTGTCTACAACAACGAGCTCAAACATAGCAATGATTGTGAGGATGGCACAGGACTAGGCAACATTTTTTTTTTTTTTCCTCCTGTTATAATAAGGTCACTGTAAGTCAGAGCTGGCTCAATGGCACCCAACAACACTATAAATAATTAGGATTTTTTTTGCTTTCCTTTAGGGAGTGAAAGTATTTTTAGTTCTATGGTTATTATTAGTTATAAATTACATATAGTGATGTTTGTGAGACTGCTGTTTCCACTTTCAGCAGCACTCTCCTTTTTCTCTGATAGTATCACCTTCATTTTCTTTTGCGGAAGGACTCTCTCGCGGTAGGGGAAGTCCATTGGGAAGAATTTGAAACAACCTGTCAAGTTTACACACTCTCTTTTTTGCCAGTGGATGTAATGTGATCCAAACTAGACCAATTACACTCATGTTCAGAATTATGAATCTTGAGTAAAGTTACATAATATTATGCATTGAATTGTGTCCCCCCCCCAAAAAAAAATATGGAAGACTTAACCCCTGTACTATAAATATGACCCTTCTTGGAAATAGCAGATTTCTTTTGTTATCTTAATGAGACCATATCAGAGTCTGGTAGGTTCTAAACCTAATTATTTCTGAGTAGTATTTAATAGAAAGAGCAGAACAGATACAGAAGCACCTACGGGGGAATACAGATACCACGTGATGATTCATCTATAAGCAAAGACATGCCAAGGATTGCCTGTAGGTACCATAAACTAGGAAAGAGGTCCACAGAAGAAATTGAAACGGTAGAGACCCTGTTTTGGGCATTTAGCCTCCAGAACTGTGAGAAAATATATTCCTGTTCTTTAAAACCACCTGCTTGTGGTATTTTTTGTTATGGTATCATTAGGCAATTATGACACATAAAGAACAAAAATAAATAGGGAAGACTAATTCATAAGATGGCCTCTTGAAGAGACTACCTGGAGGTGATTTGATACCCATCCTTTTATGAAGACCAGATCTTCAGCTTTTCCTTCTATTCTATTATCCAGTGTTCATTAATTTTTTTTTTTTTTTTTGGCTTAAGATAGAATCTATGTCTGTCTCCCCTCCCCACCTTCCCCCCAGTGAACAGGAATAGTACATATATTCCACAAGGCTATGTATAACCTGGTCACTGTGGACCTATTCCGCATTACCTCTTCTCCCCTATTCATACTTAAAATTCCAGCTAAATGGAAAAGAAAGGGAAGAGAAACCCCTCTCCTCCATCCTCTTTACACATATATCAATACTAGATTAGCACTATATTTTTCTCCCATAGAAAAACTTTAACTATAATGAAAAATATTTATGGGAATATATGTCAATGTACAAATACACTGGCATGTACAAATACATTGACAAACAATTCTCCATCAGACTAAATTCTCCATCAGACTGAGATGTGTTACAGCAGGTGAGAATTGTGTTTGTTTGGTTCACTGCTACATCCAGTCAGCAGTACCTGGCATATGGTAGGTACTCAATACATATTTGGGAATGAGTTTAGTATTAGCTTTGTCTTGTTCTTTAAGTCGATAATAATCATAGATATAATTATCAATGAAAAATCTCTCATAATTAAATTTAAAAAACTTGAGATATCTATTTTAGGCAGATTCTTAAGATACCTACCATCATTGCTTTTGAGATAGAATATCTTACGCTTACAAAATTAAGTAAAAAGGACTATTTCTCCTCTGATCCTTTGTTCATTTCATATATTTTGACCATATACTGATATAATATATATTTATATGTTATCAAGTTTAATTGTTTAGAATTAAATGGAAGCTCTTTTTAGATATTTAAAGCTACAAGTTAGCATTAATTACCATTGAGATGAAAAAAATATAAGGTCTTTGTTTCCTGATGGGAGATCAATCAAATGTAAATGAATTCATCCCTCTCTTAACATATTAAAAAAGAAATTGTCAAAATTACTCTTCTCAAACTCGTATCAATGAGAGCTGAATGTAATTGAAGCAGTCATTTTCATATATCACCTCAAATGCTAGTAAAAATGCTCAACTTACTTCACGTTAAAAAAAACCAGCAAAGAAACTTACGAGGTTGTACTCTTAGACATTTCTACGTAAATGTTTATCCAAGTGCCTTCCTGACATTGCTGCTCTAATGTTTAATACAAAAAATCAAACCAGTTGTCCTAGAGTTGATTTCCATTCATGGTGACCCTATGCGTGTCAGAGTAGAATAGAGGCATAGTGAGGGGGTGTTAGAAGGGGGCATTTGCCCTGGGCACAAGTCCAAGGGGCCACCAGATGAAGCTGGCTAGGGAATCACACCCCTTCCTCTATGAGGCCTGCCAATGAGCTGGGGAAGGGTACAAACTTAGAGATTGCCCCTGGGTGCTCATTACCCTTCTAAGACTCTGGAGTAGAATGGTACTTCACAAGGTTTTCCATGACTGATTTTTGAGAAGTAGATCACCAGGATTTTTTTCCAAGGTGCCTTTGGGTCTGACTGCAGAAGCCTTGCTCTTATTGGTTTTACTGTACTGTCTTTATAGATATTCTCATGGCTCAGATCTCCTCTCAGTGATTACTTTCATACTGACAACTCTAAGTAGTACCAGAATCCACTCCGGTTATTATTTGTAATGCTTGCTGTTTTTTCATAGTCTTCGTAACAATATAAAATCCTGTTGTTGTTATTGATTCATTTATTTTTGTCTTATCATACAAAAGTGAAGACCCCTGAGGTCAGGCACCATATTTATTTTCTCTTTAACATGCCCTCTGTAGCACCCATAATAGACTGACCTTTGGTAGAAGCTTATTAAATGTTTTTTAAAAATGAATGAATTACCAAGACTTTAATTTTCTTGGAAAAAGAACATTAGACTGTATTTAATCTTGGATATTAATATAGCTATTATGTTGAATAAGTAGATATTGAAATCTATTATAACTCCTTTTTTCTCTCATCTAAGAGAAAAGCTAGAAATACTTGGACTTTAAAGTTACACACAGACACACAGACACCGAGACACAGAGACACACACACACCCCCCCTACTAAGCAGCTGCTTCACTTAAACAGAAGTTTAGGTCTGGTGGGAGGTAGCATAACTTAAGAGGGGATTCACCGCCTCCTACCCATTTCTCACTAAACTACTTCACACTGTAGGAGTCCTTGACTGAGGATAGTGCCAGGTCCATGAAGGAGGAGCTTGCAATGTGGCCAAAGGTATATTTACTATTGATATCCTCCCGGTCTTTCCCAAAGGGGCCTGTGGCAATTAACCATACTGGGGAAAGGCAAAAAAAAAAAAAAAAAGAAGGCTTTCCAGGGGTTGTTAGATTATGGCTCAGAAACAACATCAATCCTTGGAGACCATAAACTCTACAGGGTTCACCAGTCAGGAAGGAGGCATACGGAAATCAGGTCATAATTAGAATCTTGGACTAAATCTATCCCTCAGTGGGTTTAGTGCTATTACTGAATCATCCTCAGAATGTAGGATAAGAATTGATATACTAAGTAACTGGCAGAATTCCAAATTAGCGCCATGATCCATGGAATCAAGGCCATTAGGTTTGAAAATTTCAAGTAGAAGCCTCTGCAACTGCCTTCTACCCTTGTCCCCACCACCTCCACCCCCCCAAAAATGAATCAAATACTGAATCCCAGAGGGAATGGAATAGTTTAGATCCACCAACAACGACTTGAAAGATGCAAGAGGTTTAACACATCTGTTTGGTACAAAACCAGATAGGTCATGGAGGATGACTGTGGATTATTACAGGTTTAATCAGGTGGGGGAGCCCTGGTGGTACAGTGGTTAAGCACTCAGTTGCTAACTGAAAGATCAGTGATTTGAACCCACCAGCAGTTCCATGGAGAAAGATGTGACAATCTACTTCCATAAAGATTACAGCCTTGGAAACCATATGGGCAGTTCTACTCTGTTCTATAGAGTTGTTATGAGTCTGAATCAACTTGGCAGTGGGTTTTGGTGGCTTTGTGGGTCTGGCTAGTGGGGGCAAGTCAGATCCGAGTGCAGGTGGGAAGTAAGGGAAGGTGACATAAAGGGCTAGGTGGGAGGGAGAAAGAAAAGAAAGAAGAAAAAGCAAAAAAAAAAAAAAAAAAAAATTGGTGGGAGAGGTTTAAACCCGTGGGTGCTGTGGGCCAGAGCTTTCCTAGCTGTGGCTTCATGTCAGGGACTGGAGGGAAGTGGGGGAAGATGGTGTACAAGGTTATGTGGGAGGGAAAAAGAAAAGAGAAAGGGGAAAAAAGAAAAAAATAAAACTGTGCCACAGGAGCTGGAGAGTGGGTGTGGGGCAGACCTGGGGCAGTGGTGGGCAGATGACTTTCTGGCCATGGTGATACTCTGGGTCCAGTGGAGGGAAAAAGGAAATGAAGAAAGCGAAAAAGCAAAAAAAAAAAAAAAAAAAAGCCACATGGCAGAAGGGGCATAGGGTGGGCTGGGGAGTGTGGCTCATATTATAGATGCTAGTGGTGGGGCCACTGGGCTAGAGGTGTTCTTGCTGCTACTCACCGGAAAGGTGAAGGGTAGGAAAGCATGTTTCTCTGGTTTCTGGGTGCTCTGTCTCCTATTGGGAGTTCAGTGAAATTGCCTTCCCTTGATCTCTGTCCAGAGCCTTTGCTGGCTGTGTTCCAAGATGGTAATGTTGTGCCTTGTTAGTTAGCAGGGGACCTCCACTTTGCATCTCTTCTTATTTATGGTTTTCTGTCAATTTATTCTTTCAATAGGTGTTTAATCTAGTTCTTTATCCCTTCACTTAATGCTTAGAGTTCCAGGATTGATATTTGTACCTGTTTTACTTAGTTTTTCAGGTCTTTGCTGCAAAGGGATGCCTGTCTAGGGTGCTGTGTTGGCTCCATGTCTTGGGATTGATTTTCTGGTTTAATCAGGTGGCAATACCAATCACAGCTGTGATTCTAAATTTGGATTTTTATTGAAGACAATCAAAATAGCCCCTTGTACCTAATATGTAGCTATTGAAAATGATTTTTCCTGAAACTTATCAGCAAAGATAATCTGAAGCAATTTCCCTTCTCATGGCAGAGACAACATCTTTATTGCTTTCACCTAAGGCAATGATATTTGCAGGTGGGGAGATATGATAGTGGAAACTTGTAAAAGTTCTTTTTGAATGAGCTGCATCTTATTTAGATCTGTAATGATGATGCTTATTATACTGGACTTCATATAATTGTTATATAGTCACTTACATCTTATTATTTTATTAAAATCTTTAAGTTTAGGAGCATATCATTTATATTTGTATCTGTCATATTTTATTTAATGAACATGGTTCATGCATTTATTACCTAACAGTTCTGTGGATTAAGAATCCATGAGCAGCTTAGCTGGTTTGTTCTGGCCTGAGGCTGCAATCAAGGTTTCAGCTGCAGTTGCAGTCATCTGAGTCTCGACTGGGTCTGGAGCATCCACTTCCAAGCTCACTCATATGGCTGATGGCAAGTGGCTTCAGTTCCTGGCCACAGTAACCTCCCCATAGGACTACTAATGACATGGCTTCCTCTAAGTGATCCAAGAGATGGAGCCCAAGACAGAATCCACAATCTTTTATAACCTAATTTCAGAAGGAACATATCATTTCTGCCACAGTCTATTGGTCACATAGGCCAGCACTAGTACACTAAGGGAGGGGACAACATAAGGGTGTTAATAACAAGAAGCAGGCGTCATTGGGGCCATCTTGGAGGATGGCTACCACAGTTCTGTTTAAGTGCTTTACAAATATTCACTTTCAAACCCAAAACCAAACCCATTGCTGTCGAATCGATTTTAATTCATAGCGACCCTAGAGGATAGAGTAGACCTGCCCCTCAGGGTTTCCAAGGAGTGGCTGGTAGACTTGAACTGCCCACCCTTTGGTTAGCAGCCATAGCTCTTAACTACTGTGCCATAATCCTTAAAATGGCCTTATGAAGTATGTTCTATTATAATAATCGTCCATTTTAGAGATAAGCAGACTGAGGCACAGAAAACTTAAGTAATTTTCCAAAAGTCCCACAGCTATTAAGATGAAGCTGGATTGCTGTGCTGGTTATTTTATTTGGCCTTCCAGATCCATTCTTCCCCCTTTTTCCACTCTGTTCTCTGTCTTAGGAGGCTTACTGCTATGGACAACTTCTACTGGGCTCTCATCCCCTCTGACTAATGTTTGGACAGGGTCAATGGGGAGCATGTTGTTGTTGTTCTTGTTAGGTGCTCAAGTCAGCTTTGTTTCATAGCAATCTTATGTATAACAGAACGAAGTATTGACTGGTCTTGTGCCATCTACAAGATCATTGGTATGTTTGATATGGGGAACACAGGGTGTAGATATTTATTTCCCCCTAACAGCCCACTTACTTTCTGCATGAACATCCCTTGATTGAAGGCCACAGCTCCATTCAAGCTGCCTTCTCCACAAAGTGTGTGCTCTCTTTCTTGAGTCCAGTAACTATTCCTTTAGACCTAGGTAACCTGATGCCCCTGCTCCTTCCTATTATTAGCCTTGGTGTAACTATCCCTACCCCTTGCAAACTACCTTTGTAAGCATTTTCTTTATTTAACTCTCCTCAAATTACTCAATTTGAGTGTGCCATCTGTTTCCTGCCAAGTTCTTTTCTGATAGAGATTCCAACCTACGGAGGCTGGCTCTAGACATTGTGTTTTTATACTCTATACAATTTTCCCTCTCATAATGCTTAGCACAAGGCCCTTTGCAAGAAGGTACTCACCAGATAATTGTGAGCATTCATTTATTTTGGTAACCTTTGAATTCTTTTTACTAATGATGACATTTCAAGGCAATATTTTGTTATCTCTCCTTTTTGTAGCTCAAGCCAATAATTGACTGAACATTTAAGAGCCAGGGCCTGCTTCATGGCATTAACAGGATACAGACCACAACCAACAACACAGACTCAAGAAGATAAGCTAGATAACTGGGATCTTCTAAAAATGAAATGCTCATCCCCATCAAAAGACTTCACCAAAAGAGTAAAAAGAGAACCTACAGACTGGGAAAAAACTTTTGGCTATTACAAATCAGACAAAGGTCTAATCTCTAAAATCTATAAGAAAATCCAGCACTGCTACAACAAAAAGACAAATAATCCAATTAAAAAATGGGCAAAGGAATGAACAGACACTTCACCAAAGAATACACAAGAGGAAATGCTCAGGGTCACTAGTCATTAAAGGATGCAAATCAAAACTGCAAGGAGATACCATCTCACCCTGGCATTACTGGCATGAATCAAAAAAATAGGAAATAGCAAACATTGGAGAGGCTGCGGGGAGATCAGAACTCTTATGCACTGCTAGTGGGAATGCAAAATGATACAAAAATTTTGGAAAACAATATGGTGCTTCCTTAGAAATAGAAATACCATATGCTCCAGCGATTCCACTCCGAGAAATATATCCTGGAGAGATAAGAGTCATCACAAGAATAGACATATGCACACCCATGCTCATTGCAGCATTATTCATAATAGCAAAAAATGGAAACAATCTAGACACCCATCAACAGATGAATGGATAAACACACTGGTACATACCCACAATGGAGTATTATACATCGATAAAGAACAGTGATGAATCTGTGAAGCATCTCATAACATGGGTGAATCTGGAGGGCATTATGCTGGATGAAATAAGTCAATCAAAAAAGGACAAATATTTGTATGAGACTACTATTGTAAAAACTCATGAAAAGGATTACACACAAAAAGAAACAATCTTGTATTATTACAGGGGGAGGGGTGGGGACAAAAAAACACTTAATAGACAATACATAAGTGGTAACTTTGGTGAAGGATAAAACAGTACACAATACTGGGAAAGCCAGCACAACTTGTACAAGGCAAGGTCATGAAAGCCCCATAGACACATCTGAACTCTGTGAGGGACCAAATTGCTGGGCTGATGGGTGTGGAGACCATGGTCTCGGGAACATCTAGCTCAATTGACATAACATAGTTTACATAGAAAATGTTCTAATTCTACTTTGGAGAGTAGTGTCTGGGGTCTTAAAAGCCTGTGAACGGCCATCTAGGATACTCCACTGGTCTCACCCCTTTGGAGGCAAGGAATAATGAAGAAAACTAAAGATACAAGGGAAAGATTAGTTCAAAGGACTAATGGACCACAGCTACCACAGCCTGCACTAGACTGAGTCCAGTACAACTAGATGATGCCCGGCTACCACCATTGACTGCTCTGACAGGGATCACAATACAGGGTCCTGAACAGAGCTGGAGAAAAATGGAGTACAAAATTCTAACTCAAAAAGAAAGACTGGGCTTGATGGCCTGACAGAGACTGGAGAAACCCTGAGAGTATGGCCCCCGGACTCCCTTTTAGCTTAATAATGATGTCACTCCTGAGGTTCACCCTTCAGCCAAAGACTGGACAGGCCCATAAAACAAAAGGAGACTAAAGGGGGCATACTAGCCCTGGGACAAGGACTAGAAGGTGGAAGGGGGCAGGAAAGCTGGTAAAAGGGGACCCAAGATTGAGAGGAAGAGTGTTAACATATCGTGGGGTTGTTAACCAATGTCATAAAACGATATGTGTACTAACTGTTTAGTGAGAAACTAGTTCTGTAAACCCTCATCTAAAGTACAATAAAAAAATTAAAAATTAAAAAAGGAACCCAGGCTTGGATTAGGTACTCTGGTTAACCGAGATGGCATCACTTGACTTTAAAAACTTCATTGTAGAGGAGAAACACAAGAAAGCAATATTCGTAATTTAGTATCCCTTTCTAGGAAACGCAGGTGGCGTAGTGGTTAAGAGCTATTGCTGCTAACCTTTTGAATTCATGAGTGCTTGCATGACACGTTGGTTTAAAGGCATACTACTTGGATAAACTAGATGAATGTACTAAACTGTGAAAGAGTAACACAGCCTATTGGACTGGGGAAAGTAGCAGCAGAATGGTGAAGGACAAAGTTTTGTGGAATGTATAATGAAAAGATAATGCTATATTAATGAACTTGGCTTTTATCCAGGATAATGAGATGTGGCTAATAGTTTTAAGAAGGAAGGCCATAAGCTTAAATATGCCTAATAGAAATATCGCTCTAATAGAAATATGGAAGATGGATTTAACTTCTGGAGAGCATAAAAAAGATAAGGGCCTGAACTAAGTCAGCGTTTGTGACGTTGGGGAACTGGGGATGAATTGAATATATTTACAAGAGTTGGAGAGATAAAGTGAATTCACAGAAATTTTAAGAGTAAGGTTTTTGTTCATTTTTACAAGGATTGAATGGGGAACAGTATCAAGCAGAAAGCTATCCCGAGAAAAATGAATATGGAAAAGGGGCTACTAGATTTGGAAACTGGGATGCTACTGGTGATCTTTTGTATAGTACTTACAGTAAAATTGAGGTAACAGAAGTCAGATTTCAGGCAGTTTAATAAACTTAAAGTATGAAATCAGAGGAGGATTCAGAAAGAAGACCTCAATTCTATGAATATTGGCTGAAAAATGATGGAGGGAAGGCAAAAATTAAAGAAGTAAAAAAGGCAAAGAAAAGCCTACTTTTTTAGGAGCTGGGAACCTTGAACACCCTCATCAGCTGAAAGAGAATAGGCATTAATTTAGTGGAAGTTATAACACATCAAAGGAACCCTGGTGGCGCAATGGTTAAGTTCTCGTCTGCTAACCAAAAGGTCAGTGGTTCGAACCTACCACCTTCTCCATTGGAAAAAAAAAGTGTGGCAGACTGCTTCTGTAAAGATTACAGCCTTGGAAACTGTGGGGCAGTTCTACCCTGTCCTATAGGGTCACTATGAATTGGAATCAACTAGATGGCAAAAGGTTTTTTTTTTTTTGGTTTACAATGGGTCAGTGGAGGTACAAGTGATTTATTAATGCACAATGGACAGAATGTCAGAGGGAGTATTTAAAATTTTTTTTTTGGTCATAAGTTTAGACTCAGAGAAAGCTTGCAAGAAGAGTACAAGCAATTCCTAGATACCCTTTGCCCAGATTCCTCATATGTTAGCATTTTACATTTGCTTTATCCTCATGTCTCTGTTCCTCTTTCTGTCTCTATCTTAGTGATCCTACAGAACAGAGTAGAACTGCCCCATAGGGTTTACAAGGCTGTACATCTTCCCAGAAGCGGGCTGCCATGTATTTCGCCCGTAGGGTGACTGGTGAGCTCGAGCCACCGATGTTTCGGTTAGCAACCAGTGGTTAACCACTGCGTCGCCATGGCTCCTTCCCTATATACACATACATATAAATATCACACACACATATGAACATATAAAACCAAAAAAACCAAACCCATTGCCATCGAGTCAATTCTGACTCATAGCGACGCTATAGGGTAGAGTGAAGTACCCCACAGGGTTTCCAAGGTAGAGCCTGGCGGATTCAAACTGCTGACCTTTTGGTTACAGTTATAGCTGGCCGTAGCTCTTAACCACTGCACCACCAGGTCCCCAAACATATAAATCTATATACAAACATATACGCATTTACATATGTTTTCTGCATCTTTTAAGAGTAAGCAGCAGATATAATATCACTTTCCTCCTAAGCATTTTTGTATACATTTTGTATACATTTCCTAAATTCTCTTACATAACCACAGTGCTGTTATCAAAATCAGGAATTCATCTTTGATACAATACTGGTACCCAATCCACAGACTTTACTGAGATTTCTCTAATTGTCCCAATAATGTCTCTTATTGGAAAAGAAAATCCAAGATCATTTATCACATTCAGCTGTCACGTGTCTTAGGCGTCTAAGTTCTTGGGTCTTGGTACTTCATGACATGGTATTTTTTTTAAAAGAATACAGATCAGTTTTTTTTTTTTTTTTTTGTAGAATGTCCTAGAATTTAGTTTGTCTGAAGGTTTTCTCATGAATAGTTTCAGGTTATGAACTTTTGCTGTAGATTTGATCAATATGGTAGAGCAGCTGCTAAGCAGAATGTAGACTGTACATTGTCTGTGGGGGTGTGTAACTCACCAATTCTGGTTGTGTGCTATGCCTCCAGTTCTTAGTAGATCTTGTGGTACACATTTCTTTAATGTTTTACTGAGTGGGTATTTTGAAATGGGGTTAAAATTTTATGTTCTGTGTTCATGTTTTTTTAAAATAATATTTAAAAAATTGTTATACCACAGAAGATTTTGGAAAATGTAGCAATAGTGCAGCACAGTTTTTGGATTTTCCCAAAGCTCCAAAAAAAAGCAGAGCAACCAGATGGAAAAAACAAAAACCCATGGATATATTTTCAACCAAACTATATATTCCTTCGAATTCCAAAATAAAGGCGAGTTGGGACAAAGTAATAACAGTTATGAGACATACCTGTTATTAACATCTGTGCAAGAAAAAGTAGGAGACTTCTGATGGATCTGAGAGCAGTGGAACCTGACATAGTCTCACTTATAATTGTAGTGGGGAAATTTTAGGATTGCAGCTATAACTCAGGGGCAGGTGTTTTTCTCTCAAGAGTGAGTGAGTGTAAGGGGCTTGGGGTCAGATCTAAAACGTATGGAGCAGTACAGCCCTAGGATGTTTTGAAACTGGTCCCCCAAGTCTCTCTTCTGGGACAGAACTCCACCATGAGGAGAAAATACTGACAGTGGGATTCAAATTGACAGGGACAGAAGAAAAAAGGAAGTGCAGTTAGAAGCTAGGGAGATGAACAGAGCCAGCGAATCTCAGAAAACAAACTAGTGTATTTTTAACTGTCTACAAAAACAAGAGAAGAGGGAGCTTTGTGAAGATAGTTAGAGAAGATATCTGGCCCATGTCCCCTTCTAAATAAAAGTGTAGAAGAATGAAATCCACACAAAAATAAGGTGAAAAAAGTTATTAAATCCTAGAAAAAAATTATGAGAAGAATCAAATCCTGTTAGAACTATGTGATTAAAAAGTAGATCAAAACTAACATATTATTTAAAGATGAGCTAAAAGACATTAAGAAAATGATTAGAAACATGAAAGAGCAACATAAATCAGAAATGAGAGGGAAGAATTCTAGAAAAAATAGAAATAACAGAAAAAACATTTTAGAGATGAAGACTAAAGTAGAAGTTAAGAGTAAATAAACATAACATATGCTCTAAGATATATAGAGAATGAAAAAGATTTTTTTTTTTAAAAAAAGAGGAACATAAAAATGATTGGATAGAAAGTGCAAATATTGAAGATAGGTGTGGTAGGCTGAATATAATGACCTCCATCCCACCCCCCATGATAATCAGGTCTTAATCCTGGAACCTGTGAATGTTATATAGAAACAGGGTATTTGCAGATACAATTAAGTTAGGCATCTTGAAATGGGAGATTATCCTGAATTATCAGAATGGGATCTAAAGCAATCACAAGTATCTTTATAATAGGGAGGCAGAGGGAGATTTGATGACACACAGAAGAGGAGAAGGCAATGTGAACATGGAGGTAGAGTTTGGAATGATGTGGCTAATAGTCAAGGAATGCTGGCAGCCTTTAGAAGCTAGAAGAGACAAGGAACAAATTTTGTTCTAGAGCTTCTGGAGGGAGGATTATTCTACTGACACTGTGATTTTGATCCAGTGATAGTGATTCCAGGCTTCTGCACTCCAAAACTATGGGAGAATAAATTTGTTACAGCAGCCTGGGGAAATTAATACAATAAACAACTAATGCAATGTATGGAAAAGAGGAGTCTCTGAAGAAGAAAATCAAAGCAAGGGGTCCATAATAAATGCTAACTACTATAGTTCAAGAAAACTTTCCTGGAATTAAACAAAAAGAAAGTACATATTAAAAGAGCGTACCATGTACTGAGAATACTGACCTAGAATAATATCAAGGCATAGTTTAGTGAATTTATTGGACTTTAAAGGAAAGAAAAAAATCCTTTGCGTATCCGGTCATAAAAAATGCATATAAATGAAAGACAATTGGATCATCATCAATCTCTCTGACAGCATTTTTTATGCCAGTTATGTAATAACATATTTAAGCTACTCAGGGAAATGATACATGAGCCAAAAATCTATATTCAGAAAAACTGACCTTCCAATATAAAGGAAACAGACACACTGTAATCAACATTCAAGAAATCATGATTTATTGTCCACGTGAGTTTTTTTCTAAGAAATTAAAGATGCATTTCAGAGTATCAAAGTGATTAAACAGACACCAACATAAAGACTAGAGGTGACCATTCAATACAGAGTTCTTTGTAAAATTAAAATTAGAACAGAATGTTAAGAGAAGGATATTATAACATGTAGTAGACTAGGTGGCATTTTGTTCTGCTGTACATGGGGTTGTCATGAGTTGGAGCTGATTTGATGGAAACTAACAACAACAACAATGCATGATTTGATAATATTAATATAATCATAAAATTGGGAAAGAATGGGAACGGCGTATGCAGAAATTTTAACTGATTTCATTTATAATTAGTGGTGGTACTGTTAGTATTACTATTTCTCAAACTTTTATGTGTGTAATAAGGTATTGGGGTGTGCACAATATGTAATATGGTATGAGAAATAGGAGTGCCTATGCGATATCCTAATTTCATCATCTTCTGTATCCTTGAAAATTATGATCATTCATGTGGAAGAAAGGAGATACAGAATAATATAGACAAATTTAGTCAAGAACCCTATAGTCTTACAATTGAATTAGAAATATTATTAAAATCATGAGGTTTTCTCTCTCTCTTTCTAGCTCTGTTTCTGTCTATATTTCTTTTCTGTCCATTGAAAAGACCTAGAACGATGATTAAACGAGTACCCATGAGAATTCCTAGCACACAGATGGTCAACTTAACATACCACTTTCCATTACAAGGAACCAAGGCTTTTTGGATTAATGGCTGGTTCTAGAACTGGGGCAGGAAATGTAACAGATGAGCCTGGAACATCTTGGCATGGCAGATATCAAGAAAGTTATCAAAAATGCAATGATCATATTGAATCTGTAAGGCATTATGCTGAGTGAAAGAAGTCCATCACAAAAGGGCAAATAAAGTGTGAGACTACTATTGTAAAAACCCAAGAAAAGGCTTACACACAGAAAAAAACAATCTTTGATGGTTACAAGGGAGTAGAGGGGTGGGAGGAGAAATCACTAACTACAAAACTAACTAGAAAACAGACAAATGTTAACTTTGGTGATAGGAAAGACAACACACAACGTAGGGGAAGTCAGGACAACTTGACCAAGGCAAAGCCATAGAAGCTTCCTAGACACATCCAAACACCTTGAGGAACTGAATTACTGGGGCTAAGGGCTGGGGGCCATAGTCTCAGGGGTCGGTTGTCATAACACAGTTCATAAAGAAAATATTCAACATCCTACTTTGGTGAGTAGCATTTGGGGTCTTCAAAGCTTGCGAGCAGCCATCTAAAACATGGTCTATTGATCCCATCATGTTTGGAGCAGAGGAGAATGAGGAAAACCAAAGACACAAAGAAAGTTTCAGTCCAAAGGACTAACTGACTACATAAACCATGCTCTCCACCAGCCTGAGCCCAGAAGAATTAGATGACGCCCAGCTACCACCACCAACCACTCTGAAAGAGATTGCAATAGAGGGTCCCAAACAGAGCGGGAGAAAAATATAGAATGAAATTCAAATTCACACAAAAAAAGAGCAGATTTACTGGTCTGACAGAGACTGGAGGAAACCCAAAAACTATGGCTCCCAGATATCCTGCTAATTCAGAACTGAGGCCACTCCTGAAGTCTACCTTCCAGCCACAGATGAGACAGACATATCAAATAAACATTAACATACATGAGGAAAGTACTTCTTAGTTCAATCAAGTATACGAAACCCAATGAGCAAGACCTGACCAAAAGCAAAGACAAGAAGGCAGGAATGGATAGGAAATCTGGAGGAATGGACACAGGGGATATGAGATGCAAAGGGAAAGGGGGAAAGTGCTGACACATTGCTGGGATTGCAACCAATGTCACAAAACAATTTGTGTATAAATTTTTAAATGAGAAAAAAAATACTATGGTTATATCAGGAAAAAATCAGGAGAATCTTCTACTAGCTGAAGATGGTGCAATTTGAGGTTCAAAAAGGATAAGAATTAGATTGGATCACAATCCGTACAATTTTTAATCCATGAGTTTGTAACAATTTTAAAACAAACCTAATTGGTCACATTTTGAAGATGAGAAAAAAATTTATTATTTGTGTGTATAGGGGTATAGAGTCAGGGGTCTCAAATGTTATTCAATGGATAACAGATTATCCAATGTAATTTATTAAATGGTCTATATTCTCCCATTGGTGACAATGCCCATTTTATTTAGGCTGAAATTCCATGTATGTGTTTATGATTTTTAAGAAATCTATACTCTGTTCCCTTTATGTCTTAATTTCTGTGCCAGAACAAACTGTTTCAATTACTATTGCTACATATTTTATCTTGATAACTGGTGGGACAACATTTTCTTGCCTACATTTGCTGATTTTTTTCACCATAACCCATTGCTGTCGAATCGATTCTAACTCATAACAATTCTATCGGATGGAGTAGAACCACCCCATAGGGTTTCCAAGGAGTGGCTGGTGGATTTGAACTGCCAACTTTTTGGTTAGCAGCCCAGCTTTTAGCCACTGTGCTACCAGACCTTCTCTTTCACCATATGAACTGTACAATTAAATTTTCAAGTTTCATAAAAATTTTCTTGATGTTTTATTTGAAAAGATATTGAATTTCTTGATGCATTATGGAATAGTTAAGTTCTTTCTCAGTCATGTTGCTATAGTTAGGTACTGTTGAGTCAGTTCTGACTCATAGCAACCCCAAAGGGCAGAGTAGAGCTGCCCCATAGATTTTCCAAGGAGTGGCTGATGGATTTGAACTGCTGACCTTTAGGTTAACAGTTGAACTTTTAACCACTACACAATCTGGGCTCTGTCAGTCATAGGTCAACTTAAGACTATAAACTCTTTGAGGGTAGTGATCCTGTCTATTTGGTTTATAACACCATTGCCTAACCTATTGTAGGCATGCAATAACAAATTTGTATGTGAATAAATAATTTGGAGTCAGCTTTCTTTATAACGGAAATACTATTAGCTGTAATATAATTCTAATAGCAGTAGTTAGCACCAGGTCCACTGAGGTAACGGTATCTCTCATCATTAATTCATTTGCTTCTTAAATTCAGAAAAAGCTCAGTTAAGGAAGTAAAGGTAAATCGCTTTTTTTGTGTATTTGAACATACAGTTATGGCAATTTGTACACAGATCATTAAAAGCACTTGTTTGGTGTAATTTAAATATCACTGCTAATTACATGATTTGGAGGCAAGCCAGTAATAGTAATAAAATCATTAAAAATGTAAAATGCATACTACTTTGTGACTTTAACATTTAAGTAATCAGGTCTTTAAAAAAAACCTAAGTTTAACTTTGATAAAGAAGGCAGGAGTCTGTCCTATAGCTCACATTATTAGTTAGATAGGGTTGGGTTTCTGTTAAAAATTCAGCCTTGACTCTTCAAGTGAGTATTCCATTATTTCGTTCAAAACATTGGAAGACACTTTCTTTCTCCTCCTTCCACTTTGTAAATAGATTACTTCACGGCCACTAATTTTGGTCTAGATTCTCCTGTATTCTCCACACCTTTTTCACCCTAGGGGTCAAGTACAACAAAGTGCTCTGTTTTGGAGTTCTACCTGCAAGAGCAAAACACTTTGTTTGGGGCTCTGACAGGACACTGATATGACAAATGGAGAAAGATTCCAAATTTTCAACTCACTCAGCCTCTCATTATTTGAGACAGGGAGCCTATAGCTACGAACATAATAACATAAGTAAAAGAAATAGGAAAACTTTAGGGACAAACGAATTCCTCTCTCACATTATCCGAATTTGTTGTCTGTTAACCTTTGGGAGACCCTAACTTCATACATTTTCTATGAGAAGGGGAGGTAGTTACATTTACCTTTTCTGATCTAGACATTGCACACGGAGCAAACACTTTGAATAAAAACCACAAGGGATAGTATGATTTATTATAGTGTCATTTCCTAATGTAAATGTTCCTTAAATATATTGATTTGTTAGGCTCATAGCTCCTGGTTTTATATCAGACCAATGCAAGAAGGTCTGAGAAGCTTAGCTATGCAAATTCCTTTTCATTGTATTGTTTGACAGCATGTCAACTTTAAGATTTTTCACTGTTTATTTTAAATGTTGAAAATAGTTTTGTTTATGTATTTTAGGCAGAACAAATAATATCTTAACTAGCACTTTGCTATTTAGCAGCTATTTACATACATATTAGAGACACCAAAAGTAATCAAAGCCCTTTCCAACTGCTTAAGAATCAATTTAATAGAGATGTTCCAAATATGCATTTCATTTTTTTAAATAACTATGAGCTTTTTAAAACTAAACTGAGATGATTATATTTATATATCTTATAACATGATTTTTTTCATAATCATAATTGTTAATATTTATCAGGTTATTAAATCCTCTTAGAACATGTAATTTCTTGTTTATAGCTATATAATAGTCCATCATATGATTGCATAATTTACCTACCACTCTCCTATTGGAAAGCGTGGTGGTGTAGTAGTTAAGAGATATGGCTGCTAACCAAAAGGTCGGCAGTATGAATCCACTAGGTGCACCTTGTAAACTCTAAGGGGCAAGTTCTACTATGTCCTACAGAGGTGCTATGATTCTGAATCGACTCCATGGTAGTGAGTTTGGTTTTGGGTTTTCTCCTATTACTGAGCATTTAGGTTGTTTCAAATATCTTATTATTATCTTTTCACGTACATTTCTATTTTATTTTCTAATAAAATTCGTAGACGTGAAAATAACTAGGTAAAAAACTATGCCAGACCAAGTTTATTTTTTTATTTGTCCTTTAATTTAGCGAGCCAAAAGCTATGAGAAATTTTTGTCTAGAATTGTTTGTCAAGAATTTTTTTTACAAGTTTGCACTGCTATCAGTTGTACAGGAGTGCCCTGTTCACCTTAGGCTTCCTAAAACTGCATGTTAACATAAAAAAATTTTTTTTTGTAGTAAAAGATACAAAGAAATTACTGTTTGAATTTGTGTTAGATTATTTTAAATCTGACAGTCTTTTACATATCAGTAGGCTATTTTTTATTTATTCTGTGGTGGATTACCTTTCATATGTGTCTTAGTCCAAATTCAGGGTGCCAGGTCCAGGGGAAAATTTTCTCTCTTTGTCGGCTCTGTAGGAAGGCCCCTGTCATCAGTCTTCCCTGGTCTAGGAGCTTCTCAGTGCGGGAATCTCAGGTCCAAAGGACACACTCTGCTCCTAGCACTTACTTTCTTGGTGGCGTGAGGTCCCCCTGTCTCTGTGCTCCTCCCTCTTTTATATCTCAAAAGAGATTGACTCAAGATAGAATCTAATCTTGTAGATTGAGTACTACCTCATTAAATATAACTGCCTCTAATCCCACCTCATTAACATCATAGAGGTAGGATTTACAATATACAGGAAATCACATCAGGTGACAAAACGGTAGACAATCACATAATACTGGGAATCATGGCCTAGTCAATGACACATTTTGGGGGGAGACAGTTCAACCCGTAATAATGTGCTTTGCTCATTTTTCTGGTTGTGTGTAAGTTTGAATAGTAGTGATAAAATTTATGAGGGGAATGCTATAAAACTTCTCTCTTTTTTACGTCTTAACACGTAGTTGATTTCAGGTTAAAGATTAAAAAAAAAAGAAAAAGCTCTGTCTAAATTGTACTTCCTATAGGGCTGCTATGGATCAGAATCTACTCCATGACAACAGGTTTGGGTTTTTTTTTTGGTTTTAGACATTTAAAATATTTATTCATCTACTATTCTTTTGATAAACATTTATTGAATACCCTTTAAAAAAAAAAAAAAGACCAAACCCATTGCCACGGAGGCAATTCACACCCACCCTACAGACAGAGTACAACTGCACCATAAGGTTTCCAAAGGGTGGCTGGTGGATTGGAACTGCAACCATTTTGGTTAGCAGCCAACCTTTTGGTTAGAAGGCATAGCTCTTAACCACTGCACCACCTGGGCTCCAAATGCCCTTTATGTGCCTCAAAGTACCCTAGATACTAGGAATAGAGTACTAAACAAGATATAATCTTTACAGAATTTATATTTTCACAAAGAAGAGACAACCAACAAGCAATGCATCAGATGATGATAGCTAAACAGAGTAAGGGGGACAGGAAGGGCCAGGGGTGGGCTGAGCATTGTTGTTAGGTGCCACCGAGTAGGTTCTGACTCATAGCGACCCTACGTACAACAGAAGGAAACACTGCCTGGTTCTGCACCATTCTCACAATCATTGTTATACTTGAGCCTGTTGTTGAAGCCACTGTGTCAATCCATCTCCTTGAGGGTCTTCCTCTTTTTTCACTGACCCTCTGCTTTACCAAGCACAATACCCTCCTCCAGGGACTGGTTCCTCTTAATATTTTGTTCAAAGTATGTGAGACAAAGTCTCACCATCCTCATTTCTATAGAACATTATGGTTGTACTTCTTCCAACACAAATTTGTTTTTCTACAGCTCATGGTATATTCAATATTCTTTACCAACACCATACATTTATGTAGGTGGTCAGGGAAGATCTCTCTGACAATGTGAATTTTGAGCAGACACCTGAGGAAAATGAAGGAGTTGGCCAAGTAACTGGAGGAAAAGCTTTCCCTGAGTGGGAAATGCAAACACAAAGGCCTAGAAGCCAACATGTGCTTGTATGATAATCGGCTTTTAAAAATTGTGTATTGTTGCATTTCCAAGAGCCTACATGCTGTATGAATTTAGTGTTAAATAGAAGGTGACACCTCACTTAAGTACGAAGAATTGTTAGGAGAAAAGTTACTAGTCTGTATACTCTTTGGTTAATTGTTCAATCAATGATTTTGAGCCAGGCAATTTCTTACACCCTTAAGAACGTCAGAAAACAAGCAGATATACCTTTCAACATTTCCTGACTAGGACTGTGTATTATTGCTATACTGTAATGATGGTGGAAAAGTATTGCTTGAGTTGGTACAATACTGAAATCTCTATGGCAACATTTCTGAACAAGATTTCTATGAAGTACTATTTGAGAGATTTTAATACCTTTCCAAGAAAATTTCTTCTTTGTCAAATAGGTTTTGGAAATACTAGACATCTTTCCCTTCTCTGAAGAGCTTTCCTGGTATAAAGAATTGCAAATACAAAGGCCTTGAAGACAGTGTTTGTTTTATTAGCATATTGAAAGTTCTGAGAGGTCCTGAATAAAGAAAATCAATGTGTTTTTGTTTCTTTGATGATTATTTATTGAGATGCTGTGGAATAGTTTGTGAAACACTAGGTTTGATTATTGGATAAAAACACTGAACGTCTTCATCTTTTTCCTCCCAATAAACCAGACGAGTATTACATGATGTAATAACCTGCCTTCCTAAATCATCATTTGATATTGAAAATTGTCTTTTTACAATAGTTCCAAATAAAACACAGTTATAAAAAATTAAGAGTAATAATAAATCAAGATCCTGTATTTAAGAAGAAACTTTATTAATAAACAGTGTCTTTCCTAACAAAAATCTCTGTTTTACATTAAAAAATACATTACCAATACAAAATCCTTAGTTTGTATAGGTCAGCCTTCTTGAATGGCTTCCCTTCTGGTGTATGTTCTTTTTTATTCAGTGTTTGTGAAGCTTTTCAATTTTCCCTGAGACCAAAAATCACTGTTTTGGCCTTTCATTTAGCTAATTGGTATTTGTACTTCAGAATGAATTCTCACTCAATTGGGTGTTAAAACTGGAAATAGTCTCAGATTCTAGGAACCCAGCTCATTTGGAAGGGGAAGAGAATGTGCTGACAGTTCTTTCCTGGACTAGAAGGATGGATGTCCTCTCCTATGGCTAATATGTGTAAGCTCCAATTTGATTTGTCTTCTGAAGTATTGATATTTGCTAGTGATTCTCAATGAGTTCATCATTAGAGTTCACTTATTAGAGAAGATAACACCTAGGAACTAAAACATTCAGGTGGATTCTCTCTTTTATCACCTATTGTCTTTTGCATGTGATTGCTTGTTTACTTGATACCTTGTGGCCATCTCAACTTTTAAAAGGAAACTTTGAGTATGAATGTTTTATTGCTCACTGCTATTTGCTTTATTATGTTTTTCCAATTCACAGTTTCTTAAATTAATCTTTGGTTTAGTGGAATATGTCTTTGAGTTTTTTTTTTTTTTCCAGAAAGTACATGTACATAGTGTATTTCCTATATTTCCATGAGTGCTTGCATGTATAAGAATTTTGCTCATTTACTTTCAAATGAAAACCATAGTTTGCATGGGTTGATTTTTGAATTGCAATATTCCCCTCTAAAACTCAAATCCAGGATTTTTTCTTCATTTTGACATTAGGGGGAAAAAAAAAAAAATGAAACAACACTGAGATGTACTTAGTGTGCTCCGTTTTCATTAATTTTGCCTGGTCCTAAGGAATGTCTTTTCATCTGAAAAACTAAAATCTTCAGCTCATTGAAATTGTATTTTACTATTTATTTATTTATTGAATACTCCCTATCTTTTTTTTTTTAAATCTCTTTTTAGTATTGCTATATACTGTACCTTTTAGATTTGTTCTTTCCTGTATCAGTTGTCTACTGCTGTGTATCATACTATCCCAACTCTTATTTGTACAGGAACAGTTTTATTAAGATGTTGTTGTAAGGTGTCATAGAGTCGGTTCTGATTCATAGTGACCCTGTGTACAACAGAAAGAAACACTGCCCAGTCCTGCACCATCTTCACATTAAGGTAACATGAGCATATTCTAATTTTGTTAATATACAGCTTCAGTCTAACACCACCGAATATGTTGTCACAAAAAAGCAAAATAAAAAACCGCAGCGTCTGTTTTCTTGGCATGTGATGAACCATTATAAATATTTTTTCTTATGCCATGTGGTTAATTTCTTGTTTTTTTTTTCCATCTATCCTTAATATCAGCTCTGACTATGCCTGCATTTTCACCTCTCTTCTTGTATTTGAGTTAAGCTAGCTGTCAGGCACCACCTGGAGTTGTCATCAAAATTTCATGGACACATCCTGACCAGGCTGCATTGATGACGAGTTGCATTGATCCTGACACTGCAATGCTATGAGCTTGTGCTTATCAACACAGTGATTATAGACTTTGTGCTACCACCTACGAAAGTATTTTTAGAACAGGACAGAGGTAAGGAACACTGAGAAGAAAGGCTATTAATAGCTTACTTATATAGTAGGCTTAAATGACAGCCGTCGCTTCCCTTTTTGAGAAGATTTAAATAAAAGTAACTATCATACTTAGTTCAGTAGACATTTCCTTCTCTCTCCTGTTCCTCTCCGGTTCTTCCTGAGCTACCTTCTTGGCTAGACTATACAGTTGTGGTTGTTAGCTGCCATTGAGTTTGCAACTACATGCAAACAGAACAAAATGCAGCCTGGTTCTGTGCCATTCCCATGATCGGTTGCAGATGGGACCATTGTGATCCATAGGGTTTTCATTGGCTGATTTTCAGAAATATATTATCAGGCATTTCTTTCTAGTCTGCTTTAATCTGGAAGCTCTGCTGAAGACAGTTCAGCATCATGGCGACTCATAAGCCTCCACTGACAGATGGCTGGTGGCTGCGCGTGAGGTACCTTGGCCAGAATCAAACCAGGTCTTCCACACAAAAGGTGAGAATTCTACCACTGAACCACCAATGGCTCTAGACTATGGAGAGCTTGCTCTTATTAGGAGGTGTGTCCACTGAGTGAGTAAGAGAATGACCTCCATATGGCAAAGAAAGGAGAATCTTCTTCATGTATATGTAGAGCGGTTAAAGAAATAGGGACAGGCTAAATCCCCAAAGCCATTTGTTTTAAAGATGTAAATGTATATACTTCATGTGGGTATTTATATACTTTGTATATACTTGTGTGTATTTATAAGTTTTAGGGTAGGGCTGACCATATAAATGGCTGAATAAGTGGTTAGTACTGTGTGATTTCCGGTACCTCCCTTATTGGCTTGTCATTGTCTTCGATTTCAATGAACTATCTTTTCATGTATTGTACATGCTGGAGTTGTGTGACTCCTGGAAATCTATATCTATATTATTGGTAATCTATACATTTTCCTCCCAATATTTTTATTTTTCTGTTTTAATTTTGATAATCTTAATATAACTGTATCCTAGATGAAGGTCTTATTTACAATTGATCTGACTGAAGCAGAAAAATTCATTGGAATAAAATGTGACTTAAAGTTTAGTGTATCATTCTATTCTGAAGAATCAGTTTTTGTTACAGAATGCTGTATTATCAGTGAATGGAATTTTTATTGAATCCAGACATTACTATGTACAATAATTAAATCAACCATTTATTCATTCAGTCAACACTATGCATTGAGTGCTCAGGAGAAATAAAATCAAACATATCCTCTCCCTTATTGTCTACTGGGCAAATGGATATTAAACAAATGGCTATTACATATTTAATTACACCACACACATCCTAGAATACTCACAAAAATTCAAACTCACTGAGATTCACTAATGGGTATTAATACTTCAGAGGACATTCACAGGATAAATGTCCTCATAGAATTGTAAGTAGGGCCTAAATTAATACATTTATCAGCATTTCCTTCTGAGGTGTTACCAACCTGCCTTTAAGAAGATGAAATAAATGACACCTTTATTTTTATTCAGTTATCTATAAGTTTTGCTGGTATTCAGCTATAATTGTACCAGAATTTTGAGGTTATAATCTTCTAGATTATATCAACCAACAAGCAACATCATGACAAACGGAGAAAACATTGAAGTTGTCAAGGATTTCATTTAACTTGGATCCACAATTAATACCCGTGGAAGCAGGAGTCAAGAAATCAAATGATGCATTTCATTGGGCAGATCTGCTGCAAAAGACCTCTTTAAAGTGTTAAAAAGCAAAGATGTCACTTTAAGGACTAAGGTGTGCCTGACCCAAGCCACGGCATTTTTAGTCGCCTCATAAGCATGCAAAAGCTGGACAATGAATAAGGAAGACCAGAGAAGAAGCCATGCCTTTGAATTATGGTCTTGGCAAAGAATACTGAATATACCCTGGAGTGCCAGAAGAATGAACAAATCTGTCCTAGAAAATGTACAATCAGAATATTCATTAGAAGCAAGGATGACAAGATTTCATCTCACATACTTTGGACACATTATCAGGAGGGACAAGTCCCTGGAGAAGGACATCATGCTTGGTAATGTAGAGGGTCAGCGAAAAGGAGCAAACCTTCAAGGAAATGGATTGACACAGTGGCTGCAACAATGGGTTTCAACATAGGAACAATTGTGAGAATGGTGCAGAATGGGGCAGTGTTTCATTCTGTTATACATAGGATAGCTATGAGCTGGAACTGACGTGATGGCACCTAACAATGACAACAATTTTCTAGATTGGTGTGTGAAGGAAAGAAGTCAATTTAGAAGATTATATTTTAGTTGTAAAATTGATGACTAAGCGGCACTGAAAAAATGGATAGTGGTGATGGTTGTACAACATGATGAATGTAATTAATGTATATGTAGAAAGTGTTGAAATGGTAAATATTTCGTTATAAATATGTATATATATATAAACTTATAACAGTAAAAACAAGAGATATAAATGATTAATCTTGTCATACTGGAAGCATATGTAGGAAAATATTCAATTTTTGTTGATAAAAATATTTTGCGCCATTATATACGTATTTTAAATTCCCATGGGAAATGAGCCATTTCAATAGACGGAAGGAAAAAACTTAAGGAGGTAATGATGTTTTCCAATTTGTAGGCATGTATGTCAATGGACAAAATGGATTGCTACATTAAAAATTTATTTTTTATATCACGTCATCATCACTTATGACTCTAAGATTCCAAAAAAATTCCCCAAAAAAGTCTAATACTTTTTTTTTTTGCTAGAATGGTGTCAAAAATCAGTTTACTATTTTAAATAACTAAAACAATAGAATATTTGAATATATCAAGTTGATTGCTCTTTCAGCTTCAGTTATATCCAAACCATTTCAGGTGATATCTCCAGGCTTTACATAATACCTCTCTTCCAGTTCTAGCAGTTTTCTTATAGAAGATTTTCCCCAAGAATGACTCTAATCCTACCGTCTACCGTGGCTGGAAGCTATCAATACACCTTTCAAGGAAGTTCAAGACCCCTCTCTGTCTTTTGAAATGATTCCCTTTACATAGATACAGACCTAACTTGAGAAAATAATCTCCAATGTTAGTTGGAGGTGGATTATATAATTACTAGTGAGGTAGCTTCATTATATTCTTCAAGCAATGTCAAGAAGCTTCAACTAAAGAAGTTGAAAGAGAGAGAGAGATTTTTCTGCTGGTACTGTGTAGTTTATCTTTAGCAATAAATGCGTAATCTACTTCTTGAGCTGCTTGACATGATGTATCTACTTCCTATGCTCCTTCCCTCATGCCCTGCCATGACTCATTACCAATTAAGTTTCAGGAAATAGAATTGATTTTTATCAGTTTTTAATATGAAGGCAGGCATAGAAATTCTATCTAAAGGTCTATTTTATTCTCTCATTGGGGAAGCCATTTTCAAAGCACAGCATCAAAAGCAAAACATAAATTTTTATGGGCTTTTGTTATGTTAAAACAAAGGTTAACAAAACTTTGGAAATATTTCTCATAAATTATTATTTCTCAAGGGAGAAAAGATTTCAAAATGAATTTTATATATTTTAAGAGGAAATTACATTTTTTCCTCTAGTGTATTTATGAGATAAATGAATAAACCCAAAAGGCTTCGTTTTTATTGTTTTTCTATCAACATTGCAGCTTTAGTTGTAAAGATTTTCAGCATGTTTCGTAAAAATATATCATGATTTTTTTCACAGATAGAACATGTAACTCTTGGCCAACTGTACACCATTCACAATTTACTAATTTTTCCTTGGTTAAATAGTGTTAATAAGTATTAGGACACATATCATTACATAGCTTCTAAACTGGTGACAAATTGAACTGTTAATATATGCCTCTTCCTTCATTTCACAACATAATTGCCTTCTATGGTGGCTTACTTTCTATAGGAATCTAGCAAAATAATTATTTCCCTTTTTCTTTCTATGCCACCATGTATTTCCTTGGTAATGGATTTTCAACTTATTTTTATTTTGAGTTATTTCCTTTGTAACAAAATCATAATGCATGCTGTATCAAATAATAAACTACCCAGATTAGATAATAGGATGCCACTAATATCATTCAAGCCACTCTCCACCATCCTGTGATTTTATTACTACCCTACCTACCAGATGTAAGTCCCTCTTTCTTGAAGCATCATGTTACTTTGCTTCAGGGATTCCACTTTGGCTTGATTTTCTTCTTACTTCGCTGATGCTCCTTTTAAATTTCCTTGCTTATTTCTTCTCCTCTTCTAGACCACTAAGCCCAGAAGAACACCAGGGTTCAGCCCTCAACCTTTTCTCCTTTATCTACAGTCACTCTCTAAGTGATCTAACTGGTGTTAGCTTTTAAAAATCATCAATAAATAATAATAAAAAAAAAGAGTCACATAATTTAATCTCCAGCCAAGAAATTTCTTTTGAACATCAGACTTCTGTATCCAATCCCCTGCTCCTCCATTTACATGGCTGATAGTGTCTCAAGCTTAATATATCCCATACCCACCCCTGCCCAGCCTCCTCCTTTCACATTTTCTCCTACTTTTCCTGTTCCTTACGCCAAACATTTTGGAGTTCTTTTTGACTATTTTGTTTCATAATCACATTTAATTAATCAAGAAATCCTTTGATCTTACTGTCAAAAGATCCAGAATCAATTCACTCTTGTTTCTCACCACCATTTTCTCTTGCTTGGATTATTGTTGTTACTTTGTACGGTATTTTCACAAATAACACGTTCACAAAAATAACGCACACAAATAACACGCTTGCACATATAATGCAAATAGCGCACCTATGAAAAGAATGTGGGAGAGGGTTGCACAGTTGGCAAAAAAAAAAAAAAAAGAGTATAAGGCACATGTTATTTGTGTAAAAATACAGTAATTGGCTTTTGATCTTTCTCCCTTTTTCTCTTAGAATCTCTTTTCCATATGACATCCAGAGTGATTCTTGTAAGACATTAGACAGATTGCATCATTTCTTTGCTCCAAACTCTGCAGTGACTTTCGATGTAATGTGCAGTAAAACAGAAAATCCTTTTAAAGGCCTTTTGGGTCCTACAAAATCTGGCCTCTGGCTTCTCTGATCTCATTTCCTATCATTCCACCCCTGCCATCCCCACTGTCACTTATTTTGCCCCAGCTACATAGACATTCTTGCTGTTCTTGGAGTGATACAAGCACATACTTCTTTCAGAACATTTACATCTGCTGTTCCCTCTGCCAGTCATGCTGTTCCCCCAGAAAGCCATTGACCTCCTTCTTCCTTTCCATCAGGTTTTTTTCTCAAACTGCATCTAATCAGAGAGGTCTTCTATCACCGTGTGTGTAAAATAGCCACCCCGTCTCCTCCAAGCACACCTAATCTGCCTTACCTACTCTGTTTCTATTTTTCCATAGATTAATCACCACATGATATTAATTTGTTTATTGTTTCTTTCTCCACTAAAATGAATTCTCCTTGAGGACATGAGAATAGGTGCTATGTTTTGTTTGCTGCTCCGTTCCCATCAACTCAATCATACCGGGTACATGAATAAATAAATAAATCTTGAATGTTGTATTAATTACTTCATTTTCTTGCTTTGTAATTTTTTGACATTTATATATGTTACGGTGAGCCATACGAAATTGGCAATGCTCAAGTTTTTGACCTATAAAAAATGGCAAATTGAAATGATTGAACCATACATATCCCTACTCATTCTACTCAGCATATTATCCAAGGATTCATGTCATTCATCAACTCTGGAAAATGCTGACCTTTGTCTTTTTTAACACTGCCTCCCTGCGGAAACTCTGAATAGATGTAGTTTAGACGTTCTTACTGTTCCCTTCATTGTTTTTCAGTGGCATCTTCCAATTCACTAAGTCTCTCTTCATTTGTATTTGATCTATTCTTTAACTCATCCACATTTATTCTGGAGTTTTGAATCTTATTAGGTATAGAGAGTTTCATTAGTCATTCTCTTTTATACTTTCATAGCATGCTATTATTAATGACCTTTGTGGTAGTCAAAATTCTAAGATGGCATCCAGGATTTCCTGGATGTGTGTGCTCTGTGTAATTCCCTCCAGTTGAGTGTGGCTAGGACCAGTGATTATGATGGGCTATTAGTAGTGTGATTAGGTTACAAATCAGTTGATTTTAAGGTAATCAAAGGGAGTTTTTCTGGGTGGGCCTGATCTAATTAGGTGAGCCTCTAGAAGAAGGTGAGGCATCAGAGAGATGTTCTCCTAATGGCCTCCTGAATGCAGCCTCCGTGACTTCTACAACTGCAAGGAAATGGAGTTTTCCATCTGCAATGAGCTTGGAAGAGGACCCCAATTCTCTGATGAGACCCTGGTCCCAGCCAGCATCTGGGTTTCAGTTTCATGAGACCCTCAGCAGAGAATCCAGCTGAGCCCTAACGGGACTTCTGACTGGTGAGAACTGTGAGATAACGAAATTGCATTGGCTTAAAAAAAAAAAAAAAAAAAAATTTTTTTTTAAAATGCTAAATCTGTGGTAATTTGTTATAAACCAATAGAAAACTAATATATCCTTGTTATTTCTTTTTAAATTCTCTTGTATCTCTATTTCTTACTCATACTTTTACCTCACCACCATCCTGGCGATATAGTCATTTTATTTACTCTGAATCCTTTAATTATGTGTGTGTATTCTTTGAAAAAGGATTCCCGGTGGTGCGATGGTTAAGTGATGGACTCCTAACAAAAATATTGGCAGTTCAAACCCACCAACCACTATATGGGAGAAAAGACCTGGCAATCTGCTCCTGTAAAGATAACAGCTTAGGAGACCTATGGGGCTGTTGTACTGCATCCTGTATGAGTCAGTATCAACTCGATGGCACCTAACAACAACAATATTCTTTGAAAATACATGTTATTTTATAGGTATGTGTTTTTATTTTACAATCTGTTATAGATCACATTTTCTTACATTTCTTTCTTTAGTATTTTTTCTATTAACTGTAGATAGTTCCCAACTTATGACAGTATTCCATTCCAACAACTCCATTGTAAGTCGGTTCTGATGTAAGTTGAATATCTCATTTTTTTTTTTTTAGTTTTCATTATTATTGCTTTTTCATTATCAGTATCTTTATAAATCATAACATTAAAGATCTGTGAGTGAACATCTGAGAATGCTAACATCAGCATATTACATGCTGCAATGTTGTATATAGTGCAAGTTACTAATGATAAGACGTATGTGATTGTTAAGGTTGTGTGTCAACTTGGCTGGGCCATGATTTTCAGCTGTTTGGCAGTTATGACGTAGTTTGGCAGTCATATAATGATGCAATCAACTCCATGATGAGATCTGATATAATGTAATCACCTCCATGATGAAATCGGCTATGAGTAGCCAATCAGTTGAAAGGGAATTTCCTTGAGGGTGAGGCCTGCATCCAGTATGTGTGGCCTTTCTGGCAAAGCTCACTGGCTCTTGCTCTGCTCTGGATCCTGCATTCGTCTCCTCAGCATCTGACCTCCAGTTCTTGGGACTTGGGCCAGCAGCCTGCTGTCTTACCTGCTGATCTTAGGTTGGTCAGCCTTCAAAACCTTAAGCCAGTACCCTGCTGTCTGACCTGTGATTCTTGGGTTCATCAGCTGCTGCAGCTACGTGAGTCAGAGGGAGCCTCTATCCTGATGCCTGCCCCATAGGCTTGGAATTTGCCAGCCTCTACAACAACGTGAGCCATTTCCTTGAGATAAATTTCCCTCTCTCTCTCTCTATATACTTATTATATATATATATGTGTGTGTGTGGATATATACAGAAACCCTGGTGGCGTAGTGGTTAAGTGCTATGGCTGCTAACCAAAGGGTCAGCAGTTCGAATCCGTCAGGCACTCCTTGGAAGCTCTATGGGGCAGTTCTACTCTGTCCTGTAGGGCCGCTATGAGTTGGAATCGACTTGATGGCACTGGGTGTGGTTTTTGGTGCATATATACATATTGTATTATATATGTGTTATCTTTTATATATTTTATATCTATATATGTAAATATATAGATACATATACACACATGCTTCACTAGTTTTGCTTCTCTAGAGAACCCAGCCTAAGAAAATGTAAAAAAACAAGAAAAAACGGGTGGTCATAAGTATGGTTTGTCAAAATTCCAATATGTTGAAAATCAGGGACTACCTGTATTCAGACTGTATGTGTACATCTAGTCTATTGCTTTTCATGGCCATCTAGCATCCTATGATATGCGTCCACTGTGTATGTGTGTTTTTAAATAGTATTTTATTGAGTTTTTGGTGAAAGTTTACACAGCAAGTTAGATTTCCATTTGACAATTTCTGTACAAATCGTTCCTTGACATTAGTTACATTTAACACAGTGTGTCAACATTTTCCTTAGTTGTGTTCTATTTATTCCATTTCTAGCTTCCCTGCGTCCTTATCTTCTCATCTTTGCTTTTGAGTAATTATTGACATTTTGTTCTCATACTGATGGTTTTTAAATAAAGCACCAATCTTACAGGTAATATCCTTTATTTTTTTTTATTGTACTTTAGATGAAGTTTTACAGAACAAACTAGTTTCTCATCAAACAGTTAGTACACACAGTACTGTATGACATTGATTAACAAGCCCATGACATGTCAACACTCTCCCTTCTCAACCCTGTGTTCCCTATCTCCAGCTTTCCTGTTCCCTCCTGCTTTCCAGTCCCTGCCCCAGGGTTGGGGCACCCCTTTAGTCTTGTTTTGTTCCATGGGCCTGTTGAATCTTTGGCTGAAGGGTGAACCTCAGGAGTGACCTCATTACTGAGCTGAAAGGGTGTCTGGGGGCCATACTCTCAGGATTTCTCCAGTGCCTGTCAGGCCAGCAAGTCTGGTCTTTCTTTTTGAGTTAGACTTTTGTTCTACATTTTTCTCCAGCTCTGTCTGGGACCCTCTGTTGTGATCCCTGTCAGAGCAGTTTGTGGTGGTAGCCAGGCACCATATAGTTATACTGGACTCAGTCTGGTGGAGGCCATGTAGATATGGTCGATGTATCCTTTGGACAATCTTTCCTTTGTATAATATTCTTTATTTTATGTACCCCTTTGCTATTTCACTAAAAGGTAATCTCAGGCGATAGGCTCAGTTCTCGGTTTAAAGACTCTCTCAGGGCAATAGTCTCAGGGAGTCCTCTGTTCTGTACTGTTCCAGTTGTCTGACTTTTTTTTAAATAAAAATTTGAGTTCTGCTCCACATTTTTTCCCATTCCATATGGGACCACCTGTTTTGACACAGTCAGAACGGTTCGTGGTTGTAGCCCAGTACCATCTAGTTCTTCTGGATTCAGAATAGATGAGGTTATGGATTTTGTAGGACTGGTTTCTTCTCTGAGCTTTTGGTTACCTTCTTATTTATTTGCTTCTGGCAAGTAGAGACCCATAGCTGAGTCTTAGATGCCTGTTTATAAGCTTTTAAAACCCTAGACCACTACTCACTTCAGTAGGATGCCGATCATCATTTTTGTGAACTGTGTTATGCCGATTGACTAAGTTGTCCCATGAGACTATGGTCCTTAGCATTCAAATCCAGAAGACAAATCTTGGAAGGTGTTTATGTCTGTGGAGTCTATGTATTTGTGTATTCAATGAATATATGTGCATGCACCCACATATTTGTATTTACGTTCAGGTGCTAACCAAAAAGTTGGCAGTTCGAATCTACCAGCCACTCCTTAGAAACTCTATGGGGGAGTGCTACTCTGTTCTATAGAGGCTGTTATGAACAGGAATCAACCTGATGGCAACAGGTTTTTTTTTTTTTTAATAGATGCTTTAGAACCCTGCTGGTGCAGTGGTTAAGTGCTCAGATGCTAACCGAAAGGTAGGTGGTCCAAATTCACCAGCCACTCCACAGGAGAAAGCTACTCCTTGAAAGATTACAGCCTTGGAAACCTTATGAGGCAGTTCTAATTCTGTCCTGTAAAGTCATTATGAATCAGAGTCGACTCGATGGCAGTGCGTTTTGGTTTATAGATACTTTTATCTGTTCTCACCTATGTATACACCTGTACCTACCCGTATACCAGTATGCCTATACCCATCCATATGTGCTCAAATACTTGTTTTGCTTTGCTTGTGCTGTACTCACTACATCCACATTTGGTGCCACTTTTCCCATCACAAAAAACAAAACAAACAAGTCTACAATCTAAAGCATACTCTCCCCTCCCCCTTCCTCTTCCTGGTAACCACCAACGAACATTGGTCTCTCTCTATATAGCTATTCTACCTTCTTATGAAAGAGGGATCATACAGTATTTGTCCTTATATGCTTGGCTTATGTCACTTAGCATTATACCCTCCAGGTCTATCCATGTTATGTTTCATGGACTCATTGTTCCTTATGGTTGTGGAGTGTTCCTCTGTACCTTAATTTGTTTATCCATTCATCCATTCATGAGTACTTCAGCTGTTTCCATTTATTTGCTATTGTGAATAAAGTAACAGTGAAAATAGGTGTGCATGTTTGTCAAGTCATTATTTTTAGGTCTCAGCAGTTCGAATCCACCAGGCACTAATGGAAACTCTATGGGGTAGTTACACTCTGTCTTATAGGGTCACTATGAGTTGTAATCAACTTGACAGCAACTAGTTTTTTTTTTTTTTTTTAGGGTATATACCTAGGAGTGGGCTTCATAGGTCACAGGGTAGATCTATTTCTAGATTTTGAGGAAATGCCATACCATTTTCCATAGTGGTTGTACCATTGTACAGCCCCACCAGGAATGGATAAGGGCTCCAACCTCCCCACATCTTGTCAACATTTATTGTTATCTGTTTTTTTCTTTTTAAATCAGTGCCATTTTAGCCGGGGTAAGACGATACCTCCTTGTAATTTCGATTTGCATCTCTCTAATGGTTAATAATTGTGGACATTTTTTCATGTTTGTTGGCGTCTTGGATGTCCTCTTTGGTGAAGGTTCTGTTCATGTACTTTGCCCATTTTATGATTAGGTTCTTTGACTTTTTGTTGTTGAGCTGTTGCAGTTTTCTATAGATTTTTGAGATTAGACCCTTACTGGATAAGTCATTTCTGAAGATTTTTTCTCAGTTTTTAGGTTGTCTATTTACTTTTAATCAAGTCTTTTGACGAGCATAAGTTTTTAATTTTTTTTTATTAACTTTTATTGAGCTTCAAGTGAATGTTTACAAATCAAGTCAGTCTGTCACATATAAGTTTATATACATCTTACTCCTTCCTCCCACTTGCTCTCCCCCTAATGAGTCAGCCCTTCCAGTCTCTCCTTTCGTGAAAACTGTGGCAGCCTCCAACTCTCTCTATCCTCCCATCCCCCCTCCAGACAGGAGATGCCAACACAGTCTCAAGTGTCCACCTGATATTATTAGCTTACTCTTCATCAGCATCTCTCTCCCACCCACTGTCTAGTCCCTTTCATGTCTGATGAATTGTCTTCGGGGATGGTTCCTGTCCTGTGCCAACAGAAGGTTTGGGGACTGTGACTGCTGGGATTCCTCTAGTCACATCCAGACCATTAAGTATGGTCTTTTTATGAGAATTTGGGGTCTGCATCCCACTTATCTCCTGTTCCCTCAGGGGTTCTCTATTGTGCTCCCTGTGAGGGCAGTCATCGATTGTGGCCGGGCACCAACTAGTTCTTCTGGTCTCAGGATAATGTAGGTCTCTGGTTCATGTGGCCCTCTCTGTCTCTTGGGCTCTGAGTTGTCGTGTGACCTTGGTGTTCTTCATTCTCCTTTGCTCCAGGTGGGTTGAGACCAGTTGATGCATCTTAGATGGCCACTTGTTAGCTTTTAAGACCCCAGACGCCACATTTCAAAGTGGGATGCAGAATGTTTTCATAATAGAATTATTTTGCCAATTGACTTAGAAGTCCCCTTAAACCATGGTTCCTGAACCCCGCCCTAGCTCCGCTGACCTTTGAAGCATTCATTTTATCCAAGAAGCTTCTTTGCTTTTGGTCAAGTCCAGTCCAGTTGAGCTGATCTTCCATGTATTGAGTGTTGTCCTTCCCTTCACCTAAAGCAGTTCTTATCTACTAATTCATCAGGAAAAAACCCTCTCCCTCCCTCCCTCCCTCCCCACCTCGTAACCACAAAAGTATGTGTTCTTCTCAGTTTATACTATTTCTCAACATCTTTTAATAGTGGTCTTATACAATATTTGTCCTTTTGCCTCTGACTAATTTCACTCAGCATAATGCCTTCCAGGTTCCTCCATGTTATGAAATGTTTCACAGATTCGTCACTGTTCTTTATCGATGCATAATATTCCATTGTGTGAATATACCACAATTTATTTACCCATTCATCCGCAGATGGACACCTTGGTTGCTTCCAGCTTTTTGCTATTGTAAACAGAGCTGCAATAAACATGGGTGTGGATATATCTGTTTGTGTGAAGGCTCTTGTTTCTCTAGGATATGTTTTGAGGAGTGAGATTTCTGGGTTGTATGGTAGTTCTATTTCTAACTGTTTAAGATAATGCCAGATAGATTTCCAAAGTGGTTGTACCATTTTACATTCCCACCAGCAGTGTATGAGAGTTCCAATCTCTCTGCAGCCTCTCCAACATTTATTATTTTGTGTTTTTTGGATTAATGCCAGCCATGTTGGAGTGAGATGGAATCTCATCATAGTTTTAATCTGCATTTCTCTAATGGCTAATGATCGAGAGCATTTTCTCATGTATCTGTTAGCTGCCCGAATCTCTTCTTTAGTGAAGTGTGTGTTCATATCCTTTGCCCACTTCTTGATTGGGTTGTTTGTCTTTTTGTGGTTGAGTTTTGACAGAATCATGTAGATTTTAGAGATCAGGCGCTGGTCGGAGATGTCATAGCTGAAAATTCTTTCCCAGTCTGTAGGTGGTCTTTTTACTCTTTTGGTAAAGTCCTTAGATGAGCATAGGTGTTTGATTTTTAGGAGCTCCCAGTTATCGGGTTTCTCTTCGTCATTTTGGTAATGTTTTGTATTCTGTTTATGCCTTGTATTAGGGCTCCTAGGGTTGTCCCTATTTTTTATTCCATGATCTTTATCGTTTTAGTTTTTATGTTTAGGTCTTTGAACCACTTGGGGTTAGTTTTTGTGCATGGTGTGAGGTATGGGTCCTGTTTTATTTTTTTGCAAATGGATATCCAGTTATGCCAGCACCATTTGTTAAAAAGACTGTCTTTTCCCCAATTAACTGACACTGGGCCTTTGTCAAATATCAGCTGCTCATACGTGGATGGATTTATATCTGGGTTCTCAATTCTGTTCCATTGGTCTATGTGCCTGTTGTTGTACCAGTACCAGGCTGTTTTGACTACTGTGGCTGTATAATAGGTTCTGAAATCAGGTAGAGTGAGGCCTCCCACTTTCTTCTTCTTTTTCAGTAATGCTTTGCTTATCCGGGGATTCTTTCCCTTCCATATGAAATTGGTGATTTGTTTCTCTATCACCTTAAAAAATGTCTTTGGAATTTGGATCGGAAGTGCATTGTATATATAGATGGCTTTTGGTAGAATAGACATTTTTACTATGTTAAGTCTTCCTGTCCATGAGCAAGGTATGTTTTTCCACTTAAGTAAGTCCTTTTTAATTTCTTGTAGTAGAGATTTGTAGTTTTCTTTGTATAGGTCTTTTACATCCCTGGTAAGATTTATTCCTAAGTATTTTATCTTCTTGGGGGCTACTGTGAATGGTATTGATTTGGTTATTTCCTCTTTGGCGTTCTTTTTGTTGATGTAGAGGAATCCAAGTGATTTTTGTATGTTTATCTTATAACCTGAGACTCTGCCAAACTCTTCTATTAGTTTCAGTAGTTTTCTGGAGGATTCCTTAGGGTTTTCTGTGTATAAGATCACGTCATCTTCAAATAGAGATAATTTTACTTCCTCCTTGCCAATCTGGATGCCTTTTATTTCTTTGTCTAGCCTAATTGCCCTGGCTAGGACTTCTAGCACAATGTTGAATAAGAGCGGTGATAAAGGGCATCCTTGTCTGGTTCCCGTTCTCAAGGGAAACGCTTTCAGGCTCTCTCCATTTAGAGTGATGTTGGCTGTTGGCTTTGCATAGATGCCCTTTATTATATTGAGGAATTTTCCTTCAATTCCTATTTTGGTGAGAGTTTTTATCATAAATGGATGTTGGACTTTGTCAAATGCCTTTTCTGCATCAATTGATAAGATCATGTGGTTTTTGTCTTTTGTTTTATTTATGTGGTGGATTACATTAACGGTTTTTCTGATATTAAACCAGCCTTGCATACCTGGTATAAATCCCACTTGATTGTGGTGAATTATTTTTTTGATATGTTGTTGAATTCTATTGGCTAGAATTTTGTTGAGGATTTTTGCATCTATGTTCAGGATGGATATAGGTCTGTAATTTTCTTTTTTTGTAATGTCTTTACCTGGTTTTGGTATCAGGAAGATGGTGGCTTCGTAGAATGAGTTGGGTGGTACTCCGTCATTTTCTATGCTTTGAAATACCTTTAGTAGTAGTGGTGTTAACTCTTCTCTGAAAGTTTGGTAGAACTCTGCAGTGAAGCCGTCCGGGCCAGGGCTTTTTTTTTGTTGGGAGTTTTTTGATTACCGTTTCAATCTCTTTTTTTTTTTGTTATGGGTCTATTTAGTTGTTCTACTTCTGAATGTGTTAGTTTAGGTAGGTAGTGTTTTTCAGGAATTCATCCATTTCTTCTAGGTTTGCAAATTTGTTAGAGTACAATTTTTCGTAATAATCTGGTATGATTCTTTTAATTTCAGTTGGGTCTGTTGTGATGTGGCCCTTCTCGTTTCTTATTCGGGTTATTTGTTTCCTTTCCTGTATTTCTTTAGTCAGTCTAGCCAATGGTTTATCAATTTTGTTAATTTTTTCAAAGAACCAGCTTTTGGCTTTGTTAATTCTTTCAATTCTTTTTCTGTTCTCTGATTCATTTAGTTCAGCTCTAATTTTTATTATTTGTTTTCTTCTGGTGCCTGATGGATTCTTTTGTTGCTCACTTTCTATTTGTTCAAGTTGTAGGGACAGTTCTCTGATTTTGGCTCTTTCTTCTTTTTGTATGTGTGCATTTATCGATACAAATTGGCCTCTGAGCACTGCTTTTGCTGTGTCCCAGAGGTTTTGATAGGAAGTATTTTCATTCTCATTGCATTCTATGAATTTCCTTATTCCCTCCTTGATGTCTTCTATAACCCAGTCTTTTTCCAGGAGGGTATTGTTCAGTTTCCAAGTATTTGATTTCTTTTCCCTCGTTTTTCTGTTATTGATTTCTAGTTTTATTGCCTTGTGGTCTGAGAAGATGCTTTGTAATATTTCGATGTTTTGGATTCTGCAAAGGTTTGTTTTATGACCTAATATGTGGTCTATTCTAGAGAATGTTCCCTGTGCGCTAGAAAAAAAAGTATACTTTGCAGCTGTTGGGTGGCGAATTCTGTATAAGTCAATGAGGTCAAGTTGGTTGATTGTTGTAAGTAGGTCTTCCGTGTCTCTATTGAGCTTCTTACTAGATGTCTTGTCCTTCTCCGAAAGTGGTGTGTTGAAGTCTCCTACTATAATTGTGCAGATGTCTATCTCACTTTTCAGTTCTGTTAAAATTTGATTTATGTGTCTTGCAGCCCTGTCATTGGGTGCATAAATATTTAATATGGTTATGTCTTCCTGATCAATTGTCCCTTTTATCATTATGTAGTGTCCTTCTTTATCCTTTGTGGTGGATTGAAGTCTAACGTCTATTTTGTCAGAAATTAATATTGCTACTCCTCTTCTTTTTTGCTTATTGTTTGCTTGATATATTTTTTTCCATCCTTTGAGTTTTAGTTTGTTTGTGTCTCTGAGTCTAAGGTGTGTCTCTTGTAGGCAGCATATAGACGGATCGTGTTTCTTTATCCAGTCCGAGACTCTCTGTCTCTTTATTGGTGCGTTTAGTCCATTTACATTCAGCGTAGTTATAGATAAATAAGTGTTTAGTGCTGTCATTTTGATGCCTTTTTATGTGTGTTGTTGACAATTTTATTTTTCCACATACTTTTTTGTGCTGAGATGTTTTTCTTAGTAAATTGTGAGATCCTCATTTTCGTAGTGTTTGACTTTATGTTTGTTGAGTCGTTATGTTTTTCTTGGCCTTTATCTTGAGTTATGGAGTTGTTATACCTCTTTGTGGTTACCTTATTATTTACCCCATTTTTCCAAGTAAAAACCTAACTTATATTGTTGTATATCGCCTTGTATCACTCTCCATATGACAGTTCTATGCCTCCTGTATTTAGTCCCTCTTTTTGATTATTGTGATCTTTTACATATTGACTTCAGTGATTCCCTGTTATGAGTATTTTTTTTTTAATTAATCTTAATTTGTTTTTGTGATTTCCCTATTTGAGTTAATATCAGGATGTTCTGTTTTGTGACCTTGTGTTGTGCTGGTATCTGATGTTATTGGTTTTCTAACCAATCAATATCCTTTAGTATTTCTTGTAGCTTTGGTTTGGTTTTGCAAATTCTCTAAACTTGTGTTTATCTGTAAATATCTTAATTTCGCCTTCATATTTCAGAGAGAGTTTTGCTGGATATATGATCCTTGGCTGGCAGTTTTTCTCCTTCAGTGCTCTGTATATGTCGTCCCATTGCCTTCTTGCCTGCATGGTTTCTGCTGAGTAGTCTGAACTTATTGTTATTGATTCTCCCTTGAAGGAAAGCTTTCTTTTCTCCCTGGCTGCTTTTAAAATTTTCTGTTTATCTTTTGTTTTGGCGAGTTTGATGATAATATGTCTTGGTGTTTTTCTTTTTGGATCAATCTTAAATGGGGTTCGATGAGCATCTTGGATAGATATCCTTTCGTCTTTCATGATGTCAGGGAAGTTTTGTGTCAGGAGTTCTTCAACTATTTTCTCTGTGTTTTCTGTCCCCCCTCCCTGTTCTGGGACTCCAATCACTCGCAAGTTATCTTTCTTGATAGAGTCCCACATGATTCTTAGGGTTTCTTCATTTTTTTTAATTCTTTTATCTGATTTTTTTTCAGCTATGTTGGTGTTAATTCCCTGGTCCTCCAGATTTCCCAGTCTGCATTCTAATTCCTCGAGTCTGCTCCTCTGAGTTCCTATTGTGTTGTCTAATTCTGTAATTTTATTGTTAATCTTTTGGATTTCTACATGCTATCTCTCTATGGATTCCTACATGCTGTCTCTCTATGGATTCTTGCAACTTATTAATTTTTCCACTATATTCTTTAATAATCTTTTTGAGTTCTTCAACTTTCTTATCAGTGTGTTCCTTGGCTTTTTCTGCAGTTTGCCTTATTTCATTTCTGATGTCTTGAAGCATTCTGTAAATTAGTTTTTTATATTCTGTAACTGATAATTCCAGAATTGTATCTTCTTTGGGAAAGATTTTGATTCTTTTGTTTGGGGGGTTGTAGAAGCTGTCATGGTCTGCTTCTTTATGTGGTTTGATATCGACTGCTGTCTCTGAGCCATCACTAAGATATAAAAAAAAAATTTTTTTTTAAGTGGTTTATTCTTTAATTGCTCACTGAGTCTTATCTTGTTTTGTTTTCTTTCAATATACGTGGATGGGCTACTAAATGGTGCTGTCTTGTTTGTTGTAGCCCTTGACTTACTTATGACCTATTACCAGCTGGTTTGGGCTTTTGCCAGATATATACTCAAGAGTCTATTCACTATTCTTGAGTAGAATCTGATTTTGGGTCATCAAGTGTGTGCTGCACCCTAACCCCTATCCACCTCGAGAAGTAGTGGTGATAGTTGTGTGCACCAGATTCTATTAGCAGCTGGGGTTCACACTCCAGGGGGGGCAGGATGCTGACAGGTTTCCCCCAAGTGTCAGTGAGGTAGGTGTGTCTCTATTCCTATAGCACCTTGGTGGGAGGGCACTGCAGCTGTACCTTAGGCCCCCAATGCAAGTACCTCTACTGATTGGTAGATGTCACCCTCCTTAGACCCCTAAGGCAAGAGGCTAGGTGGTCTGGGGGGAGCTTCAGCCCTCAGTTCCCTGTTGTGGGTCAGTTAGGGCTCTGTTGAATAAGCAGAGATATCAGACCTGGGAAACTTGTTTTTCCAGAAAATCCGCTAAAAAAAAAATGCAGTGAGATCCCTATCAGAACTGCCTTTGGATTATAACCACCACCTTGTTCCCTGTAAGGATGAAAGTCTGAGATTTGGATCATATATGCTTGGCTGTAGCTGGTTCTGTGTTTTTAGTCCAATTAGGGATGGATTATTGGTCCCTGGGTTCTTTGTGGTTCCTTCTCTCAGGCCGGAAGAATGGGTTAGGAAAAGACCAAAAAAAAAAAGGGGGGGGAGCAAAGCCGCCGCGGAGCCGGAGCCGTTCTCCCTCTGGCTCAGGAAATTCCAATGTTAATGAAGCCGCCTGGGAAGGGTGGGGTAGAATTCAGAGAAATAGGAGGGTAGCACCTCGGAATATAGCCAAAGTTGTTTATCTTGCTAGGAATGACTATTTTATCTGAGATTCCCGAGGGGCGTGTAGCCTGTGTGCTGGCTGTGTGGAGATTGCCCCCGAGGGTCTGGCCCGCTGAAGCCGCGGTCAGATCCTTCGCTGCCAATCTAAAGCCCAGCATCAAGGTTCCCCTGCTGGGATGCTGCACTCCTGGCTACAAAATCAGTCGCTGCCTCCCGGGGACTTCTCGTCCCGCCGGCCGCGTTGCCGTGCCGCCTCCGTGGACTGGCTGGTCCCCCTCCCAGGGTTAGTTCAGGGGAGAAGGGCTGTGCCCCATGCTTGCGCCGTGACAGCGCCCAGTCAAAAGCCCGGCACCAAGGTTCCCCAGCTGGGACGCTGTACTCCCAGCTCCAAAACCTGTCACTGCCTTCCGGGGACTTTTCCCACCAGCCGCGTCGCCACGCCGCCTGCGCAGACCGGCTGGGGCCCCTTCCAGGGTGAGTTCAGGGGGGTCGGGCTGCGCCCCTTTTTTGCGCCATCACAAAAATTTGAGTTCAGCTCCTTTGGGCCCAGACCTAAGACCGGCGCCAAGGTTACCTGACTGGGACGCTGGCTCCAGGCTCCGAAAACAGTCGCTGCTTCCCCGTATTTGTTCGTTCTCCGTCTCTAACTCTGTGTTTGTTGTTCAGGGTTCGTAGATTGTTATGCATGTGATCGATTCACTTGTTTTTCCGAGTCTTTGTTGCAAGAGGGATCCGAGGTAGTGTCTACCTAGTCCGCCATCTTGGCCCCCTCCCCCGTTATCCTATTTTTACAGAAGATTAGGTCCCATAATTTTCTCCCAGGAATTTTATGATTTTAGGTTTAACATTTAGGTCTTTGATCCATTTTGAGTTAGTTTTTTTGTATGGTGTGAGGTATGGGTCCTGTTTCATTTTTCTGTTAGATGGATATCCAGTTTTGCCAGTACCATTTATTAAAAAAAAACTGTTTCTGTCCTACTGAACTGACTTTGACTTTTTGTCGAAAATTAGTTATCCATAGATGGCTGGGTTTAATTCTGAGTTCTCAATTCTATTTCACTAGGGGCCCTGGTGGTGTAGTGGTTAAGAGCTTGGCTGTTAACCAAAAGGTCAGCAATTAAAATCCACCAGCTGCTCCGAGGAAACCCTGTGGGGCAGCTCTACTCTGCTCAGTAGGGTCACTATGAGTCAGAATTGACTTGACAGTAACGGGCTTTATTTGCTTTGTTTGGTCTATGTGTCTATCTATCATTGAAATAATACCAGGCTGTTTTGATTACAGTGGCTGTATAGTGTGTTTTGATATTGGGGAGTATTAGACTTTCTGCTTTGTTCTTTTTCTTTAGTATTGCTTTGGGTATTCAAATTTTCTTTCCTTTCCATATGAAGTTGGACATTATTCTTTCCACTTCAGTAAAGAATGTTATTGGGATTTGTATCAGGATTGCATTGTACCTGTATAGCACTTTAGGTAGAATTGACATTTTCACTACATTGTCCTCCAATCCATGAGCAAGAGATGCCTTTCCATTTCTGTAGGTATCTTTTATTCTCTTGTAGTAGTGTTTTATAATTTTCATTGGATAAGTGTTTTATGTCCTAGGTTAGGTTAATTGCTAGGTTTTTTTATTGATTTGGGGGCTGTTGTAAATTGTATTATTTTCCTGATCTCTTTTTTGGAGTAGTCTTTTTTATTGTAGGGGAACCCAACTGATTTTTGTATGTTGATCTTCTACCCTGCAAAGTTGTTAATTCTTCTATTAGTACCAACAGTTTTCTTGTGGAATCTTTAGGGTCTTCTATGTATAGGATCATGCCTTCTGTAAGTAGAGATAATTTTACTTTTTCCTTTCCAAACTGGATATCTTTTATTTCTCTGTCTTATCTTACTGCTCAGGCTAGAACTTCCAGTACAATGTTGAATAATAGTGGTGGTAATGGGCATTTTTGTTTTGTTCCTGTTGTCAAAGGGAAGGCTCTTAGCCTTTCTTTGTTGACTATAATGTTGACTGTTCGTTTTGTACATATGCCCTTAATTATGTTGAGAAATGTTCCTTGTATTCCTACTTTGCTGAGAGTTTTTATCATGAAAGAGTGTTGAATTTTATGGAGTGCTTTTTCTGTGTCAATTGATGTGATCATATGGTTCTTTTTTTATTGTATATACATGGCAGATTACATTGATTTATTTTCTAATGTTGAACCACCCTTTTTATCCTGGTGTGAATCCCACTTAATCATGGTGTTTGATTTTTTTGGTACGCTACTGAAGTCTGTTGGCTAGAATTTTGTAGAAAATTTTTGCATGTATGTTCAAAGGGATATTTGTCTGTAATTTTCTTTTTTAGTGATGTCTTTTTTTTTTTTTTTGCCTAGTTTAGGTATCAGGGTTTTGCTGGCTTCATAGAGATAATTCGGTACTGTCCCTTCCTCTTTTATGTTTTTGAAGCTATCGAGTAGGATTGGTGTCCTTTTTTTTTTTCTTCTCTAAATGTGTGGTAGAATTTCCAGCATTGTCTTCTGATCCTAGTTGTTATTGTTAGGTTCCGTTGAGTCAGTTCTGACTCAGCAACCCTATGCACAACATGAAACACTGCCCAGTCCTGTGCTATCCTTACAATCGTGGTTATGCTTGAGCTCACCGTTGCAGCCACTGTGTCAATCCACCTCGTTGAGGGTCTTCCTCTTTTCTGCTGACCCTGTACTTTGCCAAGCATGATGTCCTTCTCCAGGGAATGATCCCTCCTGACAACATGTCCAAAATATGTAAGACTTGGTCTCGCCATCCTTGCCTCTGAGGAGCATTCTGATTGTTCTTCTTCCAAGACATATTTGTTCATTCTTTTGGCAGTCCATGGTATATTCAACATTCTTCGCCAACACCACAATTCAAAGGCATCAATTCTTCTTTGGTCTTCCTTATTCTTTGTCCAGCTTTCACAGGCATATGATGCAATTGAAAATATCATGGCTTGGGTCAGGCACACCTTAGTCTTCAAGGTGACATCTTTGCTTCTCAATACTTTTAAGAGGTCCTTTGCAGCAGATTTGCCCAATGCAATGTGTCTTTTGATTTCTTGACTGCTGCTTCCATGGCTGTGATTGTGGATCCAAGTAAAATGAAATCTTTGACAACTTCAATCTTTTCTCTGTTTATCATAATGTTGCTTATTGGTCCAGTTGTGAGGATTTTTGTTTTCTTTATGTTGAGGTGAAATCCATATCGAAGGCTGTGGTCTTTGTTCTTCATTAATAAGTGCTTCAAGTCCTCTTCACTTTCAGCAAGCAAGGCTTTGTCATCTTCATAACACAGGTTGTTAATGAGTCTACATCTGATCCTGATGCCTCGTTCTTCTTCGTATAATCCAGCTTTTCTGAGTATTTGGTCAGCATACAGATTGAATAAAAAAAAACCCACTGCAGATTGAATAGGTATGGCGAAATGATAAAACCCTGACATGCACCTTTCCTGACTTTAAACCAATTAGTATCCCCTTGTTCTGTCTGAACAACTGCCTCTTGATCTATGTAAAGGTTCCTCATGAGCACAATTAAGTGTTCTGGAATTCCTATTCTTCATGATGTTACCTATAATTTGTATGATCCACACAGTCAAATGCCTTTGCATAGTCAATAAAACACAAGTAAACATCCTTCTGGTACTCTGCTTTCAGCCAGGATCCATCTGACATCAGCAATGACATCCCTGTTTCGATGTCCTGTTCTGAAACCAGACTGAATATCTGGCAGTTCCCTGTCGATATACTGATGCAGCCGCTTTTGAATGATCTTCAGCAAAATTTTTCTTGCACGTGATATTAATGATATTGTTCTATAATTTCTGCATTTGGTTGGATCACCTTTCTTGGGAATAGGCATAAATAGGGATCTCTTCCAGTCAGTTGGCCAGGAAGCTGTCTTCCATGTTTCTTGGCATAGATGAGTGAGCACCTCTAGCGCTGCATCCGTTTGTTGAAACATCTCAATTGATATTCCATCAATTCCTGGAGCCTTGTTTTTCACCAATGCCTTCAGAGCAGCTTGGACTTCTTCCTTCAGTACCATTGGTTCTTGGTCATATGCTACCTCTTGAAATGCTTGAACATCAACTAATTCTTTTTGGAATAATGACTCTGTGTATTCCTTCCATCTTCTTTTGATGCTTCCTGTGTCGTTTAATATTTTCCCCATAGAAACCTTCACTATTGAAACTCAAGGCATGAATTTTTTCTTCAGTACTTTCAGCTTTAGAAATGCTGAGCATGTTCTTCCCTTTTGATTTTCTATCTCCAGCTCTTTGCACATGACATTATAATACTTTACCTTGCCTTCTCAAGCTGCCCTTTGAAATCTTCTGTTCAGTCTTTCACTTCATCATTTCTTCCTTTTGCTTTAGCTGCTCAACGTTCATGAGCAAGTTTCAGAGTCTCCTCTGACATCCATATTGGTCTTTTCTTTCTTTCCTGTCTTTTCAATGACCTCTTGCTTTCTTCATGGATGATGTCCTTGATGTCATTCCACAACTCCTCTGGTCTTTGGTCGCTAGTGTTCAACATGTCAAATCTATCCTTGAGATAATCTCTAAATTCAGGTGAGATACAGTCATGGTCATATTTTGGCTCTCGTGGACTTGCTCTGATTTTATTCTGTTTCAGTTTGAACTTGCATATGAACAATTGATGGTCTGTTCCAAAGTTGTCCCCTGGCCTTGTTCTGACTGATGATATTGAGTTTTTCCATCATCTCTTTCCACAGATGTAGGAATCCTGATTCCTGCGTGTTCCATGTGGCGAGGTCCACGTGTATAGTCACTGTTTATGTTGGTGAAAGAAGCTATTTGCAATGAAGAAGTTGTTGGTCTTGCAAAATTCTATTGTTCAATCTCCGGCATTGTTTCTATCACCAAGGCCATCTTTTCCAACTACCGATCTTTCTTCTTTGTTTCCAACTTTCATATTCCAATCATCAGTAATTATCAATGCATCTTGATTGCATGTTTGATCATGTTCAGACTGCAGTAGCTGATAAAAACTTCTATTTCTTCATATTTGGCCTAAGTGGTTGGTGCATAACTTTAAATAATAGTCATATTAACTGGTCTTCCTTGTAGGCGTATGGATACTATCGTACCACTTACAGCATTGTACTTCAGGATGGACCTTGAAATGTTCTTTTTGATGATGAATGCAACACCGTTCCTCTTCAAACTTTTATTCCCAGCATAGTAGACCATATGATTGTCTGATTCAAAACAGCCAACACCAGTCCATTTCAGCTCACTAATGCCTAGGATATCGATGTTTATGTGTTCCATTTCATTTTTGATGATTTCCAATTTTCCTAGATTCATACTTTGTACATTCCAGGTTCCGATTATTAATGGACTTTTGCAGCTGTTTCTTCTCATTTTGAGTCGTGCCGCATCAGCAAATGAAGGTCCCGAGAGCTTGACTCCATCCATGTCATTAAGGTCAACTCTACTTTGAGGAGGCAGCTCTTCTTTTGAGTGCCTCGCAACCTGGGGGGGGCTCATCTTCCAGCACTATATCAGACAAAGTTCTGCTGGTATTCATAAGGTTTTCACTGGCTAATACTTTTCAGAAGTAGACTGCAGGGTCCTTCTTCCTAGTCTGTCTCAGTCTGGAAGCTCAGCTGAAACCTGTCCTCCATGGGTGACCCTCTGATATCTGAATACCGGTGGCACAGCTTCCAACATTACAGCTACACGCAAGCCCCCATAGTACAGCAAACTGGTCCTGGGCATTTTTTTTATTGGCAGTTTTTTGATGACATCTTCAATCCCTTCTTTTGTAATGTGCCTATTTAAATTTTTGACTTCTGTTTGTGTTAGTTTGGGAAGGTAGTTTGTTTCTAGGAATTTGTCCATCTCGTCTAGGTTTTTAAATTTGTTGGAGTACAATTTTTCAGAGTAATCAGTTTTGATCTTCTTTATCTCTGTTGGTTTGGTTGTAATGTCACTAATTTCATATCTTAATCTGGTTGTCTTTTTTTTTTTTGTTGGTCTAGTCAGGGGCTTGTCTATTTTATTGATCTTTTCAAAGAACCATCTTCTGTTTTTGCTGATTCTTTCTATTGTTTTTCTATTTCATTTATTTCTGTGCTGATCTTTGTTATTTCATCTTTCTGGTAGCTTTTGGTTTCTTTTGCTCTTCTATTTCTTCAAGTTGTCAGTTTCAGCTAATGATTTTGGATCTTTATTTTTAATATAGGTATTTGTTGTTATGAATTTACCTCTGAGTACTGCTTTTGGTGTGTCCCAAATGTTTTGATATGGTATGCTTGCATTTTCGTTTGATTCTAGGAGTTTTTGAAATTTCACTTTTGATTTCCTGTCTGACTCAATAGTTTTTTAGTAGTGTATTATTTAGTTTAATTTATTGATTCATTTATTTCTAGCTTCATATTGTTATAGTCAGGAAAGGTGCTTTGTATGATTTCCATCTTTTTGCATTTGTTGATACTTGTTTTGTGTCCTAGTGTATGGTCTATTCTGGAAAATGATCCATGTGCACTGCAGAAGAATTTGTATTGTTCTGATGCTGGGTAGAGTGTTCTATATATGTCTTTTAGGTACGATTGGCTTATGTTGTTGTTGTTAGGTGCCAATGAGTCAGTTCTAACTCAAAGCAACCCTATGTACAACAAAACGAAATGCTGCCCAGTTCTGTGCTGTCCTCACAATTGTTGTTATACTTAAGCCCATTGTTGCAGTCATTGTGTCAGTCCCTCTTATTGAGGGTCTTCCTCTTTTTTGCTAACCCTCTACTTTGCCAGGCAGGATATCCTTCTCCAGGGACAGATCCCTTCTGACAACATGTCCAAAGTATGTGAGACGTTAGTCTTGCTTCTAAGGAGCATTCTGGTTGCACTTCTTCCAAGACAGATTTGTTTGTTCTTTTGGCAGTCCATGTTATATTCAATATTCTTCTTCAGCACCACAATTCAAAGACACCAATTCTTCTTCAGTCTTCCTTATTCATTGTCCAGCTTTCACATGCATAGGAGGTGATTGAAAATATCATGGATTGGGTAAGGACCCCTGTAGCCTTCAAGATGACATCTTTGGTTTTTAACACTTTAAAGAGGTCTTTTGTAGTAGGTTTCCCCAATGCAATGGGTCCTTTGATTTCTTGACTGCTGCTTCCATGGGTGCTGATTGTGGATCCACGTAAAATGAAATCCTTGACAATGTCAACCTTTTCCCTGTTTTTCATGATGTTGCTTATTGGTCCAGTTGTGAGGATTTTGTTTTATGTTGAGTTATAATCCATACTGAACACTGTGGTCTTTAATCTTCATCAGTAAGTGCTTCAAGTCCTCTTTACTTTCAGCAAGCAAGGTTGTCTTCTCTGCATAATGCAGGTTGTTAATGAGTCTTCCTCCAGTCCTGATGCCCTGTTGGCTTATTGTTTCATTTAATTGGCTTCTGGTCTCCTTTAAGTTCTCAGTATCCTTAGTGATCTTCTTTTTAGATGTTCTGTCTATATTTGAAAATGGTATGTTGAAGTCTCCTACTATTATTGTGGGGTTGTCTCTTTCTCCTTTCATATTAGTCAGTATTCGTTTCATGTATTTTGGTGCCTTGCTGTTAGGGGCATGTGTCTTTATAATAGTTATGTCTTCTTGCTGGGTTGACCATTTTATTATTATGTAATAATAATTCTTTATCTTTTGTAATAGGTTTTGATTTAAAGTCTCTTTTTTCTGATAGTAGTATGGCCACCCCTGCTCTTTTTTATTTACTTGTTACGTGGAATATTTTTCTCTATTCTTTTATTTTTAACCCATTTATTTCCTAATGTGTATTGTGTGTTTCTTGTATACTGCAAAAAGATGGATCATGTTTTTTTATCCATTCTGCCAATCTCTGCCTTTTGCATGGGACATTTAGACTATTTATATATAAGGTTATTACTGAAAATAAACTGCCTACCTCACTCCTTTTGCTGTTTGTTTCTTGAGTTTTTCTATCTTGTTTGGTTTTTTATTCTGATTTTTCTGTTTTTATTTATATTTGTCTGCTTTCTTGTGATGAGCCTTTTTGCTTTCTTTCTCCTGAATTTTTTCTTTTTTGGTGATTTCTTAGTGCTTACCACGTATGTTACCTCACACAATTTACAATTGCAACAATGTTTAATATATGAACAGCAGTTAATATATGATCTTAACGTAAAAAATCTATTTCTGATATGCTCTTCCCTCTCCCTTTCTTTTAGTGTGCTTCCATTAACATCAATAATTCATTGCTGTTGAGTCAATTTTGACTCATAGCGACCCTATAGGACAGAGTAGAACTGCTCCATAGAGTTTCTGAGGCACGGTTGGTGAATTTGAACTGCCAACCTGTACTTTTGCAGCTGAGTTCTTAACAACTGTGCCACCAGGGCTACTTAACATTAGTACACAGCCTATATTTGATAAGTTTTCTTTGTGCTTATTTCTTACAACTTTGGTATTGTATTATTTGTGGGATTTAATTATTGAATTTATTCCCTGAAAATATCATTTACTTAGTCGTTATGATTGCCTGTGTTGTTGCATATTTTGAAGATCTTTCTCTCTCCTATGATTTATTTATTTATTTCCTATTTCTAAATATGAGCATTTATTTAATGCTCTTTCCTTTCTCTTTGGAGTACTCCCTTGAGTAATACTTGCAAAGCTGATCTGGTAATGGCAAATTCCCAGATCTTCTCTTTGTTTGGGAATGTCCTGATTTCCCCCTTGTTTTTAGTGATGACTCTGCTGGTTAAAGAATTCTTTGTTGACAATTGTTTTTGCTCAGTATTTTATATGTCGTTAAACTGTTTTCTGGCATCTGGAGTTTCTGGGGAGAAATCCTCACTGATTCTTATGAAAGCCACTTGATATGTTATATTGCATTCATTTTTCTCTTTCTGCTTTCGGAATTCTCTCCTTGTCGGGTTTTTAAGAATTTTCTTAGGATATAGTACAGACTTGAGCTTTTGGTGTCTCTTCTGATTGAGGTTCATGTAGCTTCTCTTACTTGCAGGCTTGGTTCTTTGTTCAGGATTTTTTTCAGTGCTGATTCAGGAGTTCTGGTTGCTTGGTCTCTGGAATTCAATACACATGCATGGGTGGGCGGTTAGCTGGTCACAGACTCTAACGTAAGTGGGGTGGCTCGACTTTCCTCTGTTGAGGGTGGGTGGCTCTCTATGTCATTCCCTCACGGCACCCCTGCACGGGCTTTTCCATGGTGACCCGCTATGGGCAGGGAACCAGCTGTTTCCATCTGTGTTGCCTGTCAGTCTGAAGTATTTCCCTTGACCTGCTGCCCTTGTAGTTCTCCCAGTCCTAGTGCCCATCCATCTCAGGCCTCAGTGAGATTCAATGGCACTCTCTTCCAGCACCATGACCTCACTCCCCCAATTCCCACAACTGCACAGCCCGTAAACCCCCCCAGCCAATTTGTGCCAACTTTAAAAATCGTCCACAGCTTCCTCAAATTTCCTTCCTTTTTGTGTTCCCTGTTTTGGGTGTTGCCCAGCCCCATCCCAAAATGGCTGCGATGAACGAGTACTCCTGATGATAGCAGGTAGATTCTCCCAGTTTCTTTGCTATCCTTGCCTCTCCTTTCTCCCACTTCTGTTCTTACCCCAACTCTCCAACACCTCAGCTGCTGTCCAGACTTCTTAGATCTTGGCTTATGCTTGTTTTTATTTGTTGTTTAGTGGGTCAGTTGCTGGGGGAGTAAATGGGAGCGTCCACTCACTTTGCCGTCTTGCCTCATGCTCCACTATGTTTTTAATGTCCATTCCTCAGTAATGGCCCTATAAGTTGTCTCCATCTCTCTGCCATGACAAGCAATGCTACAATAATCATCCCTTCTAGACCTGTGGACAGGTTCCCTGGGAGAAATGCACAGGGAAAGGATTGCTGTTTCCTAGGGTATTTGTATACTTAATCTGACTGAGTACTATTCTATTCCTCTCCCGAATAGCTACACTGTTCTACATGCCCATTGGTACTGCACAAGAATTCTTGTATCCCATACTTTCTCCGGCAGTTTATGCTCTCTAGTTTTCTAATGTTTGCTAACAATAAGTATAAAATCAAAGCTCATTGTTTTAATTTGTGTTTCACTTTTAAAAATGAGTTTCAGAATTTTTAAAAACTTTATTAGTCATTTAAGATATTTTTTCTGTGATTATAATCTGAGTTCTAAAATTTATCAACTTGTCTGTTTTCTCCTTAACATGGAAATTATTAGCATGCAGTCATTTCGTTTTCGTCTTCATCCTACTACCCCAGTCTGCTGAGCAAGGTAATATTGTCTCTGACTTTGTGGCTGGTTTTATTTTACTTTTTCTGTTGTTCATGTTTGTTTTTCAAGTGTGTTATAAGAAATTATCACAAGTATGATGATATCTTCAAGAAAAGTGTGTAAAGGCTTTGAATTTTCTCTTCAATATTGTGGTTAACTATTATACACTCAGAATACCTCCTGCTTCTACACAGCTGTTTACTCATCCATGTGTCCAACCTTTATTTCAGTATATAATACTTTCTTCTTTTCTTTTCTTTTTTTTTAACTTTAAATTCACTTGAGTGGTTAGTACAATGAATTAGTGGCCTTATGCAACACCAGGGAGAATACTTCCATGTCAGAACATAGTTGACCGAGTATGGTGGTCAGTTGTTTTCTTAGTAAGGTAGGATTTCACATGAAAAAAGGAAAATGTAATGGACTGAAGATATCACTGACTCTTGTCTGTCATTGATCTTGGGATAATATTAATGAGAAGTGTTAAATATGTTCACAAATATATATATTTCACTTGATTTTTTTATATAATTATATTATATAAAAAAATTCTATACCCAGTGCTAATTTAATGAAAAAGCAAAAATAATATTAATAGCTTCCATTGATCAATTTCTTAATATTTGCCCTTTCACTTTATTCAGTGCTTTACTTGCAATATCTCATGTAATCCTCAGAAAATCCCTGTGAGTTTTATACTCTTATTATCATTTTATACAAATGAGAATCCAGAGGCTTATTGTAACTAAGAAGTCAAAAGCTTAAGTGTTTTACTGTGTGAATTCTAATATGCTATGCATTAAATTAATGTTCTTGTCATAATGTGGAAAATGAAGGGCTGGTTCCAGTCTGGGTATGTCTTGTCAGGGAGAATGTATGTTAATGAGGCAGATATCATCTCAGCATTGTTGCTGACACAAGTTCTTTGCCAAGCAGACTCAGAGATGGGATGGAAATCCATGTTGAATTGGGCATTTGCCAATAAAAATGCGTTTTCAAGATTTAGTGACTTAAACTCTTTGGTTTTGGTGGTTCTTGTTGCCTTCCCACCCATACTCAAAAAGTTCTTGAATTTTGAGCAGAGCCACACTTAATTTTGTAAAGCAAACAGCACTAAAAAAATCATGTGTGCTACACTATGTTTAATGCCTGGAAAAACAAAATGTTGAGGTGGTAAAAGGAAAAACTGGCTATGTAGATATCATTGTAGCAACACACTATTGCTGTTACAACAAGATTTCCAGATTACAAGGTGAAACCAATCATTCAGGCATTCCTTAGATGTTTTTTCTTATGTGGCATTAGACATTTGCATTTTAAGTAATATGGTAGTTCTCAGTACAAAGAAACCTATGTACTGGAAAACAGGTGGTTATTGATGCAGCAAGTATAATTTGATGTTCTGTTTATAATTGTTCAAACTTGAGATTCTGTGTTTGTAGCTCTTCCTTTGGAGGCGTCTTTCTCTTTTTTGGAAAAAGAAAAGCTAAACCATATCATGTCATAGAATCAGATACTAAGTAAGACAAAGAAGTTGAGCCAATAATGCCCAAATCCTTATCCTTCTGACTGGGTTTTGGGAGCATAAACAAATGACATATAACCTATACTTTAGAAAAGGGGAGCAATGGGTAGCTGGTTCAACATTGTTAGGAAAGAATTGAGAAGAGAGACACCGCAGAAGACCCAAGCCAGGCCACAGACTAGTGCTGCTAGAGACTGGAGTGTATATATCCTGTCGGGGTGCTCTGTGGATAACAACTTACCTTTAGTTTTCAGTGAGATAGCAAAACAGGAATGCATGCAGCTGTATTATGTTCAGAGCAGCCATGGACATCATATCCGCTGTAAGTGTGTGGATTCTGAGTGGGAGACCTGTGGAAATCTTCCACTCAGGAGCCAGACATGAGATGTTGGGAATCTTGATATTTGGCATTACTTTTATTTTTCCCCTCTGTCCCTGTGCCTTCTAAATAGGCTATTTTCCTTTTTCAAATGCCTGCTGTTAAGAGGTGCTGATTTGGTTTGAACTATGTGGGTGGGCTAGGACAAAGCAGAACAGATTGAAAGAAAATTATTGAAGTTAAACCAGAGAAACCATTCTGAAGCAGTTGGAAAAATCTCAGCTCTTGCCATATGACGTATTTACTGATTTTTGCTTTTAATCCAGATGTTTTGGACACTTGTCGACCGAGAATGCATGTATAAATATTCTGCTTTTAACACAGTAGACCTCTTATAACAAATCATTATATATAATTAGTATTTGAAGTTAGCTTTAGGCAGTTTTGTCACAATGTAGCAGAATTTATTTACTTTCTCTGCTAAAAAATGATACACTATTGGATTTCCCTACCAGATTGCCGAATTAAAAATCTTTGGTAATAGTGCATGAAAGTAATCACTGAATAAAATGTAACTGCCATGCCGAAGAGTGTTAAAATAATTATAAGGGTTAGATGTTTTTTTTTTTTTAAGAAAGCCAAAAAAGTCAAAAGCAGGTTGGACATGATAATATTTTTTAATGGTGAATGATCCACTTATATCTAAGAACAGTGAAGTCTGGAATTTAAATTGAAATTGTTTTCTGTGTCTAGTATAATTACTCTCAGTTATTCCAAAAATAATGAAAGTCTGGTATGGCAATCATTTTTTGATTAGTGGGATTTTCTGTGAACAAAAGAAGAGAATAGTCTGTACTGGATGACAAAGAGTTGTAGAAAGAAGATGGTGTAGAAAGAAGATGGTGGCAAAGGAGTTCAGACCAACAAGAAAGAGTCAGATGAGTGCTCACCTTGGCAGCACATACACTAAATTGGAACAATATAGAGATTAGCATGGCCCCCACGCAAGGATAACACACAAACTCGTGAAGCATTCCATAATGTTTTGTGACCAATATCACAAAACAAAATGTGTATAGATTTTTGAATGAAAAAATGACTTGAGCTGTAAACTTTCACCTAAAGCACAATAGGATGAATAAATAAATAAATAAGGTGAAAAGGAAGCAGAGAACACTTAAAAAACAAACAAACACGGTAAAAGGTATTTGAAAGCTGAAGAGGGCTTTAGAATTCCAATATATATAATTGAACTTGTGAATTCAGGCATCTGGTGACCAAATAAACCTTCAGGCTGAAGACATCTTGATACTTGTAGATAAAAAATTAATACCCCCCCCTTTTTTTTAATAGAGAAGACTATTTTCTTGAACAGGAAAATTTCTAGGTCCTTCTTGCCTCTCCTGTTATCCCTACCTTCATGTAAGAGGGAGAAGGGAGAAAGATGCATCTCGCTAACAAGTAATTTTAACAAAAGGGTTAATGATAATACAAATTTATAACAAATAGTTAAAATGAGCTATTTAGATGAACTTTTAGTAATATACCTTGTACCTCAATCAATAAAAATAATTAAAGTTTAAGCATATCAGGGTGTTTATTAGATTTTTAAAATATTGACTCCTTTTCTTTTTATTCTTGTGTATTTAAAAACCCCTGGTAATGGGAAAGAGCCATACAGAGACTCAAAGACTAAAGATGGGCATTAGGACTGGGTTTAAATAGATTTCTCTTATTTCTTAGATCTTTTTTTAACCTCTTCCCCTTGCCCTCTCAAAAGGGCTTCACTATAAATTGAACAGTTTTAGACTGAAATTGGGGAGACGTTTTGTGCATGGAGGTGGAAAACACGCATTATTTCAAAAGGATGGAAGATGATAGATGGTTCTTTGAACCTCAAAGTTTCTTTCCGTGGCAAATGAGCTATAAAATGGCTTTCTCAATGTGAGCCAAATTTAGCACAGTCCTAAGTTTCAATGACTTCCTCTGGATTTTTGAGGTCAAGAAGAATGGAAAAGTGGGTTCCCCACGATTATCTCACATAGAAATTCCATGCCTGTGATCAAAAGAGAGCTCGAGGATATCAGCTTTTAATCTTGGCAATGTGTCAAGAAAAATATGAGTGATAAAATCAATTACAGCAAACACACTAAGCTGCTTTTTATTTTGTTTCTGGTCTGTTATTCAGTTTTTCATCAAAGTTAGAATTGAACCAAGCTAATCTATGTCTCATCAGGAAAAGTTATATTGTGTTTGGAAGAAGTAGAAATCAACAGCAATAGACATCTTTAAAAAGGAGCACTCCAGTTAGTTTGAAATTAACTTTTAGTAGGTTTTTAAAATTGACATGAGCTTAGTTGAGTTTACACAGTAGCAGAGTAAGGAGCTGCCTGGAGTGACATAGAGAGTGTACTTCTGAATGATCTTTTACACTACCCTACATGAAGGTTGGAAATATCATCAGTAAGAACTCATTTTTTGAATTACACTATTTCTGCCTATTTAAATGCCCAATAACAACAACTTCCTGTAATTCACTTTTATTCAATTACTTCAACCACCCTTCTTTATCGGACTCCTAGAGGGTGCCCATCTCTTATCCTATTATTCTTAGCATTGTTAGTGCTCACTTCTTTCTTCAGTCTTAAATACCACATTTTGTCACTTTAATAAGTCTCTTGCAAAAGCCCCAGAGCCCTTTTGTCATTGTGATTCCGTTGCACCAGCCTAGTAAAATACCAATCCAAGATGAATCTTAGGATGAATCATTTTTTTCTGGACAGAGAAACACTCCTAAGAAATGTGGCAGATTTTTGCCTCTATAAATCATTGTCTCCACATTTATTTGGTCCATCAGTGCGTCTAGAACTTTTTACTCTACTGAAATCTCTCTCAGATATACTCTACTGAAATCTCTCTCTCTTTTTTTAAGCTATCTTAAGAGCTCCACTTTCCTCAAACCTTGGACCCCTTTCTATCTTGGCTCCTCATAGCATCAAATATCCTTACTTCTTCACTGAAAAAGATCCCTCAACTTCCTGTCTCCCCATTTACTGACTCACCTGCAAGTGCACCCAAAATTTCCACTTGACCATCTGTTATAAAACCCACACAGTAAAGGAAAAAAAAAAAATGTTCCTTTCCACTGAAAGAGAATCGTTCCATCTCTTCTCTGAACTTCATCTCCTCCATTATCTCAGGAACCTCATTCTTTGGATTATTCCCTTTCCTGTATCTTCAATATACTCTCCTTAACGGCACCTCCACATCACATCAGTCTGATGAACTTTCTAACATTTTAAAATAATTTCCCTTTTCTGTCCCAGGTCTCGTTAGAGTTAACACTCTTTCACATTCAAGGTTTGTTTTAGAGTTTTATATTTCTTTCTTTGTCATTCCTTCTTTGCCTTCATTTTTTCCTAATTTTATTAGTCAGCTTTGCTCCAGTAACACATAAATGCAGAATCTCAGTAGCTTATGACAGCAAGCACTATGTGGGTAGCTGTTGGTTCACTGCTCTGGCTCTTCTGCTTGTGTCTTATTATTCTGGGACCCGTTTTGAATCAGCAGCCATCTGGGGACATGTTGTTTTCATGAAAGAAGAAAAATACCAAGAGATGTTGAAAACAATTCATGTCTTTAAGCTTTTGCTTGGAGCTGGGTTAAAATTTAACCCACAAACTTTTGTAACATTTGGATACAATCTCTTTTTGTATGACTCTGGTGTAAGCCAAGAGAAGTAAAGAGCCACCCCACAGGGCATAAACCAAGTCTGTAATGACAGCAAAAATATAGGACTATAAGTTGTGATGTAAGTACTGAGCACCAGATCCCATGTGATAGAGGTGTCCATGTGTTCCTTAACGCTTGTTTGTAATAGGTGAAGTCCTACAAAGAGCAGGTCTCAGGGTGGGACTCTGTAGACTGAGCCTAAGGGTGGTTTTCATCTGGGCATCTCATATTAACATTTAACATACTTCAAGATGAATTTATGACTTACTGTCCCAAATTGGCTCCTTCTTCTGGGTTTGTGTGATAAAGGCAGAGATCAGGATCTTCTGCTGCTCCTATACTCCCTTATATTAATGCCGAATCTCTTTCTGGACTAGAAATGTGATGGTAACCTTTTGCTAAAAGCCATTCAGAATCTCCTCATTCTGACAAGAAAAAATTTAAAACCCTGGCTAGCCACAGCTTATTCTTCTTTCTCCTTCCATTCTCTACCGTTCCATTCTCCGTTTTGGCAGTTTGCATTAGTAAAATTTGTATTCTCATTTCTGCTATATTCTCCAACGTAAATGATTATCACTAATTTATTTATGCATCAGCTTCCTATTCATCATTTAAGTTTCATCTTAGATTCTCCATTGAGCCTGATATATGTGGATAGGTACATATATATCTCATTCTATGCTTGTACCAAGAATTTTAAGTATCTAGACATGTAAAAAAAAAAAAACTTTTTTTTTATCTAAATCTATCTATTATCTAGCTCCTGTTAGTTCTGTTTCTCTGAAGAACCCTGACTGATACACACACACACCTATTTGTATGTTATATACATATATGTACATACACAAGGGATATTTATATATTAATATATTATATTAAATTCATATGATATTTATATATTAATCTATATAAAAAAATATACCAAGTAAAAAAAAACAAGTACCATAATATAAAATAGATTAACACACATTTACTAAATAAATAAAATGCTTTTGTCAAACACATTTTTCATAGATATCAAGAGATAAACTGTTACCTGGCAGTTTTTCTGAAGTTGTCAACCACGTTCCAAAATGAGAACTGCTTTTTTTTAAAAAAAAAAAAAACAACAAAAAAAAAACATATCTTCCTTTCCAGGTATTTAGTTTCAAGTGGGAAAGCAGAAGTACTAACCTCATATGTGCCTGAAACTTTTGGGTCTTTCTTCAGCTATTCAAAGTTATTAGAGATATGTTCATGGGGTATGTCTGACTCTGTTGTTCATTTCCATGTGAATTACCTGAAATGCTGAACAATTAGGAGAATTAATGAGTCTTGGCAAAAAATTTAGTCTTCCATTTATATTATTTTGGTTTCCCACAACTTTTATCTGAAATATTGAATTTGTCTCATAAATTCAGTTTCCCCTCTTTCCCAAATACATTCTTCAGAACAATTTTTTAAAAACATAAATCTAGTCCTTTCACTTGTTAGTTAAAAACTATCAACAACTTTCTGCTTTCTATATTCATAATAGACAACTCCCTATCCTTCCCTCTTTACCCCCATTCAATCACCCAGTTTTGTAAATTCAACCTATATATCATCTTATCCAGTTTCTCCTTTCTATCCCCAGAGCTACTGATAATTAAAGCATCTATCATCTTGTGCCTGAATTACTACAATAGACTCAAAATTGGTCTCTCTGCTTTGAGTTTTGTCTTTCTCTAACATATTCTCTACTTTGCTGCAAGACTGATTTCTGGAAATTAAAATCAGATCACGTTAGACACAGGTTAAACTCTATATTATTAGCACGCAAAAGTTCTGCCTTTATCTTCTGATTTTTGGTTTTTGTGTGTGTGTGTTAATAATGTTGGTTCTGCCTTCTGGAAAACCATTCAGCATTATTCTCCTGGCGCATGTTTGTGATATGTGAAGTCATATAAAGAGCAGGTCTCAGGGTGGGACTCTGTTGCCTGAGCCTAAGGGTGGTTTTCATTTGGGCATCTCATATTAACATTTAACATACTTAGTTTGGTCAACTTTGTCTCTGAAATCTTTTCTATACCCTTCACCACCTCCCTAGCAGAGGTTTGACTATTCCATTCTTTCCTTAAGGCCCTACTTTGATTCTATTCACATTTTCTTGATATTCATTATAATACTTAATTACCTATTTTAATACATTTTCTGATTTACTCTTCATTATAATACAGAAGGGAGGTATATTCTTCTCTATTTCATATTTATGTATTCATTATTTTACATGTATACTTTTTTATCATTTATTATGTCTTTGGCATTTTTGTAATACATTAGAGCTTCAAAAGTAAGAAAAATCACAGTTCCCATGATAGAACTTTAGAAAATTGAGGCTTAAAAATATAAGTAACTAAACCTGGTAAAGCACAGTTGCAAATGCCAGAGGTTTCAGATCCAGGTTATTGGGGTCATAAACTACATCTTATTTGTGATTGTGTCCCTACTACTTCCCATCCTTGACATGTAAATAGTGCAAACTTCATAATTTTTAAAAAATGTGATCCCCCTGTTCGAGCCCAGTTCACTCACTTTTGAAACTCCCTCCATGTCATGTACATTCTAGCATACATAATTTGGAAAATGCACCAAATTATATACATTACAATTATTACTATGACAGTTGCGTATTTATTCATTCTCTTTACAGTTTTGTACATCCTGTTGTTGTTGTTGTTAGTTGCCATGGAGTCAGTTCTGACTCTTGGAGACACTGTGTACATCAGAACAAAACACTGCCCAGTCCTGTGCCATCCTCACAACCGCTGTTATGCTTGAGTCCATTTTTGCAGCCACTGTGTCAATCCATCCCGTTGAGGGTCTTTCTCTTTTTCACTGACCCTCTGCTTTACCAAGCATGGCGTCCTTCTCCAGGGACTGATCCCTCCTGATAACATGTCCAAAGTAGTCTTGTCATCTTTGCTTCTAAGGAGCATTCTGGTTGTACTTCTTCTAAGACAGATTTTTCGTTCTTTTGCTAGTCCGTGGTATATTCTGTGTTCTTCCTCAGCACCACAATTCAAAGATGTCAACTCTTCTTTGGTCTTCCTTATTCATTTTGTACATTCTAATTAACCTGAAATATGAAAATGAACTTTAAGAATAACTAAGCTACTGTGTATTTCAACATTCATTGAGGACATCTTATTCAGCCCATATGATATATCGGACTATGGCCAAAGTAGTGACAAATGACTATCCCTAAATTTTCAGTGTAATGGGAAGACACAGGGAAGTAAATGGTGTGTTGTCGTTGTTGTTGTGTGCTGTCGATTCATAGTGACCCTATACGAGAGAGTAGAGCTACCCCATAGGGTTTCCAAGGAGTGGCTGGTGGATTCAAACTGCCGACTTTTTGGTTAGCAGCCTGAGCTCTTAACCACTTCACTACCAGGTCTCCAAATGGTGTGATAAGTGGTTTAATAAGAGATGTATTTAAACCATAGCTGATGAGTTTCGTCATTAAATCCAGTTTGCCAGGTTGGCTTCGGAAAGGAAGTGACACCCGAACATAAACCTAATTATGAATAGGTGTTGGCCTGACAAATGGTGATTTATAGAAAGTTTTCCAAGTAGAAGAAATTACCTATTTTAATGTATCCAAGTAGAGAAAACATCATGGGGGAAGAGCTTTGAGAAGAGAGAGTGAGATTATTGAACATTTGCAATGGTGTGTAACATAGGATTTATCATGTATATGAGATGAAGCTGTAGAGTTAAATTAGGGGCAGGTTATGAATGATCTTGTAAATCATGGGAAGAAATTTGAATTTTACCTTGAGGGATGTGAGAAATATTAGAAAATGTTTTAGCCTAATAGAAATGTGATTAGAGTTGTGTTTTTGAATGACTTGGAAGAGATGGGGATCTGGATCTATGAGTACAATTTAGAGTTCATTGTAGAAACCAACGCAAAAATAATATTCTGAATATGGAAAGTGATAATAGGATTTTTGCAGATAGATTGAGTTTTTGAAGCAACATAAATTGGAAACCCCTGAACCCTTGATATATTAGCAGCGTTCATTGACTTCAACTTTAGCTTTTGAGTTTCTTTTTTGATCAGTACTAATTATTTTTAAGGGAGCTCTGGTGGTGCAATGGTTAAGCACTTGAGTGGTAACCAAAAAGTGGACTGTTAGAACCTACCCAGCAGCTCTGCAGGAGAAAGATCAGGTGATCTGCTCCTGTAAAAATTACAGCCTAGAAAAACCTATGGATCAGTTCTACTCTGTCATGTGGGGTCACGATGAGTTGGAATCCTCTTGACAGCACCTAACAACAACAATTGCTTATAAGGATTGATATTTCATGCTTATTATTCTTTCATATATGTTTTGCAAAGAACAAAGAGAAAATTTACAATTTTTTTTTTAAATACAGTTTTTTAGAAAGTAAAATAAAACTCATTCTATCTTGCAATTATCTCACAGGTCCATTGGACTCTTTTATAAATATTAGATACATCATAGAACCTTAATGGTCTTACTTTTTCTTATACTGTGAAACATTTTGCTTTTTCATCATCCATGGAATCATTTTATTATTCATCAGTTATTCGTAACAATGCTAAGAATGACTGGAAAACTGAGAAAAAAAAAAAGATGGCATCGTCTAAAAAGATAATGCATTAGTGAAGTAAATTATCTTTATTATAGCATTCTTCAGGTTTTATTATTCTGCCCAAAGTATTGCATTATTTTTCAAGAAGGTATAGAAGAAGTCTTGCCCTGGTGGTGCGGTGGGTAAGAGATCGGCTGCTAACCAAAAGATCAGCAATTCAAATCCACTAGGCGCTCCTTGGAAACCCTACGGGTCAGTTCTACTCTGTCCTGTGGGGTTGCTATGAATCAGAATTGACTCAACAGCAATGGGGGTTTTGGTTTGGAGGTGCCATTTTTCCTTCCTTTCTTCATTCTTTCCAATAGTTTATTGACACAGTTGAGAATTGAGAATTTTTTTCCACTTGTGATAACAGAGAGAAGAATACTGATAAAAGATGTTTTGCAACTCTTATCTGAATGAAAAAAGACATATAACAGCACTCTAGACTCTAATGATGGTGAGGAAATTAACTGTATAAATATAATCTCAGGCTGTATGTCTTCAGATGATGATATCCTACAAGCATTTCTCAAACTCAAACCTGATGAGTTAATAACATGTTTCCAAAGGCAAAAATTAAATGTGTTATCCTCATCCAGGTAGCCATTTAAAGGGCAAATTTCATCATGCAATATTTTGTGACAGGAATCTGGGTCATCCTTTTTTGGTGAAAGGATGTGTGACAGTATTCTTGCATGTTTTATGATATTAATGCACTAAAATTTACTTGATATAGCTTGGAAGTAGACAAATGTTGAAGGCATGTTATGCATACAAAGGTGATTGGAAGGAATAGATGATGTATATTCGGAAAGCTTTATTGTACTGGTCAGTGCACTATATGAAATTTAAGCATGGAACCATTTTACAATATAGGAATTAAGAAGATGACCATCCTCTCTTCAACAAAATTATGAGCTACCAAATTTTCACAAGTATTATGTTTTGACAATGCAAATGCAGGAAGAAGAAAGAGAAGTAATGATAAGCTAAAACTTATAGAAAGATATATTGGAAATCTATAATCAATATTTACAAAATGGTTGTGTTCCAAGTTCATGCATGACATGATAAGCAGTTAGTTGCATCCGTAGGGTGTTGCTCATTGTAGATACATATACATTGAAACCAGGGGAATGTAGAATAAAAATCTGGGTGTGGTATGTTAACATTCTTATTAAAAATTTTAAAAAGCTTGTCTTTCACCCTTTATTCTTACTTCTATAAGTTATTTGTAAAATAACGCAATAAAAATAAATTATTATGCACACAGGTCACTTAATTACAAAAAAAGAGATAGCAAAATATTTGACTCAGAAGTTCTTTCGGTATCTGAAACCTTTCGGGGTTTTATCTATTTCTGGTTGCTGGTTTGAGTAGTGTGGTATTGTGCATTGTGCCAATCTGGCTTTTTGAAAATAATGAGGACAAAGACTTTGTAGAATTGTGAAAAAATTGGACAGGGGAAAAGAGGCAAAGAAAAATGTTAAAAGGAAAATCATGAAGAGGTCAGTGGAGTGCTTTCTAAATGGTGACTGGACATGTTCTCTGCTGGCTTTGTGACCTCTTTTCTTTGTCCATTTTCTTCTCTTTGGATTCTACAAAGGTACCCTTAACCATCCTTAAGAAAACTGCTGTTTTCATTTTAAGAAGCAGTGAAGAAATTGTGTAATTTCTATCAATTTGCTACAACTTACTTTTTTATTTATCTAATTAAAGCCTTGATTTCAAAGATCCCATTTTGGGGGATTCTTTTGTTTTTGCATGAAGTGCTCAGAAGGCTTATGTGATGCTGATGCAGCCCTTTCACTAAAAAAAAAAAAAAAAATCCTTATATATATATAAAACTGTATGTACAAAAGAGAAAATTGAAGGTTAGTATTGAGGTGGTGCTTATTTTTCTTGTTGTCCTATGCTGTATCAGCTGGTCTTTTGACACTCCAGATCTGGTTACAGTTTGTAAGGCATTCAGATGCTTTTGTTGTTGTTCTCAGGTGCCATCTGTTGTACAACCCTATGCACACCAGAATGAAACACTGCCTGGTCCTGCGCCATCCTTACAATCGTTGTTATGTTTGAGCCCGTTGTTGCAGCCACTGTGTCAATCCATCTCATTGAGGGTTTTTCTCTTTTTCACTTAGCCTCTACTTTACCAAGCATCAAGTCCTTCTTCAGGGACTGAACCCCCCTGACAACATGTTCAAAGTATGTGAGATGTTGTCTTGCCATCCTTGCTTCTAAGGAGCATTCTGGTTGTACTTCTTCCAAGACAGATTTGTTCATTCTTTTGGCAGTCCATGGTATATTCAATATTCTTTGCCAAGACCACAATTCAAAGGCGTCAGTTCTTCTTCAGTCTTTCTTATTCATTGTCCAGCTTTCACATGTGTATGAGGTGATTGAAAACACCCTGGCTTGGGTCAGGCGTACCTTAGTCTTCAGTGTGACATCTTTGCTTTTTAACACTTTGAAGCGATTTCTTGTAGCTGATTTGCCCAGTGCAGTGCATCTTTTGATTTCTTGACTGCTGCTTCCATGGGTGTTGATTGTAGATCCAAGTAAAATGAAATCTTTGACAACCTCAATCTTTTCTCCGTTTATCATGATGATGCTTATTGATCCAGTTGTGAGGATTTTTGTTTTCTTTATGTTGAGATGTAATCCATACTGAAGGCTGTGGTCTTTATCAGTAAGTGCTTCAAGTCCTCTTCACTTTCAGCAAGCAAGATTGTGTCATCTGCATAACACAGGTTGTTAATGAGTCTTTCTCCCATCCTGATGCACCATTCTTCTCCATATAGTCCAAGTTCTCTGATTATTTGCTCCTCATACAGATTGAAGAGGTATGGTCAAAGGATACAACCCTGACACACACCTTTCCTAACTTTAAACCATGCAGTGTCCCCTTGTTCTGTTCGAATGGCTGCCTCTTGATCTATGTACAGGTTCCTCATGAGCACAATTAAGTGTTCCGCAATTCCCATTCTCCACAATGTTATCCATAATTTGTTATAATCCACACAGTTGAATGCCTTTGTGTAGTCAATAAAACACAGGTAAACATCCTTCTGGTATTCTCTGCTTTCAGCCAGGATCCATCGGACATAAACAACGATATCCCTGGTTCCCGGTCCTCTTCTGAATCTGGCTTGAATTTCTGGCATTTCCCTGTGGATATACTGATGCAGCCGCTTTTGAATGATCTTTAGCAAAATTTTGCTTGCATGTGATATTAGTGATATTGTTGGATAATTTCCACATTTGGTTGGACCACCTTTCTTGGGAATGGACATAAATATGGATTTCATCCAGTCAGTTGGCCAGGTAGCTGTCTTCCAGATTTCTTTGCATAGACGAGAGAGCGCTTCTAGCACCATGTCCATTTGTTGAAACATCTCAATTAGTATTCTGTCAATTCCCGGAGTCTTGTTTTTTGCCAATGCCTTCAGTGAAGCTTGGACTTCTTCCTTCAGTACCATCAGTTCCTGATCATATGCTACCCCCTGGAATGGCTGAACATCAACTGATTCTTTTTAATATAGCCACGCTGTGTATTCCTTCCATCTTTTTTGATGCTTCCATGTCATTTAATATTTTCCCTGTAGAAACCTTCAGTATTGCAACTCAAGGCTCGAATTTTTTCTTCAGTTCTTTCAGCTTGAAAAATGCTGAGCATGGTCTTCCCTTTTGGTTTTCTATCTCCAGCTCTTTGCCCATGTCATTATAATACTTTGTCTTCTGAAGCCACCCTTTGAAATCTCTTGTTCAGTTCTTTTACTTCATTTTTTCCTTCTGCTTTAGATACTCGATGTTCAAGAGCAAGTTTCAGAGTCTCTTCTGGCATCCATTTTGGTATTTTCTTTCTCTCCTGTCTTTTTAATAACCTCTTGCTTTTTTCATGTATGATGTCCTTGATATCATTCCACAGCTTGTCTGGTCTTTGGTCATTAGTGTTCAACATGTCAAATCTATTCTTAAGATGGTCTCTAAATTCAGGTGGGACATACTCACGGTTGTACTTTGGCTCTTGTGGACTTGTTCTAATTTTCTTCAGTTTCAACTTGAACTTGCATATGCGTAATGGACGGCCTGATTTGCAGTTGGCCCCTGGCCTTGTTTTGATGGATGATATTGAGCTTTTCCATCATCTCTTTCCACAGATGTAGTCGATTTGATTCCTGTGTATTCCATTTGGCGAGGTCCAGGTGTATAGTCACTGTTTATGTTGTTGAAAAAGGTATTTACAATGAAGAAGTCATTGGTCTTGCAAAATTCTATCATGCAATCTCTGGCATCATTTTTGTCACCAAGGCCGTGTTTTCCAACTACAGATCCTTGTTTGTTTCCAGCTTTACCATTCCAATCACCAGTAATTATCAGTGCATGTTCGATCAATTTCACTGAAGATTTTAGTAAAAATCTTCAGTTTCTTCATCTTTGGCCTTAGTGGTGGTGTGTAAATTTGAATAATAGTCATATTAACTGGTCTTCCTTGTAGGCATATAGATATTATCCTATCACTGACAGTGTTGTTCTTCAGGATAGATCTTGAAATGTTCTTTTTGACAATGAATGCAACACCATTCCTCTTCAAGTTGTTATTCCCAGCATAGTAGATTATATGATTGTCCGATTCAAAATGGCCAATACCAGTCCATTCCAGCTCACTAATGCCTAGGATATCTATGTTTGTGTGTTCCATTTCATTTATGATGGTTTCCAATTTTCCTAGATTTTCATACTTTCTAGGTTATGATTATTAATGGATGTTTGCAGCTGTTTCTTCTCATTTTGAGTCATACCACATCACCAAATGAAGATCCCAAAAGCTTGACTCCATCCATGTCATTAAGGTTGACTCTACTTTGAGGAGGCAGCTCTCCCGCAGTCGTCGTCTGAGTGCCTTCCAACCTGGGGTGCTCATCTTCCAGCACTATATCAGACAAAGTTCTGCTGATATTCATAAGGTTTTCACTGGCTAATTCTTTTCAGAAGTAGATTGCCGGGTTCTTCTTTCTAGTCTGCCTTAGTCTGGAAGCTCAGCTGAAATCTGTCTGCCGTGGGCGAACCTGCTGGTTGAAAACCAGTGGCACAGCTTCCAGCATCACAGCAACACAGAAGCCCCACAGTTCGACAAACTGACAGATACGTGGGGGCAGACGATTTTAGGAGGCCAGATTCTCATTGTAAAAAGCAGCCTGTGGTGTACTACTTTGCATGAGCAAGAAGTGTCATGCCGTTTTACAAAATAGATTAAGTATTAAGTTTCAAATTTAAATAAAATTTGATTTGATTTCAAAGTTTCCACCTGACTAAGGTGTTAGAAAATTAGATCTGTCTCTGTTGGGTCTCCCCCAACACTGAACCAAGCAAAATCAAACCAGTTGGTGTCTATCCAAATCTGACTCATAGGGACTGTATAGGACAGAGTAGAACGGCTCTATTAGGATTTTCTAGGCTTTAATCTTTACAGAAGCAGACCTCCACATCTTTCTCCTGTGGAGTTGCGGGTAGGTTAGAACCGCCAACCTTTTGGTTAGCAGCAAAGTGCTTAACCATTGCACCACAAGGTCTCCCCCACCTCCCCATCATGGGGATGTACAAAGATTCCAGGGAACTTGAAGCATAATATTCAGGGAGGTGCCCTAGTAGCCATCGAGTGGCCCCCTGAAGCGGTTCAGTAGTTTTGGTGATGCATCTTTCTGAAATTTGGCATCCTTTAGCATACCATACGGCCTTTTACCTCTCAGGCTCTGCCTTTCTGACATGATCCGAGAACAGACAAATCCCTGACATTCATGGAGCTCCCCTCACTGCCCTGTGCTGTCTCAGCTGATCCCATGAAATGTTTTCTTGATTTTTTTTTTTTTTATTGTGGACATGGTTTTTTAGCTTTCTTTTTTGGTTTAGCTATTGTTGAAAACCAGGATCTTAAGATAACATCCAGGCTTCCTAAATGATCAGAAAGAAGACAAACATTATCCTTTCTAATGTATTTTATTTCTTTCCTTTGCTTTATTATACTAACTACAACCTTTAGTGCAACATTAAATAAAAATGTTCAAAGTAGGCATTTTTGCCTTTTCCCCTGATCAGTTGAAAATAATGTCATCATTAAGTTTGATATTAGGCATTAAGTTTGATATTAGTTCTACTTAGACAACATTTTATGAATATTGAGAAATTCAGTTGTATTCCTAGTTTTTTTTTAAAGCTTTTGTTCAGGAAATGGTGTTGAATTTTGTCAGTGTTTTTATCTGTACCTATTGAAATGACTGTATTTTCTCCTATATTTGAGTAACAGGATGAATTACAGTGGTTTATTTTCAACTGTTGAATCAGCCTTTTAATTCTTAGATGAAATCCTACTTAATCATGATGTATTATTCTTATTATATATTGCTAAATTCACTTTTTTTAATGTTTTGTTAAAAATTTTTGCATCTATGTAAATGAGATATACTGACTAATTTTCTGTTCTTGTAGGGCCTTTGCATGGGCTTTAGTGTCAGAGTAACACTGGTCTCATAGAATTAATTGGAAAATATTTGCTCATATTTCCTGAAAAATTTTGAGGATTGGTATTTTCTTCCTTAAATGTTTGCTAAAATTACTTAATGAATCTGTCTGGGCCTGCAGTTTCTTTTGTGGGAAAGTATTTAATTATGAATTCAACTTCCTTAAGATAAAAAGTTGTTCAAATTCTCCATTTCTTCTATTGTCAGTTTTGGTAAATTATACCATTCAAGGAATTTGTACAAGTTTGAAATTTATTTGCATAAAGTTTTTCACACTATCTTCTTCTGTCTTATCTGTAGTAGAGTGAACAACTTATCCTGGGTTGCCTGGAACTTCCCTGATTTTAGCACTGAAAGTACTGAATAAAAGGAACTCCTTCAGTTCTGGGAAAACTAAGACGTTTGTAAAACTACTTTGCAGTATTTCTAGTGGTATCCCCTCTTTCATTTTTTAAGGCAGTAATTTCTTCCTCTCTCTTTTCGTTTGATCAGGCTTAAAAAAAAAAGTTGCTGTCAAGTCGATTACAACTTATAGCGACCCTGTAGGACACAGTAGAACTGCCCTATAGAGTTTCCAGGTCTACAGTCTTTACGGAAGCAGATTGCCACATCTTTCTCTTGTGGAGTGGCTGGTAGGATCAAACTGCTGTCCTTTCAGTTAGCAGATGAGTGCTTAAACACTGCACCACCAGGGCTGTTTTGATTTGGCTTACTAGAGGGTTATCAATTTTATGGATCTTTTCACAGAACAGAATTTAGGTTTTTTAATTTCTTTTTTCTATCCCCATCTATTTTCTATTTCATTGATTTCTGCTCCTATCTTTACTATTTCCATACTTCTATTTTTTTTTTTTATTTGGATGTAATTTTATTTCCTTTTCCTAGTTTCTTATGATAGGAAGCAACATTATTTATTGTAGAGACCTTTATCTTTTTAATATAGGCATTTAAAGCTCTTAATTTCCCTCTTAGAATTGCTTTAGCAGTACATTCTGATACATGGTGTTATTATTATCATTTAGTTCATTTTTCTTCCCTGTTTCTTTTTTGACCCACTGATTGTTAAGTAGTGTGTTTTTTTTGTTGTTGTTTCATATGTTCAGGGATCTTCTGGATTTTTTTATATTGTTGATTTGTAATTTATTTCAGAGTAAGAGAACATACTTTTTTAGGTTTCAGTTTTTGAAACCTATTGAGGCTTATTTTATGGACTAACATGTGGTTTACCTTGGTGAAATTTCCATGTTCACTTGTAAAGAATTTATAGTTAGTGGGTGCTGTGTTTCTAAATGTCAATTAGGTTAAGGGTGTAGATACTGTCCTTAGAATCTTCTGTGTTTTTACCGATTTTTTTTTTTTTAAATTGTTCTATCAATAACTGTGAGAAGCATTTTAAAGTCAAGAACTATGGCTCTGTATTTGTTTATTTCTTGCTTTACTTCTGTCAGCTTGTCTTCACATATTTTTGCCTCTCAGCTATTAGGTACATATATTTATTATTGTTGTATATTTCTGATGTATTGACTCTTTTTTGTTGTTATTAAGTGCCTTTCTTTGTGTTTAGTATCTCTTATTTTCTTGAAGTCTATTTTGTTTAATATGGATATACCAAAAACTAAACCGAGTGCCGTCGAGTCGATTCCAACTCATAGCGACCCTATAGGACAGAGTAGAACTGCCCCATAGAGTTTCCAAGGAGTGCCTGGAGGATTCAAACTGCCAACCCTTTGGTTAGCAGCAGTAGCACTTAACCACTACACCACCAGGGTTTCCAATATGGATATAGCTACTGTATTATTCTTGTACTTACTGTTTGTTTGAGATGTCATTTACTATTATTTTATTTCTATCTATTTGTATATTTTTATTTAAAGTATGGCTCTTGAAGATAGCACGTTATTGGTTTTGCTTTTTATTTAAAGTCTGATAATCTGTGTTTTGACTGGAATGTTTTGTTTATGGGTCATACAATTACTGATATGGTTATATTAAATGTTCCATTTTGGCTAGTTTTTTTTTTTTTGCCAGTTTATTTGCTTCTTGTTTCTTTGTCTTTCCTTTTTTTCTTCTTTTGTGTTAATCAAATATTTTTTAGAATTGCCATTTTAATTCTTCTACTAGCTTTCTACGTATATCACTTTGCATTATTTATTTAGGGGTTATTCTAGGTATTAATATAGGCACCTTTATCTTATCACAGCTCCTTAGAATTAACACTTAATTACGTCATGTAAAATATAGGAACTTTACAACAGTATACTTCCATTTCCTCCCATCTTTATTTCTTTGTATATATATTACATCTCTGTTTAGCTACATATTTTATAGCACCCAAAATTAAATAAGTTTTATTTTAAATATTCTAATGGATTTTTTTTAAATTGAAAGGATATGTATGTATGTGTAATTACCATTATGATTGTTATTACTACTATTATTACCTATCTATTGCCCATACATTTAGCATTTTCAGTGCTGATCATTTTCTCAAGTAGATCAAAGTTGCCATCTAGCATGGTTTCACTTTTGCCTGATGAACTTCCTTTGGCATTTATTATAGTGTAGGTTTCCTGGTAACAAATTGTATGTGTTTCACCTCAATTTTTGAAGTTAAATTTCACTGGAGATAGTATTCTTGATTCACAGTATTTTCTTTTCTTTTAGCGCTTTGAATATGTTTTCTCAATGTTTACTGACCTCCATTGTTTCTAATGAAAAGTATAATTTGATCTTTCTTGTTTTTGTCTTGCTGTTTTCTGGTTTTTAGTAATTTGCCTGTGATGTCCCCAGGAGTGGTTTGTGTGTGTGTGTGTGTTTGTCCTCTTTGAGTTTTTTGAATTTCTGTATCTGTAAGATTTTTTTTTTACAAAATTTTGTAAATTTATGTGTTATTTCTTTAAATTATTTTCCCTTTTTCTCTTTCCTCTCCATTTGCAACTCCATTGCATATATCTTATTGTTGTTGTTAGATGCCATTGAGTCAATTTCCCACTCATAGTGACCCCATGTGACAGAGTAGAACTTCCCCATAGGGTTTCCTAGGCTGTACTATTTATGGGAGCAGATCATCAGGTCTTTCTTCTGCAGAGCCTCTGGGTGGGTTCAAACCACCAACCTTTTGGTTAGCAGCTGAGTGCCTAACTGTTGAGCCACCAGGGTGCCATCATAGATGTTAGACTACTTGATATTGTTGCACAGGTCCCAGAGACGCATTCATTTTTGTTCAGTATTTCTTTCCTCTCTTCTTTGGATTATTGATCTATAATCTATAATCTATACCCAGGTTTATTTTTTTGTCCGCTCCTTCAGCTACTGAACCCACCTAATAATTTTTTCACATCGTAGAAATTATGTTTTTCAATTCTAAAATTTTCATTTTCTTATTTTTTATAGTTTTTATTTCTCTTGAGAATCCTTTCCTGTTTAATTGTGAAGACCATTATTTTCTTGAAACTTTGGACATATTTTTAATGGCTGCTTTGAAGTATTTGCTATTTAAATTTCAAATCTAAATCCATTCAGAATCCATTCCTAGTGATTTCCTCTTTTTCTAAGTATGAGTCACACATATCTGTTTGTTTTTTGGAGCCCGGGTGGTGCAGTGGTTAAGGCGCTCGACTGCGAACCGAAAGGTTAGCAGTTTGAAACCACCAGTGGCTCTGCGAAAGAAATATGTGTCAGTGTGCTTCTGTAGAGATTTACAGCCTTGGAAACCCTATAGGGTCGCTATGAGTCGGAATCGACTTAATGGCAGTGGGTTTTTTATTTGGTAGTAATTTTTGGTTAAAAAATGAAAATTTGAGATAATATGTTGTAGTGAGTAGATTCTGTTGTGTTTCAGTTTGTTTTTCTGGTAAGCAGTTAACTTGCTAAACTCAAAATGTTAACTCTGAATTTGCTCAGTTCTTATAGCTTTATTTTTGTTCCTCAACCTCACTGTGCCTGCATTGTTTGGGAGTCATCCAAGGACATCTCCAAATCAGATTTTATAATTAAATTTGGGAGTTACCCCTCTGTGGTTGCCTTGCTTATGGCAATCTACCCTCAATTTCCAGTAGTTCTATCAGCCTCAAATTCTTTCCTCAGTCACGTCAAGCCAGAATGGCTCCAGCATTTTGTCAATGGAGCTATACACAGGCTTGGGAATGAACTCAGTTTTAAAAAAAAAAATCAGCATCATCACCAATTTTACTGAGTTCAGCTGTCTTTTTTCTTGGTTGTCTTAATCAATCAGATAATTAATCAGCTAATTAATTAATTGTTGGGCCCTGTTCTCTTTTCCTTGTTTGTTTGAACTTCATTTATTCATTCATTTATTCATTCTTTCATTCATTGCCTGTTTCCTTGGGTTCTCGCCTGCTATATGTAGTTTATAGATAAGCCAGAGCCTTGAGCAGAGTTTCATTTTATGGTTCTTTTTCTTCCAGGTTTACCACTTAAATTTCCATCTTATCTTTCAGGCCTAAACTCTGTTCTTTGTCATCTGGAACCATGATGGAAATGTATATTTTTTCTGTGTAGTCATGGACATTATGAATTTAGTCATGCACATTTAAGAGCATCTTGGGTAGAATGTCACAAGCGTGCTCTTCTTACTCTTTTCACTTGAAGATTTTTAAGGTAGTTCTCCTTCTGCTTTATTTTTGGTGCCTCTAAGTAATTCTTTTTTTTTTCAGATTTTGTTTTTTGTGGAAAGGTTCATGTAACCCTTCATTCTGCCACAGTTACTAAAAATTATTTTCACTTTCTCTTTACGTTAATAATTCTTATTTTTCAGTAGGAAATAATATTTGAAAATTTGTAGTACGGGTGCCATTTTTTTTAGAAGAAAAAATCCATAAATTCTCAGCTAGTTGTTAACTGATTTTATTTTGATGAAAAATTTCTTCTGTCATTTTAAAATATAAAATTGGTTTAAAAAATTTCAGAAACCTTTTGGTTTCTTTCCAATCTGTAAAAATCTGTTCTATTTTAAAGTTCCATTTTTCAGGTCATTAGTTTATATGGTGGATTAGTGCCTTCAGGCTTTTTGAAAATGACACATTTAATAATGGCTGAAGTACTCAGTTTTAGGAAGATGATTCTGTGAATGCTGAATTACTTTTTAAACCAAAGTTTGTTAAAATTTTTCAGTGTATCTATTTAGCATGCCTGCCTAGATGCCATATTAACACAGCATTTAAGGAACAAGTTCTAAAAAAGCATTTCAGTGTAAAGTGTCAAATTCATCATCTGGGTCCTTCAAAAAAAAAAAGTTTCTAGTCTAGAGAGAACTGTCATCCTCCCCTTAGTTAAAAATTCTCATACAAAGGCAAAAGCTGAAACTGTAAATATTAATTTCTATTTTATGCCACACATGTTGTTCGTTTGTAGAGTAAAACTATATCATGAAAAATTCCAGTAGTATGCATTTAAAAAGCAGAATTATAGCTCTGACGGGCTTACAAGGGTTTATCTTACCAGCACTCCAAGGTTTTTGCTTTCTTTAGGTCATTTACATTTAGGTACTTCATTATTCCAAAGAAGTACATTTTAGAAATACTGAAGTTTTTTTTTTTTTTTTTTTTTGAGAATTAGATTTTCTACATACTCATTTTCTGTTATGCTTGATTATTATTGTGACTTGGGATTTTTTTTTTAGGATTATGTTTGTAACTCAAAATAACCTCCTCCACTCTTCTTATTTGCTGTAGAAATTTGTAGATTATTATTTTTTTTTTAAGTTTCTGAATACTGACTGTGTGTGATAATGAAATATGATGAAGTGTTAAAAATTTAATGAATAAGAAAAACTAAACTATTAAAAGCAATTTTATACTAACATCAGATATCAGTGGCATTTCCATTAAGCTTAGAAGTATCTGTTAACTCTTAGTTCTAACTTGAAAAGTAGGGGTGATTAACTTAATTTTGATGGCAAAATGTAATTTATATTCCTATATATATTTTGAAAGTATATATTTTAATGAAAGCATTAATATTGATAATGTATTAATGGCTTTGTTTTCTTTTTCTTTACCTATGTATGTATATAGATGGATCCTTGGCGGTACAGTGGTTAAGAGCTTGGCTGCTAACAAAAAGGTCAACAGTTCAGATTTACCCCTTCTTGCTGGGAAGCCCAACAGGGTAGTTCTACTCTGTCCTGTAGGGTCATTGTGAGTTGATATCGACTCAAAGGCAACAGGCTTTTTGTATGTAGATATAAGAATGTAATAAAGCTATATGTATATACATATACGAGAAAAGACTGAATTTTCCTATTCTCCTACACTGACCAGGACCTACTAACTTAATGAAGTACCCGCCTGGTTGTGAGCATTCTATGAGTTATAAAAATTTAAGCAGGGAGTATGAATTGTTTTTTGAAGAACTTTTTTAAATGACTATTTTAATGTTTTACTCTGCTTTTCTAGTTTGCCGAAAAATCAGATCAAGGAAGTAATTCAAAAATAGCAAAGAACAATCAAGATAATATTATTTCAGTAGTAGAAAGAATATATTTATTTTATTCATGAATTAATTGATACCCTATTGACTTCCAAAATAGTTTTATTCATGTTATAATAAAAGCATAATTGAAATAGAGCCCACCAGATTGAACAAAGAAAACAACTAAGAAATAAAAGTGAAATAGTATAAAACTACGAAAAAAGATGCGTAAAAAACAGCAATTAAAGACTGCTAACTGAGGAAAGCTATAGGAAGTCATCAGTAAATTTAATTATCAGCTTTATAAAAAAACAAAATAAACCAAGCCTATTGCTGTCAAGTTGATTTGGACTTATAGTGACCCCATACAAAAAAGAAAACCAAACCCTTTGCTGTCAATTCCGACTGATAGTGACCCTACAAGACAGAGTAGAACTGCCCCATAGAGTTTCCAAGGAGTGCTTGGTGCATTCAAACTGCCAACCTTTTGGTTAGCAGCCGTAGTACTTAACCACTATGCCACCAGGGTTTCCAGTGACCCTATATGATAGAGTAAAACTGCCCTTGGAAGCCTAGGGTTTCCAAGGGTGTAAATCTTTGCAAAAGCAGTCTGTTACATCTTTCTCCCATGCAGCAGCTGGTGGGTTCAAACTGCTGACTTTTCAGTTACCAGTCAATCACTTAACCACTGCACCCCCAGGGCTCCACCAGCTATATAACCACAGTACTTATTGTCATGATAGCATAGTGCCTTCGTAATCTAATACTGCTATAAGAAAAACACCACAGGTGGATGGTTTTAACAAGCACAAGTTTATTCTCTCATAGTCTAGTACACTAGAAGTCTGAATTCAGGGCGCCAGCTCTAGGGGAAGGCTTTCTCTCTCTGTTGGCCCTGAGGGAAGGTCCTTGTCGTCAATCTTCCCTTGGTCTAGGAGCTTCTCTGTGCAGAGACCCTGTTCCAAATGATGCAGTCTGCTCCTGGCACTACTTTCTTTGTGGTATGAGGTCACCCTGTCTCTTTGCTGGCTTCTGTCTTTTATAGCTTAAGAGAGATTGACTCAAGATACAACCTAATCTTGTATTGAGTCCTGCCTCATTAACATAACTGCCTCTAATCCTGCCTCATTAACATCATAGAGGTAGGATTTACAACACATAGGAAAATCATGTCAAATGAGAAAACTGTGGACAGTCACACAATACTGGAAATCATGGCTTAGCCAAGTTGACACACATTTTGGGGTGACACAATTCAAACCATAACACATAGACACCAACAAAACTGCGGAAAAGATTATTTTTGGATAGTATGTACTAAGAAAATAGTGCAAAATTTTAAGAAAAGAAAAACAAATTTCATACTATCTTTGAAGGAGTCATTTACATTGCTCTCTTGCCCAGGATATTGTGCATGCTTTAGTTTTTAGCATAAAAGTAGTCTTACATTTAAGAATCATGTTCAAAAATGCATAGAATCTCTGTATTTGAATTTCAGAATCCTTTTTTTTTATGTGTCATTTTTAATTTTTAGTATCAAAATAATTTTACCTTTAAGAATAACTTCTAGAAAATAGTATGTTTTTGTTGTTAGGTGCCGCTATGTTGGTTCCAACTCATAGCAGCCCTATGTACCACAGAAAGAAAACAATGCCCAGTCCTGTGCCATCTTCACAATTGATGCTATATTGAGCCCGTTGTTGCAGCCACTGTGTCATTCCATCTCGTCAAGGGTCAGTGAAAAAGAGGAAGAAAATAGTATAGCCTTTTTATAATCTTGGAAATCAGTATATACATTTTTTAAATTAATTTTTTTATTTCTTGTGCTTTAAGTAGAAGTTTACAAATGAAGTCAGTCTCTCATACAAAAACTTATACACACTTTGCTATGTAGTCCTAGCTGCTCTCCCCCTAATGAGACAGCATACTCCTCCTCTCCACCCTGTATTCCCTGTGTCCATTCAGCCAGCTTCTGCCCCCCTGTGCCTTCTCTTCTCCCTTCCAGACAGGAGCTGCCCACATAGTCTCATGTGTCTGCTAGAGCCAAGAAGCTCACTCCTCACCAGGATCATTTTCTGATTTATGGTCCAGTTCAATCCCTGCCTGAAAAGTTGGCTTCGGGAATGGTTCCAACCTTGGGCTAACAAGGGCCCAGGGACCATGACCTCCAGAGTCCCTCCAGCCTCAGTCAGACCATTAAGTCTGGTCTTTTTATGAGAATTTGAGGTCTGCATCCCACGGTTTTCCTGCCCCATCAGGGATTCTGTTGTGTTCCCTGTCAGGGCAGTCATCAGTGATAGCTGGGCACCATCTAGTTCTTCTGGTCTCAGGCTGATGTAGTCTCTGGTTTATGTGGCCCTTTCTGTCTCTTGGGCTCATAATTACCTTGTGTCTTTGATGTTCTTCATTTTCCTTTGCTCCAGGTGGGTTAAGACCAATTCTTGCATCTTAAATGTCTACTTGTTAGTGTGTAAGACCCCAGACACTACTCACCAAAGTGGGATGCAAAACGTTTTCTTAATACATTTTTTTATGCCATTTGACCTAGGTGTCCCCTGAAACCATGGTCCCCAGACCCCCATCCCTGCTACTCTGGCCTTTGAAGCATTTGGTTATATTCAGGAAACTTCTTAGCTTTTGGTTTAGTCCAGTCGTGATGACCTCCCCTGTATTGTGTGCTGTCTTTCCCTTCACCTAAAATATTTCTTGTCTACTTTTTTACTATCTAATTAGTGAATACCCTTCTCCTGCCCTCCCCACCCTTGTAACCATCAAAGAATATTTTCTTCTGTGTTTAATATTTTTCTTGCATTTTTATGATAGTGGTCTTTTACAATATTTGTCCTTTTGTGACTGACTAATTTCACTCAGCAAAATGCCTTCCAGATTCGTCTATGTTATGAAATGTTTCACAGATTTCATCATTGTTCTTAATCATTGCATAGTATTCCATTGCGTTAATATACCATAATTTGTTTGTCCATTCATCCACTGATGGGCATTTTGGTTGTTTCAATCTCTTTGTTATCATAAACAGAGCTACAATGAACATGGGTGTGCATATATCTATTCTTGTGAAGGTTCTTATTTCCCTAGCATATATTCTAAGGTGTGGGATTGCTGGATTATATGGGAGTTCTATTTCTAACTTTTTAAGGAAGCTCCAAATTGATATCCAAAGTAGTTGTACCATTTTACATCCCCTCTACAAGGAAATGAATATATTTTAATATCAACATTTTACATGACCAACAAATGACCAGAGGTAATGTGTATTATGTGAAATTCATTTTTCATAAGAATGCAAATGCTAAAAGTGTGAAAATTAGAAAATACATGAAGCACAAAGGTTTAATGATTCTTTTAAACCAAGCAATGAAAGAAAAATCAGGTCCTTACATTGAAAGGCAACAAGAAAGGTGAAAGTAAAATATTCATGATATAGGGCTATCATAAATCTGGTGATGCTAAAATATAAACCAAGTAATGTATTGGTGTGGTAAAGACTTTCCACATCTTTACCTTTACCGGGTAATACCAAATTATTTTCCACAGTGGGTGTACGAATTTATTATTCGAAGCAGGTTTGAGAGTTCCCATTGCTCCACATCCTCACCGTCACTTGGAATTGTCAGGCTTTCTCAATTTTGCAAACCAGTGTTTGTGAAATGCTATTGAATGGTTTAAATTTGCATTTCTATGATAAGTAGCCCTGGTGGTACAGTGGTTAAAGCACTCAGGTGCTAACCAAAAGGTTGGCAGTTCCAACCCACCAGATGTGCCAAAGGAGAAATATATGGCAGTCTGCTTCTGTAAAGATTTTACAGCTTTGGAAACCCTGTGGGACAGTTCTACGCTGTCCTACTGGGTTGCTGTGAGTTGGAATTGACTGGATGGCAGTAAGTTTTGGTTTTTGGTTTATGATGAGTAATGTGGTTGTGTATGTATTTTTATGTTTAAATCATTTATGTTTTCATTTTTATGACATTTTTGTACATTTTGTGTGTTCATGTTTCAGTTGGGTTTTTGCCTTTTTCTTACTGATTTCAAAAGAATTATTTTATATATTCAAGCTATAAGTCCTTTGGTAGAAATATATATGACAATTTTTTTTTCAAGTGTATGGCTTGCTTTTTGATTGTCTTTACATATCTTTTGATTAACAAGTTACTAATGTCAACCTAGTAAAATTTATCTATATTCAATTTATTTTTTTATGTTCACTTAGAAATTGCTTACAACTACAAAATTGTAAAGATATTGTCATATATTGTCTTTTACAAGTTTTATACTTTTGCCTTTCACATTTAATTCTTTAATTCATCTACAACTGGTTTTTGTTGTGGGTGCAATATAGGTCGTTATGGGTTGAATTGTGTCTCCCCAAAATATGTGTCAACTTGGCTAGGCCATAATTTCCAGTATTGTGTGGTTATCCACCATTTTGTGATCTGATGTGATTGTCTTATGTGTTGTAAATTCTAACCTTGATGATGTTAATAAGGCAGGATTAGAGACAGTTATGTTAATGAGACAGGATTCAATCTACACAATTAGGTTGTATCTTGAGTCAATCTCTTTTGAAGTGTAAAAGAGAGAATTGAGCAGAGAAACCTCATACCACCAAGAAAGAAGCTCCTAGACAGGAAGGGGAGGGGAAGGATATTGATGACAAGGATCTTCCCCAAGAGCCGACAGCGAAAGAAAGCCTTTCCTTGGAGCTGGCACCCTGAATTCTAACTTCTAGCCTCCTAGACTGTGAGAGAATAAATTTCTGTTTGTTAAAAGCATCCACTTGTGGTATTTCTGTTACAGCAACACTAGATAATTAAGACATAGGTGATCCAATTTTTTTGTCTTAAGGATAACAAATATCTTAGCTGTATTTATTGAAAAGTCTGTTTTTCTCTACTAATCTAAAATGGCATAAATGAAGCATCTGGTTACGCATGAATCCATTTCTGAACTTTCTGTTTGGCTCCATAATAAATCTTGATTATCTGATAGTACCATTGCTCATTTTTTTCTACTTTTGAAAATATTTCTTGGCTATTTTTGGACATTTTCAGCTAATCCTGAATTTTATAATCAGCTTGGCAATTGCACAATGAAATCTTGATTAGAATTGATTAAATTATAGATCGGTATGACATCTTTACAAAATTGAGTCCTCTTTTCTATGAAAATGAAATTTCTCCATTAATTTATACCATATTTAATATATTTCTGTATACTTTTATAATTTTTTCCACAAAATTCTTGTACATCTTTTGTTAGATTGATTTTCAGGTACTTTTAATTTTTGATTACATTGTAAGTAAAAAAAAAAATTTTTTTTTTAATTTTTTTTATTGTAAGTAGTATATTTTTATTGTGAAAAAAACCATACGTACAGCTGACTATGAAAGTATGTACACAGATTAAAGAATAATTATGAATCAAATATCCCCATCAGTCACGATAAGAAAGCAAATATGACCTATCCCTTAGGAGCTCCCTCTGTGTCTCTCCGTGATACATCCTTGCTCGTTCTGTAGAGGTAACTACTATTCTGACTTATGTGATATTCATTCTATTGCTTTTCTTTATAGTTTGTGTATCTCTAAATCACATAGTTTAATTAAGTATCTTCATCTTTTTTGAATGCTGCACAAAGGGGCTCATGCTTCATGTATAATTCTTTTACTTCCTTCTTTCATTAACTATTATGGTATTGAGTTTTGTCCATGTTGATACATGTGGATTGTTGTATTGTGAGAAAATATTACAACTGGGTTTACTGCTAAGATATATTTATATCGTTTCCAATTTTAGACTGTGGTTAACAATGCTGTTACTATATACATTCTTGGGCGTGGTACCTGGTATAGATGTGCACTGAGTATCTCTGGAGTATTTATTGAGGATAGAATGCTATGTGGTAGGATACGTAAGGATTATCTTTACCAGATAATGGCAGATTTTTTTAAAAGGAGGCCAAATTTTTACTATCTGCAGCATTATCCGAAGTTCTTGTGCTTCACATCTTCACCAACATTTAGTATTGTCAAGCTTTTAAATGTGTGCCAAAATAAATTTGTCCATTTAAATTTGTATTTCCCTGATTATTAATGAGGTTGAACAATTTTTGTTTGTTGGCCATGACTTGATGACAACAGGTTTTTTTTTTTTTTGGTAGAAAATATGCTCAAGGTTTTTCTATGTTTTATCAATTTGTTGGAATAATTTGCATATTTTGGATATGAGTGCTTTTTAAGGTATGTATATTGCAAATTCTTAGCCTAGTTTATGGCTTATTTTTTCACTTTTTATGATTCATTTGATGAACAGAAGTTAATAATTTTAATGTTGGAGAATTTATGTCTTTTTCTTTATGACGATTATTTAAGCAATTCTATCCAAATATGAAACCATAAAGATATTCTGATCTCTTCTGAAAGATTTATTGGTTTTTATTTTACACTTAAATGTTTAATCCACTTGGAAATAATTTTGGGGTGTAAGGTATAAATCCAATTTCACTTTTCCTGACTTTGGCACCTGTTAAGATACCTATAATCTACTTTCATATGCTTGTGCATAGACAGTGTGAGACTACATGTGTGTTAAGTAATGTAACTTCTAATTCCAGGGACAATAGGTTGACTTTAATGAGAATTCTTACTCTAGTGTTGCTCAGCTGGCATTATATTTGAAAGGCCATTCCATAAGAGTGGCTACCATTAGTGCTTTTGTAAACCACCTACAACAGATGTTTGCCTATTAATATGGGGAGTCAGAAATGGGTGTTTATTGGACAAATTAGTTGCATATTACATAATATAAAATATGTTGGAAATGGGCTTCTCTGTTTCTCTTAGTTCTCAGTAGTAAAACTATCTTAGTAAGGAAGATAGTTTTAGGTATATTGAGGCCATCATTCTAATGGCTTATCCCAACTTCCAAACCCTAGCTCTCCTTTACCATCTATGACTTAGAAATTCTCTGCCCCACTTATTTCTGGGTTCCTATTTTTTTTTTTTTTAATTTCCTATTAAGAAGCAGGGTTAGGGAAATCCATTTGGAATGGTTGCAAGTTTCCTTTTCTTTTTTTTTATTTTGGGCATGAAAAAGTGCACTAAGTGGAAGTAACTCATATCTTTTCCTTGGGTGCTAAAACTTCTAGATTTCACTTCCTTAGATAAGTGGGTACAACAGAGATAACCAGAATTCCCTCTTACTGGTTTCCAGTGAATCCTTGGATTGTCCAGTGGTTACGAGCTGAGCTGCTAACCAAAAGGTCTATAGGATGAATCCACCAGCTACTCCTTGGAAACTCTATGGGGCAGTTCTACTCTGTCCAGTAGGATTGCTATGAGTTGGACTCTATTCAAAAGCAACGAGTTTTTGGTTTATATATTCTATAACTTATATTGACCCTGTAGAACAGAAAAGAACTGCCCCATAGGGTTTCCAAGGCTATATAAATCTTTATGGAAGCAGATTGCCACATCTTTCTTCCGTGGAGCCGCTGGTGGTTATGAACCACCAACCTTACAGTTAGCTGCTGCGTACTTAGCTACTGTGCCACCAGGGTCAATACAGGGTTGCTATGAGTTGAAATCAGCTGGAAGGCAATGGATTCAATACCTGAAAGAAACCCCTCAACATTTGTGATATGGGGCAAGAACATTCCTTAAGTTTAGCTTTGGGCTTCTGATTTCCTTTCCCACTTGTTCTTTCTCCTTTTTTCTCCCTTAGGTTGGATTTAAGGAGAGAACTTCTTAGAGGCATGCATTTAGACTGACTTCTTTACCAGAACTCTGGTCAATGTACTTTAAAAAAAAAATCCTTTTTCAAACAACTAAACATTATTAATAATTATTGAAAGCTAACAAAAACTTATTATTTTAATACTAAATACTAAATGACAGAAAGGAGAAAAACAGGCCATTCATAAATCCAAAGTATTATTTTTCTTTTAATTCTAAAATTCTTAACTATGCCATTGTACATGGATTGTAATCCCCATGAATGTGTTGACAGACCTTGGTTTCCTGATGTGAAAGTCAAGTGTAATTCTGTTGATAGTTCTATTTTGTTGTTGGTCTGAATAGAAGATAATTTATTAATTTTTCGTATCAATTTATTCATTTTCCAATTGTTAGTACTTGTAGATTTTCTTATGGTAAACATTATTCTTTTTCAGTGTGCCCCTTTTCCCACCTCCAGAAAGGGCCAACTCCATTCTGATTGCTAATTTCTGATTTGTTTTATACACTTTTCAGTCAACATATTCAGAGTAAAAAATAATCAAAGTCACTACCCCAAATGTCCTTTTATTCAGCAGTATAGTTTCTCCCTAGGATTCAGGTATGTGCTTACGGGACAACATATAACTTACCTTGGGCCATCTGAGATCCATTTAAGATGTACTACAGCAGAAAACAAAGCATAAATATCACCATTGTTCTGCAGTGTTAGTTGTGGATTTGTAAATGTAAGAGGAAATTCAGTATGAGAATATTGATTATAACTGTGTATCCTTACATAAGCGGAGGACACATTTCATTGATTTACTTGTATAATAAACGTTGAGAACTATAAGAATTATATTTTGCAGATCTCCATCATGATTCAATTTTATATGGCCTTTCATGTCATTATGAGGATACTATAAGTTTAATGTATGTGTTTCTAGGCTCCACAGGATAAGATTATACATATATTTTATATCCTTAAAATCATTCAGTTGGGCTGCAAATAAGGTAGATTATTTTCTGAAATGATCATTGCGGTTGTGTGGTGTATAACTTAAAGCTTGGCTATAAGATAATAAACTAAATTTTAAAAGCTTTACATTTAACATGTATTTTTTTTTTTAATCATAGAAGCTGTGGAAAATACAAGTTAGGTAAAAAAATATAACCTCATTTTTTCATATTTTTTGCATCTGTACTATTAATTGTATTGTTTGTAATACTCTTTTTCAGACTACTTATTTAGCTTAATAATATATTATTGACTGTTGTTGTTAGGTGTCCTCGAGCCAGTTTCAACTTATAGTGACAAAGTAGAACTGCCACATAGGATTTCCTAGCCTGTAAACTTTATGGAAGCAGATCTCTAGGTCTTTGTTCTGCACAGCCACTGGGTGGGTTCTAACCAACAACTTTTTAGTTAGCATCCCAGTGCTTAATGGTTGCACCACCAGGGTTCCTTATATTGTGAACTATACACACACACACACATTCACACACACAAGCACACAGAATGCACCATATATATTGATGCACCATAATAGCTGCATCAAGTTTCAATACATGATTGTAATATCATTTACCTAATTATCCATTGTTAAACAATTGTTTTCTTTTTTATTATCACCATCCATGCAATGATAAATTAAGTATTTAACATGTATGTTGAGTGTCTACTAGTCCTATCAGGTAGGGCTTTATTGAGGTGTCAGAGATAATGATGAGCAGAACACATACTATTATTGTCCTCGAATCACTTATAATTTAATGGGAAAGTAGGCATTAATCAAATGATCACACAAACAAATATTAAATGATGAGTGTTTAAATGCTTACGAAGGGAAAATATCCGTAGGTATTTAGAACCTATTCCATAATTAGGGCATTTAATTAGCTGGATGTTAAGAAAAACTTGTCGAGAATATGATTCTTGAACTGAAACATGGAGGAGTTAATTAGGTGAGGAGGAAACAGTAATTGCACACGCTCTGTGAAGACTGAAGGTGTGATAAAGGAGGTCAATGTGCAAGGAGGAGTGAGAGCAAAGGGGATTTGTGTGTGTGTGTGTGTGTGAGTGTGTGTGAAATTAGTTGGAAAGAGAAAGCAAGGGCAAGAGCTGCAGGGACTTGTTGGCCACATTAACGGTTTTAGTTTTCCCTGAGGCTAATGGTATAGAAAGACATGAAATCATCAGATTTGTATTATAAAATGATTGCTCTCCTGCTCTGTGGAAAAGTTCCATTACTGCATGGCTCACCAGATGGATGGTAAATGCTGGGATAACTTGGATTAATGTGCTGGTAGTGGAAATGGAGAGAAAATAAGGGATTTAAAACATACTTAGATAAAATCTATATGATATAGTGACAGAGGGGTATCAAGAATGATTATAAGCACAGAGTGCTTGCAGAACTGAATGGATGAAGGTATCCATTTATTGAGATAGAGAATGCTAGAGGAAAATGATGTATAGAAGGGAAGAGCTAATGCTTAGTTTTAGACATGCTGCATGTGAAAGGTTTTGAGATATCCAACAAAAGGTGCCGAGAAGCCAACTGATAAAGATTCTGAGACTCAGAGAAAAGGACTTCACTAGAAATAAACATAATTATGCCATGGTTGTAGATGGGGTTTCATAGGCAGAGAGTATAGAGTGAGAAGAGAAAAGACCTCAGATTAAACCTTGGGGAATCCCAACATTTAAACATGAGTAAATCAGTAAGAACATGGAAAAGAGAGAGACGAAGGGCAAACCTTATCATACACCTGTCACTGGGCACCATACACTCAAAGGAATGTGGTGTTGGGAGACGATTATCCATAGATCTCTTGTATTTCTTCATGTCTGGCAGGTGAGACACTGACTACACTTCATTTCAGGTTATCTTTTCAAGGATATTTATAGCAGACATCCATGAAAGACAGGGATAGTACTACCCTCTGGAGCAAAGGGCAAGTTTGATTATAGATTTGAAAGACAGGGAAAATATCACCCTCCAGGCAAAGGGCAGGCATGCTTATTGCCCATTATAAAAGATTTGGGTTTTCTAAGGCTTTTTTTAAGGTTAGGACTTCTCTCTTGTAATGCAACCCACTGTGTGAACAGGTGTCACCTGGATCTTTGCATTACTTTGTGGGAACTAGGGTTTAGAAGTGGCATAAAAAATGTTGATATTTGGCTACTGTTTTTGTTGTGATAATAAATTGTCCTTCACTATGATTCCAGAGTCTTCCACCAGCATCGGTGGAATTGTAGCAGTCTAACTTGTTAGTTTTCAAATATGGTAAAATCTCAGACTGTTTGCAGTCTGTGATGTATGGTTTCACTTGAAATAATAAAATTGAAGAGCTATATATTAAATTCAAATATGTTACAATTGTTTACCATTTTTAAAGAACTCGTCATTTAGAATTGAGAATTTTGAACTAAATATATTTTGGTTTTCTTCATTCAACTGTTGATAGGCATATTAACATAAATATTATTCAAATCTGTCTTCACAACATTCTATTCTAAATTGCTCATAGCGCAAGCTATTTTGAAATTTATAATCTTAACTTTTTTTTGTAAATTTAAGAACATTTTCCCCTTGACTGTTTTCATTTTAGGACATAAGTATCATAAAATTTATCTTTTCCTCTCGTGTATTTCTCTGTCATCATAACATTTTAATCCACATTCTGCATATTTTATGGCATCTATATTACAATATTAAACTAAAACTTTCATTTGTTTTTCTTTGTTAGTCTCAATCAATACAAAGAGCCACCAAGCAATCATATTTAGAGACAGAAGAGTTTAACTCGTTGCCTCCTGATCTTCATTCTAATCTGACTGAACATCGTTAATACACGGCAAAGGGTTTGGTTTTTTTTGGTTTATGTTATAGTGATTTCCCTGGGTGCCACAAATGGCTAAGCACCCAACTACTAGACAAAAGGTTGTTAGTTCAAACCCACCCAGAGATGCCTCAGGAGACAGGCCTGGAGACCTGCTTCCAAAAGATCACATCCTTAAAAATCCTGTGGGGCAGTCCTGCTCTGTACACATGGGGTCACCATGAATCGGAAACGACTCAACAGCAACCAGTGCCAACATATTTGATTGGCTTTTAAAACCGTAATATTCAGTATTATGAATTTTAAAATTAATCATCTTTTTTATTTGGACCATGCTTTTGTTATACTGAATGCTATTTTCTAAAAGTTCAAAAAATATTCTTGGTCAAGCTGTGCCAGGTACATATTAATTAGCATTTTCATTTTACTGCTTTAAAAATCTAATTTTAAGCTTAGTAAATACATTTTTTTCATAATAAAACAAATTAAATGGAATCTTATGTTGCCTAACATAAAGTTATTTGGCTCCTATTATTTGGAAGAATCATCAATATCTTTTTAGTTCATTACTTTGAATTATTTTTCAATAAAAAAGTTATCTGAGCCTTGTAACTACATTATTTAGACAATATTCCACCAATCAACCATAACAAGCAATTTTTTAAATGACATTTAGTTTTAAATAATGTTAAACATATTGAAAATTATGTAGAATTCATGGGTGCAATGGCTTTTCCAATCATTTTAGTAAAACTTTACAGTTTTAAAATAGTAGATATTTTTCTTATATTAATCTACGTGGAGGTTTATTTTAGCTACCTGACTTTCAAGTACTCCAAAATGCTATTATGAAGAAATATCAAAATCTTTTTATGTGCAAATGGAACTGAATCCTAGTTTTACTCATCTTTGTGAAAGGAAAGAATAGCTTTTAATCTTTTTGCTTTTATTTTATTGGTTGTTATTGAACTTCTTTAGTGAGTGACAAGAGGTTTCATGAGTTTGCAGGAAGAATAAGAAAGAAGGCTTACACACTGATTTTATAGCAATGCATTATTTTTTCCTTGCATGAAAAAATGATATGAAGATACCAAGTGATATAATTATTATTCAAATTTATTTTCCTAAAAGTATAAAAGAGATATTTGGAAATGCAATTCAAGATGAATGAATAAATTTATTGCTTATGTCCTAGAAACAAACCTAGATGAATACTAGTCTAATGCTTGCAAATTATTTTCACGCATCAACTTATACACTGGGAGATTGGTTGACTCCATCCAAAATAATAAAATATTCAGGCTGTGTCTACAGTCATGAATTTTTTCAGAAGTAGTGCTAATTATCTATGCCATGTATTGGCATATTGGAAAATTAATTTTTATTTCCTCTGTTCTTTTAGGTAGAGATGAAAAATTTTAAAAAAAGATCTAGTACGAAGAAACTGAGAAGGAAAATAGAATGCAGTATTAGCTTAGGCCAGGAAAAACGGTAAAAGAAAATGGCATTACAACCACCCCATGAATTCAAAAAGTTTTTCTTATTTCCAGATATTTCCACATATTTCAATGTGGGAGACAGAGAGAAACATTTGGTAGTGTTTAAAATATAGTGTGAAAGAGACCATCAAGAAAGGGCCACATAAACCAGGGACTCCATTAGCCTGAGACTAGAAGAGCAAGATAGCGCCCAGCTACCACCAATGACTGCCCTGACAGGGAACATAACGGAGAAACCCTGACAGGGCAGGAGAAAAGTGGGGTGCAGACCTCAAATTCTAGTAAAAAGATTAGACTTAATGATCTGGCTGAAACTGGAGGGATTCCAGAGGTCATGGCCCCTGGACTCTCTATTAGCCCAAAACTAAAACCGTTCCCAAAGCCAACTCTTCAGGCAAAGATTAGACTGGACTGTAAGACATAAAATCATACTGGTGAGGAGTGTGCCTCTTAGCTCGAGTAGACACATGAGACTGTGGGCAGCTCCTGTCTGAAGGCGAGATGAGAAGGCAGAGGGGAACAGGAGCTGGTTGAATGGACACGGGAAGTATAGGGTGGAGAGAAGGAGTATGCTGTCGCGTGGTAGGGAGAGCAAGTAGGGCCACGTAACAATGTGTGTATAAGTTTTTGTATGAGAAACTGACTTGAATTATAAACTTTCACTTAAAGCACAATTAAAAAAAAAAAAGGATCTCTATTTTGTAAGAGAAAACTGGGCAGATATGACCAGATAGAAGAAAGTATTTCCTAGCTTTCTTTGTTGGGAGATATGTCCATATGCCTGACTTCTGCTTATTTACATAAAAGTATAGTGTTCTCAGTGATCCTTTAGGGAAGGCCTAGAAGAAAGAAGCTCAAACCCCCGCCCCCCCCTTTTTTTTTTTTTTTTTGGTCTCTTGTTTTCTCCTACTAGCTGCCTGAAACAAGGATGTAATCACTGGAGATTAAGTAGACATCTTTGACAGTGATGTGACTGAAGATGAAAGCAAAGCTCTTGAGGATAAAATTGTGAAAAAATAGGAGCTGGAGTTGCTGATGATCTGTAAAGTTTCCATATGCTCTAAACTGCTTTTTACATGAGAAATAATTACCTTCTATCTTGTTTAAGCCACTGGCTCTTAAGCTTGGCTGCAGATTGAAAATACCTGGAGAGTTTTAAATACTTGAGTGCCTGGATCCTACCCCTAGATATTCTGATTTAATTTATATAAGGATGCACTCCGGGCGTTAGGATTTTTGAAAACTCCCCCAAATGATTCTAAAATGCAGCCAAGTTTGGTAACCACTGGTTTGAAACAGATTTGAAGAGAAGGGGACCATTTTTGTTACAGCTGAATGCAATTATTAACTAACATATATTTTACCCAATATTAGTATTTTACACATACTAGTATTCTTTTTCTTTACCATAGTCTGTTTAGTAAGCCCAAATGAACCCTCAGGTACAAAATACTAGTAACCTGAATATGTCATTCTTAGGTGCTGTTGAGTTGATTTTGACTCATAGAGACCCAATGTCCCATACGGTTTTCTTGACTGTAATCTTTATGGAAGCAGATTGCCAGGTCTTTCTCTTTTGGAGTCATTGGGAGAGTTTGAACCACCAACCATTTGGTTAGCAGCCAAGTGATTAACTGTTTGTGCCACTGGTCTCCTAACCTGACTATAACCCATAAACTTGCTGCCATTGAGTTGATTCCAACTCATAGCGACCCTTAGGGCAGAGTAGAAGTGCCTCAAAGGGTGTCCGAGGCTGTAAATCTTTACGGAAGCAGACTGTCACATCTTTCTCTCTTGAAGGGCTGATGGGTTCCTACCTCCTACCTTTTGGTTAGCAGCCAAGGGCTTAGCCACTGTGCCTCTAGGCCTCCTAAGCAAGTATAACCCCTTTGCTGTCAAGTTGATTTCAACTTCTAGCAACCCTTTAGGACAGAGTAGGACTACCCCATAGGGTTTCCAAAGTTGCAATCTTTACAGAACTGCTGAGCGTTCCATTAGCTGCAGAGCTCTTAACCAGTGAACCACCAGGGCTCCTTCCAACCTGACTATACTAGGACCAGAATGGAGTCACTTATGCTAAGTCCCATGTCACATGTCAGCAAACTGCAACTTAATTAGTTCCTATTTCTTGTGAATACCAAACCTTCCCAGGAGTAGAAATCCAAGTCAATCTGTTGACTCTCCTGGAAATGGAAACCTAAGCAATAACCAATTAGAACTTACCTACTCAGTTTAACGTAGTTCAGAATTTTCTCTTTATCCCAAATATGAAAAAATAAAATAAAATCCCTGCTATCCAATTAAAAATTTGCCCAGTATTGCTTCCTTGTTCCTGTGTGTCTGTGATACAAAACCCTTTCTTTTGTACAACTCTTATCTAACTTCCAGATCAGACACTCCCTGATTCATGAATTGAAAAATAAAGCTTATGAGTTATTACATAAATTTAGTAGTGTAGAAATTTTAATTCTTAACAATACACTATGTCAAAGTTGTTAAAAGTGAGCTAGTTTCTGACTACTATTACAGTTAAGAATCTTTCCAATACTTTAGCGTTTGTTACTCAAAAATGCAAAACAAGGATACCTTTATTTAAAAATTTATTAATACATCTGGCAAAATATTCCTGTGGTGACAGTGAATAGCAAAAAAAAAAAAAAAAAAAGGAACTATTTTTGATGTTTTAAATTGTAGGAAAGATTACTGTTAATAACAGGGAATATAACAATAATTTGATTACTTTAATTAAATTTAAATATTTGAATTTAAATATTTGCAAATTTAAATAGGATTTTAAAATCTTTCGAGAATATTAACATTTTGAAAAATCATCAGGACAGAAAGTAATCATCATAATAAAACCATTCTAATACTAACTATGCTAATATTAGTATGCTAAATACTAGAGTCTCTTTAAAGTGTTAAAAAGCAAAGATGTCACTTTGAGAACTAAGGTGGACCTGACTCAAGCCGTAGTATTTTCAAATGCCTCATATGCATGTGAAAGCTGGACAATAAATAAGGAAGACTGAAGAACTGACACCTTTGAATTATAGTATTGGTAAAGAATATTGAATATACCATGGACTGCCAGAACAAACAAATCTGTCTTGGAAGAAGTGCAGCCAGAATGCTCCCTAGAAGCGAGGATGGTGAGACTTCTTCTTACGTACTTTGCACATGTTATTAGGAGGGACCAGTCTCTGGAGAAGGACATCATGCTTGGTAAAGTGGAGGGTCAGTGAAAAAGAGGAAGACCCTCAACGAGATGGATTGACACAGTGGCTGCAATGATGGGCTCAGATGTAGCAATGATTGTGAGGATATTGCAGGACTGGGCAGTGGCTCTTTCTGTTGTACATAGGGTCGCTGTGAGACACCACTGACAGGTCATCACCAAACAACAATACTGGAATAATAACCTCATCATTGCCTCAGTTTCATTCTTTTGTAACATTTTCTTTGTATTTTTGAAATTCTTGAGAACATAAGAGACGAGACTAGGTACTCTGGATGATATAGAGTCACACTCAAAGTACTTTTTACAAGGGCTAATTATGGGCGAGTGGAACATTTTAGAATTACTGGGAACCCCAGACACAGAGGAGCCTGCATCCACTTGCTTGCTATCATTTTCTCTTGGACCTCTTCTGAGTATTGAAGAGAAAGATTGGGGAAAAGGCCAGAGAGATGTGGAGGTCCTTCTTAGTGGTACAGATAAGCAAGATCTACCAATGTTAGAGATTTGAGCAGGAGTACTTGAAGAAGCCTATCCAAGTTCTGGACCCAGCATGAATAAAAGGTGGTGATTGGCTGCCACTGGCGGACATGCACAAAAACCCACCCGTACACCCCAGACCCTTCTCTGAAATGAAGCAAATGCAATCTGCCATTTGTAGAAGGGCAAGTAACCTGCCTGTGCCCTACACCTGTGACACAAGGCAAAAGCCTTGCTCCAAGTAATAATAAGCAAGAGGAATTTACTGATGGGGAGAAGCAGGAGTGTGTAGAGAGACCTCCTGTGTGGCACAGGCAAGCCTGTCTGTTTAAAGCTGAGGGTGGAGCAGAAATACTGATAAAAACTCTTGGGAACTCCAGGCTTCACACTAAGCAAAAAGTAATGGAAGTCACCAATAGAGGAATTTGAAGTCTCTGGCCCTGGTGGCAGAGTGGTTAAAGCACTCAGATGCTAACCAAAATGTCTGTAGTTTAAACCCACCAGCTGCTCCATGGGAGAAGGATGTGGCAGTCTGCTTCCATAAAGATTTACCGCCTTGGAAACCCTATGACGCAATTCTAGTCTGTCCTGTAGGGTCTCTATGAGCTGGAATCAATGGCAACGCATTTGCTTTTTTTTGGTTTGGTCCACCTAATTTAATTCTAGGAATAACAAACACAAACCCAACTCAACTCCTGACTAAATGGATTCACCTTCTATTCCTTCCCCATGAAGAAGAGCCTCACAAAAGTATTATTTCTTGACATAGATATTATTTAGATTAGACTCTAGTATAATTTTATGACCAATGTCTGACATTCAATCAAAAATTACAAGAAACAACAAGCTATTGTCAAGAGAAAAATGCAGACCTAGAGATGGTCCAGACCCAACCCAGAAGCTGGAACTGTCAGAGGCTTCAAAATTATTACAATTAGGAAAGGCAGGACCAAGATGGTGGAATAGTCAGATTCTTCCTGTGGTCCCTCTTACAACAAAGACCTAAAGAAAAAAACAAAGAAATTGATTATGTATGACAATCTAGGAGCCTTGAATATCAAAGACAAAGATGAGGAATTGGGCTAAGTAGCAGGAGGAGTGAGGGACTGTTCAGAAGTAGTGAAGAAGTTCCAGCCCTGACTTAGCTGCCATCCTGCAGGCTGGATTATTTGGTGCACATGGGCTGAGGCAAGCAGTAGTGCTAGGTATGAATTTTACCACATCAGGAGAAACCCAGTGGCAGAAAGTCTGCACAAGCTTTCAGAGCCAGGGGAAGCAGCACTGGATCTGTGAAAGTGAAGTGCAAGCATCTAACCTACTGTGCAGGATCAAAATAAACCTTTCCCCTCTGGGACTTCCATAAGCGAGAAGTGCCTCTCTTCCACTCACCTAGCCCCTCCCTACTCTGCTCCAGTGCCAGGCAGGCAGTGTTCAGTGGTTGCTGCACCCCCTAGGCTGGAAGTGGGACCCAACACACCTGAACCAGACTCCTGGCTTTGAGGAGGGAACAAATAAATGAACAAACAAATAAAAAAACACTTAGGCACAGGCACAAGGAGTCCACAGATTTTGAATGCCTTTCACTCCTGCCTAGATCTGTGTGGGCCCATTCAACAGCATAGGCCTGCATTAGTATAGTAGTATAGTACAACAGGGTATATATCTAAAGCCTATTTTCAACTGCAGTAGCTAAGGGTGAGTGGCAGTTTCTTGACATTTGACACAGCCCTGCCCATTGAAGCAGGGTCTTCACCTACTAGTATCAGAGGCCTGATGACTGGTGGCTTCAACCATACAATCTAGCCACCCATGACAGGGATCTGAGAATAAGTGATGTCTCCCAGTCCTTATGGCCAACGGCATTGGGTGCCCAAAGTCTAGCTGCAAAACCCACCCACCTACATGCTGTAGCCAACAGGGACACACCTTCTACAAGGCACTCAGGGACAGCCATCAGCCTCCTACCTTCCTTAGCACATAACCCCGTACTACAGCCAGATACCTGTGCCTGCTCCACCCCTACGTAGCCCTGCCCATCTAGGACTGTGGATTAGAAAGTGCTCCATATACTCAGTGACCAACAGTCTGGACACCTGAGCTAAATCCACACAGGAAAAGTAAATGGACTCCTGGGCTTACATACCTAGAAGCAGCTCTAACCACCCAGTGACAGGACATAAAAGCATCGATGACACCAATAATAAAAGTAAGTCACATGCCAAGGCTATTTGGGCATAAACAAAGCAAAACAAGAAGCTAGGACACAGTAAGCAAGCATATAAATAAATAAATAATAATTTATTGATGGCTTAGAGACAACAGTTGATATCAAATCAAGCAAAGAGACAGATCACAAGGCTCCAGCAAGCAACTGAAACAAAGACCCAGGAAACCTCCTGGAGGAAGAGAAAATCTTGGAATTACTGGAGGTAGAATTTGAAATATTAATATACAGAGCTCTTCAAGAGATCAGGAAGGAGATCAGGTAAAACTCAGACCAAGTGAAAGAACACTCAGACAAAGTAGTAGAGGAATTTAGGAAAAGTATACAAGACCAGAATGACAAATTTAACGTTCTGGTAGAATCCATAGAGAGACAGCAAATAGAAATCCAAAAGATTAACAATAAAATTCCAGAATTAGACAACTCAATAGAAAGTCATTGGAGCAGAATTGAGCCAATGGAAGTCAGAATTAGTGAGATTGAAGATAAAGCACTTGACACCAACTTATTTGAGGAAAAGTCAAATAAAATAATTAAAAAAAAATGAAGAAACCCTAAGAATTATGTGGGACTATATCAAGAGGAATAACCTACAAGTGATTGGAATACCAGAACATGGGAGGATAAGAGAGAATACAGAGAGAATTGTTGAATATTTGCTGAGAGAAAACTTCCCTGATATCATGAAAGATGAAAAGATATCTATCCAAGAAGCTCATCAAACCCCACACAGGGTAGATCCCAAAGAAAGTTACCAAGACATATTATAATCAAACCTGACAAAACCAAAGATAAAGAGAGAATTTTAAGAGTGGCTAGGAATAAACAAAAAGTCACCTACAAAGAAGAGTCAATAAGACTAAGCTCAGACTACTCAGTATAAACCATGCAGGCAAGAAGGCAATGGGATGAAATATATAAAATCTTGAAGGAAAAAAATTGCCAGCCAAGACTTATATATCCAGCAAAACTGTCTCTCAAATATGAAGGTGAAATTAGGGCATTTCCTGGTAAACAGAAGTTAAGGGAATTTGTAAAAACCAAACCAAAATTACAAAAAATACTAAAGGGAGTCCTCCAGCTAGAAAATCAATAATACCAGATAACAACCCAAGTCTTGAACACAGGACAGAACAATCAGATATCAACCGAGATAGGGAAGTCACAAAAATAAGTCAAAGCAAAAACACTGAAAATTGGAAAACAGAGATGTTAATATGTAAAAGATGACTTTAAAACAACCAAGAAGAACTAAATAGTATAGTCATAGAACTTTCATATGGAGAGGAAGTTAAGGCAATATCAAGAAACAAAAGATTGGTATGAACTTAGAAAAATAAAGGTAAATTTTAAGGTAACCACAAAGGGAACTAACAAATCTACACATCAAAATGAAAAAGAAAAATGTGAACACTAAGCAAATAAAAAATCAACAACAATGAAAAAGATAAAAAGAAAATACATAAAGAAAAATGACTCAGCACAGAAAATTAAGTGCAACAAAGAAACTGTCAATGCCACAAAAAAGGTACATTAAAATGACAGCACAATACTCATATATATCAATAATTACACTGAATGTAAAAGGACTAAATACACAAAGAGACAGAGAGTGGCAGAATGGAAACACACACACACACACACACACACACACACACAAAAGACATATTTAGACCCAAAGGCACAAACTAAAACTCAAAGGATCGGAAAAAAAATGTTAAGCACACAACAGTCAAAAAAGAGCAGAAATGGCAATATTAATCTCTGACGACATAGACTTTAAAGCAAAATCCACCACAAAGGATAAGGAAGGACACTATATAATAATTAAAAAGGTCAATACACCAGGACTACATAGCCATAATAAACATTTACGCACCTAAAGACGGCACTCCAAAATACATAATACAAACTCTAACAGCATTGAAAAGAGAAATAGACGGCTTCACAACAGTAGTAGGAGACTTCAACACACCGCTTTCAGTGAGAATAGAACATCTAGAAAGAAGCTCATCAGTAAAGACATGGAAGATCTGAATGCCACAATCAACCAGCTTGACCTCATAGACATATACGGAACACTTCACCCAACAGCAGCCAAGTATACTTTCTTTTTCAACACATATTGAACATTCTCTAGAATAGCCCACGTATTAGGCCACAAAGCAAGCCTCAAAAAAAAAAAAAAAAAAAAACCTTAACAGAATCCAAAACATCGAAATATTATAAAGCACCTTTTCTGACCTTAAAGCCGTAAGAGTAGAAATCAGCAACAGAAAAAGTAAGGAAAAATAATCGAACACATGGAAACTGAACAACACGTTGTTCAAAAACTACTGGGTTATAGAAGAAATCAAAGACAGGATAAAGAAATTCATAGACTCAACTGAGAATGAAAACACATCCTACCAGAACCATTGGGACACAGCAAAAGCAGTACTCAGAGGTCAATTTATAGCAATAAATGCACACATTCAAAAAGAAGAATGAGCCAAAATCAAAACATTAACCCTACAACTGGAACAAATAGAAACAGAGCAGTAAAGAAGCCCTTGGGCACCAGAAGAAAGGAAGTGGTAAAGATTAGAGCGGAAATAAATTAAATAGAGAATAGAAAAACAAATGAAAGTGTAAATAAGACCAAAAAGCTGGTTCTTCGAAAAGATCAACAAAATTCATAAATCACTGGCCAAAACCAACAAAAGAAAAAACAGGAGAGGAAGCAAGTAACCTGAAGAAGAAATGAGATGGACAGTATCACAACAGACCCAACTGAAATTAAAAGAATCATATCAGAATACTATGAAAAATTGTACTCTAACAAATTTGAAAACCTAGAGGAAATGGAGTCCGACGGCACTGGGTTTTAGAGGAAATGGACACACTTCGAGAAACACACTACCTAACTAAACTAACACAAACCAAGTAGAAAAACTAAATAAACCTATAACAAAACAAGAGATTGAAGAGGTAATTTAAAAAACTCCCAGCAACAACAACAACTGTTTCACTGGAGAATGCTACGGACCTTTCAGAGAAGAGTTAACACTAGCACTACTAACGGTATTTTAGAGTATAAAAAAGGATGAAATACTTCCAAACTCATTTTATGAAGCTGGTGTAATCCTGATACCAAAACCAGGTAAAGACACCACAAAAAAGGAAAATTACAGACCAATATCCCTCAAGAATCCTCAACAGAATTCTAGCTGATAGCATTGAACAATGTATCAAAAAAATAATTCACCATGACCAAGTGGGATTCATACCAGCTATGCAGGGATGGTTCAACATTAGAAAAACTATCAATGTAATCTATCACATAAATAAAACAAAAGACAAGAGCCACGTGATCCTTTTTTAAAATTTTTTTTATTGTGCTTTAAGTGAAAGATTACAATTCAAGTCAGTGTCTCATACAAAAACTTATACACACATTGTTATGTGACCCTAGTTGCTCTCCCTACAATGTCACAGCACACTCCTCTCCACCCTGTATTTCTCCTGTCCATTCATCCAGCTCCTGTTCCCCTCTGGCTTCTCATCTTGCCTCCAGACAGGAGCTGACCACATAGTTTCATGTTTCTACTTGAAGTAAGGAGCACACTCCTCTCTAGTATCATTTTATGTGTTGTAGTTCAGTCTAATCTTCGTCTGAAGAGTTGGCTTCCAGAATGGTTTTAGTTTTGGGCTAACAGAGAGTCCGGAGGCCATGAACACTAGGGTCCCTCTGTCTCGGTCAGACCATTAAGTCTGGTCTTTGTACTAGAATTTTAGGTCTGCATCCCACTTTTCTCCTGCTCCATCAGGAATTCTCTGTTGTGTTCCCTGTCAGGGCAGTCATTGGTGGTAGCCAGGCACCATCTAGTTCTTCCGGTCTCAGGCCGATGGAGTCTATGGTTTTTGTGGCCCTTTCTTTCTCTTAGGCTCATATTTTCCTTCTGTCTTTGATATTCTTCATTCTCCTTTGGTCCAGGTGGGTTGAGACCAATTGATGCGTCTAAAATGGCCACTTGCTAGCTTTTAAGACTCCAGAAGCCACTTACCAAAGTGGAATGCAGGATATTTTCTTAATACACTTTCTTATGCCAGTTGACCTAGATGTCTCCAGGAATCATGGTCTCCACACCCCTGCCCCTGCTACTGTGTCCCTCTAAGTGTTTGGTTGTATTCAGGAAACTTTTTAACTTTTGGATGAGTCTGGTTGTGCTGACTTCGTCTGTATTGTGTGTTGTCCTTTCCTTCACCTAAAATAATTCTTGTCTACTCCCTAATTAGTGAATACCTCTCTCTCTCCCTCCCCACCCTCTTAACCATCAAAGAATGTTTTCTTCTGTGTTTAAACCTTTTCTTGTGTTCTTATTATAGTGGTCTCATACAATATTTGTCCTTTTGCGACCGATTAATTTCACTAGGAAAACTCAACTTTGTAAAAATGTCAATTCTACCCAAAGCAATCTACAGGTACAATGCAATCCTGACATTTTTTTAATGACATGGAGAAACAAATCACCAACTTTGTATGGAAAGGGAAGAGGCCCCAGATAAATAAAGCATTAATGAAGAAAAACAACAAATTGAGAGGCCCCACACTACCTGATTTTAGAACCTATTATACTGCCACAGTAGTCAAAACAGCCTGGTACTGGTACAACGGATATGTACACCCATGAAACAGAATTGAAAATCCAGATGTAAATTCATCCACTTATGAGTATCTGATATTTGACAAAGTCCCAATGTTCGTTAAATGGGGAAAAGACAGCCTCTTTAACAAATAGTGCTGGCATAACTGGATGTCCACCTGCAAAAAAATGAAACAAGACCTATACCGCACACCATGTATAAAAACTAACTCAAAATGGATCAAAGACCTAAATATAAAATCTAAAATGATAAAGATCATGGAAGAAAAAAGAGGGACAATGCTAGGAGCCCTAATACATGCCATAAATAGTATAGAAACCATAACTAACAATGCACAAACACCAGAAGGGAAAATAGATAACTGGGAGCTCCTAAAACTCAAATACTTATGCTCATCCAAAGAGTTCACCGAAAGAGTAAAAAGATTACCTACAGACTGGGAAAAAAATTTTGGCTATGATGTATCTGATAAGGGCCTAATATCTAAAATCTACAAGATACTGCAATACTTCAACAACAAAAAAGACTCATAACTCAATTAAAAAGTGGGCAAAGGGTATGAACAGGCAGTTCATCAAAGAAGACATCCAGGTGGCTAACAGATATATGAAGAAATGCTCACGATAATTAGTCATTAGAGAAATGCAAATCAAAACTACAATGAGATACCATGTCATCCCAACATGGCTGGCACTAATCAAAAAATCCCAAAATAATAAATGTTGGAGAGGTTGTGGAAAGACTGGAACACTTATACATTGCTGGTGGGAATGTAAAACGGTACAACCACTTTGGAAATTGATTTGGCCCTTCCTTAAAAAGCTAGAAATAAAACTACCATATGATCCAGCAATTCCACTCCTTGGAATATATCCTAGAGAAATAAGAGCCATCACAGGAATAGATATATGCATGCCCATGCTCATTGCAGCCCTGCTCACAATAGCAAAAAGATGGAAACAACATAGGTGCTCATCACCAGGCAAATGGATAAAAAAATTATGGTACATACACACAATGATAAAGAACAATGACGAGTCCGTGCAACATCTCACAACATGGATGACCCTGGAAAGCATTGTGCTGTGTGAAATTATTCAGTTATGAAAGGACAAAATTGTATGAGACTACTATTATAAGAACTCAAGAAAAGATTTAAACACAGAAGAAAACATTCTTTGATGATTACAAGGGTGGGGAGGGAGTGAGAGGGGAATTCACTAACTAGACAGTAGATAGGAATCATCTTAGGTGAGGGGAAGGACAACACACAGTACAGGGCAAGTCAGTACTACTGGACTAAACCGAAAACTAAGAAGTTTCCTGAACACATCCAAACACTTTGAGGGACAGAATAGCTGGGGCTAGGGTCTGGGGACCATGGTTTCTGGGTACATCTAGGTCAATTGGCATAACAAAATGTATTAAGGAAATGTCCTGCATCCCACTTTGGTGAGTGGCATCTGGGTTCTTAGAAGCTTTTGAGTGGCCGTCTAAGATGCATCATCAATTGGTCCTAATGCACTTGGAGCAAAGGAGAATGGAGAACTCTGTCTTAGGCTGGGTTCTCTAGGGAAGCAAAACCAGTAGTGCATATAAATATAGAGAGATTTATATTAAGGAAACAGCTCACGCGATTGTAGGGGTTGGAACGTCCCAAGTCCTTGGGTCAGGATAGATCCCTTTAATAAATCATGGAGCCACAGAAGCTGGTGAACCCAAGATGATCAGGTTGGACAGCAGGGATCCTGCTCACAAGTTGTGACAGTTGAGGAATCCCCAAGGTTGGCAGGCAAGACTGCAAGGTTTCTCCTGAGTCGCTTAGCTGCAGGGGTTGGTGAACCCAAGATAGGCAGGTTGGGGAGTAGGACTCTTGCTTGCAGGCGTGAAGATCAGCGAATCCCAAGATGGACAGGTAAGCTGCTAGCTCAAGTCCCAAGAAGCAGAGGTCAGACAAGAGACAGCTGCTGGATCCAGAACAAGCCAACAACCTTTGCAAGGCAAGCAGGAAGGAAGTAGGCAGTGGAAGGCGGAAAGATAAAGGCTGAGGGGGCAGTGAGCCGCCACAGGCCCACCCCTGCAGGCACCACTCAGCAGATTACATCATGGGGGTGATCACATATCAGATTTCAACAGGGAAATGATCACAACATTATACAACTGCCAAAACAGTGAGAATCATAGCCCGGTCAAGTTGACACACTATCTTAACCATCACAAACACCAAAGACACAAGGAAAATATTAGCCCAAGAGACAAAAGGACCACATAAACCAGGACACCATCAGCTTGTGACTAGAACTAGATGTGACCGGCTACCACCAATGACCACCTTGACAGGGAACACAACAGAGAGTCCCTGACAGAGTAGGAGAAAAGTGTGGAACAGTACTCAAATTCAAGTAAAAAGACCAGGCTTAGTGGTCTGACTGAGACTGGAGGAACCACCAGATCCATGGCCCCAGATGCTCTGTTAACCCAGAACTAAAACCACTCCAGAAGTCCACTCTGCAGACAAAGATTAGACTGGACTGTAAAACATAAAATAATACTCATGAAGAGTGTGCTTCTTAGTTCAAGCAGATCCCCCCAAAAAACCCAGGAGACCAAATGGGCAGCTCCTGTCCGAAGGCAGGATGAAAGGGCAGGAAGGGACAGGAGCTGGTTGGATGAACAAGGGAAACCTGAGCTGAAAGGGGATAGTGTGGTATCACACTATAGGGTTTGCCACTCTTGTCACATAACAATATTTGTATAAATATTTGTAGGAGAAATTAACTTGAGCTGTAAACTTTTACCTACACACAATTAAAAAAAAAAAAAAGGACATCTCTAAAAAAAGTTATTACAATCGATGTGTTGAAGAAGCTAGTGGAATTGTGGACAATATACTCAGACAACATGTGCAATTTCAGCAGAGAGAAGGAATCTAACAGTAGGTTAATGGAAATACTGTAAATGAAAAACACAATAGCGGGAATAAAAGATTCCTTTTATGGGGTCTCAATGAATCAGAATGGACTCCATGGCAATGGGCTTGGTTTTGGGTTTTGGTAGGCTTATGAGCAGGTAGTCACAGAGGCAAACAAATCAGTGAATTTGAAGACAGGGCATCAATGATACAACTCATAGCGACCCTACAGGACACAGTAGAACTTCCCTATATGGTTTCCAAGGATCAGCTGGTGGATTGGAATTGTCGACCTTTTGGTTAGCAGCTGAGCTCTTAACCAAGGAGCCACCAGGGATTCAGAGCAGCAATAGAAACTAAACTAAAACACAATAAGAAGATTTAAAAATTTTAAAAGCATACGAGATGGGTATTATGTGAATATTATTTAATGTATGTCTAATTATTTTCCAGAAGGAGAAGAAAGACAAAACCCAGCAGAACACTTATTTGAAAAGAAAGACTCTGTATTTTACATACTGACTTTCACTTAACCCCTGTTTACAGTAAAACACAGCCACACCCAGTGAGTCTTGGTTTCGTGAGACCACTGCTACCCTGTGTTGTATATCCAAACGATGTCTTATGTTTCTGCCAAAGTTTTACCTATAGTCACATTATTACTAGATTAAAAAGGGAATCTGGGGCCTAACAACTTGTACAGACTTTAATAAAGCATCCTGTTTTCGACTTCATTTACAAGCCTGCTTTCAGAGGTACTGGTTGTCTTTCATACCTGAAACTTTCCCAGTGTCGACAGCACGCATATATATGTGTGTGTGCATGTTGCCTGACCCTGGTAAACTCAAGTATAAGTTTTATGTGCTTTGGTGCTTTGTACAGTCACCACTCAGCATGTTGCTTTCTAGCTTCCGAGGTTACCATAACTCTAGCTATTATCACCTTTGCTATCTGCTTTTTCTTATGAGTGGAGACTTTTTATCCTTTCTTTCTCATTTCATGTGGTTCTCAGAAGGGATTTAGTTTAATTCAACATATTTAACCAGAGTCCTTCAAGATTTGTTTTGCATTTTCCCCCATTTTTTTTTTAATTGAGTTTTACTTAGGTTACCAGATGCCGTCAAGTCGATTCCAAATTATGGTGTCCCCTTTTGTGTCAGAGTAGAACTGTACTCCATAGAGTTTTCAATGGCTGATTTTTTGGAAGTAGATTGCCAGCTTTCCTTCCGAGGTGCCTCTTGGTTACCAGCGGAGCGTGTTAACCATCTGCACCACCCAGGAACTCCTTATGTAGGTACCTTGAGTGGATCTATGTCAAAGACAGGAGTCCTCCAAATCTTAGAAAATCTTCCTATAAATAGGAGGTTTCACTCATTCTCATTTTTTATGATGATTAATGTTTTGGGATTTATATTTATAATCTTATTTTATCTTTTCTGTTTATCATTTTTTCTTTTCATTTTGTTAGTATTTCATTCCTACTATTGATCTTCTTGAGATTTTCTTTTTTCCCTGTAGCCATGTGCAGATTGCATATTCTATCACCGTGTTTATATAGGTTAAAATTAAAATTTGAAAAGATGTAACTTTTATGTTTCTACTTTTGTTTAGATCGATTTTATGTTTATATTTTGGCATTGAACTATACAAAAACCTTTCCACATTCCCCATCTCTGTGTCTGAAATCATGTCAGATTTTTCTTCCTGATTGTTGTACATTTTTGTCTTCCATCAGTAATTATGTTGAATCAAACTTAACTTCAGTTGTGATATTTCTCAATGCTATTTCTTATATTCTATATTTTTCCATTTTCTTCATTTAATTTCTTTTTCATTTAAAAATTTTAAAACTGTATATGTGCTATGCTGAAGCTGGTAACATTTCTGAGGATTTGCTTTTCTAAATCTATAATTTCTGTTCTTATATTTGAATGCTCATGGCGGGTGGCTTAAGTAAATGAGTATACTAACTTGTTCTCCAATCCAAGCTTTCATTTTGGGTATCACCTTTTTCAGATATCCCACTTCAGAGAAATGAACTCATGCTTCAGCTTGCCTGCAAATCATGAATTATGGTATCAGCACCTCCTAATTCAGTCTTTTTCTCTCCCTTCCTTCCTTTAAACTTTCTTTCCTTAATTTCCCTATGATATTTCTGTGAAGAAACAGAATTACTTCAGGCTTTGAAATGATTCTTTTTCTATTCTCAAACTGAATCTTAGCAACTTTTCAAGAGAACTCTTTCAATCGTTTGGAACAATATTTCTCAATTGTCAGAACATAATAATTACCTGAGCAATAATTAGAATACAGATTACAGGAAAGAAACACAGGAAAGATGCTTAGAAATCTGAATTTGTAACAAACACCTGGAGATTCCTATGCATTAGAAAACAATTTTCAGAATCTTAACCTGGGGGCAGAAAACACCGTTTCAGTGTCCACTATATGTAAAGATAGGAAGAGTCGAAATGGGCCAGTTATTCTTAAGCGTTCATAATTGCTTACACTGAAAATTACTACCAAATCCCTTATACTTTAGATAGTTGTTGATTATTAGCTCGGGGTTTTTCTTTTTTTTTGGCTTTAAAAGGGAGAACTCTTTCTGTTTTTGGCAAGGACTGTTCTTTTCTCTGCTTTGGATGATACAGTGAGTTGAGTGCAATAATATATAGAAGGAGTGCTGAGGGTTGATGAGAAACAAAACCAACGGTGTCCTTGGCAGAGCTAGGAGTGTCAGGGAGTACACTTGATGTGAAGATGAACCTACCGATTGGAATGACTCAAGGATGATAAAATGGCTCTATTGCCAAGTAGCATAAAGGAAGTTTTTCCTGGAAGAGTTGGAAACTGACTTTCAAGTTACCAGTACAAAATGTATGACACTTATTTACTACATGACTAGGTACTGTATTAGAAAATTCACCCTAAGAATAACGAGAAATATTATATGAGATTACTATCATGCCTCGTCTACATCTATCTATATTAAATCTAGGCTAATATTCTAAGATCTATTAGTAAAGGTAAGTTTCATTGCCTCTGAGTGAATGAAGAGTGTGTAGAGGAGCAGCAAAACTAATGACAGATAGTATTATAAAATTAAGTGATAACACTCTTTTTATTTGACTTTGTGAATTAGGATTGAATGTAATCTAACCCTGCACATTTCTTTAGGATATGTGCCTGCACTTTAAGTATTTGTTAGAAGGCAAATTATGCTAACAAATTACTTATCAAGCTCTATTTCTGTCATGAAACATGTGGGATAAACCATTAACTAGTCTCTATAAAAGTAAACTCTTTATTAAAACACAGAAACCCTGGTGGCTAGTGGTTAAGTGCTACGGCTGCTAACCAAAAGTTAGCAGTTCGAATCCACCAGGTGCTCCTTGGAAACTCTATGGGGCCGTTCTGTTCTGTCCTGTAGGGTAGCTATAGGGTCACTATGAGTCAGAATCAACTCAATAGTAAAGTTTTTTTTTTTTTTTTTTTATTAAAACATGCCATTGTTAGTCAACCTACATTGAAACTATAAACAATGAACAGCTATTTTGAAATAACTTAAAAATATTGTTGTAAACATCATAAGGTAGCTGATTCTAGCTTTTCTAATATCTTAATACAAGTAGTTGAACTACTAAGTTTAATGTCAAGTTTTACTTCCAGCCCTAGGCCTGTGCGTATTTAGGTTAGTACACTGCTGGCTGCTGACATTGTGCAGCTTCAGATTGTTCCAGCCCCTAGTTGCTTGGAAATATCTGTATGTCTGGGCTTGCTGTGTCTCCATCAAGGGTTCTTTGTTCAGTGCCCCTGCTTTGTACCAGAGGTTAAGTAAACTTATGTTTTCAAGCCTTTCCTCTTTCTATATTGTCAGTATCCAGACCTTTTAGAGTTTTTTGTTTTTTGGATTAATTTAAGATCCTGACTTTTATTCCTGGCTGAAGTGTATGAAAAATATCCTTTTTGTCTTGGGGCACAATTCTTGAAACTGAACATAAGGTATATTTCTGATTCTACGTTCATATTTATTCTTGTCAAGGAAGACCTAGAACAGGTAATGCTGCAAATTGGAAGGAGGAGTCTCTCTTTGTTCACATGGCCTTCATTGAGCTTGCTCTAATAAATCTCTTCCCTAAAAATAGATGTCCTATATATTATATATATGTATTCTTATTACAATAATTCTTATTACAATAATCTCTTAATTTAAGGCAACAATTTTTCCTGAACACTTAAAAACTTAAAATCTACCAGACATCCTAAAAAAATAATTGAACATATACAGCAACAGTTTCTCTGCAAATATGTACTTCCCCCACATTGTCATAATAATAACCTTCGAAGTTTCCTTATGGTTCTATAAAAAGGTACTATACTTGTTAAGAAGAATCTTAAGGCTTAAAATATTCTTAATGACTCCACCAACTCCCTTTTGCTTAGTATATAGCCATGGGAAGAAGGACCCTCAAATTAAATAAGTTGATTTTTGAATATAAATACCAGATTGCAAGGTCCAACTTAGAGTTTATTAACGGTCTCTCTGGGTGAAGCAGTTGGACCACTGGGCTATTTAGCCGCTAGAGCTATTATAGTTAAAATGAGTATAAATACAATCTTACAAAACTGCAATTATCTGTGATACATTTGAGTTTTTAAATTACAAATATAAATAAAAACCAAATTAAAAATAAGAATTCTAATTAGTTATCAGAAAGGGACATAAGGTGAAGGAGTTCAAACCAAAGAATCTTAAATATCAGCAAATTTAGTTATCTTCTTATCTTGATCCTGCACTAAAGATCGATCTGTGCCGTTTTCAGTCTCTTCTTCTTCCTTAGTGTCTTTCAATTAATTCAGCATTTGATTCTGGTCACTTTCATGACTGGAATCATGCTGATTTTTTTAATGACTGACAATGTTTTCTCAGAAAAGCCTGGAAATATATTTTCTTAATTAATACACCAGTTTGTAAAAAGCCTCATCATCACTGGAGCTTTTTTTTTTTTTGAGTTTGTGGTTGTGTGAGGATGGTACGAGTAAGTGCAAAGATAAAAAATGATCATTCACATATGCATTTGTACTGACACTATCTGTTGTGGATTGTGTGTATACTGCCACCAAAAAGACAAATTAGCCATGGTAGTCCTCTAGCTCTTGCCCATCTATTGTTTTCATCTTCTTCTGGGAATGTAGGAGAGTTCCCCCTCTCTGTGCCCCTGACTCCCTGAGTTAATTGAAGCCATGATCTATGATTGGAAGTGACATTGTCACTTTCTGGTTGACGCGTTTAATTACTAGTGTGGACCCCTTTAGTACTCTCCTCCCTGACCACAGTGAAAAAGACAGAAAAAGACAGATGGAACAGCTGCAAGGAGTTGGTGTCTGCTTTATCTTGACTGACAGTGGCTCAGCTCCCGAAACCAACGTCTCCATCACTCACCAACCACATGTGGTGCACGAAAGAAGTAAACTTGTGTTAGGATGTGAGGCTGATGAGGTCTGGAAGTTGTTTATTAACATGGCATAACCTAGCAGTTCTACTCTGTTCTACAGGGTCGCTATGAGTCGGAATCGACTTGATGGCACTGGGTTTGGGTTTTTAACCTAGCCTGTTCTGATCCATACATTACCTTATTTTTAGTTGCTTTATTTTAAACAGACACACAGTCTGTGAGATGTTATTTACTTTTTGCAAATGAAGAAACCAACTTTAAAGCTTACGATGACTAATTTCTCAATGATTATTTTCGGCCTGTAAGGAAAATAAATGGGAGTTCATTCCAAGTCTGGTACTCTTCCTGTTACCCCATCTGCATTATAAAGATAGTTGTAAAATACTACTGTGTTGTGCTTTATATAAGAATGGAGTCTGTTTGCTGGTTTACACTGGGTTACATGGAGAGTGATTCAAAAAGGCAGGGAGCAGAGCTGCAGTGATTTTTAGTATTCAAGTTTAGTCTAGCCACAGAGACAACATCTGCTGTCTCTATTGCTGTTATACCTGTTGGAGATGCTCTCCTTAGTCAAGCTGATGCTTACCCTGAGGGGAGAAAGATAGAAGGACTTGTTTTCTCTTAGGTTTAGAAAGTCGCATAAGTACACCCTCCTCCAATTGCCTTTTTGGTCATGAATATTTGTTCTGAAAGAAAGAGGCAATGGCTAATTGAAAATTAATATAATCTGCTAATCTGCCCTCTCAGTCACTGCCTTAGGCTGGATTCTCTAGAGAAGCAAAACCAGTGAAGCATGTATATATGTATATATATAGAGAGAGAGAGAGAGAGATTTATTTCAAGGAAATGGCTCATGCAGTTGTAGAGGCTAGCAAGTCCAAAGTCCATGGTTCGGCGATCAGGCTGCTGGCTCACATAGCTACAGGGGCTGATGAACCCAAGATTGACAGGTCAGACACCAGGCCACTGGCTCACAGGCTGTGGAGGCTGACGAATCCAAATCAGCAGGCAGTACAGCAGACAGCTTGCTCAAATCCCAAGAACTAGAGGTCAGATGATAGTGACAAGCTGGATGCAGGATCCAGAGCAAGAAAGTGAGCTTTGCCAGAACGTCCATATAGATATTGGATGCAGGCTACACCCCCAAGGAAACACCTCTTACAACTGATTGGCTGATCATATCAAATCACATCATGAAGGATGACTACATCATTACATAACTCCAAATTACATCATTACATACCTACCAAACCACTGAGGATCATGGCCCAGCCAAGTTGACACATAAATTTAACCAATCAGTCACAGTTTGAACAGTTGAGAAACTTCAGGCCTCCTCCATAGAATGGGGAAGCTCTGTGCCAAAGTACTTGATACCTGAAAGAAGTACCTGTGGGAGACTACACACCACATGAGATAGACAGCTCTGAGAGAAAGAGGGAGAGCCAAAGGCTAGGTCATGCATGAGCAGAGGCCCCTCATACATTGACCCCACACAAAGATATCAGGCACTCACTAGCATTTTTCCCTCTTCTTCTAATGAAGAGGAATAAAAGGGGGAAGCATAAGTGATAACTCCAAATCTGTTCCCACCATAGAGTGGGGTGCAAGTTCCTTACCCTCTATCGAAGCAAGAAGATAGGATATAATAAGTAATTTTCCCTACTTCCCAATTTGTCCTCTTATCCCATCTAACAGACAAATCTGTGGACAGCCAGTGTTCGGTTGTCTCCCTCAAAGGAATGGAGCACCCCACCCAGTTCATGCATGCCTAAGCCCACTTTTATGTAGGTGCTTCCTCAATGATAACTACTGTTCTTTTATATTTTTTCCAAGGATTAGGGGTGAGCATCTCAGCTTTTCTCCCAGAAATCTCTGAAATGGGGCCAGAATAAGACATTAATAAATTATTTCCAAAACCACATTCATCATTGATTAAAATTTCCCTACCTATTTTATCTCTTACTTTAAATTATGCCTACTGCTGTGTTCAATAGAGCTGAGCTGAGATTAAGCAACAAGTCCAAAAGCCAACATAAATCATAATATAGTGCCAGGAATCTAAGAATTCTCCAAACAGAAAAAACAATTAACCTCCTAACATTATTATTTCAAAGAAGGAAATTTAAGTCCAAAATCCCTTATTTAGTCCAGTGAAATTGAAGTCCCTCCCTGTCCAATTTAATATTCTACTTATTTACTGTCAGAAGGATCTCATTCGGATGTCTGATTGGAGATAAGCATCTATCAGTAAGTGTAGTTTGGGCTGCTCTTGAATGGATGTAGTTTGTATTTACAAAGTTAAATCTCACACCCCCAAGTCTCTCCTGTGCCATTACTGTTTCAAAGAATTATTCAAAAGGATGCAACACAATATCAATGCACCAGCCATATTCCTATATGAAATTTTGAAAATAAAAGAAGCAGTTTATCAAGCCATAATAGCACCAAAATCATGCTAGTACAATTTAGAGCCACATTACACTAGCCAGTCAAAAACTATAGCACAGGCTTTGTGATCTAGAGGAAAGAAGATGGGGGCAGGGGTTAGGAATAAGGAGGAAAGGAGAGAGAGAGAAAAGGAGAGTGATGAGGATGAGAGGAGGAGAGAGAGAGAGAGTTCTTGATTTCATCCTTTCCAAATTTATGTCAATCTAGACTATTTTTCTTTGATCTACTACTGAAATTTTATTATCAATTGCAAGAGATCTCTCATCCAAAGGTTATTATTCTATAGTTATAATATTTTGGGAAAAATCCAAGATAGTCTTATGACTGCCTATCGTAAAGTGGGATATTTGAATACTCCTATCTTCTTGCCAAATTTTGAAATTTGCCAATAGTGACAGCCTCAGTAAGAAGGATTTACTTTAGACTCTCCTATTCCCTTTGTGTTGATCCCTCTTACTATTCTTCTCAGTTGCTATTTCTGCTTTGAGTTTTGGATACCTGACACTCAGTGCCAAACTGAGGGTGCACCTCAGCTCCCTTTTGTGAACCCCTGTCTTAGTTACCTAGTAATGCTATTAGAGAAATACCACAAGTGGATGGCTTTAACAGAGAGAAATTTATTCTCTCACAGTCTAGGAGGCTAGAAGTCAGAATTCAGGGTCCCGGCTCCAGGGAAGTCTTTCTCTCACTGTCAACTCTGGGGGAAGGTCCTAGTCATCAATCTTTCCCTGATCTAAATGCTTCTTAGTGCAGGGACCCCAAGTCCAAAGTAAGTACTCACTCCTGGCTCTTGTTTCTTGGTGGTATGAGGTCCTCATGTCTCGCTTCTCTCTTTTATATCTCAAAAGAGATTGAGACACAACATAATTTTGTAGATTTAGTCCTCACTAACATAACTGTCTCTAATCCTGCCTCATTAACATCATAGAGGCAGGATTTACAACACATAAGAAAATCACATCAGATGACAAAATGGTGGACAGTCACACAATACTGGGAATCATGGCCTAGCCAAGTTGACATACATTTTGGAGGGACACAATTCAATCCATGACAACCCCCAAAACCCCAAACCTGTTGTTGATTTGATTCTGACTCATAGTGAACCTATGCAACCAAACCCACTGCTGTAGATTCTGGCTATACGACAGAGTAGAGGCTGCCCCATAGGGTTTCCAAGGGTATAAATCTTTATGGAAGTAGATGGCACATTTTTCTTCCATGGAGCAGCTGGTGGGTTTGAACTGCCAATCTTCTGGCTAGCAGCTGAGAACTTTAACCACTCTGCCACCAGGGCTCCTTCCCTTTTGTGGACAGTAGGCCCAATATTTTTAATAGGCATCTGAGCTTACAAACCTGGTTGATAACACTGTGTTTTTCTTTGTCTCAGCCTTCTGAATCCCAACAATGTGTGCTTGGCTAAGTCTCTGCATTTCTCCATTCCCCAGATGATCATGCTCTCCACAAGCTCCAGTCTGTGTGTCCCAATATCATGAACATCAACATATCTTCACTAATAAGATACAGGAAAAGAAGAAACAGAATGTGATATTTTGGGGGCTTTTTAGAGGTAAACAACTAAAATGCAGCAGAGTGGTAGGTCTTGTTACAGCTGGAGGTGGAGGAGATAAAAATTTTCTGTAGCAATGGGATTATTGGAATGATCAGTTTGCTGGAGGTCTTCCCACAGAGTTTTGGGAAGCACCTTAATAATTCCTAAGACATTTTTAAGCATTTGCAACAATTGCTGCGCTAGTACATCTAACCTAGAAATTTTGAGATCTACTACTTTTACTTCCTGGGGACATTCTTCCCCTTTTCCACTTTTGTCTCAGCTAGAAATTAAGCTCAATAAGTTTTTCTCTAAGAAAAAATCTTTAGGGTCCCAATGAATATCAATGTTTATTTATTTATTTAAATTTATTCCGTTAGACCTTATTTTTCATTATTTTGGAATTTATAGGTAATATGTATGGAACTGATAGTATTCCAAGTTAGTAGCTTAATCACTTCTATGCACCACCTCTTTCTGTGAAGTAATGGGATATGCCCTAAATTTTTTATTTCCCCTGTATGTTACTAATCATTTACAGTAGGTCAATGTGGGTTTAATGTCTTTAATGTCTTTATATATTGGTTATTTTTCTTTCTCTACCATGTGTAGGGGTAGGTTTTAATGTCAGATTGTCATCTTTACTTTTTTGCTCTTGGGTCCATACATTTGTTTTTGTATTATACTCCTCTAGAGCCTGTCTTGAAGACTTCCATGGTGAGATATGAAGACACTAAGACACAAATCATATCAAACTTGTCACCATCATATTGGATAATTCCATGTAGAATATAACCCAGAACAGGGTTTTATCTATGCTTTGTCCTGCATAGGTCATTTTAGGATCATTCATCTTAAGTGTGCCTTCTTTAGAGATATAACTTCCTAATTTTTTTGACCATATTCCTCCAGGAAGTATATATGCTTTTCGTTTAAAAACAAAACAAAGAAAAAAAAAATTCACCACAAACAGTAAAAATAACAGCCAAAAAAAAGTTATCTTGAAAACAACCAAATACTACTTGAAGTATTTTTATTTATTTTTTTTTTAACAATTTTTATTGGGCTTTAAGTGAAAGTTTACAAATCAAGTCAATCTGTCATACAAAACCTTATCTACACCTTGCTATATACTCCTAGTTGCTCTCCACCTAATGAGACAGCATACTCCTTCTCTCCACCCTGTGTTTCCATGTCCATTCAGCTAGCTTCTGTCCCAACTGATACATCTTAGATGGCCGCTTGCTAGCGTTCAAGACCCCAGATGCCACTCTCCAAAATGGGATGCAGAATGTTTTCTTAATAGATTTTATTGTGCCAATTGACCCAGATGTCCTCTGAAACCATGGTCCCCAAACCCCTGCCCCTGCTACTCTGGCCTTCAAAGCATTCCATTTATTCAGGAAACTTCTTTGTTTTTGGTTTAGTCCAGTAGTGCTGACCTCTCCTGTATTGTGTGTTGTCCTTCCTGTCACCTAAATTAGCTCTTTTCTACTATCTAATTAGTGAATAGCCCTCTCCCTCCCTGCCTCTCTCCCCCATCAAAGAATATTTTCTTCTCTGTTTAAACTATTTCTTGAGTTCTTATAATAGTGGCCTCATACAATATTTGACCTTCTGCAACTGACTAATTTCACTCAGCATAATGCCTTCCAGATTCCTCCATGTTTTGAAATGTTTTACAGATTCGTCATTGTTCCTTATCAATGCCTAGTATTCCATTGTGTGAATATACCATAATTTATCTATTCATCCTTTGATAGGCACCTTGGTTGCTTCCATCTTTTTGCTATTGTGAACAGTGCTGCAGTGAACATGGGTGTGCATGTATCTGTTTGTGTGATGGTTCTTATTTCTCTAGGATCTATTCCAAGGAGTGGGATTGCTGGATTGTAAGGTAGTTGTATTTCTAGCTTTTTAAGGAAGCACCAAATCAATTTCCAAAGTGGTTGTACCATTTTACATTCCCACTAGCAGTGTATAAGTGATCCAGTCTCTCCACAGCCTCTCCAACATTTATTGTTTTGTGGTTTTTAGATTAATGCCAGCCTTGTTGGGGTGAAATGGAATCTCATTGTAGTTTTGATTTGCATTTCTCTAATGGCTAATGATCATGAGCATTTCCTCATGTATCTGTTAGCTACCTGAATGTCTCCTTTAGTGAAGTGCCTGTTCCTATACTTTGCCCATTTTTTAATTGAGTTATTTGTCTTTTTGTTGTTGAGTTTTTGTAGTAACATGTAGATTTTAGAGATCAGGTGCTGATCGGAAATGTCATAGCTAAAAACTTTTTCCCAGTCTGTAGGTAATGTTTTTACTCTTTTGGTGAAGTCTATGGATGAGCATAGATGTTTGATTTTTAGGAGCTCCCAGGTATCTAGTTTCTCTTCTGCATTGTTAGTAATGTTTTGTATACTGTTTATTGCATGTATTAGGGCTCCTAGAATTGTCCTTATTTTTTCTTCCATGATCTTTATTCTTTTAGATTTTATATTTAGGTCTTTGATCCATTTTGAGTTGGTTTTTCTGCATGGTGTGAGGTATGGGTCTTGTTTCATTTTTTTGCAGATGGATATTGAGTTATGGCAACACCATTTGTTAAAGAGACTTTCTTTTCTCCACTAACAGACTTTGGGCCTTTGTCAAATATCAGCTACTCGTATGTGGATGGATTTATGTCTCTATCCTCAATTCTGATCCATTGGTCTATGTATGTGTTGTTGTACCAATACCAGGCTGTTTTGACTACTGTGGCAGTATAATAGGTTCTAAAATCAGGTAGTGTGAGGCGTCCCACTTTGTTCTTCTGTTTCAGTAATGTTTTACTTATCCGGGACCTCTTTCCCTTCCATAGGCAGTTGGTGATTTGTTTCTCTGTCTCATTAAAAAATGTCACTGGTATTTGGATTGGGATTGCATTTTATCTATAGATCGCTTTGGGCAGCATAGACATTTTTACAATGTTGAGTCTTCCTATCCATGAGCAAGGTATGTTTTTCTACTTATGTAGGTCTCTTTTGGTTTCTTGCAGTAGTGTCTCATAGTTTTCTTTGCATGGGTCTTTTATGTCTCTGGTTAGATTTATTCCTAAGTATTTTATCTTCTTAGGGGCTATTATAAATGGTATTGATTTGGTGATTTCCTCTTTGATGTTCTTTTTGTTGGTAAAGAGTAATCCAATTGATTTATCTATGTTTATCTTGTATCCTGGAACTCTGCGAAACTCTTCTGTTAATTTCGGTAGTTTTCTTGAGGATTCTTTAGGTTTTTCTGTGTGTAAGATCATGTCATCTGCAAATAGAAATACTTTTATTTTTCCTTACCAATCTGGGTGCCCTTTATTTCTTTATCTAGCCTAATTGTTCTGGCTGGGAGCTCCAGCACAGTGTTGAATGAGAGTGGTGATAAAGGGCATCCTTGTCTGGATCCCGATCTCAAGGGGAATGCTTTCAGACTATCTCCATTTAGGATGATGTTGGCTATTGGCTTTGTATAAATGCCCTTTATTGTGTTGAGGAATTTTCCTTCTATTCCTATTTTGCTGAGAGTTTTTTTTATCATGAATGGGTGTTGGACTTTGTCAAATGCCTTTTCTGCATCAATTGATAAGATCATGTGGTTCTTGTCTTTTGTTTTATGTATGTGATGGATTACATTGATTGTTTTTCTAATGTTGATCCATCCCTGCATACCTGGTATGAATCCCACTTTGTCTTGGTGAATTATTTTTTTGATGTCTTGTTGAATTCTATTGTCTAGAATTTTGTTGAGGATTTTTGCTTCTAAGTTCATGAAGGATATTGGTCTGTAATTTTCTTTTTTTGTGGAGTGTTTGCCTGATTTTGGTATCAGGGTTTTGCTGGCTTCATAGAATAAGTTTGGGAATATCCCATCCTTTTCTGTGCTCTGAAATACCTTTAGAAGTAGTATTGTTAACTCTTCTCTGAGAGTTTGGTAGAATTCCTCAGTGAAGCTGTCAGGGCCAGGGCTTTTCTTTGTTGGAAGTTTTTGATTACTTTTTCAATCTCTTCTTTTGTTGTGGGTTTATTTAGTTGTCCTGCCTCTGTTTGTGTTACTTTAGATAGGTAGTGTGTTTCTAGAAATTTGTCCATTTCCTCTAGGTTTTCCAATTTGTTAGAGTACAACTTTTCATAGTACGCTGTTATGATTCATTTAATTTGTTTGGTCTGTTGTGATATCGCCCATTTCATTTCTTATTCAGGTTATTTGCTTTGTCTCTTGTTTTTTTTTTTTTTTGTCAGTCTGACCAATGGTTTATCATTTTGTTATTCTTGTTAAATAACAAGCTATTGGTCTTGTTAACTCTTTCAATTGTTTTTCTGTTTTCTATTTCATTTAATTCGGCTCTAATTTTTATTATTTGCTTTCTTCTAATGCCCGGGGGTTTCTTTTTTTGCTCTGTTTCTATTTGCTCAAGTTGTAGGGATAATTCTTTGATTTTAGCCCTTTCTTCTTTTTGTATGTGTGCATTTATTGATATAAATTGACATCTGAGCACTGCTTCCGCTGTGTTTCAAAGGTTCTGATAGGAAGTGTTTTCATTCTTGTTGGATTCTGTGAATTTCTTTGTTCTCTCCTTAATTTGTTTTATAATCCAATCATTTTTGAGCAAAGCGTTGTTCAGTTTCCATGTGTTCAATTTCTTTTCCCTAATTTTTCTGTAATTGACTCCTAGGTTTATGGCTTTATGGTCAGATAAGATACTTTGCAATATTTCTTTGTTTTGGATTCTGCTAAGGCTGGCTTGCTTTATGGGCTAATATGTGGTCTATTCTAGAGAATGTTCCGTGTGCATTGGAATAGAAAGTATAGTTGGATGCTGTTGGGTGGAGTGTTCTGTATATGTCTATGAGGTCAAATTGGTTAATTGTGGCATTTAGCTCTTCTTTGTCTTTATTGAGCTTCTTTCTGGGTATTCTGTTCTTCACTGAAAGTGGTGTGTTGAAGTGTCCTTCTATTATTGTGGAGCTATCCACCTCACTTTTCAATGCTGTTAGAGTTTGTTTTATGTGTCTGGAAGTCCTATCATTGGGTGTATAAATATTTTTTATGGTAATATTTTTCTGGTGTGTTGTTCCTTTAATCATTATATAGCGTCCTTCCTTATCCTTTGTGGTAGATTTAAGTTTGAAGTCTGTTTTGTCAGAAATTATTATAGCCAATCCTGCTCTTTTTCATTGTTGTTTGCTTGATTTTTTTTTTTTTTTCCCATCCTTTAAGTTTTAGCTTGTGTCTTAAAGTCTAAGGTGTGGAAGGATCATGTTTTTTAATCCATTCTGCAACTCTCTGTCTCTTTTTTGGTGCATTTAGTCCATTTACATTCAGCGTGATTATAGACAGGTATGAGTTTAGTGCTGTCATTTTGATGCCTTTTTTTTGCTTGTTGTTGACAGTTTCATTTTTCCACTTCCTTTTTGTGCTGAGATTTTTATTTGTAAATTGTATGTTTCTCTTTTTCATTGTATTGAATTTGTTTTTGCTGAGTGTTTATGTTTTTCTTGTTTTTTATTTTGAAGTACAGGATCTTTTTTAAGGTTGCCTTAATATTTTCCCCTATTTTTCTAAGTTTAAACCTAACTTGTATCTCCCTATATCACCTTGATTTCCTCTACATATGGAAGATCTATGCCTACTTTGGGAACCCTGGTGGCATAGTGGTTAAGTGCTATGGCTGCTAACCAAGAGTTTGGCAGTTTGAATCTGCCAGGCACTCCTTGGAAACTCCATCGGGCAGTTCTGCTCTGTCCTATAAGGTTGCTATGAGTCGGAATCGACTCAACAGCACTGAGTTTGGTTTTTGGTTTATGCTTACTTTATTTAATCCCTCTTTATTGATTTAATGTTGTCATCTTTTACATAATGACATCACCAATTCCCTGTTCTGAGTGTTTTTAATCTTGATTTATTTTTTGTGATTTCCCTGTCTGGGTTGATATCTGGTTGCTCTGTCCTGTGTTCTAGTGTTGGGTTGATATCTGATATTATTGAATTTCTAACCAAAGAACTCCCTTTAGTATTTCTTATAGTTTTGGTTTCGTTTTTGCAAATTCCCTAAGCTTCTCTTAATCTGGAAAATGTCTTAATTTTGCCTTCATATTTGAGAGACAGTTTTGCGGAATATGTGATTCTTGGCTGGTAATTTTTCTCCTTCAGTGCTTTATATATGTCATCCCAATGCCTTCTTGCCTGCATGGTTTGTGCCAAGTAGTCTATACTTATTCTTATTGATTCTCCTTTGTAGGTGACTTTTTACTTATCCCTGGCTGCTCTTAAAATTTTCCCTTTATCTTTGTTTTGGCAAGTTTGATTACAATATGTCTTTGTGACTTTCTTTTGGGATCTACCTTGTATGGCATTCAGTGAGCATCTTGGATAGATATCCTTTCATCTTTCATAATGTCAGGAAAGTTTTCTGCCAACAAATCTTCAACAATTCTCCCTGTATTTTCTGTTATCCCCCGCTCTTCTGGTATTCCAATCACTTGCAAGTTGTTCTTCTTGATAGAGTCCTACATGATTGTTAGGGTTTCTTCATTTTTTAAAATTCTTTTATCTGATTTTTCTTCACGTATATTGGTGCAAGTGTTTTATCTTCAATCTCACTAATTGTACCTTCCACTTCCTCAATTCTGCTCCTCTGACTTTCTACTGAGTTGTCTAATTCTGTAATTTTCTTGTTAATCTTTTGAATTTCTGATTACCATCTCTCTATGGATTCTTGCAGCTTATTAAATTTTTTGTTATGTTCTTGAATAATCTTTTTAATTTCTTCAACTGCTTTATCTGTGTGTTCCTTGGTTTTTTCTGCATTTTACCTAATCTAGTTCCTGATGTTTTGAAGAGTTCTGTATTTTAATCTTTCATATTCTACATTTTGTAATTCCAGGAATATACCTTCATCTGGGATATTACTTGATTCTTTGTTTTGGGAGTTTTTTGAGGCAATCATGGTCTGGTTCTTTATGTGATTTGTTATCGACTGTTGTCTCCAAGCCATCCATAAGTTATTGTATTAATTTATTTTATGTTTGCTCACTGTGTCCTAGTTTCTTGCTTTGTTTTGTTTTGATATACCCAAATAGCCTACTAGAGTGAACTAACTTGATTATTGGACCATTTGAAGCACTAATATCCTGTTACCAAATGGATAGAGCTCTTACAGGTATATGAGCCTAGGAGCCCATTCACTATTCTTGTACAGATTCAGCTCAGGTGTCCTGATAGTCAATCACGTAATGTGTGGTGTAGGCTCTCACCTACTGTCTTAGAGGAGCAGTGGTGATGGATGTATGCACAGGTTTCTGGTAGCTCCAGGGGGTTACACCTGAGGAAGACAGGGGGCTGACAGCTTTCTCCCAAGTGTCAGTAAGGAAGGACTATCCTTGTTCTGTAGAGCTCTGTGGTGGGTGGGCTTTGCAGCTGTACCATGGGCACCCAATGCTCATATCTGTAAGGACTGGTAGGGACCACTATCCTTGGACCCCTTTCGTGGGTAGCTATGTGGCATTGTTGGAGCTTCAAGTTCTCAGGCCCCTGCTATGGGTAGGTGAAGGCCTCTTTAATAGGCAGAATGGTATCACACCTTCAAAACTGTCCTCTCCACCACACAGCTGAAACAGTTACAGTCAGGCCTCAAACAGATTTGCCCTTATAATATAATAGCCAGATCCTATCTGGTGTAGTGGAGCCACCTGAATCCATGCAGGAGTGAAAGACAAAGTTTGTGGATTGCTTGTGCTGGGTCTGAGCCACTTCTGCTCTGAGCTTCCAGATTAAGGGAGTCTGCAGAGTATTTTTCCCCCGTTTGTTAATTTGTTCCTCTCCAAGGCCAGGAGAATGGCTCAGGGAGCACAGCAGAACCTATCTCAGGTGGAGGAAAACCAACTGTGAATGAAGCCAGCTGGGCCAGAGGGAGGAGGGATCAGTTAGATAGGAGAGAGCTTTTTCAAAAAAAGGAGCTATTAGATCCCTGTGGTAAATTACACAAAATCACTTATCTTGTGCTGAGAGCGCTGTTTTATCTCAGATTCCAGAGGCATGTGTAACCTGTGTGCACTGGATGGGTCCCCACTGAGATTGCCGCAGGGGCTTAGGGCTGTGCTTTGTGCTTGCCTTCTTTCACTGAAGCAGTCGTGTCCTAAAACCCACTGCCAGTCCTGCAGCTGTCACACCAGGAGGTCAGGGGTGCTGGTACTTCAGTTGTCTTCTTTTGCTGAAGCAGCACTTCTTAAATGCCACTGCCAGCCCCACTGCAGACACACGACAGGGTCAGGGGTACACAACTCTGCTTGCTTTCTTTTGCTGAAGCTGCCATGCCCCAGAAAACTACCATCAGCCCCACTGCAGTCACCCCAAGCAATCAGAGCTGAGGTGCTGCTGCGGGCTGAGCAACTATTCATTGCTTCTGCACCATCTCTTCCTCTCCCGTCACTCAGTCCAATTTCTTAACTTTGCCTTTGATGCTCAGGGTCCCTGGCTTGTCATATATGTAATTGATTCCCTTGTTTTTTCATGTCTTTGTTGTAAGAGGAACCACCAGAGCGTCTGAATACTTCACCATGTTGGCCCTGCCTCCGCAGTCTCCTACTTGAAGTATTTTTAGATTTATCTTCTTAGTCTTCCCTTTTCAAATCTTTCTGAATATTCTGGCTGGCTCCCTGGCTGTCTCTGTTTCCATACTAAGGTTTCCCAACTGCAATTATTAAATACTCTATATCTGCCGTTTTGAGGGCTTTTAAAATAATTTCTTGGATCTGGATTGTCCCCATGAGCATAATTTTATTTTTTTTCTCTGTGATACTGTTTCCTTTACCTTAAAAAATCTCTTTGGAATCCTGTCTTAGGCATCTAGTGCTACCATAACAAAAATACTACAAGTGGATAGCTTTAACAAAGAGAAATGTATTTCCTCATGGTAAAGTAGGCTAAAAGTCCAAATTGAATGCATCAGCTCCAGGGGAAAGCTTTCTCTCTCTGACAGCTCTGGAAGAAGGTCCTTGTCCTCAATCTTCCCACAGTCAAGGAGCTTCTCAGGCACAGGGACCCTGTGTCCCAAGGGAGAGCTCTGCTCCTGTTACTGCTTTCTTGATGGTATGAAGTCCCCAACTCTCTGCTTGCTTCCCTTTCCTTTTATCTCTTGAGACATAAAAGGTGGTGCGGGCCACACCCTAGGGAAACTGTCTTACCTTGGATGAGGGAGGTGACCTGAGTAAGGGTGGTGGTACAATCCCACCCTAATCCTTTTAAATTAAAATTACAATCACAAAATGAAAGACAACCACAGAATACTGGGAATCATGGCCCAGCCAAACTGATACATACTTTTGGGGGGCACAGTTCAGTCCATTGCAGATCTCATACTCACCATTACCTTTTAATAAAAAAATACTCAAATCTAGTTTTATTTCTTTTTATTTGATTTTGCTACCCCACTGTCCTTATTCTGAATGAAAGATCCAGCTTGCTTTTCAAACTCATATGATTCCTTATTAATATTCTGAGCAAACCTAATTTCTAGAGTCAGAGAATTTGAATTTATAATCATTTATAATGCTTTTAGTTTCTTCCCTATCTCAAGCTAAGAAGTATGAGCCTCTGCTTTTCAGTTAGTTGACAAAAACAATCACTCTGAGGGTGGCAATGCTTGGGTCTCTGAAATCAAAAGCCTTTTTGAGGACTTAAGAAGTTAATCATGAGGGACCAATTTAGGATTATTGGTCTAGAAGTCAGTAACAAACCATATGAATCTAAGAAGTTCTATTCTTCACAAATTACTCTTTTCCCCTAGGTTTATTTCAAAATAAGATACAAAGGAACAATAGTTGAGGCACGTGTTCCAGTGCATTAAAGTTTAAAAAGTATGGTAAGTTGTAAAACGGACAAAAATCTTCAGTTCTCCCTATATTCACATTCTTTATCTGATTATTTAGTTCCTCTTCCTAGAGAGGTAGAGTCTATTTCTCCCATCCGTGAATTTGGGCTTGCCTTGTGACTTGTTTTGGCCAATAGAATGCAGTGGAATACATGGTATGCTAGTTCTGAGTCATGGCCTCAAGATAGCAATCACATACTCTCTCAGAGCTCTGCACTGGCCATGAGAACAATCCCACATACTTGAGGGATGTGAGAGAAATACATAAGAGAGATGAGGTCATTGTGTACCAGTCAATAGTCAGCCTACCCCCAAAGATGGGAGAGAGCCTGGTCAAAATCAGCAGAGAACCTATCTGACCCATAACTGATATAGACATAGGAGTGAGCCCAACTGAGACTAGCTCAACCTCCCAGCTGATCTGTCATTTCCTGAGCAATAATAAATAGTTACTGTTTTAAGCCATTGACTTTTGGGTACTTTGTTATGCAGCAATATGGGGATAGTAGATAATTAATACAGAGTATCATGCAGTAGAACTCAATGGTCCATAAAGAATTTAAATACCCTTTGCAATTTAAGCTTGGGAACTTCAGCCCTGACTGAAAACAGGATGCAATCATTTCATCCAGTAATACCTTTAAAGCTTATACACAGATGCTCTGCCAGTTTTGAGGTGAGACTTAATTGGAATTAAATGACTGTCTATCTCAGCCTCATTTTCAATAGGAGAAAAGGCCGGGTTGTGCCAGGAGTCTAGTCAGATCAATGCTTGATTGTCAGCTAATGATCCCTCTTTCCAAAGCAAGTATCTTTATAAACCAGATTCAGGGCTGCAGAAACCTATCATCACATCACAAAAGATGCTTTATTCTTTCCTTATGTTACTTGGTCCCCTAATTTCCTACTTTGTCCCTATTTGTAAGGTGTATTTGTCATGTTTTAGTCATTCTAAGTCAGTCAGTCATACCTTCTTGACTCTCAATGCTGAATCAATAGAAAATATGAATAGGAGACAAGAGACAGAACTTAATGTTTGGATAGGATGAAGGCTGCAGTTTGACCTAGAGACCAAAATCCAGCTTTGTACACTTTTGCATTTAAGTTGAAGTTATGTATTCTGTCACCGGTAGAATAGTAAACTCCCTCAGCGGTTTGAGAAATGTCTACCCCTGAAAAATTTCTACAAAAGAAGTGGCAGTGGGAACATATACTACTTGTAAGCATGCACTTTAGAAGGAGAGATAACAAAGAGCTTGGTAATAAGCACTGACTTTTAGACAGTAGATCCTAGGGTCTTGTAAATTGGAGCTACATGTCCTTCTGTGGAGAAGGAGTGAGCAGATGGAAAGAGGAATGAAAAATCTTCCTTTTGGGGCATGCAGTGGAAATCCTCCACCCTCCATGAGATGTGTGCAGTAGGAGAATAAGCTTTTTTTTCTCTTACAAAAGGAAACTTTTATTAATGATAATAATGATTCTTAATATTTTTGTTCTGAAGTTGTATCCTTCAAATTGTTCTGAACATAAATGACCAGCTTTACCATTTGATTTCCATTGCATTACCCAAAACATGATAGTGTCTATCGTACGGAAAATGATACTGGGCATACAATATTTCATCACATAGTTTAATAATTTGTAGTTAAAACATGCAGAAAGCCAGTATTTGGGTATGGAAGTAATTAGTGCTATTTAGCAGGACCTTTGTTCCTTTTCAGTTGGACATAGCCTGATGACCTTCTTTGATCAATGAAATATGAGAGGTAGTGATATGTGTTACTTAACCAGCTGAATCCTTTTCGAGCAATGTGTGTTTTGCTAACTAGATCCCTTCTCATTCTTTGGGAATCCTACAAGCATGTAAAAATATTGGATTTTAATTAGCTAAGGTCCAGAATCAACTTGACAGCAACAGGTTTTATTTTAGAAGGGCCCCAAAGGAGTAAATTTCCCTGGTGAACTACATTGGACATGCAACCTGAGTTAGAAATAAACCTTTGTTTAAACCACTTAGATTTCAGGGTTGTTGATTACCTCAGCATAACTTGCTCTGTCTCAATTTTTATTCCATAAAAAATACCTGAAGCCACTATAAGTGAGTTCTACCATGGGTTTTTGTTATATTAAAACTCACCTATTTTGGTTTTAAGGAGCCCTGGTACTGCAATTGTTAAGTGCTTGGCTCCATGGGAGAAAAACCTAGTATTTTCTCCAGTAAAGATTATAGCCTAGAAAATCCTTTGAGGTAGTTCCCTGTCACATGAGGTGACTATGAGTTGAAATAGACTCAACGGCATATAACAACAACATAGTGGTTTTCTTTTTTTGTTACCTGAAGTTGGAAGAATGGCACTTTATGATTGTCAGTGGAGAAGTATTTGGAAAAAGTACAGCACAGGTAATTTTAAAAGTAGACAATGCATCTAACGAACATTTAACTCTAGGAAAATAGTCTGGAAAACAGAATATTAGGAGTGTATATTAGCTGTTGGCTGCATTTGAGAAAGAATTACAAAGAAGAGATGAACCCAGAAAAAATTTTGCTACTGCTATCTCGAAGGTTGGAGAGAAAAAGAGATAGGTCAGAATTTGGGGACTTGTATGGTTGGAAAAGAAACTGCTTCTTAACCCCAAGCAATAAAATGGAGAAGTTCTTTGGCCAAGAAAAATGGATTAAATCTCAGCCACACAGCATAATTAACTCAGGAGTATGACTGATGCACCATTTTATTAAAACCTTTAAATCAGCTAAGGTGTCTCAGAGTAAAGGTCCAACTAAGAGTGTTTTCAATAAATCTTTTTTAATTATAAAATACAGCTCAAGGAAAAGAGACTAAATATGTGGTCCTTCCACTGAAGCCTATTAGGTTGCATAGACCTGCACTTAAATTAAGACAGAAAGAGAGCCAAGAGTGTAAGGAAGTGAACAAATTTAGAAATATCTAAGAAATAAGTCTAGAAAAGACTGTGGGTACAGTCACTGGTACATAGGATTGGCTGTATGCAGTTAAATAAGAAGCCTGTGAAGTTTTTAAGAGGGTTGTACAGCAAAAGACACAGCAAGGTAGACTAAAAAGTTCCAAAAATGTCTTTTCAAGACTTAAAATGACCTTTGAAATCCTAGCATTCTCCAAGTGGTAAAGAAGGTTGTTCTTGTGCCTAGTTTGTATGTGTCTAAGTAGAATAAAGGGGGAAAAAAATCTCCCAGATGGCAGAGGCAAGAACAAATAGTACAATGGACTGGGGAACTCATCAATCATTGTTTCAATTAACCAACTAATTTCCAGTTGGGTCAAGAGAGAATTTGCCCTAAATTCTGCATCACTAAGTACACGTGGACTAGAGTAAGGGGTATGTGGAATATCTTGAAGCATTTTTTCCTAAACACCAAGTAGATCTGACTGGATTAAAAAAAAAAACAAAACAAAACCCACTGCCATCGAGTAGATTGCTACTCATAGTGACCCTATAGGACAGAGTAGAACTGCCCAAGAGAGTTTCCAGGGAGCACCTGGCAGATTCGAACTGCTAGCCTCTTGGTTAGCAGCCATAGCACTTAACCACCATGCCACCAGGGTTTCCTAGATGATGGAAATCAGGCTTCGTATGTTCCCATACCAGAGGATGAATTAACAGAGGAGAACGCTTAGAAATAAAACATAAGCCATGGTATAGTTTCACAGAAGCGATACAGAAAAAAAGCAAACTTGTAAACACTGTGCTAATGATTCACACATACATGCAGCTTTAGACTACAAACAGCTGCTTTTGGAAAAATCAGCCTTGAAGAGGAATATGCTTTGATTGCCTGAAGCTAAATTATCTTGGCTGCAAACTCAGGGGGAAAAAAAATGAAGTCACATTTTGTAGGTATCAGCATAACTTCTGGCATGTTAATCTGGCACTGAGGCTTGAATAAATGCTGTTGGAGTCTCTCTCGGGGATTAGGATAGGCTTTAACAGAAACATACTTCGAGTGAAAAACCAGAGGACAAACCAAACCAAATCCACTGCCATCAAATGGATTCTGACTCATAGTGACCCTATAGGATAGAGTGAAACTGCCTTGTGTGGTTTCCAAGGCTGTAAATCTTTATGGAAGCAGACCGCTACATCTTTCTACTGTGCAGAAGCTGGTGAGTTCGAGCTGCCGACCTTTCGGTTAGCAGCCGAGCGCTTCTAGCCGAGCGTCTAGAGTCTGTTGAAAGAGAGTCTGTTTATGGTGGAAACACGTGCATAAATGGATGAAGGTAAGATATTTTGAGAGCTTAAATCACTTTATTATAAGAGTCTTGTGCTATTATTTCTTCTTATATCACTCAGACAAGCATAAGCTAAGAATTTTTTTTTTTTTTTAGAATAAAAACATAGCTACAATTTAGATATATGACCAAGTTCACATGATAGCTCACACTCTGCCTCTTCATTTTCATTTGTCCAGGCAATTGTCCTCTCTTTCTTTTCCATCATCAATTATTCTCTACCTTCTGAGAAATTCCCATTGTTATACAAGTATTCTGTAAAATATATCAGCATATCTTTCATGTATGCCTTCAGTCACCTCTCCATTTCTTTGCTTAACATTATGGCAGAATTCTTCAAACCCAACCCAGTGCCATCGAGTTGATTCTGACTCATAGCAACCCTAGAGGACAGAGTAAGACTGCCCCATAGAGTTCCATCTTTCATGTATGCATTCAGTCACCTCTCCATTTCTTTGCTCAACGTTATGGCAGAGCATTGTCTATATTCATTATCCCCGTTCTCCTTAATCAATCTAGATTTTCATACCTACCCTTGCACAAAAACTGTCGGTTTCATGATCATTAATAGCATCCATGTTGTTGAATCTTAAACTTTATCTAACTGGACCTATTAGTAGCATTTGACACAGCAGACTATCTTAATTCCTCCTGGAAACACTTTCTTCACCAGACCTCCAGGAAGTCTGTTATTTCTCCTCCAATTCCACTGGCTGCTCTCCTTTAGTAACCTTACTGGTTCCTTCTCACCCACTTGTCTAAACTGTAGAGTGCCGCAAGGCTCAAACCTTAAATCTTTTTTCTCTTTATTGATAAGAGCTTTCTAGGCGACCTCATCTTACGTTTTTTGATTCCCGCACCTCCTTTCTCCTGCCACTCTTTCCTTTACTCTGCACTTTAACCTGCCTGGTCTTCTTGCTGTAGAAACAAGCCAAACACACACCTAACTTTGGGTTTTTGCACTTGTTTCTTATGCCTGTGATACTATCCATCTTCCCGCACTCCCCCCACCCCCCAAAAAATCCCACAGCTTAGATCCTGATCTCCTTTAGGTTTCTGTAAATGTCTCATTGATAATACTATTTGCCTCCAGATATACTATTTATTGGTTGATTTCTTCATTTGGGTTTTAGCTGTCTCACCTCACTAGAATATAAATCCACTAAAGAGGAAATTTCTCAGTTGTGTTGACTTTTGTGCCTACAACATTGAAGGTGATTCATAAACATCTATTGAATAGATCTGTTGAAATTATTTTGATTTCCACTCATTTTTAATAGTGCCTAGTAATGAAGATTTTTACCAACTTCTGCAGTCTGAAATTGATCAAACATGCAATCAGGAAACATTGATAATTACTGTTGATTGGAAGGAAAATGTTGGAAACAAAGAAAGATCAGTAGTTGGAAAATATGGCCTTGGTGACAGAAATGATGCTGGAAATCTCATGATAGAATTTTGCAAGACCAACAACTTATTCATTGCAAATACCTTTTTCAACAACTGACTATACACGTGGGCCTTGCTGGATGGAATATACAGGAATCAAATCAACTGTGTCTGTGGAAAGAGAGGATAGAGAAGCTCAATATCATCAGCCAGGACCAGGCCAGTGGCTGACTATGGAACAAACCATCAATTGCTCATATGCAAGTTCAAGCTGAAGCTGACGAAAAAAATAAAATAAGTTCATAAGAGCCAAAATATGACCTTGAGTATATCCCACCTGAATTTAGAAACCGTCTCAAGAAGAGATTTGATGCATTGAAGATTAATGTCCCAAGACCTGAAGAGTTGTGGAATAATATCAAAAGCATCATACATGAAGAAAGCAAAAGGTCATTAAAAAGAAAGGAAAGAAAAAATGACCAAAATGAATGTCAGAACAGACTCTGAAACTTGCTTTTGAATGGAGAGCAGCTAAAGTGAATGGAAGAAAAGATGAAGTAAAAGAGTCAAATGGAAGATTTCAAAGGGCGCTCAAGAAGACAAAGCAAAGTATGATAATGAAATCTGGAATGACGTAGAATTAGGAAACCAAAAGAGAACACACTCTGCATTTCTCAAGCTGAAAGAACTGAAGAAAAAATTCAAGCCTCCAGTTGTAATATTGAAGGATTCTATGGGGGCCCTGATGGAGAAGTGGTTAATAGCTCAGGATGCTAACCAAAAGATTGGCAGTTTGAATCCACCAGCTGCTCCTTGGAAACCCTACGGGGCAGTTCTACCCTCTCCTGTAGGGTTGGTATGAGTCAGAATCGACTCGACAGCACACAACAACAACAATGGCAGAAATATTGAACGATGCAGGAAGCAGATGGAAGGAATACACAGCCACTGTACAAAAAAGAATTGGTCAGTGTTCAACTGTTTCAGGAGGCAGCATATGATCAAGAATCTATGGTATTGAAGGAATAAGTCCAAGCTACACTGAAGGCATTGGCAAGAAACAAGGCTCCAGGAATTGATGAAATACCAGTTGTAGTGTTGGTATTACGGCGCTGGAGGTACTCACTCATCTATGCGAAGAAATTTGGAAGACATCTCACTGGCCTACCAATTGGAAGAGATCCATATTTGTGCCTATTGCAAAGAAAGAAAGGTGATTCAACAGAACGTGGAAATTATAGAGCAATATAAAAAAAAAATTATCATTAATATCACATGCAAGTAAAATTTTGCTGAAGATCATTCAAAAACGGTTGTAGTAGTATATCAACAGGGAACTCCCAGAAATTCAAGCCCTGTTCAGAAGAGGACATTAAACGAAGGATATCATGCTGATGTCAGATGAATCTTGGCTAAAAGTACAGGCTACCAGAAATATGTTTACCTGTGTCTTATTTACAATACAAAGGCATTCGACTGTGTGGATCATAACAAATTATGGATAACATTACAAAATATGGGAATTCCAGAACACTTAATTGTGCTCATGTGGAATCTGTACATAGACCAAAAGACAGTTGTTCACACAGAACAAGGTTTAAAGTCAGGAAAGGTGTGCATCAGGGTTGTATCTTTCACCATACTTACTCAATCTGTATGCTGAGCAAATAATCAGAGAAATTGGACTATATGAAGAAGAATGCAGCATCAGAATTGGAGGAAGTTTCATTAATAACCTGTGATATGCAGATGACACAACCTTGCTTGCTGAAAGAGGACTTGAAGCACTTCTTGATGAAGATCAAAGACTACAGGCCTTCAGTGTGGATTACACCCCAACATAAAGAAAACTAAAGTCCTCACCAGTGGACCAATAAGCGACATCATGATGAATGGACAAAAGACTGAAATTGTCAGGATTTCATTTTACTTGGATTGACACTCAATGCCCATGGAAGCAGCAATCAAGAAATCAAACAACGTATTGCAAATCTCTAGAAAAAGACCTCTCTAAAATTTTGAAAACTAAAGTGTCACTTTGAATACTAAGGTGCACCTGACCCAAGCCATGGTATTTTCAATCGCTTCATATGCAAAAGAAAGCTGGACAATGAATAAGGAAGACCCAGAAAGATTGAAGCCTTTGAATTATGATGTCAGTTTAGAATACTGATTATACCATGGACTGCAAGAAGAATGAATAAGTCTTTCTCGGAAGAAATACAGCTGGAGTGCTCCTTGGAAGCTAGGATAGAGAGACTTTGTCTCACATACTTTGGACATATTATCAGGAGAGACCAGTCCCTGGAGAAGGACATCATGCTTGGTAAAGTAGAGGGTCAGCAAAAAAGAAGACCCCCAATGAGATGGATTGGCACAGTGGCTGCAACAATGGGCTCAAACATAACAATTGTGAGGGTGGTACAGGACTGGGCAGTGTTTCATTCTCTTGTATGCAGGTTTGCTATGAGTTGGAACAGACTTGACAGCACCTAACAGCAACAACAATATAGAAAATAATAGGCAAAATTATACTTTAAGATATTTATTTTAACTATGAGTATTTTTTAAAAAGCCAAGTGTCACAACCTGTGTTTCCTTTAATCTGATTGCTCTGCACTTGTAACCTTAGACTCTGGTAAAAAAAAAAAAAAATATTTGCATGTGATCTAAGCGAGTAAGATGACCCTATCTAGCCAGTCAGATAAACCAAACCAAACTCAGTGACCAGTGGAGTAGTATGCTGTAGCCATATCTTAGTCAAAATTACAGTGAGAACATGCCAAACTTCTCTCTCTGATTTCTCTTGAGTGAGCGAAACTATCAATTATTATAAAAAGAAAGAAATTTTAAATGTCTCATAGCCTATGATAATTTATCTTTTATGCAAACATCACCTTGGAGAGATGAGTATAGCGTTGGTGTCTCAAAGTAAATATGTTTTCTACAGATATTTAGCTGAATACACAATTGGTCAAAATCAGTGACCTCTTTTCTTTCTAAATATTACTTATTCAAAAATCTATGGAGAAAATTTTGAGCAGAGTCAACATAGCATCCTAGACTGATGCGACTTGCTGTCACTCTGTAGCAAAGACCTGAAAAACTAAGTAAAACATAAAAAAGGTCAGTCCTGGAACCCTAAGGATCCAATGAAGGGATAAAGAACTAGCTCAAACATTAAATGGAAGAAGAAACTGATGGAAAATAGAGCTTGGTAGTGGAGGTCCCCTGCAAATAACACGGGACTAATTCATCTTGGAATACAGCCAGCAACAGCCCAGGACAGGGAGTAGGAGAAGGCAGCTTCAAGGAGCTCCCCAAAGGAGACAGACAACCCAGTCACCAGAGAAACACCCTTTCTCATCCCTCACCCTTTTGGTGAGTAGCGGTAAGAACCTGTCCAGCCTGGAAGCCCTCACCACTGAGGTCCACAATACAACTCCCCCTCCCACCACTCCCTTTCACCGCACGGCTTTTTTTTTTTCCTCTCTCTTTTTTTCTTTTCTTTCTCTCTCACACCTATCCCCATATACCACCTTCTCCCCTTCCCACAGGCCTGCCACCACAGAGTCAGGCCTGCCACCACAGAGTCTGCCCTGCCCCCACTCACCAGCTCCCTCTGAGCCTGCCATTTTTGTTCGTTTTCTTTTTTCCTCTTTCTGCCTTCCACCTAGCCCAGCATGCCACCTCTCCCCACCTCCTGCTGAACCCCTGCTGTGCCACATTGGCTACAGAGCCACCGGCCCTCAACTGCCCCAGGTCTGCCCTGTCGCACCCACTGGCTCCCAACACAGCACCATTTCTTTTTCCTTCTTTCTCTTCTGTCTTTTCTTTCTCCCTCCCACTAAGCCCATGCATCATCTTCCCCCCTTCCCACTGGCTCTCTGAGTCTACCCCACGCCCACACACCAGCTCCCACTGTGCTGCTGTTTTTGTTTGTTTTTCCTTTCTCCCTTTTCTTTCTCCCTCCCACCTAGCCTTGAATGCCGCCCTCCCCTACCTGCCAAATCCCTGCTGTGCTACCCAGGCTAGAGAGCCACCAGCCCACCGCCATCCTGGGTCTACTCCTCCCTCATCCTGTGGCTCCCACCTCCATATCACTTTTGTTTTTTCTTTTTCTTCCTTTTTTTTTTCCTTTTTCTTCTGTCTTTTCTTTCTCCCTCCCACCAGCCCCCAGGTCCACCCCAGCCCCACTCACCGGCCCCCACTGTGCCATCATTTTTTTAAATTATTATTTTTTTCTCATTTTTTCTTTTCTTTCTCCCTCCCACCTAGCCTGGTATACCTCTGCCCCCTCCTGCAGGCCCCTGGTGAGCAACTGTGGCTAGAGAGCCACAAGATCTGACCCACCCCCACCCACCAAGTCCTGCCATGCCACCATTTTTTTCTTTCTTTTTTTTCTCCCTCTCACCTAGCCCCATATGTCAACTCCTCTCTGTTCCCAGCCACTTCCAGGTCTGCCTTACACTCAGTTGCTGGCCCCTACATGGCCTCTATTGTTTTTTTTTTAGTCTGTTTTCTATTTCTTCCTGTTCTTGCCCCCTTCCACCTAGTTCATGTAAGCCTCTACTCCCTCTTCCTACTGGCCCCCACCACACTGCTATGGCTAGAGATCCAACAGTGCACTGGTCTGCTGCTGCTCTGGGTCCATCCCCACCTCTCCTGCTAGCACCATTGCACTGCCATTTTTTTTTTCTTTCTCCCACCTAGCCCTGTATGCCACTTCCTCCCCCTCCAGCTAGCCCAAGCCATGTCACTGTGGCCAGAGAGCCCCTGGCACACCAGTTTGCTACTGCCCTGGGTCTGTCCCACCCCCACCCTCCAGCCCCCACAATACCACCATTTGTTTTCTTTTTTTTTTCCCCCTCTCATGTAGCACCATACATCAACTCCCCTCCCTTCCCACCAGCCCCTGGAGCCCTTCCAGCCCCAGTCGCTGGCCCCCACCATGCCTTCATTTTTTTTTTCTTTTTTCTCTTTCTCCCTCTTACCTAGCCCCATATACCACGTCCTCCCCCTTCCTGTCTGCCCCTGCTGTGTGACTGCAGCTAGAGAGCCACTGGCATACTGTCCTGCTGCTGCCGGGGGTCCACCCTGTCCCCACTGTGCTGCCATGTTTTTTCTTTTCTTTCTCCCTCCCACCTAGCCTTGCACGTCACCTCCCCTCCCTTCCCACCAGCCCCCAGATTCATCACACTCCCACTCATTGACTCGCAACTTGGCCCCATTTTTTTCTTCCATCTTTTCGCTTTCTTCCTTTTCTTCATCCATCCCACTCAGCTAGCCTTGTACACCACTCCCCCTTTCTGCAAGCCCCAGTTACACCTCTATGGCTAGAGAGCCATGGGTACACTGGCCTGCTGCTGCTGCATGTCTGCCCTGCACCCACCTGTAGGTCCCCATTGCACCATTTTCTTTTCTCTCTCTCTCCTTCCCATCTAGCCCAGTATATCACCTCCTCTCCCTTTCCACCAGCCTCTGGGTCTGCCCTGACCTCACTCACTGGCCGCCTCACTCCACTGCCATTTTTTTCCTATTTTCTCTTTTTTTCCTTCTTTCTCCCTCCCACTTAGTGCCATACACCAGCTTCCCCATTTCCCGCCAGCTCCTGCCATGCTACAGGGGATAGAGTGCCACCAGTGCAATGGCCCACTGCTGCCCCGGACCACCCCTAGCCCCCACTACAAGCCATTTACTTATTTCTTTTTATTTTTTCTTTCTCCTTCCCACCTAGCCCTGTAGGTCACTTTTCTCCTCTTCCTGCCAGCCCCCAGGCCGACCTCACCTCCACCCCGCCCCCACCCACTGGCTACTACTGCATTGCCCCTTATTTTTTCTCTCTCTCTTTCTTTTCTTTTTCCCTTTCACCTAGCCCCAAATGCCACCAACCTCCCTTCTTGCCAACCCCTGCCAAGCTACTGTGAATAGAATGAGGCACACTGCCAAACTGGGCACGCATCAACCCTCCCCTACCACCACTCCACAAGCTGCTGAATGGTGGAAAGTGAGCCTGTACCACTCCCTTGTCCCATACCCCCACCCATCTGACAAGGGACTGTGAATACTCCCACACAGCTGGACCAACATCAGGAGGCAGATAATGCCCACCCACCCAGTCCATCCTTAGCCACCTCACCAAACCAGTGTACAGTGAAGAGGACTTGTCCTGCCTGCTCCTGCCCTGCCCACCTGGACAAGATGGCGAGAGCTATCATGTCCACATATGAGCAAGCAGCAAAGCATGCCCAGACTGCCCACCCTGACATATCAAAATAAAAAAAGCAGGATGAATCAAATGGACATACAAGCAATAAGTGAGGAAAATAATACCTTAATGTCTCAGAGACAGCAGACAAGATGAAACATAAAAAAAGCAGGACAAGATGGCTCCAGCAAGGACCAAAATAATTAGATTACATTCTGGTAGAAGAAAAGGCAGTGTTATTACCTGATATGGAATTCAAAAGACAATTATTTAGGGCTCTCCAAGAGATTAGGGAAAGAGAACAAGTAAAACACAGACAACACCAAGGAAAATTAGACAAAGTCATGGAAAACACAGACAAAACCAATGAAAACATGGGCAAAAAGAAAAAAAAAATACTAACAAAGCAAGAGAAGAATTCAGGAAAATAATATATGTATAAAACATTGAAATAAATAAATCATACAAAAACAACAACTAGGAAATCAAAAGATAAACAACATTTCAGAAATAGATAACTGAATAGCAGGCTTTGGGAGTAAATTTGAAACAATAGAAGAATCAGCAAGATTGAAGACAAATCTATGGAGACCACTTTGAAGAAAAATCAGAGAAAAGAATGAAGAAAAATGAAGAATATCTAAGAATTATGTGGGACACAATTGAGACAAAAAATTTTTGTGTGATTGGCATGCCAGAACAGAGGAGAAAATGAGAAACACAGAGAAGATTGTTGAAGATTTTCTGACAGAAAACTTCCCAAATATCATGAAAATTGAAAAGCTGATCACCCAAGAAGCTCAATGAGCCCCATATAGGATAAACCCCAAAGGAAAGTCACCAAGACATATCATAATCATATTTGCCAAAACCAAAGACAAAGAAGGAATCCAGAGAGTACCTCTAGAAAAATGAGAAGTCACATAGAAAAGGGAAACAGTAAGAATAAACTCTGGTTACTTAGTGGAACCATGCAAGCAAAAAGGCAATGGAATGACATATATAAAACCTTGAAAGGAAAAAACAAAGAACTACCAACCAAGAATAATATATCCTGCAGATATCTCAAATACGGTAGTGAAATTAGGACATTTCCAAATAAACAGAAATTAAGGGAGTTTGTGAAAACTGAACCAATATTACAAGAAATATCAAATGGAGTCCTTCAGTTAGAGAACCAGCGACATCAGACAAAAACCTGATTCTAGAACACAGGACAGCATCTGCCAGATACCAATCTAGGTAAAGAACTCTCAATAATATAACAAAGCTAAAAGACTTAAAACAGGAGAAAAGAGACATCAATCTGTAAATGACAACAATGTCAAAACAATAAGAAGGGGAATAAATGGTGTAGGTGTAGAACTTTCAAATGGAAAGTAAATCAAGAAGATATTAAGTAATAGAAGACTGATTCAAACTTAGGAAAATAAGTATAAATATCAACGTAACTGCAAAGAAAGTTAACAAACCTACTCATCAAAATAAAAAAGAAGAAAAACATAAAGACTCAATAATCATGAACTTCATATTAATGAAAGAAAAGAGAAGAAAACCCGTAAACGAAAGGTACTTGGTACAGGAAAGAGGAACAAAGGAAGTGTCAGCACCACACACACACAAACAAAAGCACAAAAATATGACAGCAATATACTCATACCTATTGATGATCACACTGAATGTAAATGGCTTAAATGCTCTTGTAAAGAGAGAGTGGCAGAATGAATAAAAGAACATGACCCATCAATATGCTGTCTACAAGAGACACACCTTAGACACAAAGACAAAAATATATTAAAAATCAAAGGAAGGAAAAAAAATACTAAGCACAGTAACAAAACAAAACAAAGCAACAAAAAAACAGGAGTAGCAATACTAATCTCAGTCTTTAAGGAAAAATCAACCATAAAAGACAAGGAAGGACATTATATAATGACTAAAGGGACTATCCACCAAGATGACATAGTCCTAATAAGTATCTATGCACTCAATGACAAGGCTCTAAAATACGTAAAACAATCTTAACGTCACAGTTCATAAAGTTCATGAAGAAAATGTTGTACATCTTACTTTGGTAATGTCTGTATTCTTAAAATTTTGCAAGTGGCCATCTAAGATACACCTATTGGTCCCTTCCTATCCAGAGAAATAGAAAACGAAAAAAGTCAAAGACACAAGGAGAATATTAGTCCAAAGGACTGATGGGCCACATGAACCACAGATTTCACCAGCCTGAGCCGAGAAGAACTAGATGGTGCCCAGCTACCATCACTGACAGCTCTGATCATAATAGGGGGTCCCGGACAGAGTGAGAGAAATATGTAAACTAAAATTCAAATTTACAAAAACAAAAAGACCAGACTTACTGGTCTGACAGAGACTGGCAGAACCCCCAAAACTATGGCCTCTGGTCACCCTGCTAAATCAGGACTGAAGCCACTCCTGAAGCCTACCTTTCAGCCGAAGATTAGACAGGGCATATAAAGCAATCAATAACACATGTGAGGAATGTGCTTCTTAGTTCAGTTAAGTATATGAGACCAAATGGGCAACGCCTGTCTAAAAGTAAAGATGAGAAGACAAGAACAGGCAGAAAAACTAGATGACTGGAAATAGGGAACTGGGGGTGGCAAGCGAAAAAGGGAGTGCTCACACAATGTAGGAATTGCTACCAATGTCACAAAACAATTTGGGTATAAATATTTGAATGAGAAACTGATTTGCACTGTAAATTTTCACCTGAAAAAAAAAGCACAATAAAATTAAAAAAAAAAATCTTTAGCAATGCTTTTTTTCTGGAAACTTTTTTTTTTTTTTTAAATTGGCTTCCTGAATAAAACACTACCTCTTAATATTTTTTCTTATTTCCCGGACTACTATTTATTTGTTTATGTAACTGGATGCTTTCCGATTCTCTGTTTTAGTTCTCTGCTTTCTTTTTTATTTATTAATTTATTTTTTGACAGCTTTGTTGAGATATAATTCACATAACATAAAACTCACCCATTTAAAATAGCTTTCAGTACAGGTAGTTCCCTGTACTTATGATAGTTACGATGACTCAGTCACACGCTGATTCTGATGTAAGTCAAATACCTCATTTTTTTGTTTGTTTAGTTTTCATTATTATTGTCTTTAGTTATCAGTAACTTTACAAATCCAATTGTTTTTTGGCTTTGGGTGTTGGAAACATTACTTAAAACTTACAGATGTGATGACATCAGCAAATTATTTACTGCAACATTGAATGCAGTATGTATTTCTTACAATAAGATGTGCAAAAAGCAAAAAAAACAAGACAGTTGTTAAGTATGGTTCGTCATAACTTGAATACGTTGTAAGTAGGGGACTGCCTGTATTTCACAGATTGTGCAATCATCACCATAACCAATTTTAGAACATTTTCATCTTATTAAAAAAAAAAAAAAAACTCCGTACCTTTCATTTATTTATTATTTTATTGTGCTTTAGGTGAAAGTTTACAAATTAGTTTCTCATTCATCAATTAATATGCAAATTGTTTTGTGACATTAGTTGCCAACCCCACAATATGTCAACACTCTCCCCTTCTTGACTTCAGGGTCTCCATTTCCATTCGTCCAGTTTTCCTGTCCCTTCTTGCCTTCTGGCCTTTGCTTTTAGGCTGGTGTGCCCATTTAGTCTCATATACATGGTTGAACCCTATGTGTTATTGTTTGTTTTATAGGGCTGTCTAGCTTTTGGCTGAAGGGTGGACCTCAGGAGTGACTTCAATACTAAAAAAAGGGGTGTCTGGGGGCCAGACTTTCAGAATTTCTCCAGTCTCTCAGACTGGTAAGTCTGGTCCTTTTTTGTCAGCTTGAATTTTGTTCTACATTTTTCCCCTTCTTTGTCTGAGGCCCTCTATTGTGATCCCTGTCAGAGTAATTGGTGGTGGTAGCTAGGCACCATCCAATTGATCTGAACTTGGTCTGGTGGAGACTGTGGTAGCTGTGGTCCATTTGTCCTTTGGACTAGTATTTCCCTTGTGTCCTTGGTTTTCTTCATTCTCTTTGCTCCAGACAGGGTGGGACCAGTAGCTGTATCTTAGATGGCTGCTCTCAGGCTTTTAAGATCCCAGACACTATTGACCAAAGTAGGGTGTGGAACATTTTCTTTATAAAGTATGTTTTGCCTATTGAGCTAGATGTTCCCCTCGACCATTGTCCCCAGCCCTCAGCCAAGTAACTTGGTCCCTCAGGGAGTCTGAATGTGTCTATGAAACTTCTGTGAATAACTTTGCCTTGGTCAAGTTGTGCAGACTTCCCTAGTATTGTGTACTGTCTTACCCTTTACCAAAATTACCATTTATTTATTGTCTAGTGTTTTTTTCCTCCCCATTTCTCCCCTCCCTCGTAACCATCAAAGACTGTTTCTTTCTGTGTGTAAACCTTTTCATGAGTTTTTATAAGAGTGGTCTCATACAGTATCTGTCCTTTTGTGATTGACTTACTTCATTCAGCATAATGCCCTCCAGGTTCATCCATGTTGTGAGATGTTTCACAGATTCATCATTGTTCTTTATCATTGTGTGTAAAAAAAAAAAATTTTTTTTTTTTTTATGCACCGTTGTTTGTTTATTCACTCCTCTGCTGATGGGCACTTAGGTTCTTTCCATCATTTTGTTGATGTGAATAATGCTGCAATGAACATGGGTGTACATATGTTTATTCATGTGACAGCTCTTATTTCTCTAGGATATATTCCTAGGAGTGGGATTGATGGATTGTATGGTATTTATATTTCTAGCTTTTTAAGGAAGCAACAAATGTTTTTCCAAAATGGTTGTACCATTTTACATTCCCACCAGCCGTGTATTTTAGTTCCAATTTACCACAGCCTCTCCAATATTTGTTATTTTCTTTCTTTTAATTTTTTTTTTTTTATTAGTGCCTGTACCTTTTAGCTGTCACTCCTAACTCTTTCACACTAGTCTACTTTCTGTCTCTATAGGTTTGGCTATTCTGGACATTTTATATGAATGGAATCAAACAATATGTGGTCTTTTGTGTCTGTCTTTCATTTAACATGATGTTTTCAAGGTTCATTTATACTGTAGCATGTAGCAGTACTTCATGCCCTTTTATTGCTAAATAATATTCCATTACATAGATAGACCACATTTTATTTATGCATTCATCAATTGATGGACACTTGTTTTGTTTTTTTCTTCTACTTTTTGGATATTATAAATAATACTTCTGTGAGCATTCATGTACAAGTTTTTGTGTGGACATCTATTTTTATTTCTCTTGGGTGTATACCTAGAAGTGAATTACTGGGTCATAAGGGAACTCTCTATATTAGCTCTTTGAGACACTCTCCAACTGTTTCCCAAAGATGATGCACCGTTTTGCTAGTACTATATGACAGTTCCAATGTCTCCACGGCCCAATATTGTTGTTATCTGTCTTTCTGATTATAGCCCTCTAGGTGTTGCAAAGTGGTATCTCATTGTGGTTTTAATTTGCATTTTCCTGCTAGCTATTGATACTGAACATCTTTATAAGTGCTTATTGGCCATTTGTGTATTTTCTCTGGAGAAATGTCTTTTTAGAAACTTTTCCCATTTTTATTTGATTATTTGTTGTATTATTGAGTTGTAAGAATTCTTTATGTAGCCTAGATATATGTCTCTTATCAGATGTATGATTCGCAAATATTTCTTTTCCATTCTGTGGGTTGTTTTTTTCACTTTATTGGTGGTGTTCTTTAAAGCACACTTTTAATTTTGGCAAAGTTGAATTTATCTATTTGTCATTGTTGTTGCATATGCTTGTGGTGTCTTACCTAAGAAACCATTGCCTAATCGAAGAGTACAAAGATTTATGCCTATGTTTTTTTCAAAGCATTTCGTGTTGAGTTCTTACATTTATCTCTTTATCCATTTTGAGTTAATTTTTGTATATGTTGTTAGATAGGGGTCCAATTTAATTATTTTGCAAGTGGATACCTACTCATTCAGAACCATTTGTTGAAAAGACTGTTCTTTCCCCATTGAGTTGTCTTGGTACCCTTTTCAAAAATCAATTGAAGGTCAAAGGAGAAAAAAATAAAGTAAAAATAATCATAATGGGAGACACAAAATAAGATATCAGGTATCACAAAAGTACAAATGTATTAAACTTGCTCATTAAAAAACAGGAATGCCTGTATGAATTAAAAAGGTCCAACTAAATGTGGAGTACAGGAGACTCACCTAAAACATAATGACATAGAAATATTGAAATAATAATAAAAAAAAAGTACAGACCAGGAACTCCTTCATCCTGATAAACCAAACAAAGCCAGATTTATTGCCACTGAGTGGATTCTGACTCATGGCGACTCCATGTATTACCAATTAAAGTTCTTCATAGTTTTTTTTTGGATGTAATCTTTAAGGAAGCAAGTCATCAGGCCTTTCTTCCATGGTGCTGATGGCTGGGTTCAAACTGCCAAGCTTTAGTAGAGTAACCCATTCTTGTCGAGTCGAATTCTGACTCGTAGCATGAACTACTTGTGCCACCTAGGGACTTCTTTATCCCAATAACCAAAAAAGCAAACCTGTTGCTATCAATTCTGATTCATAGTGACCCTACAGAACAGAGTAGAACTGTACCATATGGTTTCCAAGGAGCAGCAGGTGGATGCGAACTGCTGACCTTTTCGAGAGTAGCCAAACTCTTAAACACTGAGCCACCAAAGCTCCTTTATCCCTATACCCAACCCAGTGCTGTCGAGTTGATTCCAACTACTAATTGAGGCAGAACTAATGCAATGGCACCTAACAACATCTTTTCTAAGAAATATTTCCTAGGTAGATAAAAATGTTGCTAGGTGCCATCAAGATAAAAATAGATATATTTAAATAATTATTTTGTGTGCATCAAAGGACTTTATCAAAAAAGTGATGAGACAGCTTATAGAAGGAGAGAAATATTTGGGAACCATGTATCTGTTAAGGGTTTAATATCCAAATTATATAAAGAACTACAACTGAACAACAAAAAGGCAAACAACCCATTTTTAAAAATGGGCAAATAACATGAATAGACATTTCTCCAAAGAAGATATACAAATGGTGAATAAGCATATGAAAAGATGCTGGATGTCCTTAGTTATTTGGGAAATACAAATCAAAACTACAATGATATACCAATTCATGCTCGCTTTTTGGGGTTGTTGTTAGTTGCCATCAAGTTGGCTCTTACTCAGGGAAACCCCGCGTATAACAGAACAAAACGTTGCTCAGTCCTGTGCCATCTTCAAGATTGTTGGCCTTTGTGACCTCATTCTTTTGTCCATTGTGTCAATCCATCTCATTGTGGGTTTCCCTCTCCTTCACAGACCCACTCTTAGCAAACATGATGTCCTTCTCCAACAATCATTTCCTTCTGATGACAAATCCAAAGTAAGAGAGTCAAAATCTCAGACAATATTCTGTGATACATAGGGTTTTCATTGGCTAAGTTTCAGAAGTATATCACCTGGCCTTTCTTTCCAGTCTGCCTTACTCTGGAAACTCCACTGAAACCTGTCCACCATGGGTAACCTTACTGGTATTTGAAATATCAGTGGCATCACTTCCAGCATCGTAGTAACACACAAGTCACCACAGTATGACAAACTGACAGAAAGACAGTGGTCATATCCACTAAGATGGCTATTATCAACACACACACACAAAATACCAAATAACAAGTGTTGGGTAGTGTGTGGAGAGATTGGAACCCTCATGCATTTCTGCTGGGAATCTAAAATGGTGAAGCCACTGTGTAAAACAGTTTGGTGGTTCTTCAAAAAGTTAAACGTACGATTACCATATAACCCAGCAATTCCACTCCTAGGTGTGGAATTGAAATCAGGGACTCAAACATACACACCAATGTTCATTGCAGCATTATATTCACGATAGTCAAAAGGACAAACTGACACAATAATTGTCGATTCAGTAAAATGTGGTATACACATACAATGGAATATTATTCAACCATAAAGAGAAATAAAGTTCTGATACATAATACAACATGGATGAACCTTGAAAACATTACACTAAGTGAAATAAGTCAAACAGAAAAAGACAAATATTGTGTGAGTTCACTTATGTAAAATAACTAGAATAGACAAATGCATAAAGATAAAAGTTTATTAGTGTTACCGGGAGCTGGGGAAAGGGAGAAATTGGAAGTTATTGCTGAAGGGCTATTGAGCTGAAGGTGATGAAAAAAACTTGAAAATGGAGAGTGATGATGGTAGTGCTTTCCTATACATTGCAAGGTGATTATTCCAGCTAATTTTACCATTATAAATCGCATGGATGCCACCATCTGTGCAAAGATCACAGAAAGGTGTCACTGTGCTGTGGCCCCTAAGCTCACCTACAGAATTCCCCACCTCTCCACTGAAGTTGATTGCCCATATCTGAGGCAAATGCTCTGTACCTCTGCTCTTGCATATCTTAACGCCTTTGTCTTTATTTGTCGCAGCTGAGAGTGAGGATCTCCTTAAATTGCGTAGCCTTGGAACCTCGCTAGCCTCATCCTGATTCTTACCCTGCTTAGTCAACTTGTGAAAAAACCTGTTAGACATACAATGAAGCATTTGTTTCAGCTTTTACTGATATTTTGTGTTGCCCTTGGTTCTCTGGGTTGAAACCATTCTGGATCAACTTAATATTCAACCTCAATTACTGATGTTCAAGTTGAACTTGCATAGTAATAACATTGCAAGGTCAGGGTCAGCAGAAATATTGTAGACACAACACTTCATTTCCAGTGGTGTAAAAACAGAAAGGGATTGTGCTCCCCATTATTCTTAATTTGCATCTTAGTGGTTTGAACCTATAATTTTGATATATACACTAGCTATGGAGAATAGAGGAAACCCTGGTGGCGTAGTGGTTAAGTGCTATGGCTGCTAACCAAAGGGTTGGCAGTTCAAATCCACCAGGCACTCCTTGGAAACTCTGTGGGGGCAGCTCTACTCTGTTCTATAGGGTCGCTATGAGTTGGAATCGACTTGATGGCACTAGGCTTTTGGTTTATGGAAAATAGAAGTATTGTTTAGTATACAAATGGTATAGGAAACGGTGTACTAGGAATGGCCTGAGTCTGTTTTAAGGTCAAATACTCTAAGATCTTATCCTTATTTTTGATGCCTTTTCTCCAACATTCAATTGACTAATATTCAACAACCCTGTCAATAAAAAACATCCATTAATCTGGAAATGCATTGCCTATTGAGTTGTCTTGTAGAGTTCATTCCAAATTTATTAATATTAAGCAATCAACAAGTGTTAGAAAAGTGTCTGTGATGATGACCCATTTTCAAAACTTTTTGATCACCCTCAATTCAATAGCCCTTCAGCAATAACTTCCAATTTCTCCCTTTCCCCAGCTCCCGGTAACACTAATAAACTTTTATCTTTATGCATTTGTCTATTCTAGTTATTTTACATAAGTGAACTCACACAATATTTGTCTTTTTCTGTTTGACTTATTTCACTTAGTGTAATGTTTTCAAGGTTCATCCATGTTGTATTATGTATCAGAACTTTATTTCTCTTTATGGTTGAATAATATTCCATTGTATGTGTATACCACATTTTACTGAATCGACAATTATTGTGTCAGTTTGTCCTTTTGACTATCGTGAATATAATGCTGCAATGAACATTGGTGTGTATGTTTGAGTCCCTGATTTCAATTCCACACCTAGGAGTGGAATTGCTGGGTTATATGGTAATCGTACGTTTAACTTTTTGAAGAACCACCAAACTGTTTTACACAGTGGCTTCACCATTTTAGATTCCCAGCAGAAATGCATGAGGGTTCCAATCTCTCCACACACTACCCAACACTTGTTATTTGGTATTTTGTGTGTGTGTGTTGATAATAGCCATCTTAGTGGATATGACCACTGTCTTTCTGTCAGTTTGTCATACTGTGGTGACTTGTGTGTTACTACGATGCTGGAAGTGATGCCACTGATATTTCAAATACCAGTAAGGTTACCCATGGTGGACAGGTTTCAGTGGAGTTTCCAGAGTAAGGCAGACTGGAAAGAAAGGCCAGGTGATATACTTCTGAAACTTAGCCAATGAAAACCCTATGTATCACAGAATATTGTCTGAGATTTTGACTCTCTTACTTTGGATTTGTCATCAGAAGGAAATGATTGTTGGAGAAGGACATCATGTTTGCTAAGAGTGGGTCTGTGAAGGAGAGGGAAACCCACAATGAGATGGATTGACACAATGGACAAAAGAATGAGGTCACAAAGGCCAACAATCTTGAAGATGGCACAGGACTGAGCAACGTTTTGTTCTGTTATACGCGGGGTTTCCCTGAGTAAGAGCCAACTTGATGGCAACTAACAACAACCCCAAAAAGCGAGCATGAATTGGTATATCATTGTAGTTTTGATTTGTATTTCCCAAATAACTAAGGACATCCAGCATCTTTTCATATGCTTATTCACCATTTGTATATCTTCTTTGGAGAAATGTCTATTCATGTTATTTGCCCATTTTTAAAAATGGGTTGTTTGCCTTTTTGTTGTTCAGTTGTAGTTCTTTATATAATTTGGATATTAAACCCTTAACAGATACATGGTTCCCAAATATTTCTCTCCTTCTATAAGCTGTCTCATCACTTTTTTGATAAAGTCCTTTGATGCACACAAAATAATTATTTAAATATATCTATTTTTATCTTGATGGCACCTAGCAACATTTTTATCTACCTAGGAAATATTTCTTAGAAAAGATGTTGTTAGTTGGCAGTGCATTAGTTCTGACTCATAGCAACCCTATGTACAACAGAACACTGCTCAGTCCTGTGCCATCCTCACAATTGTTGCTATGTTTGAGCTCATTGTTGCAATTACTGTGTCAGTCCATCTCATTGAGGGTCTTCCTTTTTTTCACTGACCCTCTGCTTTACCAAACATGATGTCCTTCTCCAGGAAATAGTTCTTCATGATAACCCATCCAAAGTATGTAAGATGAAGCCTCACCATCCTCGCTTCAGAGGAGCATTCTGGCTGTACTTCTTCTAAGACAGATTTGTTTGTTCTTCTGGCAGCCCGTGATATATTCAATAATTTTTGCCAACACTATAATTCAAAGGTATCAGTTCTTCGGTCTTCCTGATTCATTGTTTAGCTTTCACGTGTACATGAGGGAATTGAAAATGCTATGGCCTAGGTCAGGTGCATGTTAGTCCTCAAAGAGACATCTTTGCCTTTTAACACTTTAAAGAAGTCCTTTGCAGCACATCTGCTGAATGCAATATGTTGTTTGATGTCCAGACTACCGCTTCCATGGGCATTGATTGTGGAGCCAAGTAAAATGAAATCCTTTGCTATTTGAATATTTTCTCCATTTATCATGATGTTGGTTATTGGTCCAGTTGTGAGGACTTTTGTTTTCTTTATATTGATGTATAATCAGATAGAGCTTGCCTCTTGATAAAAAGAAAGAGTAAATGGAATGGGTGGTGATTTTTGTATATATCTTTTAAATTTTGCTCTTAAAAAATGAAATCTGGCACTGAATGTTTTGATCAAAGAGTCTATAGAAGAATCTTTGATCAAAATGGGGAAAATATGGAACAGAATTTAAAATTGTCATGGAATACAGAATTTCTGGAGCCACTGAGGCTGAATGAACCCCAGAAATAATTGCCCTGGGATCGTCTTTAAACCCTATACATTGAGGCAAAAATATACCCTGAAATGTTCTTTAAGCCAAATAACAGTTTAGCTCAACTAGTAAAGAATGTCTGCCTTGAGCATTGTACTCTTCTAAATGTGATTTTCTAGATGGAATCACATTGAGGACAGCAACATGAAAGGTTAGATAGGAAGCCTAGGGGGCAGTGAGTTATGTCAATGGGGGAGGAATAATTTGGAAAAGGAAGGTGAGAATGCTTGTACAACTTAAAGAATGTAATCAGTGTCACTGAATTGTACCTGTAGAAATTGTTGATGTATGCTCAGCTGTGTATATTTTCACCAGCAATGAAAAAAATGAAATCTGAAACAAACATTGTAAATGTTAACATTTGTTAAATCTGGGTGGTGGGTAGAAGAATGTCTGCTATATTATATCCTTTACCTTTTAATCTGAAATATTTTGTAATCAAAATAAAATGTCTCTTTAATTAAAATTGAGTTATATGTTTATCTTATGAATTTCTATCTATCTTACAATATCATTACTATCTGGCTCCAAGTTAATTCTCTGAACTGCAAGATGCATTAGCCATGATCGAGGCCCCTAGTTTATATTAAGGCCTAGTCTCTTTGGGAGCCCTGATGATGCAGTGGTTGAGTTCAGCTGCTAACCAAAAGGTCAGCAGTTCGAATCCACCAGCTGCTCCTTGGAAACCACATGGGACAGTTCTACTCTGTCCTGTAAGGTCGCCATGAGTTAGAATTGACTAGATGGTGACAGGTAGTCAGTAGTAGTAGTAGTCTCTTTTGTACTTACATACCAAATTTGGAGAAGGAGCCTATAGTCTAAGTATTTACTGGACAGTGTTTACAATGAGCTCAGATAACATGGCATTTCTTAGGCAGGGCTGGGAGGCAGTTCTCCTGGGCTAGACAGTTTACTTTCTCCTGTTGAGCCATTATTTTTTTCCTTATTAAGCAATTAAGGCAGCAGTCCTTTGACCTTAGATAATTAGGGATATTGGAACCAGAATGATGATTAAACCATATCAGTGAAAGAACTTGATAGCAATCAGAATCCCATATAATCCTACAGGGTTTAAGCATTAGTGCTTCCCAAAGAACAGATACCATCATAGGTAAAATTAAAAGTGTCTGCCACTCTTTTTCTGTGATGGTATCGTCGCTTATTTCAATTGCGTGGTTCAATTTGATCTTCAGCCCTGACTTATTTTCATTTACTGTTTTCCCAATCATTCTTGATTCATTTAACCTTTGTTTAAAATCACACGTGCATTAGGGTTTAAAACTTTTATACAATCTTGACACTTTTTAATGGCTTGAATACATGGCAATCACATGTTTTGCTCTAGTTATATTAATTTAAGAAATAGCTTTAGCTATTTTAGCTTTAAAAATATTTACTTTTTCAAATTATTCCTAAAAAAATTCTAAGCAAGTAAGTAACAATGAACACCTTTCTGAGACTATCAAATGTGAGAGGAAGCAAAAAATTCTATCTACTTATAAAGTTGTTTGTCCACTTCAAATATTTATATGCAATGTGGCAGTTCATTCTCTTAAGATGATTCACCTCAGTGAATAATTTAACAACTTTAGATTTGTTTATCTTTCCTATACTGCTTAAATATAATGATAGATGTGAGTAGGTATTAAATATGCCATTTCAATTCAGTTTACAAGCTTACAGTGGACTTCCAACTCCCCCCAAAACAAATATTTATATCCTTCTATTGATAGCAATCTTTAAAATGTTTTACACTATAAAACTATATTTAAAAGGTATCTGCGATATGGCCAATTATATAATCAACTTTTTAATATTTAGAATATAAAAATGTCTTTTATCCAACTTCTTTCAGATTTTAATTTAAAAAACATTAATGATTCTCTTGTTTTCATTCCTCATTTTTAGGAGGGGTGAAATGGTATAGGTAGGCTCTGAAGTTTTGCCAGAAGTAAAGCTGAAGTTTTGGAGTGAGTATTCAGACATCTCCTTCTTAGAGTCATTCTGACATATCTTTCCCCCATTCCTGATTTCAGGTGATGATAGATTAAATTCCATGTAGTTTCTTGACCTGACAGAGAGACAGTATGGAGACAAGTGCCATATGGTACCCTGTGGAGATAACAAATGGCTCATTAACTATAGCATATTTTAATTATGGACTCATAGAGTTGGAAGAGATTTTTAAGGGTTTCTAGTTTAACCTTTCATCCAAACCGGGAGCTTTCGTCAACACGCCAGATGAATAGTTATTTAGTCATTGCTTAATCATATGCAGTGCTGAAGATTCCAGAGCTTTTGAGGGAAATCCATTTCATTTGGCATTAGCAGAATTATGAGAAATTTCTTCTTCATATCTATCTAACAGATGCTCCAAACCCACTGTCATTGAGTCAATTCTGACTAATAGCAACCCTGTGGGGCAGAGTAGAACTGTCCTATAGGGCTTCTGAAGCTATAAATCTTCACAGAAGCAGACTGCCACATTTTTCTCCCGTGGAGCAGCTGCTGGGTTTGAACCACGGACCTTTCCATTAGCAGCCAGTGTTTTAACCACTGTGTCACCAGGACTCCAGAGAATCATAATCAGGACAAAATAAATGGCAATAAAATCAGATGACAAGGGGAAAGGCAGAAATATAGAAAATGTATGCACCGTGGTGGTTTCTATGCTTCATTTTTAATTTGAATTCAGTTGTTAGCTGCTGTCGAGTCAGCCCCCAAATCATGGCAATCCCATGAGCAACAGAAAAAATATTCTCAGTCCTGCATCATCCCTATGATCGGTTGCTGATCTGACTGTTGTGACTTATAGGGTTTTCACTGGCTGATTTTCAGAAGGAGATCATCAGGCCTTTCCTCCTAGTCTGTCTTATTCTGGGAGATTTGCTGAATACTGTCCAGCATCTTAGTAATCGCATGTCTCTGCTACAAGTGGTAGCTGTGTATAAGGTGTGTCCTTGATTGAATTATGTCACCCCCACAATATATGTCACCTCGGCTAGTCCATGACTGCCAATGTAATGTAGTTTTCCTCCATTTTGTGATCTGATGTAATTGTCCTATAGGTTGTAAATCCTAGCCTCTATGCCTGTGGTTCCCCCACGTGTGTATCAGTTTGTCATACTGTGGGGGCTTGAATGTTGCTGTGATGCTAGAAGCTATGCCACTGGTATTCAGGGTCACCCATGATGGACAGGTTTCAGCTGAGCTTCCTGACTGCGACAGACTAGGAAGAAGGACCCAGCAGTCTGCTTCTGAAAAGAAATAGCCAGTGAAAACTTTATGAATAGCAGCAGAACATTGTCTGATATAGTGCTGGAAGATGAGCTCCCCAGGTTGAAAGGCACTCAAAAGATGACTGGGGAAGAGCTGCCTTCTCAAAGTATAGTCGACCTTAATAATGTGGATGGAGTCAAGCTTTTGGGACCTACATTTGCTGATGTGGCACGACTCAAAATGAGAAGAAGTAGCTGCAAACATCCATTAATAATTGGAATGTGGAATGTACAAAGTATGAATCTAGGAAAACTGGAAATCGTCAAAAATGAAATGGAATGCATAAACATTGATATCCTAGACATTAGTGGACGAAATGAACTGGTATTGGATATTTTGAATTGGACAATCATATGGTCTACTACACGAGGAATGATAAACTGAAGAGGAATGGCATCACATTCATCATCAAAAAGAACATTTCAAGATCTATCCTGAAGTACAACGCCATCAGTGATAGCACAATATTCATACGCCTACAAGGAAGACCAGTTAATACAAGTGTTATTCAAATTTATGCACCAACCACTAATGCCGAAGATAAAGAAATTGAAGATTTTTACCAACTTCTGTAGTCTGAAATTGATCGAACATATGATCAGGATGCATTGATAATTACTGGTGATTGGAATGTGAAAGGTGGATTTGATGATAGAAATGATGCCAGAGATTGCATGATAGAATTTTGCAACACCAATGACTTCATTGGAAATACCTTTTTTTACCAACATAAATGGCAACATTACATGTGGACCTCACCAGATGAAACACAGAGGAATCAAATCGACTACATCTATGAAAAGAGATGATGGAAAGGCTCAATATCATCAGTCAGAACAAGGCCAGGGGCCAATTGCAGAACAGACCATCAATTACTCATATGCGAGTTCAACTTGAAACTGAAGAAAATTAAAACAAGTCCACAAGAGCCAAAGTAGGACGTTGAGCTTATGCCACCTGAATTTAGAGACCATCTTAAGAATAGATTTGACACGTTGAACACCAGTTACTAAAGACCAAAAGAGTTGTGGAATGACATCAAGGACATCACACATGAAAAAAGCAAGAGGTGATGAAAAAGACAGGAAAGACAGAAAAGACCAACATGAATGTCAGAAGAGACTCTGAAACTTGCTCTTGAATGTTGAGTAGCTAAAGCAAATGGAAGAAATGATGAAGAAAAAGAGCTGAACAGAAGATTTCAAAGGGCAGATAGAGAAGACAAAGTTAGGTATTATAATGATATGTGCAAATACCTGGAGAGAGAAAAGTAAAAGGTAAGAACATGTTTGGCATTTCTCAGTTGAAAGAACTGAAAAAAATTAAAGCCTTAAGTTGCAATATTGTAGAATTCTACAGAGAAAATATTAAATGATGCAGAAAGCGTCAAAAGAAAATGGAAGGAATACACAAAGTCAGTATAGCAAAAAGAATTGGTTGATGTTCAACCATTTTAGGAGGTAGCATATGATCAGGAACCTATAGTACTGAAGGAAGAGCTCCAAGCTGTATTGAAGGTGTTGGCAAAAAGCAAGACTCCAGGAATTGATGGAATACCAACTGAGATGTGTCAACAAATGGATGCAGCACTGCAAGTGCTCACTTACCTATGCCAAGAAATTTGGGAGACAGCTACCTGGCCAACCAGCAGGAGGAATTCCATATTTATGTCTATTCCCAAGAAAGGTGATCCAACAGAATGTGGAAATTATCGAACAATGTCATTAATATCACATATAAGTAAAATTTTGCTGAAGATCATTCAAAAGCTTCTGCAGCAATACAGCAACAGGGAAATGCCAGAAATTCAAGCCAGATGCAGAAGAGGACATGGAATGAGGGATATCATTGCAGGTGTGAGATGGATCTTGGCTGAAAGCAAAGAATATCAGAAAGATGTTTACCTGTGTTTTATTGACTATGCGAAGGCATTCAACTGTGTGGATCATAACAAATTATGGATAACATTGTGAAGAATGGGAATTACAGAGCGTTTAATTGTGCTCATGATGAACCTGTACATAGATCAAGAGGCAGTCATTCAAACAGAACAAGGGGATACTGCGTGGTTTAAAGTCAGGAAAGTTGTGTGTCATGGTTGTATCCTTTGACTATACTTATTCAATCTGTATGATGAGCAAATAATCTGAGAAATTGGACTATATGAAGAAGAACACAACATCAGGATTGGAGGAAAACTCATTAATAACCTGTGATATGTAGATGACACAACCTTGCTTGCTGAAAATGAAGAGGACTTGAAGCACTTACTGATGAAGATCAAAGGCCACAGCCTTCAGTATGTATTACACCTTACATAAAGAAAACAAAAATCTTCACAGTTGGGATAATAAGCAACATCATGATAAACAGAGAAAAGATTGTCATTGTCAAGGATTTCATTTTACTTGGATCCACAATCAACACCCATCGAAGCAGTAGTCAAGAAATCAAAAGACACATTGCATTGGGCAAATCTGCTGCAAAAGAACTCTGTGAAGTATTAAAAAGCAAAGATGTCACCTTAAAGACTAAGGTGCACCTGACCCAAGCCATGGCATTTTCAGTTGCCTCATAGGGGTGTGAAAGTTGGACGATGCATAAGGAAGACTGAAGAATTAACGCCTTTGAATTTTGTGGTGCTGACGAAGACTATTGAATATACCATGGTCTGCCAGTAAAACGAACAAGTCTGTCTTGGAAGAAATATAGCCAGAATGCTTCCTTAGAAGCAAGGATGGCGAGACTGGCTCACATACTTTGGATATGTTATCAAAAGGGATCGGTCCCTGGAGAAAGACATCATGCTTTGGTAAAGTAGAGGGTCAGTGAAAAAGAGGATGGCCCTCAATGGGACGGATTAACAGTGGCTGCAACAATGGCCTCAAGCATAACAACGATCATGGGAATGGTGCAGGAATGGGCAGTGGTCCGTTCTGTTGTACATAGGGTCGCGAAGAGTCGGAATGGACTCAATGGCACCTAACAACATCAACATGCCTGTAGTTTTGATCCTATTTGGGAGTGAGCTGTCCATTATGTTTTTTTGTTGTTATAATTTTATTTATTTATTATTATTATTTTATTGAGCTTTAGATGAAGGTTTACAGAACAAACTAGTTTCTTGTCAGTTAATACACACATTGTTGTATGACATTGGTTAACGACCCCAGGACATGTCAACACTCTTCTCAACCCTGGGTTTCCTATTACCAGCTTTCCTGTTCCCTCCTGCCTTCCAGTCCCTGCCCCAGGGCTGATGTGCCCCTTAGTCTTGTTTTGTTCCATGGGCCTGTTCAATTTTTGGCTGAAGGGTGAACCTCATTACTGAGCTGAAAGGGTGCCCAGGGGCCATACTCTCAGGGTTTCTCTAGTCTCTGTCAGGCCAGCGAGTCTGACCTTTTTTTTTTTGAGTTAGACTTTTGTTCTACATTTTTCTCCAGCTCTGTCCGGGACCCTCTATTGTGATCCCTATCAGAAAAATCAGTGGTAGTAGCTGAGCACCATCTAGTTGTACTGGACCCCATCTGGTGGAGACCGTGGTAGATGTGGTTCATTTGCCCTTTGGACTAATCTTTCCCTTGTGTCTTTAGTTTTCTTCATTCTTGCTTGCTGGTGAAGAGGTGAGACCAGTGGAGTATCCTAGATGACCGCTCAGAGGCTTTTAAGACCCCAGACACTACTCACCAAAGTAGAATGTAGAATATTTTCTTTATAAACTATGTTATGCCAATTGAGCTAGATGTTCCCCGAGTCCGTGTACCCCACAGCCCTCAGCCCAGCAGTTTGGTCCCTCAGGGAGTTTGGATGTGTCTATGGAGCTACCATAACCTTGCCTCTTGTTGGTTGTGCTGGCTTCCCCAGTACTGTGTACTATCTTACCCTTCACCAAAGTTACCACTTATCTATTGTTTTTCCATCCCCATCTCTCCCCTCCCTCATAACCATTAAAGATTGTTTCTTTTTATATGTAAACTTTTTCGTGTGTTTTTACAGTAGTGGTTTCATATAATGTTTGTCCTTTTGTGATTGACTTAATTCACTCAGCATAATGCCCTCTGAATTCACCCATGTTATGAGATGCTGCACAGATTCATCGTTGTTCTTTATGGTTGTGTAATACTCCATTGCATGTATGTACCACAGTTTGTTTCTCCATTCATCTGTTGATGGGCATCTAGGTTGTTTCCATCTTACTGCTATTCTGAACAATGCTGCAAGGAATATGGGTGTACATATATCTATTCTTGTGACGACTCTTATTTTTCTAGGATATATTCCTAGGAGTGGGATTGCTAGATCATGTGGTATTTCTATTTCTAGCTTTCTAAGGAAGTGCCATTAGAAATGGTTGTATCACTTTGCTCTCCCTCCAGCAGTGTATAAGAGTTCTGATCTCCCCGCGGCCTCTCCAACCTTTGTTATTTTCTGTTTTATCGATTCGTGCTAGTAATGCCAGTGTGAGATGGTATTTCATCGTGGTTTTGATTTGCATTTCTCTGATGGCTAGAGGTAGCGAGCATTTCCTCATGTGTCTATTGGCTGCTTGAATGTCTTCTTTGGTGACGTGTTTGTTCATTTACTTTGCCCATTTTTTTAATTGGATTATTTTTGTTTTTGTTGCACAGGTGTTAGATTTTCTTGTAGACTTTAGAGATTAGGCCTTTGTCCAATGTGTAATAACCAATTTTTTTTTTCCCAGTCTGTAAGTTTTCTTTTTACTCTTTTGGTGAAGTCTTTTGATGAACATAAGCGTTTAATTTTTAGAAGATCCCGGTTATCTAGCTTATCCTCTGGAGCCTGTGTGTTGTTGGTTGTGATTTGTATCCTGTTAATGCTGTGTTTTAGGGCCTTAGTGTTGATCTTATTTTTCCTTCTATGAACTCCATGGTTTTTTGCTTTATATTTAGGTCTATGATGCATTTTGAGTTAGTTTTTGTATATGGCGTGAGGTATGGGCCCTGTTTCATTTTCTTGCTGACGGACATCAAGTTTGCCCGCACTATTTTTTAAAAAGACTGTCTTTTCCGCATTTGATGGACTTTGGGCCCTTGTCGAAGATCACGAGACCATAGGTGGATGGATTTACTTCTGGGTTCTCAATTCTGTTCCATTGGTCAATGTATCTGTTGTTGTACCACACCAGGCTGTTTTGACTATTGTAGCTGTATGGTAGGTTCTGAGGTCAGGTAGTGCGTGTCCTCCTACTTTATTCTTCTTCAACAGTGCTTTACTTATCCAGGGCATTCTCCCTTTCCATATAAAGTTGATGGTAAATTTTTCCATTTCTTTAAAGAATGCTCTTGGTATTTGGATCGGCATTGCATTATATTTGTAAATCGCTTTGGGTAGTATTGTCATTTTCACAATGTTGAGTGTACCTATCCATGAGCATGGTATGTTTTTCCATTTACATATATCTCTTTTGGTTTCTTACAGTAGTGTTTTGTAGTTTTCTTTGTATAGGTCTTTTACATCCCTGGTTAGATTTATACCCAAGTAGTGTATTTTCTTCAGGGCTGTTATAAATGGTATTGTTTTCCTGATTTTCTTTTCATTGCTCTCTTTATTTCATGTATAGAAATCCAACTGAATTTTGTATGTTTATCTTGTTTCCTGCTGCACTGCTGAATCTTTCTATTAGTTCCAGTAGTTTCTTTGAGGAGCCTTTTAGGTTTTCTAAGTATAGTATCATATCATCCACAAATAGGGACAGGTTAACTTCTTCATTACAAATTTGGATGCCCTTTATTTCTGTTTCTTTCCTTATTGCTCTAGCTAGAACTTCCAACACAATGTTAAATAGGAGTTGTGATAAAGGGCTTCCTTGTCTTGTTCCTTTCCTCAAAGGGAACATTTTCATTCTCTCTTCATTAAGAATGGTGTTGGCCCTTGGTTTTGCATAGATGCCCTTTATTACAATGAGAAATTTCCCTTCTATATCTATTTTGGAAACCCTGGTGGCATGATGGTTAAGAGCTATGGCTGCTGACTAAAGGGTGAGGAGTTCAAATCTACCAGGCACTCCTTGGAAACTCTGTGGGGCAGTTCTACTCTGTCCTGTAGGGTTGCTATGAGTCAGAATCAACTTGATGGCAACAGGTTTGGTTTTTTTATAACTATTTCATTGAGAATTTTTTTAATCAAGAATGGATATTGGACTTTGTTGAATGCCTTTTTTGCACTGATTGAGATGATCATGTGATCCCTTTCTTTTTATTTATGTGGCGGATTATGTTGATTGATTTTCTAATGTTGAACCATCCTTGTATACCTGTTATGAATCCTACTTGGCCATGGTTTATTACGTTTTTGATATGATGCTGAATTCTATTGGCTAGAATTTTGTTAAGAATTTTTGCATCTATATTCATGACAGATATTAGTCTGTAATTTTGTTTTTATTGTGGTGTCTTTTCCTGGTTTTGCTATTAGGGTTATGCTGGCTTCATAGAATGAATTCGGAAGTATTGCTTCTTTTTCTGTGTTCTGAAATAGTTTGAGTAGTACTGGTGTAAGTTCTTCTCTAGATGTTTGGTAGAATTCTTCCAGTGAAGCCATCTGGGACAGGGCCTTTTTTGGTTGGCAGTTTTTTTTTTTTTTTTAAATCACATTTTCAATCTCTTGTTATGGGTCTGTTCAGATTTTCAATGTCATTTTGTGTTAATTTGGGTAGAAAGTGTGTCTCTAGAAATTTGCCTATTTAGTCTAGGTTTTCAAATTTGTTGCGGTATAGTTTTTCATAATACTCTGTTATGGTCCTTTTTATTTCTGTTGGGTCTATTGTAATGTCCCCCATTTCATTCCTTATTTGGATTATTTGCATGCTCTCTTGTTTTTCTTTGTCCTTTTGGCCAGTGGTTTGTCAATTTTGTTGTTCTTTTCAAAGAACCAACTTCTGGTTTTGTTGATTGTTTCCATTTGTTTTTCTATTTTCTATTTCATTTATTTCTCCTCTGATCTTTATTATTTCCTTTCTTTGGGTGGCTGTGGGCTTCTTTTGCTGTCCTCTATTTGTCTAAGTTGTGTGGCTAATGTTATGATTTTTGTCCCTTCTGTCTTGATGTGTGCACCTGTTGCTATAAATTGACCTCTGAGGACTGCCTTTGCTGTGTCCCAAAGGTTTTGGTATGGTGTGTTTTCATTCTATTTGCTTCTAGGAATTTTTTCATTCCATCTCTGATTTCTTCTATTACCCAGTGGTTTTTATGCAGGGTGTTATTCAGTTTCCATGTAATTGATTTTTTTTTCCTTACTCTTCTGGTTGTTAATTTCTACTCCGATGGTGTTGTGGTCAGAGAAGATACTTTCATTACCTCAATGTTTTGGATTTTGTTGAGGGTTGCTTTGTGGCCTAAGATGCGGTCTATTCTGGAGAATGTTCCATGTATGTTGGAAACAAATGTGTAATTTGCAGCTGTTGGGTGGCCCATGCAAGCCCATTGCCATTGAGTCGATTCTGAGTCAGAGTGACCCTATAGGATGGAGTAGAACTGCCCCATACAGTTTCCAAGAAGTTCCTGGTGGATTCGAACTGCCGACCTTTTGGGTGGAATGTTGTATAAATGTCTATGAGGTCACGTTGGCTGATTGTGCTCTTTAGCTCTTCTGTATGTTTGTTGAGTTTCTTTCTAGATGTTCTGTCCTTTACCAAGAGTGGCGTGTTGAAGTCTCCTACTATTATTGTGAAACTGTCAATTTGCCTTTTCAGTGCTGTTATAGTTTATTTTATATGCTTAGGAACCCTGTCATAAGGTGCGTAGATGTTTATTATGGTTAAGTCTTCATGATGAATCATCCTTTTAGTCATTATATAGTGTCCTTCTTTGTCTTTTATGGTGGATTTTGTTTTAAAGTCTATTTTACCTGAAATTAGTATTGCCACTCCTGCTCTATCTTGGTAGTTACTTGCTTGGCATATTTTTTTCCATCCTTTGATTTTTAATAAGTTTACATCATCTTTGTTTCTAAAATGTGTCTCTTGTAGACAGCATATTCATGGATCCTGTTTTTTTAATACATTCTGTCACTCTCTGTTTTTTATGGGTGCATTTAGGCCATTTAGGTTCAGTGTAATTATTGATAGACGTCAGGTTATTGCTGTCATTTTGTAGTGCTTTTTTTGTGGTGCTAACATTTTCTTTGTTCTTCTTACTTTCCTGTGGTGAGTTCCTTTTTTTCTGTGGATTTCTTTTTCATTTCTTTTGTTTTTGTAGATTCTGTTTTTACTGAGACTTTTTGTTTTTCTTCTTTATTTTGATGAGCAGGTTTGTTAACTTTCTTTGTGAAATTTACCCTTATCTTCCTAGGTTTGAAACAGTCTATTATTACTTGGTATTGCCTTGCCTTCCTCTCCATTACAAAGTTCTATACCTATACTGTTTATTACCTCTTTTATTGTTCTGAAGTTGTTATTTACTGATTAACTTTTCTGGTTCCCTTTTGCAATTCTTTTGGTTTTGGATAGTCCTTGAGGGTTCATTTCCTAGGTTGGTATCTGGCTTGTACAATCTTGTGTTGTACATTCAGGCTGTGGTCTGATGTTGTTTGTTCTCAGATTGAAGGGTCCCTTTTAATAATTCTTGTAAGTTTGGTTTGTTTTTTACATGTTCCCTTAATTCTGTTTACCTTGAAATATCCTAATTTCACCATCATATTTGAACAGGAGTTTTGCAGAATATATTATTCATGGTTTGCAATTTATTCTTTCAAGGTTTTATATATGTCATCCCATTGTCTTTTTGGCTGCATGGTTTCTGCCGAATAATCAGAGCTCAGTCTTATTGTTTCTCCTCTGTATGTGACTTTTTGTTTTTCTCAAGCTGCTCTCAGGATTTTTTCTTTTATTTGGTTTTAGTGAGTGTGATTATGATACGCCTTGGTGTATTTCTTTTGGGTTCTATCCTATATGGGGTTTGTTGAGCTTGGATGGTCAGCTTTTCATCATTCATGTTATTAGGGAAGTTTTCTGTCAGCAATTCTTCAATGATCCTCTCTGTGTTTTCTATTTTCTAACCCTGTTCTGGATCTCTGATCACTCGTGAATTTTTGCTTTTGATTGTATCCCACATAATTCTCAGGATTTCTTCATTTTTCTTTGTTCTTTTTTCTGATTTTTCCTTAAACAGCATTGTATGCAAGTGTTTGTCTTCAATTTCACTGCTTCTGTCTTCCATCATTTCAAACCTGCCCCTCAACCCTTCTATGATACTGTCCATTTCTGAAATCTTGTGTTTTATCTCTTAGATTTCTAATTGTTGTTTTTGTATGCTTTCTAGTTGTGAATTTATTTTGGCATTTTTTTCTGTACTTTTTTCTTGAATTAGTCCATTTTTTGTTTGTATTTTCCATTAATTTGTCTGCCTTTTCCACAAATTTGTCTATTTTTTCCTCATTTTTGTCTTTTTGCTTCAACTCTTGGATTGCTCTGAGTATTACATATTTGAATCCTCTGTCAGGTAGTTCTAGTGTCTTTTCTTGTACTAGAAAGTCATCTGGTGTTTTATTTTGGTTGCCTACTGGAACCATCCTGTCCTTCTTTTTATATGTTTTGATATTGTCTGCTGTCTTTGGGACATTCAGTAGTTATTTTCTTTGTTTCTTGATTGTATATTTGTTTTGTCTTGCATTTTTGTTTTATAGGTTATGTCTGATCAGGCAGGCTTTGTGTTCTTTGTTATTTGCCCATCTGTAGTCACAATACTTTTCACCTCATTGTCCAATGGGTGGGGTCAGTCACTCAGTTATGGTGCAGCAGGACAGATCCAGCTGAAGGGGAGGGCCTGGAATGGGTTGTTTGTGGCACATACTAGGGCTGACAGGATGGGCCAGGAATTGGTGCTGGGCAGGTTCTGGTAGGCCGTGCCTGTGCTGCATGGGAGTGTGATGTTCAGGACATGGTGCAGGTAGGCAGGAAAGAGGGACGATATTGTGATGTGTGGAGCTAAGGGGTATGGAAAAGAAGAGTGGAAAGAGAGAGAAACAGGGATGAAACCAACCAAACAAAGGAAAAAAGAAAGAGTGCTAGAGTGCTAAGAGAGATGACATTGGAGTGGAGAAATAAGAAACTGAGCAATGGAGAAAAGAAAAAAAAAAAAGGAAAAAAATAACTAGATAAAAATTTGGAAATAAACAAAAAAGAAAAGCCCCCAGGAGTCCCATTGGTGGGGCTGCAGAGACATGGGAAATGACTCCCAGTCTCCACAGTATAGCCTGCTTAGAAGGGGTATAGACGTCACACGGCACCAGCTATTCAGGAGACAGGAAAAGAAGGTAAGTATAGACAGACAAGAACTGAGAAATGAAGAAAGGTAGAAAGGGGAAAGCAAGAAAAAAGAAGAAAAAAAAGAAATGCCTCAGGAAGCTGTGCAGATTGAAGGAGTGGCTCCTAAGTCGTGCAGTGCGGGCTGGCTAGAAGAGGCTCCCAAACCACAAAAAGGAAAAGAAAACAAACAAACAGAACAAAACAAAACAAAAAAGAAAAAAAAAAAAACCAGAGATTCCATCAGCCCGGTGCTGTGGGCCGGGGGAGTGGTTCCCCAGTGAAGCAGGACTTCACAGCCTTTCAAGAAGAAGTAAAGATGGCACAGGGTGCCAGGTGTTTAAGAGAAAGGAGGGAGAGGTACTTGGAGGCTCAGAGAAACCAAAAGAAATGGAAAGAAGCAACACCAACTTAGGGGGCTGGCCAGTGTGGGTGGGGTGAATCCAAGCAGCCTGAGGCCAAAGCAATTCCTTCTGGCCAAGAGACTGTGGCTGATGGGAAACAGAGGAAGCCAAATGTGGGAAGGGAGAAAGGGTGGGTGTTAGGAAAGCATATATTGCTTGTTACTGGGTGCTGTGTCTCCTGCTGGGAACTTTGTGAAGCTGCTTTCATGTACTCCCTGTCCGCTGATCTCTGATTTGAGTGGGGTGAATCCAAGTGGCACGGATGCTGTACTTCTCAGTTGGCTGAGCCACCGCAGCCAGCCAGGAAGCTCGGAGGAAGAGCAGCAAGGAGAGGATGGGGGCTGGGGAAGCATTATCACTGGTTATTGGGTGCTCTGTTTCATGCTGGGAGCTCCATGAAGCTGCTTTCCTGTGCTCCCTTTCTGTGATCCCCAACAGGAGTCCGAGATGGTGGATCTGTGCTGCATTAGCTGATAGCAGTGCTCTGCATGTATTTCTCCTCGCTGTTTGTCCTCTATCAGTTTCTTATTCCATTCAGTGTTTGGTTGAGTTCTTTATCTCTTCATTTGACACTTCAGGTTCCAGGAATGACATTTTTCTCTGTTTTACTTAGTTTTTCGGGACTTTGCTTGGAGGGACAGCCTGGTGCTTCTGTCTATGGTATCATGTTCAACAAAAGTCCTGTCCATTATGTTAATGATGCAGAACACAATCTGCAAGATTAGGATGTATCTTGAGTCAATCTTTTTTGAAACATAAAAATTGAAGTGAGCAGAGATGAGAGGGACCTCCTACCACCCAGAAAGAAGAGCCAGGATGGAGTGTATCCTTTGAATCTGGGGTCCCTGCACTGAGAAATTGCTAGACCCAGGGAAAGATTGATGACAAGGACCTTCTTCCAGAGCTGACAGAGACAGAAAATCTTCCCCTGGAGCTGGAGCCCTGAATTCGGTCTTCTAGCCTATTTAGACTGTGAGAGAATAAATTTCTGTTTGTTAAAGCCATCCACTGGTGGTATTTCTGTTATAGCACCACTAGGTAACAAATTGTGTTGGCTGGAAATGGAACCCTGGTCTCCTCCATGGAGAATTCTATCAATGAACCAACAATGCATTCTATACCTTCTAGTAATCAAAAGGAAAGGAGCTGATGTGGTCACTTAAGACAGTTTTTCATTGTAACCTAAGGTTTTTTGCTGATTTAAGTTCTGAAAGAATATTTTTTGTTGTGATTCATATGTAGCTCTGGTGATGTAGTAGCTCAGAGCTATGGCTGCTAACCAAAAGGTGGACAGTTAGAATCTACCAGCTACTCCCTGGAAACCCTATGTGACATTTCTACTCTATTCTATAGAGTTGCTGTGACTTGGAATCAACTCGATGCCAACGGGTTTTGTATGAAGCTCACAGTATTATAACAGTTCCTGCCTTCAATAAAAAGTCCTTCAACAAAGGTGGCATCATTATTACTATGGCATTTGTGTCTACAGTTTTCACAACTTCTGATACATTCAGGGTGTGAAAAACCTGGAATGTGTCATTCATTTCAATGTGAATTAGAAAAAATGGACAGTGGACTGACTATTCATTTAATGAATCTTTTCAGGCCGTATGATATCTCACGCTGCAGGCTGTAAGGATGCTGAAATTCAGCAGGACAAGCCATGTCTGGAAATAGGCTTGGCCATCTTTGAAAGACTCAGTAAGGTGTTATCAGCTACTGAGATCTTTCCTTCTCTTAGGAATGGTAACAATAGGATTCCTGCAGTTTGCCACAGCTTATATATCTTCATTAGTACAGCACCAAGTGTGGGTTGCTACACCTTCAGAAGCCTCGATACTTTTATAAGGATGAAAATGGTAATTCCAGAAGTTCATTTTAGCTCTATCAAATTATACATTATTTTGTTCTCAGTTTATTTTTATCCTTACCTTGAAGTCAAAGGATTAAACTAAAATAGCTGAAAAGTGGCAAAAATACTTTTTAAGGTAAAACATTTCTTTGTCAGCCTATTCATTTAGGCATAGTGGTTAAGAGCTATGGCTGCTAACCAAAAGGTTGGCAGTTTAAATCCACCAGATGCTCCTTGGAAACACTATGAGGGAGTTCAACTCTGTCCTTTAGGGTCATTATGAGTCAGAATTGACTTGACAGCAGTGGTTGTTATCTATTCATTAGAGCTTCTTTATTCATGAAATGGTTAATTTTGATTGATAGGTAATGCAATCATTTAACAACAACTTGACTGTGTGTTACTAGTAATGCTGCAAATAGGCATCATTCTAAAGGTAAATCCTATTCTCTATAACAACAGTTGTTTATTAGGTAACAATTTAAGTTACACTCCCTTTTTTTTTTTCCTTAAAGACAGTAAAATGAAAATTGTTTGATAGAAAATCCTTTTGTGTCCAAAGGGTGTTGAAAATCTCAAAACAGTTTTGCATAAAATAGAAAAAAAGACAAGATACTCATCCAAGCCTGTGGTGGTTGGGGTTGTGTGTCAACTTGGCTGGGCCACGATCCTTAGTGATTTGATAGTCATATGATGGTGTGATCACTACTATGATGAGATTTGATATGTAATCACCTCCATGACAATATCTGGTGTGAGCAGTCAGTAAATTGAGAGGGAGTTTCCTTCAGCGTGTGGCCTGCATTTAATATAAGGGGATATTCTGGCAAGGCTTGTGGGCTTTTGCTTGTTCTGGATCCTGCAGCTGGCTCCTGTTCATCTGATTTCTGCTTCTTGGGACTTGAGCTAGCAGCTTATCTGTGGTCTTACCTGCTGATCCTTGGGATGTGTTGATCTTCACAGTCTGTAAACAAGAGCCCTGCTCTCTGACCTGCCAATCTTGGGTTTGCCAGCCCCTGTGGCTACCTCTGTCAGGAGAAGCCTGACCCATGGACTTGGGACACTCTAGCCTCTACAACCACATGAGCCATTTCTTTGATATAAATCTCTCTCCCTATATATTTTTACACGCTTTACTGGTTTTGCTCCTCCAAAGAACCAAGCCTAAGACACAGCCAAACATAATCACTTTTTAGAATATATAATATTAAGTTATTTCGCTGCTTTTATCATTGAGCCCCGATGGTACAGTGATTAAGAGCTTTGGCTGCTAACCAAAAAGGTTGGCAGTTTGAATCCACCAGCCGCTCCTTTGAAACCTTATGGGGCAGTTCTACTCTGTCCTATAGGGTTGCTATGAGTCAGCATTGATGGACTTATCATTGAAGAAATTGTAAGTAATTCATTAGAAATAAGTATGTTAATTAGAAATTTAGTTTGGTTGAAGTTTATAAGAACATTGTCATTTTCCTCTCTGTACTTGTGAAGATGGCCTACACCAACATAAAAAAGTAATAGGATAACTACATGGTTAATGCCTCAATAGAGACAAATTAGAACATTTAGCCTCCAAAGGAAATTGTTCAGTTCGAATTATCTGGTTTGTCTCTAATTTTTATCTGTCTCCTTTTCATCTGGTCTTTTCACATGCCTTTTTTTCAGGCTAAAGGTAATGAGCCCTGACTGTGTTTTTTAACATTTTTGCTCAAGTAGGGAAATAAGTACCTAGAGAAACACTTTCTCATGTTTGTAGTGTTTATTATTACGTGTCTAACACTGAGTTTTGCAAATGTAAGTATATTTAAGTGGTTACCTTTATAAGTCTTGGCTGTTCAAACAATTGTAAAATGGTACAGCTGCATAATATTAATTATTCATGCTGATGTTAAGTCATAACAGGACAGATTCTGCAGCCATTTGTCTGCCACAAGAAGCTTTGCTAATGTGATTCAAAAAGGGTTCTGGGGATCGGAGGTTGGAAGGCAGGATTAAGTACTGGGAGGGGCATTTCTGATTATGAAGTCCCTGGTGTGGAGGGGTAAGCAGGTAGGTATTAACCAGAGTTCTATATTCTTAGCATCTTCTTCCTTTCTGGAATTCCCACTGTGGAGAGGGTATGTCCCCTTAGAAATCAGACTGAAGTTCCTCACATCCGTGATGGCTTTGAGGCTCTGAGATGAAGTGCCTGAGCTTCCTGGTGCAATGCAGACACACAGAGCATTAGTAAGTAAAATGTAGTTTTATATCTGGCAAAAAAAAAATTAAGGGTGTGAAATTTTCAAATCCCTACAGGTATTACATGGTTTTGGACTTTTGATCCATAAAAAGGAAAAAGGAATAAATTTATTTTTACAAAAGTCTTTAAATTTTTTTTTTTCTATTTTTTCTAGCATCCTTAGCTTCAAGCAGAGAATGCTGTGAACAGGCAGTGAATTAGATGCTTTTAAGAAGAAACATATAGTGCACAAGAGCACAATCAAAGCTGTGATAGATAAGTTCAGATCAGTCTAGTGCTCTTGGTTTATTGGTCCCTGAGGGACTGCCTGCAAAGTACCACAGGAAAGATATTTTTAGGCTGTAGGCAGTTGAAGTGGTATAGTGAGATCACTTATTATTCTTTAAACAGTATTGCCTGCTATTGTGTGTGTGTTTTAGAATCCAATTTATCTTACTTTCTTCTGCTAGTATAGGATATAAGGTCACATTCATAAATACAATCAAAGAGCACCATAACAAAAGGTGATAAAAAGCCACTAGAAGTAGTAAATCTTTGGCCAATTGCATAACTATAAATTACACTGAAGTCCACTATTGAGCTAATAAAATGTGTGCATGTGTTTGTGTGTTTTATTGTGTTTCTCTGCTCAGGAAATATTATCACAGGGTAACAGGTCCTTGCATGATTTGAAAACAGTATATAGAGAAGTCATTAGTTTGATTATGGGCAAGAGCATATTTTCTTTGGCTTAATTTTTTCTGGTTCATTAACATGCTATTCTGGAGGAAATGTAGATTTCTAGGGGAATCTGAACATCTATGCTATTATACTGCATTATCAAGGAGTTTTTAATATTCTACAGGAAAAAACAAAGCTGTTCAAACTCAAGATTAGATGCATGTACTCTGGTACATACCAGAATAGTGTGTGTGTGCATGTGTGTGTATGCATTTTTGTGGGAAATTCTGTATCCAGTGTGAGGAAACATCATGGGACTCCATTATAATTTTCTTATATAGTGTATTTTCTTGCCAATGTAATGGTTAGCTTCTAGAAAGCTGTGTGAGCTCTCAGATCTAGGAGGTGCCTATCAAGTGCCTCTGTGTATGGTAAGTGGGAAACTTGCCACAAAGATCTAAAATCAAAGGCTACTAAAATTATTTGATGAGAATAACTCAGATATTAAGGCACTTCACACAAAATGAAGACTGCATAGCCTGTACTTGTATGTCCATCACCTAGACAGCAGGCAATTATTTATATATGTTTGGCATAAAGTTTAGCAACGTCTAGGACGTGATAGACCATCAAGAGCAAAACTCAAAAACCCAGGTGTCTGAAGAGTGCCCCACTTAATATTTCTATTCAGATTTAGAGATTATACTATCAGTTATACCTACAAAAAACCAAATGCTCAAATATTTAACTGTTGCAAAACAGGGAGTAATGTGAGAAAGTGGCAGCAGTCATACCCAAGCCAACTATGAAATGAATTGAAGATTCTAATACATGATATTACTAACTTTGTTTCAGTTTCTTGGGAAATGATACCATTCACCCTAACCTTAAAGTGGAAACGCCGACTGACTTTATAAATTATATAGCCAAAATTTTTCCAGCATGAAGATATATGTATACATTTCATTTCACAATATTTGAAAATGCCACGTAATTCAGACTCTACCACCATAACTATCTGTAAAGAGAAAAATAGAAAGTTGATAGTCGTGGCTAACTGTTGCTATCCATTTCATGCTAGTGTTGTACATATTCCTTCTGCATTTAATACAGAGCAACACGCTCAACCACATGGCCAGCAAATCACAGCACAGCTCTGGGTACACTGTGGAACAAGAGACACTGAATTCCAGCCGGGGAGATCTGAGGGAAAGACAACAGCATGGTGCCCCTTCTGTAGAATTAATCAATCTTATGAGTGTATGGGCTGCTATCTGTAACTGACTACTAGCTTTTACTAACATTTGACTGCCCAGAGAAGTTAACACAGTTCATGAGAATAATGTTATATGAGTAACTGTTTCGGGTAACGATGCATTTGTCATCTCCATTAGTGTGAGTTTGTGTGGTTGGTATGGTTTTATTTGATCTTTTTTTTTTTTTTTAATGGAGTTCAGTTTAACATTGTAACAAACCCTTTAAGACCAAGTGTCTGATTACTTATCTCCTGAATTTTGGCAGCCTTAACAATCACTTATTAAACACCCTAACTCTAATATCCTTTACCCATTGAAGAATGTGAGAGCTTCTATCATATGACAAACTGCACGTTGTGCTTCTACTATACTATGTTTGGAAAAAAAAAAAGTATACTTCTACTTTGTTCATAATTTGTAGATTTCATGTATTCTTAGCTGACAAACTTTGCAAATACTGAACATACACTGTTTATATCACAACTAAGTTTTTTAGCAGAAAGTCTGTTTTTAGCTGTTTGGAGACTTTGCGCCATATGTTGCTTTCTGCAGCGTAACGATGTGATGCACCTTAATGATGAAGTCTGGACTTCTTCCAAAGAAAGAAAGTGATATAATCCTTCTGGTGAACTGTGAAATCCTCTACTGGCAGTGTCTTACCCAGCAGAAAATGAGCATTTTTCACAGACAGATTCCATTAGGGGTCTGAGGGAAAGGGACGTGCTGGGGGATTTAGCGCCAACTTCTGTAGCAGGTTAATTGCCAGCACAAAAGTATTTCTTCAGCTTCTTTTCTTGGTGAGGGAGGGAGGATAAACTTTCCAGTCACATACCCAAAAGCAATTCATATGCTATATTCAGTTGTTCTCAGAGTTAAGACATGCTTTTGCTGGCTTCTATAAACACTCCCTGAAGAGTTAGTGCTGTCCTTGGCAGCATCTTCTTAATTACACAGAAATCGGTATAGGTGACTTGCTTGTGGTCACTATGGTTTCTATTGTTTGGTATGTTTTGATGGAAAAAACCTATGAATATAAGAAACATTAGCTATTTTTTTTTTTAAAGTGTGATATGTTCAAAAGCTTATACATCTACATTTGTAAGGCAGTTTCATGTGGGATAGTAATTTCAAGAAACATTTCCTGTAAAGTTTTTAAGACAGGGCCAAGAATTATACCATGCTGCTTATCAGTGGAAACCCTGGTGGTATAGTGGTTAAGAGCTGCAGCTGCTAACCAAAAGGTCGGCAGTTTGAATCCACCAGGCGCTCCTTGGAAACTCTATGGGGCAGTTATACTCTGTCCTATAGGGTCACTATGAGTTGGAATTGACTTGATGGCAACGGGTTTGTTTTTTTTTTTTTGCTTATCACTATGTTTCCTATGTTGTGGTAATAATGGGATACTGGTATCTGATTTAAATAACCCAAGCATTAATGATGCCAAACAAAAGGCAGCCACAAAGCTCTCACAGCACTGGAGGCCAACTGTTGATGGTGTCCCAGTGCCCATTGGAAACATGATGCTGCAGGGGACCCTTACCAGTATCCCTGGACAATGCTGTTTTCAGCAGAAAAAGAATAATCCTTCTTGGATATATTTCCTTCAAGATTTTATCAGAGTTGAGCAGGAACTAAGAGCTATTGTAAGCCCCAGGGGCAGCCAAAAGCCTTTCACAGATTCTCTGAGTTCTTTTGTAGGCCTGTTGGCCATGTGATAGACAATTACTGACCTTTCTGTGTGCTTTACATCTGGAGGGATGACGGTATTTATTATTTTTCATTCTCATTTCTATTTTTCTGACAACTCACTTTTATAACATCTGTTTATATTTCATTCATATGGTTTTGACTAGAAAAGACATAATTTGAAAGGTTGCTTTCGTCCCCTTCCTCATTATCCATTTATTCCTTTAAATACAGCTTCTTTGATTATTCCTATTTTGATACTCTTCTTTCCTGGGCCAGTGATTGGGAATATAAATGCACCCCAGATGTAGATAGAAGTGGTTTTGAATCCTAACCGGGACGCTTAATGTTGGGCAGCTTACTTACACTGCCAATGTTCAGGGTTTTCATCTTTTGACAAGGGACATTAGTAATATCATCGAGCTATTGCAAAGATTAGATGCAGTAATAATGTGGTAATAATATGCCTGACACTGAATAAACATTTGCTCAGTGGTTATTTTTATTATTGTTCTTTAATAACATGTCTGGTGAACACTTTCAACTGTTAGTATCATTACTCACTCCTTTTCGAAAATCTTCCCCTTTCTTGGTTTTTGATCTCATGCACAGACTTTCCAAATTAAGTGCTGCTCCAAAACCCACATACCTTCTTCTCTCTTTTCCCTCTTTTCATATTATTCCCTCCACCTTTGTGGTCGCCTCCCCCCAGGCACCTTCCCCCATTAGTCTTTTAGATAGATGGTGCAGACTTACGAAGCTCTGGTGCTGCTAACCAGAAGGTCAGAATTAGAACCCACCAGCCACAAATATTAAACCAAAATCAAGTCCCTTGCTTTCCAAGGCTGTAATCCTCATGGGAGCAGATGGCTGCCATATACATGAAGGCCTACTTTTATTACGGTGTATAAACCAGAACGGGGTCATTGTTTGCATGTTTGTTTCTCCACTTGACAGTGAATTCCTTGTGCACTGTATCCCTGAGGTACAGTGTGTAAGGAATATGTAGAGATTTCCCTTGCATGTGCAGAATGTTAGTTGAGCTGATGTGTGAATGCATTCCGTACTAAACTTTGGCAATTCTTCTCTCCCTGAGAGCTTTCCCCAATGTCTTCCATTCCCCAATGTCAAAACTCTTTAAAGTTTTGACTTCTTACCTTTTGCTCTTTCTGTGTACTCTGTGAGCACTCAACCCTATCCATCTCCAAAGCTTCAAATGAAACACACAGGTGAATGATTCCCTAATCTGTATCACTTTCTTTCTCTCTCTTTTGACCCCAGATTGCTGCTTTACATCCGCCTGCTGAACATTTCAGTGTGAATAAAACACACCATCTCAAGCAGTGCCCCCGTCCAAACTCTTCCCCTTTCTCCTATCACTACCATTGATGCAAACACTTTTTCTGTAGCAACACTTTTCTTCCTGTTACCCATTCTTCAAGATTAGAAATAAAAAATGAGGACTTCATATTGTATTTGTGCAGAACTCTGTCACTTACAAATCTCTCTAACATGTATTTCATTTTGCCCTTTAAAACTCCTCCAGTGGTAATGTTATTCCAGATTTTCAAATTTCCAATTTTATAAAACTGCCCTAAGTCTACATAATTTATAACGATAGCAAGAGTGACTGTGTATTCCGTGCCTGCTTTTACTTTCCACAAATTATTTAATCCTTATGGTAATGCTCTAAGGTTGCACTTTTTCATGGAAGGGGTGTTTGAGTTTCGGAGAGGTTAAAGAACTTGAAATAGCCTCTCAATTGAGCTTTCTCTCATTAATTCTTTCCCCCTCCAATCTCGCACTATAGACATTTGTCAGAATCATTTTCCTATAATGACATTATGATGGCACTACTCAAATCATAACATACTTTTAGTGAATACTCATGGCTTGCTAATGGTGCCTGATAATAGTGCAGATTTCCTACTCTGGTATTTAAGGCCCAAGATAAAGTTGTTCCACAACATTTAAAAGTCATCTCATGCATTTAAACACTTATCTTACCCCAGATTCTCCAATGTTCTCTCCTGCATGAGTTTTTACTTATGCCAGTATCTTTGCTTAAAAAAAACTTCCTGATCTCCTGTCAGCTTTTGAGACCTGTCTCTAAAGTACTCTTCACTTAAGAATCTTTAATCCATCAAGCTGATATGATGATTTTCTCCATTGAATTCCTTTATGCTTTGAACTTTCCTAAATTGTGCTTTGGAGAGCCTACCCTGGCTTTTGGTCTTGACTTGTTTTCTTTTTCCTTTCTTATCTTTTTTTTTTTTTCCTTCTTGTCTCCGAATTATCCTCTAAATGTTGCAATTTTTAGTACAATACCTTATAATTTGCATGTTGTTTGGCTAAAGTGTACATATATAAGCCTCAGTTGTATAATTGGCTTAAATCCAGTAAAAATAACTTTAAAAGACTTACTCAATTTATAGAAAATAAAATCCAGAACTTTGGAGTATATATTACCAAAGGTACCTTCAGTCATGGGTATTAAGGGTGTAGTAAAGAATGGGGTCAAATTCCTGCTGGAGGTTAGCCATCAGATTTAGTCAAGGAAGGAGGGGAAAGAACAAAGCATTACTAGAGATGGAAAAAAAAAAAAAAACCTGAAACAAGTATCGCTTTCTCCTTTCTTTTACTATGTATGCTATTTAATGAGAAGATCTATGCAGTAGCCCTCAGCCGGCAGTCACACCAGGATTTTCTCAATATTTCATACAAAGATAGCATCATCTGCATAATGTGAAGAATTCTCACATTCTCAGAAAACTTCTTATGAAATCTACATGAAGTTTTAGTATTTGTCTTTGAAAATGCAAATATCCAAAGGCTCTGGTATCTTCTCAGAAAATACAGGCATTTTTACTCTTTGGTCCTTCATGCTAATATTAATGTAATATCCAGCACGTGAACCTATTAAATAAAGTCACATCAAGTAAAATAAAATATGAAGAATTGACACATTGATATTTATTTTTCTTATTAATGTGAGAGCACATTATCTATCATCTATCTACCTATCTTGTCTGTCTGTCTTCTATCAGCTAATGTCTCTCTTCATTTTTGTGAAACTGTAGTATCTATTTTAATAAACCATATTCTTGCACCGCAGATACTTAACTAAAACACAGATAAGATTGAATTGAAGTGTAATGAATGCTTTCCTCTTTGTTAAAAAGAATGTAATATCTTTTCAAGTTGGCTTTACGTCAAGCCTGTTTTGTTTTTCCAGTTTTGAACCCATCCTTATAAAATCCAACTTCAGTGAGTTTCACAAAACAGCAAAATCGTTTAGAGAAGAGGTGTTCGTGGAAAGTAGTTTTGTTTACGAATCACCCTCCTTCCCAAGTGGGATTGATGTATGGAACTGGTCTTTGAGTTGTACAAATGTGTGAGTAGAATTATCGCTAGCCTGCAGAGTAACACTTGGTAGAGATTAGGGTTCAACTTACTCCATGGATAACATTGGGAAGCAGTAAACACATGTAGTTTTTTTTCCCCTAGGCTCTAGGCAAGTTCTTATCTTGCCTGTACACCACTTTGATATTCTGTGTATGAAATACCTGTCAGTTTTGAAATTAAAGATAAAAGGACAATGGCCTGATTAAGAACAGCTGAACATTTTAATAGCATTGATTCTGGAGCACTGTACCTGGCTGAGGATATCTTTAGGTAATCATGAGCTTTGTATCAGATGCACTGTGAACAGCAATGGGATGCAAAATCCACCTCATAGATCTTCTCAAAGGGTTGCCTTTACAGGGGGACCATACATCTCCACACTGGTCTTCAAAGGGCAGGTGGGAGTTTGGGAGCCTTTTAGCTGCTGCTTTGCCAACCCAACTTCTGACGTAAGCTAGATTTCCTAAATTTATGACTATTTTATTTTATCTAAATGTCTTTTGTGTATATTGTATTTAGGGAAATATTTGTTTTTAGTTCACGAATTTTATATCTATCTGTAATTAGGTTGTGGGCCATAGTCAATTGTTATGTTTACTAGCACACCATGCCTTAATTACAGACATCAGTATGCAAAGATAATGACTAAACGTTCACTGTCCTAGTGAAAAATCAGACTTTTGAAAATATACGATCAAATTAAAGGTATTCACTTGTATTTGAATTCTTAGGGCTTAATATTCATATATCATAGTTATTATAATGAAAGCAGGTGACATTTGCTCAAACAACATAAAGATTAGAGAAGATAGTACAAATATAAACAATCCTGATGATAGAGGTGCTACTTCCTCCCTGTAGTTTGCTTTAACCTTTAGCTTTAGCTGTGCATTGGAAGGCTTGAAACTGCCAGGTAGGGCTGTTCTCTATAAGAAAGGGATCTTCTCTGTGGCACTGGCAGTATCGCCTAAAGGCAACCATACCAGATATCTAGAGTGAAAGTCTGATTGTAAAATAAAATGAAATGCACATATCATTGTTGTTGTTAGGTGCTGTTGAGTTGGTTCCAACTCATAGCAACCCTATGTACAACTGAACGAAACACTGCATGGTCCCGCACCATACTCAAGATTCTTCCAATATTTGAGCCTGTTGTTGCAGCCACTGTGTCAATCCATCTTGCTGAGGGTTTTCCTTTTTCTCACTGACCCTTTGCTTTACCAAGCGTGATGTCTTTCTCCAGGGACTGGTCCTTCCTAATAACATGTCCAAAATATGTGCAATGAAGTCTTGCCATCCTCTCTTGTAAGGAGCATTCTGACTGTACTTATTCCAAGAGATATTTGTTCGTTCTTCTGGCAGTCCATGGTATATTCAATATTCTTTGCTGACACCATAATTCAAAGGCATCAATTATTCTTCAGTCTTCCTTATTCATTGTCCAGCTTTCACATGCATATGAAGTGATTGAAAATACTATTGCTTGGGTCAGGCGCACCTTGGTCCTCAATGTGACATCTTTGCTTTTGAACGCTTTAATGCAACGGTTAAGCATTTGGCTGCAAACCAAAAATATTGGCAGTTAAAATCCACCAGCCACTCCTTGGAAATCCTATAGGGCAGTTCTACTCTGTCCTATAGGCTTGCTATGAGTCAGAATTGACTGGATGGTAACAAGTTTGTTTTTTAGTGTTTTTTGTAGCACATTTGCCCAAAGCAATATGTCATTGGATTTCTTGACTGCTGCTTCCACACATCATTAATATTTATTAAAACAAAAGATTTAGAACAAAAAATAAATAATGAGGTGTTGGTTCAATAATCCTCATTTATGTACTACAATGGGAATATGTAATAAAGGAAGAACAGGAATAAATTTCAAGTGTATTGATACTGTCACTTGAAAAAATAGGAGCCAACAGATAATTATTAAGTTTTAACATCAATAACATGGAAAACATACAGGTTTAATTATAGTTATTTTTTAAAACTTGAAAAATATACAAAAAGGAATTATTTCACAAAAGTCCATAAATAAAAAATTAAAAAAAGAAAACAACAAGAATAAAATAAAATGATATAAATTGATGTAAAAAATATGAGAAAATATGACACATTTGTGTCAATCAATATAAACACTCTAAATGCTTTTATAAGAAACAGGCTTTGAGATTAGGTCAAAATAAAAATTTAAAATCAAAGCTATTAAAACATGTGAAGCTAAAATGATAAGCTTAAAGTGTAGAAAATTGATATGTACCAGTCAAATATAATGCATTAGAATGTATAAGTAATTAATTATTTAACAAATGATATGAAGATAGCTGACTGATGACTTTAAAAATTTATATTTCGTACCAATTATTAAAAAAACAAATCAAAATCTCTGTAGGTTAAATACTGGAGTAGAAGAAAGACTGACTGGAAGTGGAAAGATATTGCAAATATATGTTTGTGGCGAATGACTTTCTGTACTAAACGCAAAAATTGGAAAAGAGACTGCAATTATTGATAGATTGGACTATATATACATATATGTGCACAAGTGTGTAGCATCTATAAATTTCTATGTAAAAAAATAAGAATAAAAGGCAAGATAAGCATAGAAAAATATACTTATATATAACTGACAGTCTTAATCAGATTTTTAATAAAGATCAGTGTGATTTTTTTAAAGAAAACTTTGAATATTTCAGTAGAAAAATAAGGAAAGGAGATTGATACTTCACAACATAAAAATGATATTTAATAAAAAATATGAAAACATATTCTACCAAAGACTATAAAACTATAATGAAGTTTTACCCACATTAAATACCCACATTACATTAGCAAATTTCTGAAATGATATAATATTAGTGTAGTTTGGGGGAAGTAAGCTGTCTTGGAGGTTTATTGTGACTCATGGGTGTTATTTCTGAAAGAATATTTGATCATATGGGTCAATAGTGAGATTATGTAATTTGATCCAGAAGTTCAATTCTGTAAATTAATCTTAATGAGGTTATCATCACTATGGACAAAAATTTACAATTTTTCTTTTCAATGATAATGAATTTATCATTTCAGTGATAATGAGGTTAATGATAACCTCATTAAGATTAATTCCTAGAATTAAATTCATTTACAGAGTTAGTAGTGGCAAACAGGGAGTGATTTGCATGCCTGCCAATAGGGGATTAGTTCAATAAATTCTGATCCATTCGCTTGATAAAGTACTGCACAATTATTAAAAAAATGTTTTGTAGTAATATTTAATTAATTTGAAGTATGTATAGATGGTATATTTAGGTGTTTTCAAAAAGAAAAAAGGCACAGTTGTCAACCTTGGCCTTATTTTGTCAGTATTTTCAAACTATTGGCAATTTTTTCAGCACCATGTGTTGGTGTTCTCAGCTGTGTTGCCTTATGAACTCTAGTTTTGCATAGTGAAAAGGATCAGAAAATACTTTGTGGAGATTTTTAAAGATTTCTTTAGTCCTAGTCCGTAATTATAGATTAATAGGTAAGATAAAAAGAAAAAATACATTTAAAAAAAGTTTAGTTTAATTTCATAAATTTAAGTGCCCACATAGGAGATGAGTAAGTAGGTAACTGGGAAAATTAAACAAACAAAAACGAACAAGACATTTTCCTGGAAGCTCACAAAGAGTTAAAGACATAGAATTTCATTTCAGAGATACCCTGAGATGGATGGTATAATAAGATAATAAACAATACACCACAGAGGAATGGAGAAGTGCTTTATTTTGTCTGTAGGAAGTGATATACGATTTCATCAATTCTGAGTAGCTCACAGTTTTCCCCAGTTTAAGTATGCAGAAGTTGAGATTAAAATTGATGGCATTTTACAATTGCTATCGGCCATGTGGAAGTCAGGACATAATTGACATCCGACTCCACTTGATGATTTCTGGAAAGATCAAGATAGAGCTAGCATCCAAGTTTCTTAGAGTAAATGAAGCTTTGAAGAGTGTGTGAATAGAAATAGTGGAAAAGGACATTGTACTGTGAAAATTTAGAAACTGCAGGTGTTTTCATACATTGTTGAAACAAGAATGGATCTTGGATCGTTTAATTTACTTTTCTCATTTTATAAATGAAGAAACTAAGGCCTGGCATTGTTAAGAGACTCATCCAAAGCCATACAGCAAGTTGGTTGCAGATTCAGGACTAGGATTGTGCTTTGGGGGGAATTGTGATTATTAGACCGTGTGGCAATAGCAGAAGGAACATGACTACGTGAAACAACAGATGACTGTGGGGAACGTGGGTGGCTGAGAGTAACTGAAATTGATAGTTAATTTAACTATGAAAATTTAACTGTCAGTATGGACAATTTGGAAAACCCTTGTGGCGTAGTGGTTAAGTGCCATGGCTGCTAACCAAAAGGTTGGCAGTTCGAATCCACAGGGCACCCCTTGGAAACTCTATGGGGATGTTCTACTCTGTCCTGTAGGGTTGCTATGAGTTGGAATCGACTAGACGGCAATGGGTTTGGCTTTTTTTTTTTTTTTTGTGGACGATTTACCCTAAATACCTTTACTGCCTATTTAGCTAATTGAGATAGAAAATATTTTCCACATGATAGTGGAAAGCTAAGATAAAATTTTGTAAGACTTTTTGTATGAATTTTAAGTCACAATTCACATCAGACTCCTTTTTCTTTAGCTCTGTTACATTAACCATAAACATGATTGACACCTTTTTTTTTTCTTTTTTGGTTGCTGTTTTGAAAGATGGATATGCTACAAAGTTTGAATTTAAGAAGAAGAAAAGAAGAAATTGGAGAGTAAGTTAGAAAAACAAGTCATCTTTAGAACAGTGTAAAACAGGCTTTTCCAATGAGTTATGTACATTGTGCTTACAGGTAAATTTTGGTTATCTCCTAGCTTAATATTCTTTCCAGAAATTAGTGAGAATTAAAATATTTTTAAAAGTATAAAAATGACAGTGACACATGGCTTTGTTTTTAAGACTAGAAACTTAGCAATTCAAAATTTAAGTCTTTCTGAGAGTATAAATTAAAAAATATATGTTTTATTTAGAAATAACAGTGTAGTGAAAACAGCACTGGTGCATTGGTTCAGGTTCTCCAGAGAAGCAGAACCAACAGGAGACACAGATACATAGAGGGAATTTAAGGAATTGGCTCACTTGATTGTGGGGCCTGGCAAGTCTGAAATACGTAGGTCAGGTGACAGACTGGAAACTCTCAGTCTTGTGTCAAAATTGGTAGGCCAGACTAGCTATGTTATACTCTTGAGGCAGAATCCTTCTTCCTTGGGAAACCTCAATTATTACTCTTAAAGCTTTCAACTCATTGAATGAGGCCCACCCACATTATGAAGAGTAATCTACATTGCTTAAGGTCAGCTGACTTAAATGTCAATCGCATGTAAATACCCTTCATAGCAACTTCCGACTTGTGTTTGAGCAAATAACTAGGCTCCATAGTCTAGCTATCGGCACAGCGGTTAAGAGCTCGGCTGCTAACCAAAATATCGGCAGTTGGAATCCACCAGCTGCTCATTGGAAACTCTATGGGGCAGTTCTACTCTGTCCTGTAGAATCGACTGGACGACAATGGGTTTGGTTTTTTTGCAGTCTAGCCAAGTTGACATAGTAAATTAACCATCACAACTGACCTAAAAGTGGGCATTGTGATTTCATCCTGAGTTCTTCTTACCAGTTTTCCAACCTTGGGGAAGTTTTGAAAGTCTCTGTGCTTCAACTACTTCAGTTATAAAATAAATGGTTTCACTACAATTATTATCTCCACAGTGCCAATAGTGTTTGGTTCTATGGTTTAATATAGTAAATCATATTAAATAAAATCAATGCTCTGTTAATAAAATTAATGCAAATCCTTTGAGATTTCTATCAAATTGGCCAATATTTAACTAGTAATATGTTGGTTATTATATAATTTAAACTAGCAGCACTAAAATATTAATTTACTCACACTTCACCTGAGTTTACATTAGAATTAACTCTGTCGGATTAATATTTAGTGATTTGGAAAAACAAAATTATACATTAAAAATGATTTATCAGTAATTTTTTATTAATATCTTCTTCATTAATTTGAGTATGCTTATCACAAAAAAAAAAATTCTTTAAGGAATCCTTGGCTAGCACAAACAGTTAAGTGCTCAACTACTAGCCAAAAGGTTGGCAGTTTTGAACCCACCCAGAGGTGACTCAGAAGACAGATCTGATGATCTGCCTCTGATAGGTCACAGCCTTGAAAGCCCTATCCAACCAAACCCACTGTCATCAAGTTGATTCTGACTTATAGAGACCACATAGGAATTCCAAGGCTACAAATCTCTGTGGAATCATACTGCCACATCTTTCTCCTGTGGAGCTGCTGTTGGTTTGGAACCACCGACCTTTCAGTTAGCAGTCGGTCACTTTAACCACTGTGCCACCAGGGCTCAGAATCGACTCAAAGCAATTAACAACAACAATATATAAAACTAGTTGCTGTTGAGTCAATCCGATCGTTGTAACCCCATGTGTGTCAGAGTAGAGCTGTGCTCCATAGGGCTTTCAATGGCTTATTTTTCAGAAGTAGATTGCCAGGTCTTTCTTTTGAGGTACTTTTGGGTGGATTTGAATCTACAAACTTTTTTGTCAGCAGCCAAGCACGTTAATCATTTTCACTGCCCAGGGACTCCTTTATCCTGATGTCTTAGTTATCTAGTGCTGCTATAACAGAAATACCACAAGAAGATGGCTACAAAAAACAGACGTTTATTCTCTCATAGTCTAGGCTAGAAGTCCAAATTCAGGGTGTCAGCTCCAGGGGTAGACTTTCTCTCTTTGTCAGCTCTGAAAGAAAGTCCTTGTTATCAATCTTCCCCGATCTAGGAGTTTCTCAGTGCATGGACCCTGGGTCCAACGGTCGTGCTCTGCTCCTAGCACTACTTTCTTGGTGGTATGAGGTCCTCCTCTTTCTCTGCTTTTTTATCATTTGTATCTCAAAAGAGATTGACTCAAGATACAGCCTAATCTTGTAGATTGAGTCCTGCCTTATTAACATAACTGCCTCTAATCCTGCTTTGTTAACATCATAGAGGTAGGATTTACCACACATAGGAAAATCACATCAGATGACAAAATGGTAGACAATCACACAATACTGGGAATCATGGCCTGGCCACACTGATGCACATTTTTGGGGGACACAATTCAATCCATAATACCTGAGAAACCAAACCAAACTAAAACCTATTGTTGTTGAGCTGATTCTGAATCATAGTGGCCCCATGTGTTACAGAATAGAACTTCTTCACAGGGTTTTCTTGGCTGTAATCTTTATGGGAGAAGATTGCCAGAACTTTCTTTTATGATACTGCTGCGTATGTTCAAACCACCAACCTTTAGGTTCATGGTTGAGTGCAAACCATTTGTGCCACCTAGGGACTTCTTTATCCTGATGTTGTTGTTGTTAGTTGTAATCAACTCCATTCCAATTCATGGCAACCCATGTGTGCAGACTAGAATAGTGCTCCATAGGCTTTCAAGGCTGTGACATTTTAAAAGCAGGTCATCAGGCCTGTCTCCTGAGGCACCTCTGGGTGGGTTTGAACCACCAACCTTTCGGTTAGCAGTCAAGTGCTTAACTATTTGTGCCACCCAGGGACACCTGATAGGCTTCACTAAAAACTCATCATAATCATAGAAATATTTCAAACACTTGTTGGTTGTTTAATACTAATAAACGTGGGGTATACTTTACAGGAAAACTCAGTGAACATTTTTTACTGTCAGAGAATTATTGAATTTCAGTCAATTGTATGTTGGAGAAAATTTTTCAAAATAAAGATAAGATCTTAAGAGTATTTGACCTTAGCCAGATTCAGTTGTCAAGGCTATTCCTAGAACACCAAATCCTGTACCATCTGTTTACTTAAGAACACTTATATTTGTACTTTCCGAAGCTAGGGTATATATCCAAATTATAGGTTTAAACCATTAAGATGCAAATTAAGAATAATGGGTAGCAAAACCCATCTCTGTGCTACACAGCTGGAAATGAAGTGTTCTGGCTACAATATTTCTGCTGACCCTGACCTTGCAATGTAATTACCATGCAAGTTCAGCTTGAACAGCAGTAATTGGGGGTGAATATTAAGTTTGATCAAGAAAGGTTTCAACCCAGAGAGTCAAGGGCAACAAAAATATCAATAAAAGCTGAAACAAATGCTTCATTGTATGCCTAACAGGTTTTTACACAAGTTGACTAAGCAGGGCAAGAAGTAGGATAAGGAAAGGAGGTGCCAAGGACATGCAAATAGATGTCTTAAAAATTTAGCTAAGAAGAATTCAGGGGATATTTTTAGATTACGTTTTTAAGATTGTCTCAGGGCAGTAGTTTCAGTGGTTCCTTTATAGAATCCTTGATCAAAATGTTCAGTAATGGTCACTGTCACTGAATTGTACATGTAGAAACTGTCGAATTGGTGTATGTTTTGCTGTGTATATTCTCAACAACAACAAAATAAATAAATTTTTCAAAAATTAGCTAATTATAAGGAATTTTACTGTTTTAAAAAACTGGAAGTGAGAGGAAATAGTTATATTCTTCCTTTCCAAGGAAAGCAGGGTAAGGCACCTAAGCCCAGGATTTCCCCCATATTCCAGTACAAAGAGCCATGCTATGGCATGGAGGTAAATGCCTTGCTCTTTATGCTTTAGATTCTAATTTTGTGAGTTCACTCCTATGCAATTATTCACATTTTCTCCAAGGTAAAACCCGATAATTCAGATTCTCAAGGGTGCCAATTAATCACAAATCTTGTCTTCATTAGATTCTAGACCAAGAGAAAATTAGCCAAAAGAGTTGTATGGAAAATACATGATGAAGCTTGTTTAGAGAATGACATTTTAGCCCAAAGACAAAAGGAGTCCTCCTTATGCTCCGCCTACCCCAAGTCTAGGGCCCCACTTCTGCAAAGTGACATTTAGCCAAGCAGCCACCATGAGGGTCCACACCTTGCCTCACACTTTACAAAGCAATAGACAGGGTGAGAACTAGTCTTGGGCTTCCTGGGAGCAGGAGTGGAAAGGAGAACCTGTTTACCAGTGAGTTTTAACTAAAAAGAGCGAGGGATAGTGGAATAAAAGGAGAGAGGGGAGTGAAGAATCTGGGTCACTCAGGATCATTTATTTTTATTCCAATTTTACCTATCCATTCTCATCCCACTGGGAGTAGTAATTGAGAATTGGAGAACAGGGTTAACACCTTTTCTCTAATTCTTCTCTGAGAGGGCTAAATGTCCCTAAACACACACACACAAAAAAAATCCCTATACTGTATTTTATGCAAATAACACCCACCTTCTACATTTGCCAACCGTGCCCTCTCTGCCCCCCTCCCCCAGGTATTTTTGTAAGCATGCTATACTAAATTTTTTTTACAGCAGCTTCAATTTTGCTTTTGAAATTTTAATAATTCCTTTAGTTTTGAGTTTAAAAAATGATGAGAATTTGTCAATATTAAAAAAAAAATTCTGCTTCCTTTAAGATAAAATTGATATTTTGACTTCTTGGACATTGTGTTCACTTGTATACAGAATCAATCTCTCTTTATCAAGGTCTTCGATTTAAATTATTTTCTTTAGCAGAGAGGCTATTTGGTAAGAAATGTTCTTTTGAACCACATAGCCCTGGAATTGGTGCCATTGTGTTAAAACCTCTCTTGTTGTTTAGTACGTTTGAATTGGGATGTAAAAAGATAGCTGTTATTAACTTGGAACTCTTTTTCTCAACTGGAACTCTGCCTGAGGTCAGACAGGCTTTATTTCAAGCCTCTACTTCTTATGCGAGGAGTTTACACACAACCCCTGAGATTTTGAAAGCTGACCATCATGGTTGTGTGCATGGAATTTTGAATCTTTTCTACATCTGTTATTGGTTTGAAAATCCTGACCTGAAGGCACAAAGCGTTTGAATTACAGACCATATGGGACATCTGGAAATTCCTCATTTCCGTTTGGTGGCCCATAACTAAAACCCCATCTCTTGCCTAGTTCATTACTTCACTCACTAATGATTAGTGCCACATCAGGTCTGTTTCAATTCCCCTTTCTGGCTGAATAGTTTTCAATGCCTTTTATTTCCTGCTGTCCTGAACTCTGCTTCCCTTGCTCCCCTCCACTGCATTTGCTATAATGATGAGCCACCCTCCACAAATTATTTTGGTTCAATTAAGTATCCAGGAAGGCCAGACACTAACTGCACTTTATCCCGCTAGTTAAATCACACTTGTGGTCAGCATACCTTGTTCCAAAGAGTACTTGTGGTATTTTCATTCATAAGCCTCAAGTTTATGCACAGTACTATATCAACTTTTGTCTAAAAGATTTTTTTTAACTTTCTAATTTAATACAGAGTCAATTCTCTTGACCTGAGGTTTTTTTTTTTTTTTTTATGTATTTTTAAGAAGATGTTAAGTTACCTTCAGGGAATTTTTATACTTTTATTCTGCTCATTAGCTTTAGCAAGAAGTTCTTAGAAGTTGTTGCATGGGCAGCAGGCAGCTCCTTTAAGATCCTTTTCTTTTTATTCTGGACCTCCTCTCCAACATCCTCCTCAGCCACTTGTCCACTTCCAGCCAAACTTCCAGCTACTGCTTTCCCCAATTAAATATACAAAGTTAACATTGTAGAAAGCAGGGAACAGTTTTGAGGTGGGATCCAGCCATGGGAACAGGGAAGAAGGTTAGTTATAATCCACACAGTCAAATGCCTTTGCATAGTCAATAAAACACAGGTAAGCATTTTTCTGGTATTGTCTGCTTACAGCCAAATCCATCTGACATCAGCAATGATATCCCTGGTTCCACGCCCTCTTCTGGATCCAGCTTGAATTTCTAATATTTCTCCATTGATGTACTGCTGCAACCGTTTTTGAATAATTTCAGCAAAATTTTACTTGCACGTGATATTAATGATATTGTTTGATGATTTCTACATTTTATTGTATCACCTTTCTTTGGAATGGGCACAAATATGGATTTGTTCCAGTCAGTTGGCCAGGTAGCTATCTTCTAAATTTCTTGGCATAGATGAATAAGCACTTCCAGTGCTGCATCTGTTTGTTGAAACATCTCAATTGGTATTCTGTCATTTCCTGGAGCCTTGTTTTTTGCCAGTGCCTTCAGTGCAGCTTGGATTTATTTCTTTAGTACCATCAGCTCTTGTTCATATGCTACCTCCTGAAATGGTTGAATGTAGACCAATTCTTTTTGTTATAGTGACTCTGTGTATTCCTTCCATCTCCTTTTGATGCTTCCTGCGTTGTTCAATATTTTGTCCATAAAATCCTTCAGTACTGAAACTTGAAGCTTGATTTTTTTTTTTCAGATCTTTCAGCTTGAGAAATGCTGAATGTGTTCTTCTATTTTGGTTTTCTAACTCCAGGTTTGCACATTTCATTATAATACTTTGTCTTTTCTAGCCACCCTTTAAAATTTTCTGTTCAGCTCCTTTACTTCATCATTTCTTCCATTCACTTTAGGTACTCTTCAGTTAAGAGCAAGTATCAGAGTCTCTTCTGACACCCATTTTGATCTTTTCTTTCTTTCCATTTTTTTTTTTTGCTTTATTCATATGTGGTGTCCTTGATGTCATTCCACAACTTGTCTAGTCTGGTCATTAGTATTCAAATGAGTCAAATATATTCTTGAGATTATTTCTAAATTCAGGTGAAATATGCTCAAGGTTGTACTTAGGTTTTCATGGACTTGTTTTAATTTTCTTTAGCTTCAAGTTGAACTTGCATCTGAGCAATTGACGGTCTGTTCCACAGTTGGCCCTGTCCTTGTTCTAACTGATGAAATTGGGCTTTTCCATCACCTCTTTCCACAGATGTAGTGGATTTGATTCCTGTGTTTCCCATTCGGTGAGATCAACATGTATATAGTCATCACTTATGTTGTTGAAAAAGGGTATTTGCAGTGAATAAGTCATTGGTCTTTCAAAATTCTGTCATAGGATCTCAGGCATCATTTATACCACCAAGACCATATTTTCTATCTACAGATTCTTCTTGTTTCCAACATTTGCATTCCAAAAACCAGTAATTGTCAATGCATCTTGATTGCATGTTTGATCAATTTCAGACAACAGAAGTTAGTAAAAATCTACAATTTCCTCATCGTTGGCATTAGTGGTTGGTGTGTAAATTTGAACGATAGTTTGTAGCCTTCCTTGTAGTTGTATGGATATTCTTCTATCACTGGCAGCATCATACTTCAGTATAGATCTTGAGATGTTCTTTTTGACAATGAATGTGATGCCTTTCCTCTTCAATCTGTCATTCGTGACATAGTAGACCATATGATTACCTGATTCAAAATGGCTGATACCAGTCCATTTCAGCTCACTAATGCCTAGGATATTGATCTTTATGTGTTCCATTTCATTTTTGTCAACTTCCAACTTTCCTACATACTTCGTACATTCCACGTTCCGATTATTAATGGATGTTTGCAGCTGTTTCTTCTCATTTTGAGTCATGCCACATCAGCAAATGAAGGTCCCGAAAGCTTGACTCCATTCAGGTCATTAAGGTCGACTCTGCTTTGAGGAGGCAGCTCTTCCCCAGTCATCTTTTGAGTGCCCACCAACCTAAGAGCCTCATCTTCTGGCATTATTATCACTCAATGTTTGGCTGCTATTCATAAGGTTTTCACTGGCCAATTTTTTCTGAAGTAGACTGCTAGGTCCTTCTTCCTAGTCTGTCTTAGTCTGAAAGCTCCGCTAAAACCTGTCCACCATGGGTAACCCTTGCTGGTATTTGAAATACCAGTGGCACTGCTTCCATTATCACAGCAACACTCAAGCCACCACAATATGACAAACTGACAGATGCATGGTTGTTGGGAGAGTTAATGGCCCTAAATTATGGGTAGGTAAGAAGATTTTTTTTTTTTAAGAAGATGGAGGAAGGAAGTGCATACTTTCCCTTACTAATGACGTCTCTGTTAAGACATCGATAGTGCTTTTATCTTTATTCTTTTACATAAAAAGCAAGTTCATAAGATTGAAATACAATTTTATGTGCAATATACTTTTATATATTGTACTATAAATTTGAATTATTTTTAGTCTGGCAAGTAACCATATGTTTTCATGTAACTATGTTATTCATAAGAGAGTTTTTAACCCAAAGGTAGGTATTAGAGACCACGACAGGGAAATGATAAGATTACAGAGTGGGAAATCTTAGTGCAGAGGCATAAATGGGAATTAAAAAAAATAAGTAAAAAGGAGAGGACTACTCATAAAAGGACAGAAGCACAGAATGACAAAAGGGAGTAAAGTTAATGCCCTCATCAAAATTTCAAAGGCCATCAGAGAATGAGTGGTAACTCTAGACCATCAGAAAGTGATAAGGGAATAGAAGCCATCTACGAGAATAAGGTTGGTGGTTTGCATCCACCCAGACACATCTGGGCAGAAAGGTCTGAAAATTCTTTTCTGAAAAATCAGCCACTGAAAACCCCATGGCACGTAGTTCTACTCTGACACGCATGGTATCTCTGTAAATTGAAATTGACTTGCCCACACTTGACAGTGTGGTGGTGGCTGGAGATACGAATAATAAAGGTAAATCACAGGCTTTCACAAGACCAAGGAAGGGTAAAATATTTATTAATTTCCAGGTAGACAGCTAGGAATGTTGAATTTAACATTCCAAAATCACAAACACCCACTGTATAGGACTCTTGACTAAGGGTACAGAAAAGAAAACAAACATTTCTACCTCCAAAACCACCAAATATTGCCAGGGTTTGTTGGAGGATAAACTTTGATATGAGCATATTTGAAATGCATTTCTCACCATTTATATTCAAGTAGGGGACATGTTTTTCTTGACAAAAGACTTAATCCTATATATATTCTGGGAATCCCAATTTTGAGGGCAGTTTTGTTATTAGAAGATCAATTCATTAGCCATATAATTTAAAAATACCTACTTGCTGCTTCCTTTTCTGGTGTCAGATTACCAGGGGAGACACATTAACTAATTTCTGTTCATCTCAATGTAGAGAGCATTTCTAGGACTGTAGAGATTACCAGGATTAAAATATGTGTGCACGGTTCTGGTAACATTAAATTTTTTATTAATTTAGATTGATGTTAGTAATTATTTATACCCTCAGATACTTTCACTTGTGAATAGGTTATTGAAGTATTTGGAAATATACTTAAATACTTATACTGAGCAGAGTTTATTTTTAATATACTGCACATAAGGGTCAGTTGAAGGATCAGTAAAAATACAAATATGATGTGGTTCCTGTTCTGAAAGAATTTTTAATCTGCTAGAGAGACGCCATCATAAGCTAAAAATACATGTGAATGAATGTGGAATTACATGAAATGTACTAATTGAAGCTGGTTTTGGAAATACTTGATCTCAAGTTTCTAAAGTGGGACACTAGGAATACAGTGTTTTATAATCACTCTTGTTTAGTGGTCAAAGACATGCCTTTGAATCAGACAGGGTTGGAACATGTGGTACCATTTGTTAGCTGTTTTACTTGGCAAGTTACTTTGCTTTAAGCCTCATTTTCTCATTTGGTCAATGGAAATAATGATAATATCTATCTCAAAAGAATAATGTGGCAAATAAAAAAAGTACTTATGCAATGTTTAGCATAATGCTACTGTATACATGGTCAGTATGTTAGCAATCATTTATAAATAATTTTTAATATGTGAATAAATCTTATTGTAGTGAATGAAGAATGTTAGAAAATATCTTGGGCTCTAGAGATAGGAGAGCAGGTCAAATATCAAGGAATCATTTTTCCCTTTCTCTTCAATTATTTTGTTTATATATCCACGAGGTTTAAAAACAGTGTAATGATGTTAATTGGTATAGAAAGGCTATAGACTGAGAAGTGAAATATTCTAACATGTTAGTTTAAATGGTTCTAGGTAGTCTAGTGTGAGGTTTGATTTTAGAGGAAGAAACGAATGCATTTACTACAAAACACTATTTCTTTTACTTTAAATAATTTGTTTCTTTGCCAGGATATCCTAGCATTGCACACTCTTACCATTTCTTCCTACCTCCAGATTAAGCTTTCCTGTGTGGACCAGGCCTCAGCCACCTGGTCAGGAGCAGAGCTTGTTAATTCCTGACTCTGGCATGGGAATTTAAAACTCTTATCAGCAATTTATAAAATAGTTATTTCCCCAAATTATTTTTGTTTGCTTACAAAAAAAATGAATTAATAGAATTAGAGTTTAATTTTTTCTTTTTTTTTTTGGCATATAGTATTAGAGTGTGGTGATTAGTAATTATCTGCCAAATTTAACTGTAATTCTTTGGCTTTGCTCATTGGTCCAATTAACTGCTCACTCTTAACCATGAGGCAAGTTCCACAGCATATGGCAACAATTGTAATTCACCATAGTCATTTGTCACAACTTAACATGCTTCTATTGATTTTGGTTCTTAACTGTTGTAAGCACTAACACTTTTCACCATTTAGGAGTTATAGCACTCTAGTCTGATAGTTAAATCTGACAGGGGGAGGGAGTGCTTCATTTGGGTGAACAGCTTTTTATACCAACATAAAAAAGCATCATGACTTACTTAAGGCTATTGGAGTTACAATAGATTAGGGAAACAGCATGAGATTATAAAGCACATCGTGTATTCGTGTATTCTTCATTTATACTCATTCAGGAGTGGAAAGTATTATCTGTCATTAGAAGTTATTTTAAGACTTTGAGTATGTTATTAGTTTCAAATTTTCCATGATTACATTTTAGATATACAACAGGGAGAATATAATGACACTATTAAATGCACACTCTCTTTTCTAATATCTGTCACTTAATGAAAAGCAAAAGCTTTCAAATCATTGCACTTAGCCTGAAGTGTAATGAAATGAAGTGTTCTCGCTTGAACAGAAAGAATAATCAAAATCTAGTTAGGCAATTAACATCTTTGATTTTTGCTCTACTCCATACTTCATCATTGTGACATCCAAAGCTTTATCTCTGGGTGAACTCATACGAGAAAGTGGGTCTAGGGAGCTGATAAGCTGTGCTGGATCTTTTCATACATCATAAAGCATAGAAAACAATGAATGACATTTTATTTTCTATAATCTGTAGTTTTAGCTTCTTTAATGTTTACCTACTCTTCCTTAGAAGATTGTTGATGATTGTCGTGGAGGGCTTTGTGTTTGGTCCATGTAGAAATGCTAGGTAGCTCTTGTTGCTATGGCATCTCTGTATAGCACTGTATCATTACCAGCTCTTGTGAGAGCAGGCTCCTTTCACAGGTCTGGAAGGAGGAATGGCAGTTCTGAAGAATATACCTAAAAGTGAAGGAAGAAGAAATTTGGCACTGTCTAATTTGCGCGTTAGATATAATAGGACCCGTTCCCAAATGTATGCCTCCATCACTTTTAGACTAAATCTCTCTATTTATCCAACGGGCCGACTGACTGAAAAATTTTAATTCCTGTGTATGGCAAAATTATTTCAATAAAGAAATAAAGTCAGAGTTAGGGTAATTAACCAAGTCTAAATAAGTTACATAAAAACGTAACAGACAACCACTTTTGCTTCAAACATCTACACATCAAATATCCTATTTTTCTTTGCCAAAATCATATATCTGTCTTACAATTTCTTTTTTATTTTGTTCTGGTTTCCCTGACTCTGATAGTAGATATTCAAAAGAAATGGTTTTATTCATTTGTTAAGAAATACTAAAAATAAATGCATAATTTGAGGAATAAAACTTGAAATCAAAGGAAACCAATTTTAAAACCTGTTTGATAATTATATCTTCATGCGATTATGATTAATTACGTTATGTATATAGGGTCGCTATGAGTCGGAATCGACTCGAAGGCAACGGGTTTATGCTGAATAAAGATAATGTGACTGAATAAATACAAATAAAAGACTGGTTATAAGAATAATCATAATTCTTTTAAAATTCTTTTGAAGGATTGATGGAATTTGTGATGTAATTTTACTTTAGTTTATATGCAACGAAATATTTCCCCTATTTTTCACTTGTTTTACCTTTTGGACTACTTCAGAGATTTATTTTTGATAGATCATGTAGTTTACTCTTTACAAAATAAAATAAGCATAGGTCAGTTAGATTGTTATTATTTAAATGCCAGATATTTTCTCTTGTAGATACAGGATGCATTTTTAAGACATGAAAAAGGAGACACCTTTACTTAAGTAGTTTTGCCTTATTTTGATTTTGGTGAGCATTTGTAGAAAAAAAGCTAAGTTATATTGATTTCTGATCACTGTCTCAGGAAATGTAAATGATGCTAAGTACCCTCTTCCTGCTCTCTTCACTCCCTCGTAATCATGCTTGAGAATAAGTTTTGCTAATGGAAGGCTGCTTAATTTCATAGTTGTAGAATATATCTGGGGAGAGCAACTTGGCCATTATGAAAAGTAAAATGGGATCTTACTTGTCAGTTTAGAATTAAAACAGTATAGGTAGCCACCTAATCTACTGTGTTCCAGGGGACATGAAGATAAAGATGGATTCCCTTAAATCACCGACTGGTGAAGTATTGCAGACATAATCACGGCAGAGGCATTCTGCAGACTTTGCTTCTTTACAAATTGTCATGCTTTTTCATTTTTCTTGTATGTGTCTTTTTCTATTCTGCTTTTCCATTAGTTATAAACATATCAAGGGAGTTTTTCTGTTGTTGCTTTCGAATTCCAGAACTGACATCTGGCTTATGTACTTCCAAATTCAAGTCTGATTTTTTGTAATATTCATGTTGCCTAAAACTTAGCATAGATATTTAATTTTTATCTGAGTATTTTAAAAGGAATGATGGATGAATGAATGAATAAAAGAGAAAGCTGGTGAAAACGAATGTGAGTTATGACATGCAGGTAGGGAAGTCTTCTCAGAAGAGTGACAGGTAAAAGTATAATAAAGTGAAGGAGCAAGCATGGAGGTACCTCAGGGAGGGGCGTGCTTAGGGAGCAGGAGCAGCAAAATCTGCAAGACTCCAAAGCAGGGCCTGAATGGCACGTTTGAGACAGAGCCAGAAGGCAAAAGGAGCAAAAGGCAAGGTTGGCAGTTCAAATTCACCAGGCGCTCCTTGGAAACCCTATGGGGGCAGTTCTACCCTGTCCTATAGGATCACTATGAGTCAGAATTGACTTGATGGCAGTGGGTTTGGTTTTATATATATGTTTCTAAATTCAGTGCATATTTTAGTCATATTTTTGTTACTAATTTCTAAATTATTTCAAAAAAATTTAATGCTGTAATCATGGCTAGTTTTCACAAACATTCAACGAGTGCATTAAAAGAACACGCACCATTGTCTAAACTTGTGTTTATTTGTCCTGTTTAGTCTCTAATCTTTTCATTAAACTACATTCTTGATTTCCTTTGGTTTTAGTGATGCTTTGCTTTTGTTTACCTCAGTCTATTTCTTACCTTTACTAATTTCAAAGTTATAGACTCTATTAATGCATCCTTTTTTGGTAATAGTTGCCCCAAGCTTATCTCCTAGTTTCCATGCTCCAGAGGTCAGTTATTAAATCCCAGGCTCTAAACTAGATTGAGAAGATTCTTTCAGGGAAAATGTCTGCTTGGGTGGTATCTTATCTCTTTATGATCTTGTTTTCTTATCCTTTGTGTCCTCTAATTGTTTCTTTTATCCATATTTGGAGAAGGTATTTTAAAATTTGACACATTATTTATAGAATCTTAAAGAAAGGAGAGTGATTTCATTGCATATTTAATTTCTAAGTGACTGGACAATGAATAAGGAAGACCGAAGAAGAGTTGACGCCTTTGAATTGCGATGTTGGCGAAGAATATTGAATATACCACGGACTGCCAAAAGAACAAACAAATCTGTCTTGGAAGAAGTGCAGCCAGAATGCTCCTTAGGGCAAGGATGGCGAGACTGCGTCTTACATACTTTGGATATATTGTCAGGAGGGATCAGTCCCTGGAGAAGGACATCATGCTTGGCAGAGTCCAGAGTCAGTGGAAAAGAGGAAGACCCTCAACGAGGTGGATTGACACAGTGGCTGCAACAATGAGCTCAAGCATAACAATGATTGTAATGATGGCTCAGGACTGGGCAGCGTTTCGTTCTCTTGTGCATAGGGTAACTATGAGTCAGAACCGACTCAACGGCACCTAACAACAACAACAGCAAGTGACTGGAAATGGGAAATTAATTATTAAAAAAATAACTTCTCTAGCAGTTCAATATTTTGCAGCATATTAGGAAGTAGACACATAGACTTAGTCAGCCATCCTGAGCCACTCAGTTAACTGGCTCTAACTTTTCTCCCTCCTTAATGGCTCCCAGATAGTGCTTAGTGATATCCCTAGTTTTACCTTTGTAGTCAGAATTATGCAAGGTACCAAGATTCTTAATCACCTAGGATCTTACTCATATTTCAAGGCAGCAGCATGACACAATGGGAGGACAAAAAGAACATGGGATGTATTTTCTGATGGCTCTGGGTTCAAATAATAGTTCTTGCACTATTGGTTGTGTGACATTCTGCTCCGTACCTTTCTTCTTTTGGTCTCAGTTTCAACTTTAAGTGTTGTAGTGAAGATTAAATGGGATATCTTATGTCTGGGAATGGCTTCCTTTTGTCCCTCCAGATCCATTCTCCATCCTTCTCCACCCTCCTCTCTCCTCTGGGATGCCCACCTTTATGGACTACACCCAAAGGACAAGCCCAGAAGAGATATAATATATAAATAACCTAGAATGGCAATGGACATATGGGAGCCACCCTTTAAATATCTGACGAATAAATAGTGAGCTTTCAATTACTGATATCTATCATTATTGAAACTGAATGGATATATAAAACTAAGATTCAATAATGATAATAACAACCAACGACGGCGTTGTATTCTGTTGCAGAACCTATGGTAATCACTTTCATGCGCTGTAGCAAGGGGCAGCACATTACAGGCTGCAGATCATATTGGTCTGTTTCTAGTTTTTGTTACTAAAATCTTATTGGAATACAGCCACCCTCATTCCTTTACATATTGTCTGTGACTGCTTTCATGCTACAACAGCTGCAAACAGGACCAGATGGCCAACACTGCAGAAAACATTTACTATCTGGCCCTTTACATCATAACTTTGCTGACCCCAGCATTGTAGCATTTAATTCTCACAGGACCCCATGGAGTAAATACAATTTTTATCCCCATTTCACACAGGAAGCTGAGGCTTAGAAATGTTAATTAGCTTCTACAAACTGTTGCAGAATAATTCAAGGCCATTTTAATGAATTTAAGAAAGTTATATATTTCTCTAATCTTTCTAGATGTTTTGAATGAATTGTACTCTTGATACATCAAATTTTAGAGAGGAAAAAAGCCTATTAATTTGGACATTATGGGCAGAACAGAAAAAGAGGGAAATGGTCACAATTGCTCACCCTCCTTTGCTTCAGCTCTTGGTCCTAGGAAAGTGTTTCTGAAAAATCTGGGCATCTTTCCTTGGGAGGGTATAGTAGGGTGTGGTGGCCATGACTTGGCTGCTTCAGGGCCTCCATTTTGGGTCACCTAACTAGCTCCTGCAAGACATTCTTGAGGGTCTGGGTTGGGTTTCACAGCATCCTCTGATGAACACAGTGAATCCTGCAGAAGTCCCAGGCTTAACTGTAGCTTGTGCCCATTACCCTATCTCTCTTCTGTTCCTGTATGCCAGACACTGTCTGTTACAAGTCATCATTCTCTGTCATGGCTGTTTCAGATGATGATTGTTTCTTCTTGGTTTATTGTCTCATCCTTCAATCAATAGAATGAAATTATTGGTTCATTTAATTTTCATTACTGAGGGGAACAAATATAATAGCAACAGAAATCAAAACTGCCCTGATCAAATCATATCATATTTGGGAGTGCAGAGCTACCAGTAATTCTGATTAACAGTTCGAACCCACCAGCCTCCATGGGAGGAAGATGTGGCAGTCTGCTTCCATAAAAATTAGACTTGGAAACTCTATAGGGCAGTTCTACTCTAGCCTATATTGTCGCTATGAGTTGGAATTGACTAAATGGCAGTGAGTTTCTCTATCCCTGATAGATACTTCTGCATTTTTATTATTAGCAGTAGTAGTTGTTGTGGTGGTTAAGGTTGTGTGTTGTCTTGGCTGGGCCATGGTTCTCAGTGGCTTGGCAGTTATGTAATGATGTAGTTTCCTCCATTCTGTGATATAGTGGAATCACCTCCATGAAGTGATTTGATGTGATCAGCGAATCAGTTGTAAGGGAAGTTTCCTCGGGAGTGTGGCCTGCATCCAATACACATCAACTTTCTGTCAAAGCTTGCTGACTTTTGCTTGCTTCGAATCCTGCACCTGGCCCATCATCATCTGACCTCCAGTTCTTAGAACTTGAGCTATCAGCCTGCCATATTGCCTGTCAATCTTGAGTTTGTCAGTCCTTACAGCTCTGTGAGCCAGGAGAAGCCTCCAGCATGATGCCTAACCCATAGACTTGGGACTTGCCAGCCTCTACAACTGTGTGAGCCATTTCCTTGAAATAAATCTTTCTCTCTCTCTATGTATGTGTATATGTATATGTATATGTGTGTGTGTATATATATGTATATACTCTTCACTAATTTTGTTTCTACAGAGAACCCAGCCTAAGACTGTAGTAGGTGTGAAATTCATAGTTTTATGACTCATGGATGCACTATAAAAAAAAAAAAAAATTTTTTTTTTTTTTTTTTTTTTAGGACAGAGTAAATCTGTGCCATAGAGTTTCCAAGGCTGTCATCTTTACAGAAGTAGACCCGACATCTTTTTCCTGTGGAACAACTTGCGAGTTCGAACGACAGAGCTTTCTGTTAGCAGCTAAGTGCTTAACCATTGCACCACCAGGGTTCCTTCAGTATAACAATGAGATATATATTAAGATGTTATTTTGTATAATTACAGTATTATAATTCTCATAATTATTAGCAGTAATAGTATTAATAATAGTAGTAGAAGTAGTTGTATAGACACCGCTACCACAACTGTTTTTTATAAATGTTGTTGGCTAAGCATCATTGAAGTTACCAATCTAAAGTAATATCTAATTTAATTATATAATAATAATGAGGTAGTATCTCAAATGCCTTTTAAATTAGAGTCAGTTTTACTATAGAAAATTGAGAAGACAAATATATTTTAATACCCTAGAAAAATAAATAAAAAGGCTGTAACAAGTTAAGCTGAAAATTGATTTTTAATTGTAACTAATGATATTTTTACCACTATCAAAAGCATTTTATTCAGCATAATGTCTTCAAGGTTCATCAATATTGTTGCATGTATCAGGATTTAATTTCTCTTTATGGCTGAGTAATCCCATGTATGTATGTACCACATTTCGTTTATTCATTTGTTGATGAATATTTAGGTTATTTTCATCTTTTGGCTATTGTAAATAATGCTGCAATGAATATTGGTGCACATAAGTATGTTTGCATTGCTGTGCTCAAGTCCGTTGGGTGTATACCTAGAAGTGGAATTGCTGGGTCATGTGGTAGTACTATTTTTTAATTTTTTTGAGGAATCACCATACTGTGTTCTCACCAGCAATGGATGAAGGGTCCAATTTCTCCACATTCTCACCAACATTTGTTATTTGTCTTAGTCATCTAGCGCTGCTATCACAGAAATACCACAAGTGGATGGCTTTAACAAACAGAAGTTTATTTCCTCATGGTAAAGTAGGTTAAAGGTTCAAATTCAGGGTGTCAGCTCCAGGGGAAGGCTTTCTTCTCTGTTGGCCTTCTCATCAGTCTTCCCCCAGGCTAGGAGTTTCTCTGCACAGGACCCCAGGTCCAAAGGATGAGCTCTGCTCCCGGCACTGCTTTCTTGGTGGTATGAGGTCCCCCTGTCTCTCTGCTAGCTTCTCTTTTATATCTCAAACTAGATTGCCTCAAGACACAATCCAATCTTGTAGATTGAGTTCCACCTCACTAACACAACTGCCGCCCATCCCCCCTCATTAACAGTATGGAGGCCGGATTTAGAACATATGGGAAAATGACACAATACCCAAAATCATGGCCCAGCCAAATTGATACACATATTTTTGGAGGGACATAATTCAAGCCATGACATTATTATTATTTTTTAAATCTTAACCGTTTCCTAGTGGGAGTGAGGTGTTATCACATTGTGGTTTTGATTTGCATCTCTCTGATGGCTAAAGATGTTGAATGTCTTTTCACGTGTTTGTTAGCCATTTGAATACCTTTCTTGGTAAACTGCCTACCTAAGCCCTTTGCCCATTTTTTGATTGGATTATTTGTCTTTTTGTTAAGCTGTAGAAGTTTTCTATATATGTTGAATATTAGATCCTTACTGGATATAATGGTTCCCAGAAATGTTCTCCCAATCTATATGTTGTCTTTTCAATTTTTTGTTAAAATTCTTTGATGTTGAAAGTATTATAAAAACCAAACGATGGCTATTAGTATACTGTTTATGTCTTATTTTCTTAATTTTATGCTATTTAGTATATAATCTTTTATTGACACAAAAAACAATTTGAACATAATTATGTTTAAAGCAGATGCTATTTATCTGAGGGAGTAGATTGCCCCACGCCTAGATGAACACATTAGCTTTTTGAAATTTGATGTACAATTGGTTGAATGGAATTTTTCTTCTACGCTACACAATCCTTGAGTTTGGAGTTATGACTGTTTGTTTGCTGAATTCTTATCCTAAAGACTTTTATGTTTCAGAGACATGCCCATTTCCTTAGCATAAACAATCCCATGATCTCACATAATCTCTACCAAAGTGATATTTAAATTAAAACAAGAATGCCCAGCTGTAACAATTTTCCTATCTATCACTGACTAGAATAACTAATTGTAACCAGTATATCATATATTTTAACAGATCCTTATAGTTTCTAATGATTTAGTATTATATATTCTCAAAGTGTTTAACTATTGATGTCGGTGACTTGCTTTGTAGAGAGAACAGTTGAAATGCACATTTTGTAGGCATGCTGTTCCACTTTGATTAAGGCTTGCTGATTATTTGCATTGATTTTATTATTATTTCCATTGATTTGTTCCCTTCTCATTTTTCATTGCTTTTCTATTTCTTCATTGTTTCTTGTTTAAGTTTATTGTCTTAGAGCTTTGGATCTGAAAATCTATTATTCTCTTTATTATTTCATTAACATTCCCTCTGTGGATTTTCAGAGTTCTTACACATTGAGCCATTTATAAACTTCTTAATAATTTTTCACCTTTGATTCATTAAACATTATTTATGTTGTATAGAAAATATGTTCAAAATGTGCAAATGACACACACAGTTTTGTTGGATATCTGCATGTTGTTTTTCCTACTGAATATTTACACAAGCATCCTGTGATCTCATGACAATAGTTGTGATAAGTAGTGATGGTGTATTTCTGAAAATTTATTTATGCATTCAAAAACTAGCTTGAATTTTGTTACTCTTGAGAGTCGATAAAGCATGCCGCCATTTTTTAATGTAAAAAAACAAACTTAAATCAGTATTTCTAAGAACTTCATACATTTCTGAGCATTTATTTACTTTATCAAACAATCTCGTAAAGTTTTTTGGGTGGTATTCTTTTGTTGTTTCATCAAAATTTTTTCCACAACATATTTAGTAAGACAATCTTTAAAAACATGCTTACTATGATTGGAACATGAGAGAACTTATCTTCCTCAGCCCCTCAATTTCATATTCTCCTGAATAAGTATCTCTCACAGTTTGGACAAACTTTACTCTTCAGGCTTAGCTCCCACCACATCACTTCTAGTCAATTATGATGCCTTTTTTCTTTTTCACTGAATGCTAGAAGACAATAGGGAAGTTTCCACTCATTCGTTAATAACTAAATCAAATATTATCTTCTCTCTTAAACCTTTCTCATCTCCCCCAGGCATAGCCACTTTCCTTTCTGTGATTACATTGAATTTTAAAAATACCATTTACAGTGATTGTTATACTGTGTTGTAATTATTTGTAAACCACATTGAGTACTTATTGAGTGTAGGCAATACTTAATTCCTTTATATATTTCCAGTAATTATCGCAGTGCCTACTATCGTCTTGGTGTTTAATAAATGTTGAATAAGTGAATGAGTTATTCAGTGAAACAAATTGAAGTACAGTTAAAATTAACTGTATACATATGAACTGAAGTATTACTAACTGGAGAAATGATCTAGAGTATTTCTAGTCTTAATGCAAAAGAAGGAGTCCCTGGCTGGCAAAAGTGGTTAAGTGCTTGGCTGATAATTAAAAGGTTGGTGGTATGAGTTTACCCAGAGGTAGCTTGGAAGAAAGCCCTGGAGATCTATTTCTGATAAATCAGCAGTGTTCTATTCTGACACACATAGTGTCACCATGAGTTGAAATACACCGGACGACAACTAGTTTTATTTGTTTCTTTTAATGCAAAAGCGATAAGGAAAGATAACACATAATTCACACATTTAACATTTAAAGAAACTTAAATATAATATCTTGTTATATACAATTGTATTATTATGTAACTATAAAATATTTAATTCTTAGATTTGTTTTTTAGAAACATCACCTATATTAGCATTTAAAAAAGAACTAGAACATACATTATATATCCTCCTGTTTAGAGTGAATTTCATTTAATTCACCTGCCATTCCTAATTTTAAGAATATAAAGGGAAATACTGATAATGAGTATGTTGAATTTTCTGGTGAAAATATTTAGGAAAGCAAGTGAGGTAGTAAAGAAGAGGTGAGAACAACAGGGAGTAGGTAGACATTTTATCAGTCAGTTTCCCTCAATGTGCGTTAAAGCACGTCCATCTGCTTGCAGCTGTTAAAGACCCCCAGGTAGTAGTAAGCTCGATGTTATCACCTAGTAATCTGCTATCATTTGCTTCACCTACTCAGTAATATATATATTCAAAACGCACTACAGTGTGTACAGTGCCACTGATTGGCACATAACAAAGTGGCAAATTTTTAAATATATATTTGGCACTGAATTATAAAAAAATTCTTCCTTTTTACAAACCATTCTGCAATTTATACACTTAGTAAGAAGAAAGTGCACTTCTATTTTCCTCTGTTTAATGATAAACTGGAAAGATCTGAATTAAGTTTAGGTATAGAACTTTTTTTTTTTTAATAGAACTTAAATATATATTATAAATTCTAAGTTTATCCGTACCGTTTATCCTGGTGACTTTTTTCTCCCAGGATGTAAAATGATGGTTCATACCATTACCTGGTCCAGTCTTCAGATTTTCTTTTCTTGGGAAGGGCAGTAAGGGCGATAGCAAGTCTGGCCTCAGGTAGAGCTTCTTGATGGGACAGAACTTTTGGTTAACCTAACAGAGTTTGGATAAGAATCAGTCTTCTCCTGTCTTAGCTTCTCAATGCTGCTATAACAGGAATAACACAAGCAGGTGGCTTTAAGGAACAGAAATGTATTTTCTCACAGTTAGGAAGCTGGGACTCCTAATTCAGGGCACTGGCTCTAGGGGAAGGTTTCCTCTCTCTGTCCACTTAAGGGGAAGGTCTTTGTCTCTTCTCAGCTTGTTTCTCTGTTCCTTGGTGATCTTCATGTGGATCTTCACGTGGCGTGGCATCTCTCTCTTTCATCTGTGCTTCCTGTCTTCTGTGTCTTTCTATATCTCAGAAGTGATTAGTTTAAGACTATGTGGCCTCATTAACATAACAAATAGACACTATTCCCAAATGAGATTGCATCCGTAGGTATAGGGTTTAGAATTTACAACACATATTTTTGGGGACAGAATCTAATCCATAACCTCTCCCTTGCAGGTTTCTGTCAGAGAAGAGATACGGTTAATGTAACTACACATGTATCCAGTGTCTCCCAAACTCTAGGGAAGGATTGAGGGTAACATGGCAATGATTCCGATGATTTTAAAAGCATGAAGACATGAGTCCATGCTTCTTCCCTCCTTGCCCATTGTCCCACCTCGTATTGATCAGTTTGTGTCTTTTTTCTTTCAGACTGTATTATTCTCTCTTTCTCATGGTACAATATCTTCCCCTTTCCTGTGAGTCCTTGAAACACAATGCTTACTCTGAACCTGGAGCTACACAGCCTGTTTTTGTATCTCACCTTCGACATTTATCAAGTGTTTAATCTTGGAACATCTTTTAACTTCTCTTTCCATTGATGTTGCTTCTTTTGTGCAATTTGGAATTTTCACATTTACCTCATACGATTTCTGTATCAACCTAAGTAGCACATGTATGGGAGTCTTTCCCTAAGGAGCTGAAGTTACAGTATATTGTGATGGTATTGTCTTAGTATGTTTAGATACGAGAACCCTTCAATTAATTAATGAGAGTTTTACTCTGCATCCTTCATATAAAATGAGGAAAGGTAGTGAAAATGTACGTGGTCTATGTAGCTTATAGATTCTGGAAAGACTGCACAGAAGAATGGGCTCCGTAAATCATAAAAGTCCAGAGGCCAAAGACCTATCCCCAAGTTGAGAGCAGGGACATTGTGCAAAGGCTGTCTGAACCCGTTTTTCAAACTTGGCTTTCACTGGACCAAGATATATCCATTTGGTAGTCCAGTATGTGTAATGTCAGCAGTAGGTATCCAGAAAGTCCAATAGAAACTTGAAGATATTTAAGACGGCTAGAACTGTCACTCAATGAATGTCCTCAGTAATTCTCTTTAGATCCTCTTTAATCTTAAACTGTTATTAAAGTTGAGAAACAGAATTGTGGAATTTAAACATTTTATTCCCCTGGAAGTTTAGTATCTTTGTTCAATCTGATTATGCAAAGTATAATTTTTAGTTTAATGTCAGAAAAAAAAAATCCCACTTAATTCCCTCACCCTTCTTTTTTATAAAATCAAAACTTTTTGCCTGCAGAGAATTCTCTAAGTGAAAGACACTTATATCTACCATGGTAGATGGCTAGCTAGTTTAAAAGAAACATCACTAGTTGAAGGGATGGAGTATACAAAACACAGATCTCTACTGTTGTTTGATAGTCATTTATTTCTAACTCTGGCTAAGTGGGTATTTATTTCACTGCTTTTCAGTGGAGAATGGAGGGTTTAAATCACTCGATCTGTGAAGTAGACTTCATGGAGATGGGACTGCAAATGTTGTCAGGTCTTTTTACTTTCGAGATAAAGATAATTGTTGCTGTTGTTGTAAGGTACTGTCAAATCATTTCCAACTCTGCTTAATCCTCAAAGTGATATATTTGCTTTTTAACACTTTAAAGAAGTCCTTTGCAGAGGTCAATGCAATATGTTGTTTGATTTCTTGACTGCTGCTTCCATGGAGGTTGATTGTGGATCCAGGTAAAATGAAATCCTTGACAGCTTCAATATTTTCTCTGTTTATTATGATGTTGCTCACTGGTCTAGTTGTGAGGATTTTTGTTTTCTTTCTGTTGAGGCATAATCCATACTGATGACTGTTGTCTTTAATCTTCATCAGCAGGTACTTCAAGTCCTCTTCACTTTCAGCAAGCAAGGTTGTGTCAATGGCATAAAACAGATTGTTAATGAGTCTTCCTCCAATCCCGATGCCCTGTTCTTCCTCAAATAATCCAGTTTCTGAGATTATTTGCTCAGCATACAGATTGAATAAATATGGTGAATGATACAACCCTGATGCATACCTTCTTTGATTTTAAACCATGCGGTATTCCCTTGTTCTGTGCGAATGACTGCTCCTTCATCTATGTACAGGTTATGCATGAGCACATTTAAGAGTTCTAGAATTTGCATTCTTTACAATGCTTTCTATAATTTGTCATGATCCACACAGTCAAATGCCTTTGCATAGTGAATAAAACACAGGTAAACAACTTATTCTCTCCTTTCAGCCAAGATCTGACAACAGCAATGATATCCTTTATTCCATGTCCTTTTCTGAATCTGGCTTGAATTTCTAGCAGTTCCCTGTTGATGTACTGCTGCAACAGCTTTTCAGTGATCTTCAGTAAAACTACATGCATGTGATAGTAATGATATCGTTTGATAATTTCCACATTCTGTTGCATCATCTTTCTTTGGAATGGGCACAAATATGAATCTTTTCCAGTTGGTGGAACAGGCAGCTACTTCCAAAGTTCTTGGCGTTGACAAGAGGGTGCTTCCATCATTGCATCTGTATGTTGAAGCATCTCAATTGGTATTCTGTCAATTCCCGGAGCTTTGTTTTTTGTCTATGGCTTCAGTGCAGCTTGGATTTCTTCCTTCAGTACCATTGGTTTTTGATCATATAGTACTTCCTGAAATGGCTGAATGGTTACCAATTTTTATTTTTGGTACAGTGACTCTGTATTCCTTTTATCTACTTTTGATGCTTCCTGCGTCTTTAAATATTTTGCACATAGAACTATTCCCTGTTGTAACTCAAGGCCTGACATTTTCTTCAGTTCATTCAGCACAAGAAATTATGAGCATGTTCTTCCCTTTTGATTTTCTAACTCTAGGTCTTTGCACATCTTATTATAATATTTTACTTTGCCTTCTTGAGCTGCCCTTTGAAATCTTCTGTTCAGCTCTTTTACTTCACCATTTCTTTCATTTGCTTCAACTAGTCTTTGCTCAAGAGCAAGCTTCAGAGTCCCTTCTGAAATCCATTTTGGTCTTTCTTGTCTTTTTAATTACCTTTGGCTTTCTTTATGTATGATGTCCTTGATGTCATCCCATAACTCTGCTGTTTTATAGTGATTTGTGTTCAGTGTGTCAAATCTATTCTTGAGATGGTCTCTAAATTCAGGTGGGATATACTCAAGTTTGTACTTTTGCTCTTGTGGACTTGTTTTAATTCTCTTCAGCTTCAACTTGAACTTACATGTGAGTGATTGATGATCCAAAGTCAGCCACTGGACTTGTTCTGACCGATGATATTGAACTTCTTCATTGTCTTTTTCCACAGATGTGATCAATTTGATTCCTATGTATTGCATCTGGTGAGATCTTTGAGTGTGATGGTTAAGGTTGTATGTCAACTTGGTTGGGCCATGATTCTTAGTGGTTTGGCAGTCATATGATGTTGTGGTCACCTCCATGATAGGATCTGCTACAAGTAGCGAATCAGTTGAAAGGGAATTTCCTTGAGCGTGTGGCTTGCACCAAATATAAGTGGACTTTCTGGCAAGGTTCATGGGCTTTTGCTCATTCTGGATCCTGAAGCTGGCTCCTGTTCATCTGATCTCTACTTCTCAGGACTTGAGCTAGCAGCTTACCTGTGGTCTTGCCTGCCTATCTCGGGTTCGCCAGCTTCTGTGGCTACATGAATCAGGAAACGCTCTATCCTGACCCACGGACTTGGAATGTTCCCACTTCTACAAACCAAGGGAGCCATTTCCTTGATATAAATCTCTCTCTCTATATATATATTTATACACTTTGCTGGTTTTGCTTCTCTAGAGAACCCAGCCTAAGACAATGTGTATAGTTGCCCTTTATTTTGTTGAAAAAAGCTATTTCCAATGAAGAGGTCATTGGTTTTGCAAAATTCTATCATGTGGTCTCCGATATCATTTCTATCACTAAAGCCATATTTTCCAACTACTGTTCCTTCTTCTTTGTTTCCAACTTTTGTATTCCAGTCAGCAGTAATTATCAATGCATTTTGATTTCACGACTGATCAATTTCAGACTGCAGAATTTGGTAAACTCTTCAGTTTCTTCATCTTTGGCATTAGTGGTTGGCGTGTAAATTTGAATAATAGTCATATTAACTAGTCTTTCTTGTACGTGTACAGATATTATACTACCACTAACTGTGTTGTGAAAACCCTGGTCGCGTAGTGGTTAAATGCTATGGCTGCTAACCAAGAGGTTGGCAGTTTGAATCCGCCAGGTGCTCCTTGGAAACTCTATGGGGGAGTTCTACTCTGTCCTGTAGGGTCTCAATGAGTCAGAATTGACTCGACGGTAATAGGTTGGTTGGTTTGTTGGTTGGTTGGTTGGTTGGTTGGTCACCGTGTTGTACTTCAGATAGTCTTGAAATGTTCTTTTTGATGATCAGCCAATTCCACTCCCCTTCATCATTCCCAACGTAGTAGACCATATGATTGTCTGATTCAAAATGGCCAAAACCAATCCATTTCAGTTCACTAATGCCTAGGATATCAATCTTCAAGTGTTCCAGTTTATTTTTCACAACTTCCATTTCCCCTAGATTCATACTTCTTCATACATTCCAAGTTCTGATTACTAATGGATGCTTGCTGCTGTTTTTCCTCATTTTGAGTTGTGCCACATCAGCAAGTGAAGGTCCCAAAAGCTTTATTCCATCCACTCGTTAAGGTCAGTTTTACTTTGAAGAGGCAGCTTTTCCTCAGTTGTATTTTGAGTGCATTCCAAACTGAGGGGCTCATCTTACAGCACTATATCAAACAATGTTCCATGCTATTCAGAAGATTTTTCTGGCCAATATTTTCACAAGTACATCTCCAGGTCCTTCTTCCTAGTCTGTCTTAGCCTGGAAGCTCTGCTAAAACCTGTCCACCATGGGTTACCATGCTGGTATTTGAATACCGGTGGCATAGCTTCTAGCATCACAGCAACACACAAGCCCCCACAGTACAACAAACTGACAGATGAGTACTAATTAAACCAGTTTAAATCTTGCTTAGTGAAAGGAAGCAATAGTAAAAATGCACATCATTTATAGACTTTTATGAATCACATCTCAATTTTCCTCTCTAGTACCAAGAGGAAAAACTGTAAGAAGGTAGAAACTTGGAAATCAAGAATCCAATTAACATTCAGGTTGAATTTTGGTAACAGTTTTTTAAATAAATGTTGGTGATGATATAAAAGTTAATGAATATTGCTCAGAGGATTAGTATACTATTCCAAATATTTGCAGAATTTTTCATGACTGTATTTTAGACTGAAAACTAAATGAAGGAGGACATTTTAAAAATGATGCTCCTTGTCTTGGCCACTTTAACATTTCCTACAGTAAGTTCAGCTGTCAGTTGCAAGTTACATTTACCTATACCCTCTTTTTGTCCCCAAAAAGTCTTTTCCATATATATAGGAAACCCTGGTGGTGTAGTGGTTAAGTGCTTTGGCTGCTAACCAAAAGGTCAGCAGTTCAAATCTACCAGGCGCTCCTTGGAAACTCTGTGGGGCAGTTCTACTCTGTCGTATAGGGTTGCTATGAGTCGAAATCGACTTGACAACCGCAGATTTTATTTATTTATTTTATGGAAACCTCAGTGGCGTAGTAGTTAAGAGCTATGACTGTTAACTGAAAAGCTGGCAGTTCGAATCCACCAGGCCCTCCTTGGAAACCATATGGGGTAGTTCTACTATGAGTCAGTATGAGTTGGAATCGACTCAACAGCAACAGGTTATATATATATTGTATATAAGAAAAGCAAAACAACAATAAAAAAACAGAAAATTGAAAAGTCAGAAGAGTCTTTGGTATTTTCATCATATTTGTTCTAAAGTGAAATTTGAAATAATATGCTATTTCCCTTAGGCAATAATAATTGAGACATAAGATATCATCTGAAAATTAATACATGCTGGGAATCACCAATGCCTTAGGCTAAGCCAATAGCTACTAATCTTTTGGGAATGCAATGGTTTGTAAATCATTATTGCTTTTCTGAGTTAAAAGGAAAAGCCAGTATTATGGTTTAGAGATTTTTATTCTTTGTCTTATTTTAGTTTTTCAAAAAAAATGTTTTTTTCTATGATTAAGGAAAAATAAACTTCTTTTCCTAAAATATTCTTTTTCGTGTATGCTCTGTTCTTTCACTGTGATTTATTCTTCAATTCAATTAAAATATATTTATGTATCTACCAAAAGAAAGGTACTATCTTAAGCACCATGACGAATGAAATGTCACACTCAAAATTTTCATCTTCCAAAGACACACAGCTTTGTGTGGTAAGTGAAGTACAAAGCCAAGTGAAATTGTGTTATTCTAGAGTTCAAATTCAAAGGAAGAAAAATAGCCAGTCTTTAATCACATACGGAAAAATCCATAAAGACTTCTAAGGAAGGGATTAGGGTAGAAATAGAATTTTTCCTATATTCATATATCAAAAATAAACAAACCTGTTGTGTCAATTCCAACTTATAGTGAGCCTATAGGACAGACTAGAACTGCCCCATAGGGTTTCCAAAGAGTGGCTGGTAGATTCAAACTACTGACTTTTGGCTAGCAGCTGAATGCTTAACCACTACACCACCAGGGCTCCTTTGTATGGCAGGATATAATTCCTCTGTGAGCTGCAGAAACTTTGCTATAGAGGCTTAAACAAGTAAGAGGTTTAATTTTCTTGCATAGTGTTTTTGTAGAAGTTGGTATTCAGGGCCAGTATAGCAGCCCAATACTTCCATAAAGGAACCCACATCTTACTTTCTTCTTGCTCCATCATCCTAGTGACAGCTGCTACTCCACGGATACACGTTCCAGCACTACGAAGGAAGGGAATGGGTGATTTCCACCAGTGTATTTCTATTTATGGGTAATTGGCCAAAATACCAGCCAGTGGAGGAAGAAATGGGAAGCTGTTGCTTAAAGAATGCTGAGTTTCTGTTCAGGGTAACAAAAAACATTTGGAAATAGTGGTGATGGCTGTACCACTTGGTAAATGTAACTAATGTCGCTGAATTATACACTTAAAAATGGTTAAAATGGCAAATTTTTGTTATATATATTTTACCACAATAAAATTTTTTAAAATATGAGACTTTTTGGCTGTGTATCTTCTCAGTATCTTGTTTCTAAAGCAAAAGGCTTTTGGCATCTTTTTGCTGCATACCAAAACAGATGTGTTTTTTCCTTGTAATGTAAACCTTGTACCCTTTGCCCCTAGATCAGAAGTTTAGCCGCTCAGGTTTTTTCACATATGTACAACTGGAATAGTTCTCTTCTTCTGTGCCTATCAATAATTTGCTGACAGTTCATCAAACCGACTTTCTGCTAACAGCAACTGTTTTTTGCCTGATTTGTTTTTCGAGTGAAATTTCAAGTGAAATAAAAGTAACCTATGCATATAGTTAGAAAATGCAAACAGAATGGGCTGGTGTAAATGAAAGGAAATGGAAATGATTTTTATTGGATCGACCAGGTTTGTGTACAGATCCATCACTCACAAAATCTAACCAACCACTTTCTATAAGCATTGTCATTTGTTTGTACAGTACACATACTCCTCACCTATTGACTACCTTGTTGTCTGACATTTCTTGTGAGACAGCAAAAAAGGGCAGCAGAGAAGTGGCAGGAGAACCAGGAGACTGGCAGTGTGAGACGGCACAATGGGCTTCCTGGTCTACAGGGCGAGTCGTCTACAGTGGGTGTGCTGAGCCACGGAGTGAGAGTGCTCTCAGGCAGGAGGCTTGCTAGTGGAGCGGGGTACCTTGGGGCACTCATCAGCAGAGCTAAAAATCGAAAACAGCTTTGTAACACTTGCCTGAGCAGGGCAGAGGCCAGGCTGATGTGCCTGCCTTGGTAGGGGCAAGAGGAGCCTGTTCTCAGGGAGTCAAGAGGAGTCCTTTATGGCTGAGAGGAGACAGAGAGACCTGTCTTGCACTGAAGAAGGGAGACTGCCTACATGCTTCTGCTCCTGATCCTGAGTTGTAGCCTGTTGTTCTTGATCCTGAATTGTAACCTGTTACTTCCCTAATAAACACCATAATCGTGAGTATCATCTGTGAGTTGTGTGGCCATTTCAACAAGTTATCAAACCCAGCAGAGAAGTAGAAAGTGCTGTGGGAAGGACAGCTGGTGTCAGAATTGGTAAAAAGGTTGGAGGGTGAAGGTATGTTTGACCTCCACCTCATAGGACTCAGCCTTGGGCTGATGTTGATCTTGATTCTCTCTCCCCCACTTGCGAAGTTAGACGAGGTGGTCTGACACCACTGTGCCATTTTTTAAAACCCAAAACTATATAAATAAAAAAAAAAAAATGAAATTGAGACTGAACTCAGAAAGGACTGAAAGCAATGCACAATTTATTTAGAAATACAAATATATTCAAATTTTTTAATTCCTTCTAAGTAAATATGAGTGAAATTTTTTGTGAAATATAGTTAAGAGGGTTGTTTTAGTTTCTCTTTTTAGTTCATTGTTAAAATGTTCTGCTCTTTTTAACTGATCTTTTCTATGTGTCTTATATTTGGCAATATAGTAATTGCTTCCATGTTCATGGTTCTTGATTTTAATTGCAAAGAATTATTAGCTTCTTAGCCTGAAATTGTCTATAATTTAGACTTCACATAAATCTACTTCATATACACTGTGCAGTTTGCTTGCCATGAGTTACTTATTTCCAATACCTCATGCCTGTTCTCGAGTTCCTGAGTTCTCTGTACATCTACATATCTGGGGTACATGTAACTGTTAACATGTCTGCTGAAAGAATATGATGGTGGCAGTGGGGTGAAACTCTCACAATCTGGGTTTGGCAGGAAGAACTTTTTTGCATGTTTTCTAGGCTGAAAACAGCCACCCAATTTCAAAAATAAAAATTAAAAAATGTACCATCAAAGTTTTTGTGTAAAATTTTTTAACATCTCTTCTGGTTACAACATTTCAAACGCTTTTATTGGTGTTCTATTGGTTTTTATTAGGTTTTATTTTTTAAACTTTGTAGAACTTTTATCAGGAAGGCTATGGTACCCCGGGGGGCAAGAACATTCAAAATTGTGGAGGAATGTCTCTGTCCTTGAGGCACTTTTATATTTACTGGGACTGAAAATTATGCATGAAAAGTTAAAAACTAGAATAGCATAGAATTCAATGGCAAATGTATGGTATGATTGTAAGTCATCTGTGACTAGATTAACATTTTATTGTAATCCTTAGGAATGTGTAATTTAAAAAAATGTGAAAGAAAACCCTTTTTATCTTTATCAATTTTGAATCAGCTTTAACTGGCCACCTATGATATGCCAGGAACTTTACATACCTTAACTTAAATGATCACAACAATGCTAGAGATTATCACTATTATTTCTGTTTTAAGGATGAGGAAACTAAAGAAGAGAAAGGATACATAACCTCATAAAGGCCATAATGGCTAGAAAGTCACAGATGAAAATATAGCCAGGGGCTTTAGATGAAAAAGTCCATATTCTCTCTTCTGTGCTCCACTGTGCTGTATGGATAGGAATTGTCTAGCTGTTCTGCCCTGATGATGCATTTTAGTGATATGCTTTATAAATTTATAAAGATGATAGCAGTGCTTCATCAGTTACGAACATTTCTGAGGCTTATTTGCTACTCAAAGACAAAACATTTGATGTTTAGAAATACCTTATATATTGTCCTACGGCAGTAACAATAGCATTCCAAATTATTTCAGGCAAGCAAGTTAGACACGAAAGAGGAGCAGCAGTCTGAGCTGATCAGTAATTTGAATTGTGAAAAATTAAAAGCGTGTACATAAGTGCAAGTCATCATTTTTGGCATTAATTCTATAGTTATTTAAATGTTTTGTAAAAGCTTCCCCCAACCCCCCGGAATCAGAATTACTGCCAAATAATCATTTTTTCATCCAGTAGTCATTTGTTGATAATGGAAAGAAACCGTATGTGGTGAGGTTTTATTGTAGTTGGAATTATTGTGTGCTTTTGTGTAAGGTTATGAATTGCCATTCTGAGTCATGCTTATGATTTATTCGTGGAGGAAATGTGGCACAAACTGCTATTAATTAACTTCTCATCCAATGTGAGAACATGATGTTCTAAAATCAACAAATTGGACCCCAAAAGAGGAGCACATGTTGAAAGGTTTATACTGCATAAATTAAAATAAATACATATTTATTTAGATTAAAATAAAACAATTTTATGGAAATGGAATTTAATTATTGTGATTTTAGGGAGAAGTATTTTAAATGAATTGGTACTATTAGACTCTAGGGTAAATCAGTTTAAGGCTTAAAAAATGTTTAATATCTTTTCTGATGCTATCCTCCAATATGTATGTTAAAGCTGATTTAACTGTCTTTTTTTTTATACAAATTATTCACATATAAATATATATTTCAGGGGAACCCTTGTGGTACAGTCAATAAGCGCACTCAGCTACTAACAGAAAGGTTGGCAGTTCAAGCCCACCAGGAAATCCATGGGATAAAGATGCAGCAGTCTGCTTTCTTAAGGATTTACAGACTCGAAAAGTCTGTGGGGAGGTTCTCTTCTGTCCTCTAGGGCGACTATCAGTTGGAATCGACTCTACGGCAATGACACTATATAGTTCAGTGTAGTGAATTACCAGTTCATACAATTCCATTTTAATTTACCCTGAAATATATTTATTTATATGTTTGTTTATCGATGTTTCAAATGTTTGGAAAATGAGAATTTCTTTATATACACATTTATTTCTGTTGCCAATGATTCTATAATAATGGCTTTTTTCAGTGATGTGTAGTGACATAAATTAATTCTAATTCTTATGTTAAATATGAAATAATGTAAGATTTTTCAGCCTTTAAGCAAGCAGAGAAAACAAAGATAAGTTTGTGATCCACCCAGACTTAATAATAGCAAAATCCCAGGCTATATATATGTCTATATATATATTTATATATACACGTATAGTCACTATGAGTTGGAATGGACTCGACGGCAACTGGTTCCGGTTATGCTTGTATATATATGTATGTGTATGTATAAAAACCAAACCAAACCCACTGCTGTCGAGTCGATTCCGACTCATAGTGACATATATGTATATATGTATGAGTATGTATATGTACATATGTACATATGTATGTATATAACCAGACCCATTGACATCAAGTTGATTCTGACTTATGGTGACCCTATAGGACAGGGTAGAACTGCTGCATAGGGCTTCTAAGGCTATAAACTTTATGGAAGTAGATTGCCACACCTTTCTCCTACAAAGTGGCTTGTGTGTTTGAACTGCTGACCTTTTGGTTAGCAGCTGAGTGCTTAACCATTATGCCATCAGGCCTCCATATATGTATTGTTTCATCCATTCTAAGATGTACATTTTTATTGCACATTTTCATCTCCCTCTGAAATCAGGATGCATTATGCAATTGATAATTTTTATGATTAAAGTTAAATTAGTTTTAAAATTGCAATTAATAAATGTAGAATTCTGATGGAAAAGGAAAACCACCATAGGAACACCACAATAATAATTGCTTTTGGCAAGATCCTTGGATGAATGCTAAAATTAGTGGCCAATATTTTAAGAATCTTTTCATAGTCTTAGAGTATTTCCTCCAAATTTTATTAATTACAAAGGGAAAAATGGTAACTTTACAGTGGAGAAACCTGGTATCAACTACCTTGACTGAGCCATTAAGGGTAACATCAACAGTAACAAAACATATTGACATCATGTAGTCCCTAACATTATACACTGGGAAGGGCATTTTACCTCCACGACATCTGTAGCCTTGGCTCCCCAAAGATGACCATGCTCTAATGTCTTGAATCTGTGAACATGTTAGTTAACTTGGTGAATGGACTTTGCACACGAGTCGTTAAAAACGAAGAACTTTCTCAGGTTAGAGACAGAAGAAAGTTGTGGTAGGACAGATGTTCAGTGAGATTTACAGCATGAGAGAAGGACTTGATCCTCCAATGCTGGCTTTGAAGCTGGAGTAAGGAAAGCATGAGTCAGGGAATGTGGACTGGAGCTGAGAACAATCCCTGGTCAACATCCGGCAAGGAAAAAGGGACCTCAATCCTACAACCACGAGGTGCTGAATTTGGCCAACAGCCTAGATGAGCTTAAAAGTGGACTCTTCCTGAGTCTCAGTGAGGAATGTAACATTGCCAACACCTTGATTTCAGCGTAGTGAAACCTGGAACAGAGAATCCAGATGAGCCAACCTGAAACAATTTACAGAGGCATAAGATAATAAATTTTGTTGTTTTAAGCTACTACCCCCCCAAGTAAATAAACAAACAAATAAATAAACCCAGTCCCACTGCCATTGAGTCAGTCCCGACACATGGCAACCCTGTGTGTTATAGAGTAGAGATGCTATGGTTTTCTTGGCTGTAATCTTTACAGAAGTAGATCACCAGGCCTTCCTTCTGTGGCACTGCTGGGTGAGTTCAAACCACTAACCTTTAGATTGTTAATGGAGCCAAACTTTGGGCCACCCAGGAATCTATTTAAGACACTAAATTTGTGGTCATTTGCTATGACAGCAATAGAAAACAAATACAGTACTCTTCCATTAATGCTTAAACTCAGTCTATCATGAGAAATGAGACAAACTCAAATTGACAGACATATTTCAAACTATCTGATCAGTATCTTTAAAAGTGTCAAAGACATGAAAAACAAAGGCCTAAAACTGTAACAGATTGGAAGAGGGTAACGTGAGAATGGCAACTAAGTACAATGTGAGCTCCTGGATTGGAGCTTGAGATAGAAGTGAGAGATTCATGGAAAAGCTAGTGAAATTCAGTCTAGTCTATACTTTGGTTGATAGTATTGTATTATGTTATATTGTAATTTTTTTTTTTGGAGAATTATAGTATAGTTAGAGAAGATGTTAACATTGGGGGAGGCTGTGTGGAAATTACATAAAAATGCTCAGAACTACTTTTGTAACTTTGGCCTGTCTAAAATTGCTTCAAAATAAAGAGTTAAAAATTATATGGAATGGGGAAGCATCTTGGAAGAAAATCCTGGAGAGAACAAAGGAGCAGTCTAGCAATGATGCATTTCCAATGTGCTTGATTACACAGAGGATGCATGGGAAAATACATGTTGACAATGGACTTTGTTGACATGTTGACAATGGAGAAGAATTTGGCACGGCTAAATATCATGAAGATACAAAAACAAGTTAATGAGTTTAGCTTTATATTACTTTTTATATATACAGAAGAATGATATACTCTAAAAATCTATGACTAAATAATTCTTAAAGAGCTCTGTCTTAGTTATCTAGTGCTGCTATAACAGAAATACAAGTAGATGGCTTTAACAAAGAGAAATTTATTTTTTCACAGTCTAGGAGGCTAGAAGTCCAAATTCAGGGTGTCAGCTCCAGGGGAAGGCTTTCTCTCTCTGTTGGCTCTTCGGGAAGGTCTTTGTCATCAATCTAGGAGCTTTTGATCTAGGAGCTTCTCAGTGCGGGGAACCCAGTTCCAGAGGATGTGCTCTGTTCCCGCCACTGTTTTCTTGGCGGTATGAGGTGCCCGTGTTTTTCTGCTCACTTCTCTCTTTTATATCTCAAAAGGGATTGACTTAAGATACAACCTAATCTTGTAGATTAAATCCTGTCTCATTAACATAACTGCCTTATTAACATCGTAGAGGTAGGATTTACAACACATAGGAAAATTACATCAGATGACAAAATGGTGGACAATCACACAATACTGGGAATCATGGCCTACATACATAAGTTGACATTTATTTTGGGGGGACAAAATTGAATCCATGACAAGCTCTTTTTGTGAGTGTAAAATAAACGTATTAACTAATAAGAAAGTGTTGTGTTATAGCTTAATTGAATGTATTTTCTAATTCATAGAGGTATGTGAAATAATGAGGGCATTTTACAATTGATGCCATCTTAGATTTGATAAAATTTGTTTATATCTCATTTAATCTTTACATTGAACATGCAATATTTCTTGTAATTATTTTTATTTACAGAGGAAGAATTTGAGTTTCAATGATCTTAAGTAATTTACCCTAACTCGTAGTATCAGTAAGGTGCATAACAGGGATTCAGGGAAACTCTGTTAGACTAAAGGACCTATATTCTTTACACAAAATATATTACCACCCATAACAAATGAAAGAGTGTGTAGCAGGGCATAAACTCAAGGCCCTGGACTCACAAAATTAATGTTCTAACCCCATTTTTTTTTTTTTAACCCCATGGGTTGGCATGTGTAACATATGGTATATTCAGTAGGAGCTAAAAGTAATTCTATAAATTAAGTAGCTAAGACCATTTTTTTTTTTTAAGACCATTTAGAAGTGTGAAATGTTCAAAATTAGAAGACAACCACATGGTTATTTATGCTCTTCTATGTTTTTTTTTTATGTTACTTACAGAGACAAAAGGTAACTATGAGTTCATTCTTTAGATGAAATAGGTAGTGAAGGATGCATTATTCTGAATTATTTTGAATTATTTTTAGATTAAAAGACCTAGCTTTTTAGAGATAGTGAAGACAGTAGTAACAATGGTAATTCTTCTCATCTTGAAGCTCCTGTAGTTTTTGTGTGAAACTGAAACACAATATAATTAACAAATCTAAAGCACGAGGCATTATCAGGGGTTATTGAAAAGTACTTGACAACTTTCAAGAAAGTAGCACAGAAGGAAAGCAAGAGCAGTTTAGTTTCCAAGCTATAGTTTATCCTTTGTGTCATACCAGTCAAAACACTTCTTGTTTACTTCACAGCTTTCCCAAATGAAATATTCTAGAACTAATGTTTGCTTTCAACACTCTGTGCCTTGAAAATGGTATCTAAATAATCATAATTCTGAATAAGAAAGAAAAGATGTCAAAATCCTCAAAATTTAGGAAAAACAGATACAAATATTTTGATGTTTTTGAAGTCAGGTTAGTCAATGAGTCCAACTAATTTGTGTTCTTTACGGATGTTGCCAGACAATTCAAGATGTTTTAAAATAAGTATTCTTTTTTTTTTTTGTATTTTCAAGGTAATATCAGTTTATGATACATTCAAGCTAAACTTAAAACTATGCCAGATTCCATCATACAGAAAGAGCCATCATTACTATCAGATAAATATTATTCCAGATGTAGATTTTATATAGACAGGTAATTAGCTACAGAGATCATATGTAGATAGAGATATGTTTCTATTTTAAAAATAGATTATGCTGTATGTACTATTTAAATAAAAGGTATTTAATTTTTTCTTAAAATTAAAAAAAAAAAAAATGCCAGAGTGAAATGTTAGGAATTTCTCATCTCCCTTTAAAAAGATCTTCTCAAAAAAGATAGTAGATTTAAAAACCTTTAATATTAAAAGAGATTTTATGATAAATTAAGAGTTTGCAGCCATTTTTACCAACTTAGTTTAATTTTAGGTAAAAAAACAACCCAATGCCATCAAGTCGATTCTGACCCATAGTGACCCTATAGGACAGAGCAGAACTGCCCTATAGAGTTTCCAAGGAGAGCCTGACAGATTTTGAACTGCTGAGCCCTTGGTTAGCAGCCATAGCACTTAACCACTATGCAACCAGGTAGCATCAACTAACTCACTGCTTGAAAGTAAGAATAATTTGCCCTCTGACATTTCCTCCTATAGCCTGTTGCTGTACCTCCTGATTTATTACTTATGTTAAAATTTTATATGGCCAAATTTGCCAACAGTTGCAGTGTGTTATATAACCATACTTTGCAAAATTGTTTAGTAAAAGCATTATATTTAAATGGATTTGGTGTGTACCACCATCTGTTTACCATGGTTTCTTCATTCTGTGTGTTTATTTTGATAAACTTGTTATAGACAGGAGTTATGGCTAAGTAAATTTTGCTTTGTTTTCTCCTAGAAGAGCTCCTGATGGATATAGGATACAAGATATTACAGGTTGTGATGGTTCAAATTTTGTGTCAACTTGGCTGGGCCACGATTCTCAGTGTTTGTATGTGATCACTTCCATGATGGGATCTGCTGTGAATAGCCAATCAGTTGTAGGGGAGTTTCCTTGGGGGTGTGGCCTTCATCCAAATATAAGCAGATGTTCTGGCTTTTGTGTCTGGATCCTGTAGCTGCCTCCTGTTCTTCTGACCTTCAGTTCTTGGGACTTGAGCTATCAGCTTATCTGCCGATCTTGGGATCTGATGATCTTCACAGCCTGTGAGCAAGAGCCTTGCCCTCCGACCTGTTGATCTTGGCTTTGCCAGTCCCTGCAGCTACATGAATCAGGAGAAGCCTTGTGTTCTCGCCTGCCAATCTTGGGATTCCTTGATCTTCACAGCCTGTGAGCAAGAGCTGTGCTTTCTGACCTGCTGATCTTGGGTTTGCCAGACTCTGTGGCTAAGTGAATTGGAAGAAGCTTCTATCCTAAGCCACTGACTTGGGATGTCCCCGCCTCTGCAATCACATGAGCCATTTCCTTGATATAAATTTCTTTCTATATATATTTATACACTTAACTGGTTTTGCTTCTCTAGAGGACCCAGCCTAAGGCACAAGTGATTGTGCTTTGTCTGTCTGAATACACGGAAGTTTCTTTCTTCCTGTACTTCTATAATTCAAAAAAAGATAAGTCTTGGTATTGAGCATTTGGCACTGAATTTGTCTGGAAGCCAATGTGGTCTGTCCAACTGCAGATTTATTTCTCTCATTTTAAGGAGAATGCCTTTTATTTATCTGTTATTTTTTTCTGATTTATTAATCTCTTTATATTTTTTGTTTGTATTCACTGTGATCAAATCAAGCCCTTTGTCAGTAATTCAATTTTCAATTGTTAGTGGTATCTATTTCATATTTTGTTGTATCTATTTTTTAATAATGATCTTTTGTTTCTCAATGTGTTTCCTTAGTTTCTGGTTTTTCTCTCACTCAGTTAGAGCAATATATCCAAAATTATATGCATAGGAATAACTAGTAGAAAAACAATGATTCTCAGTTCCAATTCCAAGTATCAAGGAATCTATTGAAAATTTTGTCTAGGCTTTTCTGTTTTAACTATTTACTTAGCTCTTAGAATAATAGCTCTTTAACCTAGAAAATTTCGTAGAGAAAAAAGTATCTTGATCAAAGATCTGAAATATTTCATCTAGAAAATTCATGATGTCATTAGCATCATCATCATCACTACTATTTTTAAGTCTTTTGAGCTATATTCCTATTACATGAATATTCATTTTGGAAATAATAATAATAAAGCATAAAAGTGTAAATTGGACCACATTGTGAAATTGAAGTTAAGAACACATTTATCTAATTTTTAATACAAAAGAATATGTGTGAATGAGAAGTATATTATCATTCTTTGTACTTTTCCTTATTGTCAGAAACTATTTAAATGCAGTGTGAATAACTAGTAATAACAGCAAGAGTAGAGAGAAGTATATATTCTATACTTCAATTTATTTTTTCATATCATTAATGCTGTAAATATAAACTATCCTACAATTTTGTAGCAAGAAAATTGCTTTAAATGGATTCTCTGGTACAAGCGTCTGCTCTCTTGTCATATGACACTTCTGTATTACCCACCAGGAACAACAGTCGGTCACTGCTGCCATTTCAAAGATGGAGACTAATTGCAATTAAAATAAATTTTGCACTTAGATTCTGGGTTTAATTGTGGAAAAATAGCACTTGTAGCATTTTGTTGCACTATGGTATTATTCTTTATTTTATCTTAAAAAGCTATCTGACATAAGAAACAATTAAATTGCCTTTTTTTTTTTTTTTTTAGTGTTTGCTTTCAAAGAGTTGATTTTCAAACGTTTTCTGAAATGCCAGTGGGTACTGAGAAAGAGTGTTGTATTGAGACTGCTCATGGGGTTTTTGGCTCTGCATGCCTGGAGCTGTTATGAAGAGATCTGATTAGACCATGTTCCTCCTGTATTGCTACTGACTGACTTGAGGACTGTGCTTTCTAAAAGCCCAGGGTTGTCTGTCCTTGACCTTATTTCCATGTTTGAAAACAAATTCTGCCTCACAGTCATTTACAACCAGTTGAACTCTTAGGACACTGATTGCTCCTCTGTGGTACTTGATTCCTAGAGTTTATGCTGAAAGCAGCAAGTAGGTTTTTTAAAAAAGTGGGTTTATATGTTTCCCTTTTTGTGTCTTAACTCATTGTTTTACTAATAGCATACTTCCTCTTTTATTTTCAGTTTTACAAATGACAAGCTGGAAATTGTAACGTAAGGGGCGAATTACACAGAAAGTTAATGCTGAAAGTTAGGGAGCTTAAACATATTTTTCCTACTGAGGATTCCTTTGCCATATTCTTTCACTAGTTGAAGTTTCTAATACAACACTAAGCCTGCAAGAAAAAGCTGACATTGTGAGCACAGAAACCACTGAGCTGGGCAGCTCTGAAAACTATCAACCCAAATGTCCCCCTTGATAGCACTAAGTCCATCCTGGGTTATGATTCAGCTGAATTGCTTGTGCAGTGTTGTCTCCTTCTGTCTGGACCAATTCATTCCCTTTGTTAGAAAAGGGGAATATTATCCAAAATCCACTGTCTCCAATTTATGTGATTAACTGATATTAGCCAATATGTACAACTGTAACAGGAGAACAGGTTAGAAGAGCTTCTCAGAGAGGACTCCTGCTTGTGCTCTTGCAGGTCTAACTCAGCAGTTATCAAACAGATCTTAACTTCCTGGTAAGCCTTTTTTTTTTTTTTTTTCAAAGGAAGCAAAGCATTGGAATTCCTTTTGCCTGGCCTGGAACAAGTATTAAACATTTGTCTTCCATCAAGGTACAACTTCAGGGTTTTTTTTTTTTTTTCTGTTAAGTGTACTAGCTCTTCACAACATCCTTTGCTTCATGAAAGCTATAGAAAGGTGGGGTAACTGAGACTTTTCCCCAAAAAGATTTGTTCGTTTTGTTGTTGGTGGTGGTGGTAGTGGTGGCTTGGTTTCATATACTAAATACAGAGATAGTTGTATCTCTGTTCGATCATGACTATCTGGAAAAAATAGAAACAGCATGAGTCAACCAGGGTTTAGCTAGTGTCCTAGAGGGACCAAGAGTAAAATAAGTATTTCGTTTGCTTAGCCCATCACGAAGTTGTCCTCTGAGTGGGAGGCTATTATGAGCGGACTCAAGTCACCATAGGGTTTCAAAGAGGTGATAACTTTACATTTAATTTACCCATTCTGACATTATTTGTATTACACATTGTTTTCTCTGGACCTTTCTAATTGCAAACCTTATTTCATTTATGGAATCTGTCCAGCTGACACATATTAACAGTTAATACTGCTGAATTCTCCCACAATACTATTCCTTCCAAAATGTTTCTGTGTACTCAGATCTTCAAACGCTGCACTTCTCCACTTGTGCAATGAAGCAATCCTCTATAGTTGACTGATTCTCCTCTCCTCAGATAGCTTGGTATAAGAAGTCCATCAGCTTTCAAACCACAAGGAATTAGTCATTTATGCTGACTCTTCAATCTGACACTTGGGGCCTATTCAACTCTGGTGATGTTATTGAAACACTGTAACACTTAAATTCCAAAAATCTAATGGCTTCATTTTTCTCTCATACCATGGGCTTTATGGAATATGCCTTTCAAGACGAACAATCCTCTCCTAATGGGGCATGCTGGGAAGCAGATCTAAATGCAAAGGTTCGGAACTTCTGATGGTCCTAAATCCTGTTTTGTCCTGAAATTGGCTCCCCCCCCGCCCCACCCCCCAATGCTGAAGATCCTTGTTGTTGAGACATACAACTCTGTGGTAGAAATAGAGATTTATCAACCTTGCTAATTACTATTATGTGCGTAGGATATGTTATAACTTGCCTGGGAAATAATGGAACATTGTTTTATATCCTCAGTAATAATAGAAAAACTATATTTTAGCACTCATATTCCTTTTGTCAAGATGCACATGCATTTACTAGACGTCTAGTCTTAATTTAGTAGCCTTTCTCATTTTTATAATATCTGACTATTAACTGGTATTATCTTGGGAAATCTAAATTCTAGCACCAAAATAAATCTCTATATATTATCTGGGATGGTAAGATTGTTTTTCCAGGCCTTCCTCTAATCAAATTATCCTATAAGATTAAATAAAGATAGTTAAAAGGTAGTTGAGGGGATAATTCTTAGCATTACCTTAAAGTAGATATTTGATATCTAATTGAAATATTTTATTTCCTTCCTGTTCCTGATTCTGTATTTGACTGAAATATTAATAAGCATGCCAGGATACACAGAAGGAGATTCCCTGAAGAATTCTCAAGCTATATAGGCAACTTCTTTCACTAAAGACTTGCTTCCTACTACATGAATATATCTAAGGGAGGGTCAGCTCTGTTTGCCCATGCTTAAATTAAGATCTGAAACTAAATGAACAACTTACTTATTTTAAATCATGAAACCAATTAAAAGTGTATTACTTCTGTAATTATGTGTTTTTTAGTATCTACAGAATTCTTAAGGTAATTCATTTATTTTTATTAAACATTTGCAAAGAAAGTGACACAAGAGTGCAGTTACTTCATCAGGAATTAACATTAATAGTTGAAAACTTTGAAGGATGGATTTCCCACGTCCCGTTTCATTCATTATCTTCTGTGTGTGCATGTATGTGGGTTTTCACGTATGGAAAACTTAAAATACTAAGTGATTTCAATTTGGCAACCTAATATCCATAGGGAATCATTTAATAAAAGAAAAAAGTATATTGGCTTTATATATTTCTTTCTATATAATTTTGTACTAAATTTATATTTAAGTAGAACAGGACTATGGAAATAAAAAATCATTGAAACAAATATGATGATTTGACTAAAGGCGTTACTCGTGACTACAGAGAAAAACTGATAGACAATAATTTAATAGGACATTTTAGTTAAAGAGCTCTTTGTCAATTTTTCATGTAATGAAACTGACACGTAAACTTAGGGACAATGAAATGAAGAATTGTTTTGGCCAAAACAAATATAATTTTCTTCATACATAATTAACAATATAATTTTATTACCATGAATTATTTTGGTCTAGATAACTCCACATGATCATGATTTGAAATATCACCAAGAAATAAGTTATGATTGTTGGGAGACTGGTGGAGAGTGGAAATTGACAGGCTGGCTTAGAAATCTCTGAAGGCAGGAGGCTGCTAAAACTCTAATAAAACTAACAAATATTTTCTATACCTTAAGCTCAATAAAAATTTCTTTCAGAATTTTCTTTAAAAAAACCAAACTAGTTGATAGCTGAGAGTAAATCAGATATAACATTCTCCTGAAAAAAGAGTTAACAAAAATAGTATTCTTTATTAATATTTTAAATTGACAAATGATACTTGCTAAGTATTAATAAGCATTGAAAGCCAAGTTGTTACGAGTAATCGCATATTGAAGTATTAATGGCGATCTAAAACCACCTACTTCAATTCTGCTCAGTTCAAAAAACAGAATGCAGAATTTCATTTGAGCATGGTACATTAAAAACTGAAAAATCTGAAGGAGAATATGGTCTCAAATATACACAAATTTTGTGCACTAGGAAAATTAAAAAAGCTTTTTAAGCACATTTTTACATTTCTGCTATAATTTAAACATTTTTATATTTCGGAGTGATAATAGATTTATAGGAAGTTGCAAAATTGAAAGGGACATGTACCCTTCCCCCCCCGTGTCTGTCAGTTTGTCGTTCTGTGGGGGCTTGTGTGTTGCTGTGATGCTGGAAGCTATGACACCAGTGTTCAAATACCAGCAGGGTCACTGATGGTGGACAGGTTTCAGAGGAGCTTCCAGACTAAGACAGACTAGGAAGAGGACCAGCGCTCTACTTCTAAAAACAATTAGCCAGTAAAAACCTTATGAATAGCAGCAGAACATTGTCTGATATAGTGCTGGAAGATGAGCCCCTCAGGTTGGAAGGCACTAAAAATACTACTGGGGAAGAGCTGCCTCCTCAAAGTAAAGTTGACCATAATGACATGGATGAAGTCAAGCTTTCGGGACCTTCATTTGCTGATGTGGCACAATTCAAAATGAGAAGAAACAGCTGCAAACATCCATTAATAATTCGAACCCGTAATGCACGAAGTATGAATCTAGGAAAATTGAAAATCATCAAAAATGAAATGGAATGCATAAAGATCAATATCCTAGGCATTAATGAGCTGAAATGGACTGGTATTGGTCATTCGGAATCAGATAATCATACAGTCTACTATGCTAGGAATGACAACTTGGAGAGGAATACTATTGCATTCATTGTCAAAAAGAACATTTCAAGACCTATCCTGAAGTACAATGCTGTCAGTGACAGAATAATATCCATACACCTACAAGGAAGACCAGTTAATACGACTCTTATTCGAATTTATGCACTAACCACTAAGGTGAAAGATGAAGAAAGTGAAGATTTTTACCCACTTCTGTGTCTGAAATTGATCAAACATACAATCAAGATGTACTGGTACTTACTGGTATCAGTACGTCTTGATTGGAAACAAAGAAGAAGGATCGGTAGTTGGAAAATATGGCCTTGGTGATAGAAACGATGACAGAGATCACATGATAGAATTTTACAAGATCAACGACTTCTTCATTGCAAATGCCATTTTTCACCAACAGAAACGGCAACTATACACATAGACCTCGCCAGATAGAATATGCAGAAATCAAATAGACTACATCAGTGTAACGAGATGATGGAAAAGCTCAATATCATCAGTCAGAGCAAGGCCAGGGGCTGACTGTTGATCAGACAATCAGTTACTCATACGCAAGTTCAAGTTGAAACTGAAGAAAATTAGAACAAGTCGAGGAGAGCCAAAGTACAACCTTGAATATATCCCACCTGAATTTGGATACTCAAGAATAGATCTGACACATTGAACACTAATGACTGAAGACCAGACAAGTTGTGGAATGACATCAAGGACATCATACACGAAAAAAGCAGAAGGTCATTAAAAAGACAGGAGAGAAAGAAAAGACCAAATGGATGTCAGAAGGGACTCTGAAACTTGTTCTTGAAAGTGGAGTAGCTTAAATCTTCACGACTGGACCAGTAAACAACATCATGATAAATGGAGAGAAGTTTGAATTTGTCAAGGATTTCCATCTTCTTGCTCTTTTGAACAGTGCTGCAGTGAACATGGGTCTGCATATTATCTATTCAAGTGAGGGCTCTTATTGCTCTAGAATATATTCCAAGGACTGGGACTGCTGGAGTGTATGGTAGTTCTATTTCTAGCTTTTTAAGGAAGTGCCCAATCAATTTCCAAAATGGTTTTACCATTTTAAATTCCCACCAGCAGTGTATAAGTGTTCCAGTCTCTCACAACTGCTCCAACATTTATTATTTTGTGTTTTTTGGATTAAAGCTAGCCTTATTGGAGTGAGATGAGATCTCATTATAGTTTTGATTTCATTTCTGTAATGGTTAATGATTGTGAACCTTTCCTCATGTATGTGTTAGCTGCCTGAATGTCTTCTTTGGTCAAGTGCCTGCTCATATTCTTTGCCAATTTTTCAATCGGATTATTTGTCTTTTTGTTGTTGAGGTTTTGCAGTATCTTGTAGATTTTAGAGATTTTCCCCAGGCTGTAAGCTGTCTTTTTGCTCTTCTGAAGAAGTCTTTGGATAAGCATTAAGTGTTTGATTTTTAGGAGCTCCCAGTTGTGTAGTTTCTCTTCTGGTGTTTGTACATTGTTAGTAGTGTTTCGTATTCTGTTTATGCCATGTAATAATGTCATCCCTATTTTTTCTTCCATTATCTTTATCATTTTAGATTTTACATTAAAGTCTGTTCCACTTTGAGTTAGTTTTTGTACATTGCATGAGGTACGGGTCTTGTTTCATTTTTTTGTGGGTAGATATCCAGTTATGCCAGTACCGTTTGTTAAAGAGACTGCCTTCTCCCCAGTTAACAGACTGTGGGCCTTTGTCAAATATCAGCTGTTCATAGGTGGATGATTTTATGTCTGGATTCTCAAGTCTGCTGAATTGCTCTATGTATCTCTTGTTGTACCAGTACCAGGCTATTTTGACTACCATGGCAGTATAATAGGCTCGAAAATCAGGTAGTGTGAGGCCTTCCACTTTGTTCTTCTTCTTCAGTAGTATTGTCTTAGTCATCTAGTACTGCCGTAACAGAAATACCATAAGTGGATGGCTTTAACAAAGAGAAATCTATTTTCTCACAGTCTAGTAGGTTACAAGTCCAAATTCAGGGTGTCGGCTCCAGGGGAAGGTGTTCTCTCTGTCAGCTCTGGAGGAAGGCTTCCCCTGGTTGAGGAGCTTCGCAGGCACACGGACCCCATGCCAAAAGACGCACTCTGCTCCTGGTGCTGCTTTCTTGGTGGTACAAGGTCCCCAACTCTCTGCTTGCTTCTCTTTCATCTCTTGGATCAGGGAGGTGACCTGAGTAATGGTGGTGTTACAATTCCATCCTTATCCTCATAAAACTGCAATCACAAAATGGAGGACAACCACACAATACTGGGAATCACGGCCTAACCAATTTACACATATTTTTGGGGGGATGCAATTCAATCCATGACAAATACTTTACTTACTTGAGGCCTCTTCCCTTCCCGTATGAAGTTGGTGATTTGTTTCTCCATCTCATTAAAAAATGCCATTGGAATTTGGATTGGAATTGCATTGTATCTGTAGATCGCTTTGGGTAGAACTGACATTTTCACAATGTTCAGTGTTCCTATCCACGAGTAAGGTATTTTTTTCCACTAAAGTGGATCTCTTTTGGTTTCTTGCAGTAGTGTCTTGCAGTTTTCTTTGTATAGGTCTTTTACATCTCTGATTAGATTTATTCCTAAGTATTTTATCTTCTTGGGGGTATTGCAAATGGTATTGATTTGGTGATTTCTTCTTCAATGTTCTCTTTGTTGACGTAGAGGAATCCTACTGATTTTTGTTTATCTTGTATCCTGATATTTGCTGAAATCTTCAATTAGTTCCAGTAGATTTCTTGTGGATTCTTTAGGGTTTCCTGTGTATAAGATCACATTATCTGCAAATAGAGAAACTTTTACTTCTGCCTTACCAATTTGGATGCACTTTATTTGTTTTTCTAGCCTAATTGCTCTGGCTAGGCCCTCCAGCACAGTGTTGAATAAGAGTGGTGATAAAGTGCATCCTTTTCTGGTTCCTGTTCTTATGCAGAATGCTTTCAGACTCTCTCCATTTAGGATGATGTTGACTGTTGGCTTTGTATAAATGCCCTTTATTATGTTGAAGAATTTTCCTTCTATTCCTATTTTCCTGAGAGTTTTTATCATGAATGGATGTTGGACTTTGTCAAATGCCTTTTAAGCACCAATTGCTAAGATCATGTGGTTCTTGTCTTTTATTTACTTGATAAAAAAAAAAATATATATATTAATTGCTTTTCTAATATTGAATCATCCCTGCATGGCTGGTATGAATCCCACTTGGTCATGGTGAATCATTTTTTTTGTTATGTTGTTGAATTCTATTGGCTAGAATTTTGTTGATATTTGCATCTAAGTTCATGAGGGATATTAGTCTATAATTTTCTTTTTCTGTGGTCTCTTCACCTGGTTTTGGTATCAGAATTACGGTGGTTTCATAGAATATGTTTGGGAGTATTCCATCCTTTTCTATGCTCTGAAATACCTTTAGTAGTAGTGATGTTAACTCTTCACTGAGAGTCTGGTAATATTCTCCAGTGAAGCTGTCAGGGCCAGGACTTTTTTTCATTGGTAATTTTTAATTACCTTTTTAATCACTTCTTTTGGTATAGGTTTATTTAGTTGTTCTACCTCTGTTTGTGTTAGTTTAGATAGGTAGCAAGTTTCTAGAAATTTGTGCATTTCCTCTAGGTTTTCAAATTTGTTAGAGTATAGTTTTTCATGGTATTCTGTTATGAATCTTTTAATTTCAGTTGGGTCTGTTGTGATATCACTGACCTCATTTCTTATTCTGGTTATTTGCTTCCTCTCCTGTTTTTTTTTTTTGTCAGTTTGGCCAGTGGTCTATCAATTTTCTGACCTTTTCAAAGAACCAGGTTTTGGTCTTCTTAACTCTTTCAATTGTTTTTCTCTTCTGTATTTCATTTAATTCTGGTCTAATTTTTACCATTTGCTTTCTTCTGGTGCCTGAGAGCTTCTTTTGCTTCTCTCTTTCTATTTGTTCGAGCTGTAGTGTTGTCATTTTGAATTTGGCCCTTTCTTGTTTTTGGATGTGTGCATTTATTGCTATTAATTGACCTGTGAGCACTGCTTTTGCTGTGTCCCAAAGGTTTTGATAGGATGTGTTTTCATTCTGTAAGTTTCTTTATTCCATCCTTAATTTATTCTATAACCCAGGAGTTTTTGATCAAGGTGTCGTTCAGTTTCTGTATTGCCCCCCCATTGCTTTTTCTGTTATTGATTTCTACTTTTATGGCTTTATGGTCAGAAAAAGATGCTTTGTGATATTTTGATGCTTTGAATTCTGTTAAGTCTTGCTTAATGGCTTAATATGTGGTCTGTTCTAGAGAATGTTCCATATGTGTTAGAAAAGAATGTATACTTGGCTGCTGTTGGGTGGAGTGTTCTGTATATGTCTATGAGATCAAGTTGGTTGATTGTGGCATTTAGATCTTCCATGTCTTAATTGACCTTCTTCCTGGATGTTCTGTCCTTCATTGAAAGAGGTGTGTTGAAGCCTCCTACTATTAGTGTGGAGCTGTCTATCTCTGTTTTCAATGCTGTTGGAGTTTGTTTTATGTATTTTGGAGCCCTGTCATGGACTGTGTGAATATTTAATATGGTTATATGCTCCTGGTGTATTGGCTTTTTAATCATTATATAGTGTCTTTCCTTATCCTTCATGGTGAATTTAACTTTAAAGTCTATTTTGTCAGAAATTCATATTGCCACTCCTGCTCTTTTTTGATTGTTGTTTGCTTGATATATTTTTTCCTTCCTTTGAGTTTTAGTTTGTTTGTGTCTTTAAGTCTAAGGCATGTCTTTTGTAGGCAGCATATAGATGGAACTTTTTTTTTTTAATCCATTTTGCCACTCTCTGTCTCTTCATTGGTGCATTTAGTCTGTTTACATTCAGCATAATTAGGGATAGGTATGAGTTTAGTACTGTCATTTTGATGTCTGTTTTTTTTTGTGTGTGTTGTTGACAGTTTCTTTTTTCCACTTAATTTTCTGTGCTGAATCATTTTTCTTTATGTATTTTCTCTTCATTTTTTTCATTGTTGTTGATTTTGTATTTGCTAAGTCTTTACATTTTTCTTGTTTTTTATTTTGATGTATAGGGTTGTTAGTTTCCTTTGTGGTTACCTTAATATTTACCCCTATTTTTCTAAGTATAAACCAACCTTTTATTTTTTATATCCCCTTGACTTCTTGTCCATATGAAAGATTTATGACTACCTTTTTAGTCCCTATTTTTTGTTTTAATGTTGTCATCTTTTACATAATGACATCTCTTTTTCCCTATTTTCAGTGTTTTAGCTTTGGTTTATTTTTGTGACTCCTGTATCTGGGTTGATATCTGGTTGTTCTATCCTGTGTTCTAGTCTTGGATTCTTATTTGATGTTATTGATTTTCTAACCTAGGGACTCCCTTTAGTATTTCTTGTAGTTTTGGTTTGGTTTTTGCAATTTCCCTAAACTCCTGTTTATCTGGAAATGCCCTAATTTTGCCTTCGTATTTGAGGGACAGTTTTCCTGGAAAAATAATTCTTGGCTGACAATTTTTTTTTCCTTCAAGACTTTATATATGTCATCCCATTGCCTTGTTGCCTGCATGGTTTCTGCTGACTAGTATGAGCTTAGTCTTATTAACTCTCCTTTGTAGATGACTTTTTGTTTATCCCTAGCTGCTCTTAAAATTCTCTCTTTATCATTGGTTTTGGCAAGTTTGAGTATAATATGTCCTGGTGACTTTCTTTTGGAATCTACTTTGTGTGGTGTTTGATAAGCATCTTGGATAGGTATCTTCTCATCTTTCACAATATCAGGGAAGTTTTCTGCCAAAAAATCTTCAACTATTCTCTCTGTATTTTCTGTTATGCTCCACTGTTCTGGTACTCTAATCACTGGTAGGTTATTCCTCTTCATAGAGTCCCACATTATTCTCAGGGTTTCTTCATTTTTTTAAATTCTTTTATCTGATTTTTCCTCAAATATGTTGATGTCTAGCCTTAACAATAGAGTTTGTTATAAAACTTCTGAATATTTGCCAGTATGTTAGGTGAAAAATAAATGGCTCTTTGGTGTAGTTTAACATTGAATTTTACTTCTTTTAAGTGAGGTAATATATTTACATATCTTGCAAATAGTTTATATTTTGCATCTTCGTTGATTATTTGTTTTGGCCTTGTTTATAGTTTTCTTATTTTTTTTTAATCATTTGGAAGTTTTGATTTTCCTGTAGCTATATTTCTCAACCTTTTCTTTTATGGCTTTTCTTTATTGAATCGTTATTAAAATATCTTCTGACACTTCAGCATTATAAAGAAATCACATATTTTTCTCCATAGCAGTTATCACTTTTTAGTATACAATTAATAGAAGTTAATTTATCAATTAATTGTACTTATTCTGCTGCCTTCCCCTGTCAGATTCTAAATGCCATGAGAACAGGAATTTATTTTTCACTGTTGTATCTTCTGCATCTAGAATAGTGTCTGGAATAGAATAATTGTTCTGTTAAAAGTTATTAAATGAATGAATAAATGTAGTTTTTCTAGATATGATATTTTTAAGAGTAACTCAAATAATTGTATAGAGATTTGATTAGATTTGGGAGGCCTGTTGGAATACTATTATAATAATCCTTTGCCTTTGGGATGTGCAATTGAAAAATAACTAGAAGGGAGTTCTGATTAAAGATTAGGAGCTAAGTTAGGACATCTATCTATCTATAACAAGCTATATATACATATAATGTATGTATATTTGCTTTTGAGATTGCTTCCGTTAAGTTAAATTTCTAATCTAAATTATAGCTCTTAACTGTAGGTCAGGATATATGGCTTAACTTGAACATATGTGAACTGATTCATATATAATTTGATTCTTATAATTGCTAATATTTCGAAACTATTTATCTTTTAAAAAATAATTGATTGTGTGGTAGATTCAAAGCTATCCTTTTGTTACCATCCTACCAATTGATTTGTGTTCCCAAAAGTTTTTGTGAATTGAATAAAAGGAATGGAAATATAGCAAGCACAGTAGAACTTGCTTAGTCCCAGGATTACCTCATGTCTGCCATAATGAAACTTGCTGATGCAGTGCTGAGGATATGCTGACATTAATTACTATAATATTTAATTTTCCTATAAAATCTTTGTAGAAAATTTAATCAAATCTGTGTGTACATATGATAATATATCATGCCCATGATTGAAATGTATCATTGAAGAAAAAACATTAAAATTTACTGTTATTTCTTTGAAAATAATCAAGCGGCTGATTTTTGCAATTCATATTTGTAGCATATTTTTCTATCCTTTCTAAACAACAGCTACTGGAATTATCAGTGGAACTCATATAAAAGCACTAATTTCCCTTCATTGGCTCTGCCTAAGGTGGTGGTGTTGTCAGGTGCCGTCGAGTCAATTCCGACTCATAGCGACCCTATGAACAACAGAACGAAACACTGCCCGGTCCTGAGCCATCCTTACAATTGTTGTTATGCTTGAGCTCATTGTTGCAGCCACTGTGTCAATCCACCTCACTGAGGGCCTTCCTCTTTTCCACTGACCCTGTACTCCGCCAAGCATGATGTCCTTCTTCAGGGACTGATCTCTCCTGACAACATGTCCAAAGTATGTAAGACACCGTCTTGCCATCTTTGCCTCTAAGGAGCATTCTGGCTGTACTTCTAAGACAGATTTGTTTGTTTCTTTTAGCAGTCCATGGTATATTCAATATTCTTCGCCAACACCACAATTTAAAGGAGTCAATTCTTCTTTGGTATTCCTTATTCATTGTCCAGCTTTCACATGCATACAATGCTATTGAAAATACCATGGCTTGGGACAGACGCATCTTAGTGTTCAGGGTGACATCTTTGCTCTTCAACACTTTAAAGAGGTTCTTTGCAGCAGATTTACCCAATGTAATGTGTATTTTGATTTCTTGACTGCTCCTTCCATGGCTGTTGATTGTGGATCCAAGTAAAATGAAATCCTTGACAACTTCAATCTTTTCTCCGTTTATCATGATGTTTTTTTTTTTTTTTTTGCTCATTGGTCCAGTTGTGAGGATTTTTGTTTTCTTTATGTTGAGGTGCAATCCATAGTGAAGGCTGTGGTCTTTGATCTTCATTAGTAAGTGCTTCAAGTCCTCTTCACTTTCATCAAGCAAGGTTGTGTCATCTGCATAACTCAAGTTGTTAATGAGTCTTCCTCCAATCCTGATGCCCCGTCCTTCTTCATATAGTCCAGCTTCTGGTATTATTTGCTCAGCATACAGATTGAATAGGTATGGTGAAAGGATGCAACCCTGACACACACCTTTCTTAACTTTAAACCAGTCAGTATCCCCTTGTTTGGTCCGAACAACTGCCGCTTGATCTATGTAAAGGTTCCTCATGAGCACAATTAAGTGTTCTGGAATTCCCATTCTTTGCAATGTTATCCGTAATTTGTTATGATCTATGCAGTCGAATGCCTTTGCATAGTCAGAAAACACAGGTAAACATCTTTCTGGTATTCTCTGCTAAGACATATGACCCTATTTTAGTTGTAAAAAATATGTCAGTTTAAGAACAATTTAGAGACTACTGAACTAAGGGAAAAAAATTGACCTCATGAAAATTTTCGAAAGGTAATTGAGGTACGATATAAAGAAACTGCAAAAGAGAAATTGGGACTTTAGAAAATTCAGAATTTAAAAGTATTTCGAAGAGAAGAACTAGAAATATGAATAGTGATAAGGGCTTGAGAAAAAAGCCATTAAAAGATTTAAAAGATTGAGTTTGGTATGTGCGGAAATTAAAATTTCGATTTGCATGATCTTTGTTGGTGAGACCATGGTCAAAGAAAATATTTGTTAAAGAGCCACTGAGTGGTAATTGTTTTGGTTTCTCTTTGCAATGTGCACTGGGAAAGCACTGAAGAAAGATGATGCCAAAGAAGTAAAAGCATCCTCCTTGCTATTTTATAAATGTTATTAAGAGGTAGCCAACTGTATAGCAAGATTTTTCACCTTTAAGCAATTTTCTTTCCTGAAAATTGAAGCCTAAAGAATATATTTAAATCTTTTATGTATGAGGAGCTTAATTCACCACTGAGAGAAAGACATTTGCCAGAGAAATGACAGTTTGTAGCAAAATGAAGAAGCAAGCCTTTTTATTTACATAATACTGTTATCCCAATTTTTAAAGAAATACAATATGAGATTTAACTGAAGAATAAATATCATTTAATTTGGCACTGGAGCATTTTCTTAATCTTTGTATGTCTACTGGCAGATTTCTATTTATTTTTTGAGAAACGTTTGAGTAAAAACTATTTTAAAGCCACTTTCAAGGAGATGAGTTTCCTTTCATCAGTTTCTAGCCTAACTACTCAGAGTCAAACTATTCCTAATGAACCTGGCAATTAATGCATAGCACAACTACAGGTTTATGGCAAGTAAAATGCAGAACTTCTCTGGCTTTGATATCTACCATTCTTTGACATTAATGGTGTTTGAACTTTGAATAAAACAGGTTTTAGCTGGCTTCTGTGAGCTACAGAATTGAGGAGCTTTATTCATTTTACTATTCCAGGAACATTTTACATTGAATAAGACTACACCAACTCATCAAGGTCAGAGAAGCAGGATAATGAGTGTGATCTATTGCCTTTAAACTTGCTTTCTATTGAAATACTAAATGTTTATTTCCAATTTCTCAACAAAGGAAATAGCAGAGTTCACTAATAATATAAGCAAAAGGCTAAGGCACAGTAGGAATGCACTTACTTGTCAAGTAATAACATTCTTTGTTTTTTCCTATTTATCATACAGTGTCATTCTGGACACTGTTACACTTGGGTTTCTGACAAACTGGCTCAGTACTTTAAAAAACTGAATTTTCAAATAAATGACTGAAGCAATATTCCATTTTAAATGTCTCTAAGTGCTTCTTCATTTACATATCAAAAACAGAAATCTCCTGCTCCCTCCTTTTACCCTTGGCTAAGCCCTAAAAAAAAAAAAAAAAAAAAAGGCACTAGTTTTTTAGTTTTTTAAGCCCTATGGCAAATAAGCTATATAATTTGTAAAATAAGGTTTTCACCAAGATGGTTTTTGCTGGTAATCTTAGGATAAAAATTGACTGGTGACAAATCTTACAGAAAAGCAATCTTTTCCAACCAGATGAATTTTCATTAAATTTTGCATTTGGTCATAGATTTTGCTCATTTTATACCTATCTGCTCACCTCCACAATAAATATGAAAATAAATTTCTTAACTGTGAAATATTTTGTCATTATTTTTGTTAAAAAGAAATTAATTTATTATTGATTTATTGACTATTAAGAATTAAGAAAAGAAAAACCAAAAACTATAGACTGGGTTCTAAAAGAATTAGTTTTGTTGAGGTATGAAAGTGGGCTCAAACGCAAGCAAAGACTGTAAGGATGGCATAGGACCAGGCAGTGTTTCATTCTGTTGCCTATGGATTTACTATGAGTCGGAACCAACTCGATGGCACCTAACAATGACAGATAGAAAAGCCACAACTATTATAATAGCTAAAATGTAAGTACTTTACCAGTGTTGAATCACTTAATTCTCTGAGGAAAATACCATTATAATCCACTTTTTTATAGATACAGAAGTTAAGGCAGGGCCAGGGGAAATAAAAGAGATCAATAATTAAAATAAAATGTGATAAGCTCTATAGTATACGTAAATAAATAGTACTCTTTGGTCATATTGGGGACAGAAGAAGGTAGAAAATGAATTCTCAAAGTTGGCAATGTTTGAGCTAAACCTTTTCATAAGAGTAGGAATTTGATGGGGGAGACTATCTACCAGAGGGAAAAAATACAAGATGACCAAGAATAGAGCATCTGTTCACATCAAGGTTTTTTTTCACTGCAAAAAAACAGAGACTTACTAAACCTGGCTCAAGAAAAAGGGGAAGCTCATTTTTAAAATGCACAAAATTCTCAGTGAATATGGAATCCAGAAACTGTCAAGAATCAAGGCAGTAACTGTCCATTTCTCTCTCTCTCTCTCTCCCTCTACCTCTGCCTATATAAAATCAGTGTCTTTGATAATGCTGACACTTCTTTTTCCAACCCTGCGTTTCTATTTCTCTCTTCTGACTTACTTCCTCCTTGCCCTTTTCTGTACATTAATAGTTAATCATGGCTTTCACAGCCCTAGAAGCTACGTGACCTCCTAGCTGAATTCTTCATAGATTACTATATCTTTACCTGAATGTTGAAATTTCAATTTCTTAGTAGAGAAATCTGATTGGTGTACCTCATTTTTCATGCCAAAGCACACAATTTATCTATTTTGAATTGCTGTACCTACCCCTGATCCAATCAGTTGTAACCAGGAGAGTGAGACATCACCCATCCTACTGTGGAGGCTTACGAAGAGACACTCAGTAACTAATATGCCCATTAGGTAATAATCTACCTTAATAATAATAGAGGATAGCAAATGGCTCACTGTGGCAGGTATAACATGCATTTAGTATTTGGCAATACATAAATCAGGATTATGGAAGACCTTCTGACTTTGATATTTAACCTGTAACAGTTGCTAGGTGTAATTTTTTAAAAACTTGAGAGTTTCATAATTATACCTGTCTTTTAGAAATCACACTTTTGTACACATGAAAAATAAATAGAGATATAGGTAGAGGGTCAGCGAAAAAGAGTAGGACCCTCAATGAGAGGGATTGACAGTGGCTGCAACAATGGGTTCAAACATAGCAACGATTGTGAGAATGGCACAGGACTAGGCATTGTTTTGTTCCGTTGTACGTTGGGTTGCTATGAGTTGGAACAAATTCGACAGCAGCTAACTACAACTACAGCAGGGGAGAGTTGTGGTGATCCTATCTAGAAATGAGGAAGAACGAAACTGAAAACGGAAGGCACCAATCTCCAGTGCTGATGACGAATTCAAAACACTCGCAGAATATCTCTCTGCTTCTGGAATGTTAGAGGGGATGGAATGTTTCTTTACTGTGTGTAAAATGACCCAAGAAGGATGAAAACAAGAAAAATGATTACAAGAAAACAGAAAATGATGTAAATCAGCATCTAGAAAAAAGGAAAGAAGTATATTAAGATTTTTATGCCATCTACACTGTTTTCACAATAGGTAAAGATATAAAAGTTAACCCCGTTTGTTGAAAAAATTATGACATGTTTTATCCTACAGAACAATAAAATAGCTTTCAAGGTGCGAAGAATTCCGAAGTATGAGTTGGTAATTCTCTGCATATGGAAAAATATCCATTGGGTGAAACTCAACCCAGGAATGGACTAATACTGGACAAATGGTCCATAACTGTCAAAACTACCAATAATGCAGGCATGAAAGGATAAAACCAAATACATTACAAAAAGAACAACAAAAATAATAAAAAACAACAGTTATTAAGCACCACCATGTGTCAGATTTTTGTTTTAAGTTGAGGTGTAATACATACTATATAGTCTTTGATCTTCATCAGTAAATTCAAGTTCTCTTCTCTTTCAGCAAGCAAGGTTGTGTCATATGCACAGCAGAAGTTGTTAGTCTTTCTCCAGTCCTGACGCTGAATTCTTCTTCATATAGTCCAGCATCTTGGATTATTTGCTCAGCATGCAGAATGAAAAAGTATGGTGAGAGGATACAACCTTGTCAACCACCTTTCCTGATTTTAAACCACACAGTATCCCCTCATTCTGTTCAAATGACTGCCTCTTGGTCTATGTACAGGTTACACATAAGCACAATTAAGTGTTCTGGAATTCCTATTCTTTGCAATTTTATCCCTAATTTGTTATGATCCACACAGTTGAATGCCTTTGCATAGTCAATAAAACACAGGTAAACATCTTCCTGGTATTCTCTGCTTTCTGTCAAGATCCATCTGACATCAGCAATGATATCCCTCGTTCCACATCCTCCTCTGAATCTGGCTTGAAATTCTAGCAGTTCCCTGTCAATATTCTGCTGCAACCATTTTTGAGTAATCTTCAGCAAAATTTTATTTGCATGTAACATTAATGATATTGTTCAATAATTTCCACATTCTATTGGATTACCTTTCTTTGGAATAGGTGCAAAAATTTGGATCTCTTCCAGTTGGTTGGCCAGGTAACTCTCTTCCAAATTTCTTGGCAATGACAAGTAAATGCTTCCACCGGTGCATCCATTTGTTGAAATATCTCTGTGAGTATTCCATTGATCCCTGGAGCCTTGTTTTTCACCAAGGTCTTCAGTGCAGCTTCGACTTCTTTCTTCAATACCCTTGGTTCTTGATCATATACTACCTCTTGAAATGGTTGAATATCAACCAGTTCTTTTCAGTACAGTGACTTTGTGTATTCTATCCATCTTCTTTTGATGCTTCCTGTGTCTTTTAATATTTTGCCCACAGAACCCTTCAACATTAAAACTCCAGGCTTAAGTTATTTCTTCAGTTCTTTCATTTTTGAGAAATGCTGAGTGTGTTCTTCTGTTTTGGTTTTTTAACTCCAGGTCTTTGCACATTTCATTATAATATTTTACTCTGTCTTCTTGAGCTGCCCTTTGAAATCTTTTGTTTAGCTTCTTTACTTCATTTCTTCCTTTTGCTTTAGCTAGTCTGTGTCCAAGGCCAAGTTTCAGAGTCTCTTCTGACATCCATTTTGATCTTTTCTTTCTTTCCTGCCTTTTTAATGACCTTTTGCTTTCTTCATGTGTGATATCCTTGATGTCATCTCACGGCCTTTCTGGTGTTCTGTCATTAGTGTTCAATACATGAAGTCTATTCTTGAGATGGTCTCTAAATTCAGGTGGGATATACTCAATGTTATACTTTGGCTTCTGTGAACTTGTTTTAATTTTCTTTGGCTTCAACTTGAACTTGCATATGAGCAATGGATGGTCTGTTCTGCAGTCAGCCCCTGGCCTGGTTCTTACTGATGATATCGAGCTTTTCCAACATCTTTTTCCACAGATGTAGTCGATTTGATTCCTGTGTATTCCATTTGGTGAGGTCCATGTGTATAGTCACCATTTGTGTTGTTGAAAAAAGGTATTTGCAATGAAGAAGTTACTGGTCTTGCAAAATTCTATCATGTGAACTCTTGCATCCTTTATATTACCAAAGCCATATGTTCTAACTACTGATCCTTCTTTGTTTCCCACTTTCATATTCCAATCTCCAGTAATTATCAATTCATCTTGGTATTTGGATTGGAAGTGCGTTATATGTATAAATGGCTTTTGGTAGAATAGACATTTTTACTATGTTAAGTCTTCCTATCCATGAGCAGGGTATGTTTTTCCACTTAAGTACGTCCTTTTGAATTTCTTGTAGCAGAGTTTTGTAGTTTTCTTTGTATAGGTCTTTTACATCCTTGGTAAGATTTATTCCTAAGTATTTTATCTTCTTGGGGGCTACTGTGAATGGTATTGATTTGGTTATTTCCTCTTCGGTGTTCTTTTTGTTGATGTAGAGGAATCCAAGTGATTTTTTATATCCTGAGACTCTTCCAAACTCTTCTATTAGTTTCAGTAGTTTTCTGGAGGATTCCTTAGGGTTTTCCATGTATACGATCATGTCATCTGCAAATAGTGATAGCTTTACTTCCTCCTTACCAATCTGGATACCCTTTATTTCTTTGTCTAGCCTAATTGCCCTGGCTAGGACTTCTAGCACGATGTTGAATAAGAGCGGTGATAAAGGACATCCTTGTCTGGTTCCTGTTCTCAAGGGAAATGCTTTCAGGTTCTCTCCATTTAGAGTGATATTGACCGTTGGTTTTGCATATATGCCCTTTATTATGTTGAGGAATTTTCCTTCAATTCCTATTTTGGTTAGAGTTTTTATCATAAATGGGTGTTGAACTTTGTCAAATGCCTTTTCTGCATCTATTGATAAGATCATGTGGTTTTTGTCTTTTGTTTTATTTATGTGATGGATTACATTAATGGTTTTTCTGATATTAAACCAGCCTTGCATACCTGGTATAAATCCCACTTGATCAGGGTGTATTATTTTTTGGATGTGTTGTTGGATTCTATTGGCTAGAATTTTGTTGAGGATTTTTGCATTTATGTTCATGAGGGATATATGTCTAAAATTTTCTTTTTTTGTAATGTCTTTATCTGGTTTTGGTATCAGGGAGATGGTAGATTCATAGAATGAGTTGGGTAGTATTCCATCTTTTTCTATACTTTGAAATACCTTCAATAGTAGTGGTGTTAAGTCTTCTCTGAAGGTTTGGTAGAACTCTGCAGTGAAGCCATCTGGGCCAGGACTTTTTTTTGTTGGAAGTTTTTTGATTACCGTTTCAATCTCTTTTTTTGTTATGGGTCTATTTAGTTGCTCTACTTCTGAATGTGTTAGTTTAGGTAGGTAGTATTGTTCCAAGAATTTATCCATTTCTTCTAGGTTTTCAAATTTGTTAGAGTACAATTTTATGTAGTAATCTGATATGATTCTTTTGATTTCATTTGGTTCTGTTGTGATGTGGTCCTTCTCGTTTCTTATTCGGGTTATTTGTTTCCTTTCCTGTTTTTCTTTAGTCAGTCTAGCCAATGGTTTATCAATTTTGTTAATTTTTTCAAAGAACCAGCTTTTGGCTTTGTTAATTCTTTCAATTGTTTTTCTGTTCTCTAATTCATTTAGTTCAGCTCTAATTTTTATTATTTGTTTTCTTCTGGTGCCTGATGGGTTCTTTTGTTTTTCACTTTCTATTTGTTCAAGTTGTCGGGACAGTTCTCTGATTTTGGCTCTTTCTTCTTTTTGTATGTGTGCATTTATCGATATAAATTGGCCTCTGAGCACTGGTTTTGCTGTGTCCCAGAGGTTTTGATAGGAAGTATTTTCATTCTCGTTGCTTTCTAAGAATTTCCTTATTCCCTCCTTGATGTCTTCTATAACCCAGTCTTTTTTCAGGAGGGTATTGTTCATTTTCCAAGTATTTGATTTCTTTTCCCTAGTTTTTCTGTTATTGATTTCTAGCTTCATTGCCTTGTGGTCTGAGAAGATGCTTTGTAATATTTCGATGTTTTGGATTCTGGAAAGATTTGTTTTATGACCTAATATGTGATCTATTCTAGAGAATGTTCCATGTGCACTAGAAAAAAAAGTATATTTTGCAGCAGTTGGGTGGAGAGTTCTGTATAAGTCAATGAGGTCAAGTTGGTTGATTGTTGTAAGTAGGTCTTCCGTGTCTCTATTGAGCTTCTTACTGGATGTCCTGTCCTTCTCCGAAAGTGGTGTGTTGAAGTCTCCTACTATATATGTGGAGGTGTCTATCTCACTTTTCAACTCTGTTAAAATTTGATTTATGTACCTTGCAGCCCTGTCATTAGGTGCGTAAATATTTAATACGGTTATGTCTTCCTGATCAATTGTCCCTTTTATCATTATATAGTGTCCTTCTTTATCCTTTGTGGCGGATTTAAGTCTAAAGTCTATTTTGTCAGAAATTAATATTGCTACTCCTCTTCTTTTTTGCTTATTGTTTGCTTGATATATTTTTTTCCATCCTTTGAGTTTTAGTTTGTTTGTGTCTCTAAGTCTAAGGTGTGTCTCTTGTAGGCAGCATATAGATGGATAGTGTTTTTTTATCCAGTCCGTGACTCTCTGTCTCTTTATTGGTGCATTTAGTCCATTTACATTCAGCGTAATTATAGATAAGCAAGTTTTTAGTGCTGTCATTTTGATGCCTTTTCATGTGTGTTGTTGGCCATTTCATTTTTCCACATGCTTTTTTGTGCTGAGACGTTTTTCTTAGTAGCTTGTGAGATCCTCATTTTCATAATGTTTAACTTTGTGTTTATTGAGTCGTTACGTTTTTCTTGGCTTTTTTCTTGTGTTATGGAATTGATACTCCTTTTTGTGGTTACCTTTTTATTTACCCCTATTTTTCTAAGTAAAAACCTAACTTGTATCCTTCTATATCGCCTTGTATCACTCTCCATCTGGCAGTTCAATGCCTCCTATATTTAGTCCCTCTTTTTGATTATTTTGATCATTTATCTATTGATTTCCATGATTTCCTGTTGTGTGTATTATTTTGTTTATTTATTTATTTTTTAGAATTAGTCTTAATTTGTTTGTTTTTGTGCTTTCCCTATTTGAGTTGCGTTGATATCAGGACGTTCTGTTTTGTGACCTTGTATTGTGCTGGTACCTGATATTATTGGTCATCCGGCCAAACAATCTCCTTTAGCATTTCTTGCAGTCTTGGTTTAGTTTTTGCAAATTCTCTAAACTTGTGTGTATCTGTAAATATCTTAATTTCTCCTTCGTATTTCAGAGAGAGTTTTGCTGGATATATGATCCTTGGTTGGCAGTTTTTCTCCTTCAGTGCTCTGTATACGTTGTCCCATTGCCTTCTTGCCTGCATGGTTTCTGCTGAGTAGTCTGAATTTATTCTTATTGATTCTCCCTTGAAGGAAACCTTTCTTTTCTCCCTGGCTGCTTTTAAAATTTTCTGTTTGTCTTTGGTTTTGGCAAGTTTGATGATAATATGTCTCGGTGTTTTTCTTTTTGGATCAATCTTAAATGGGGTTCGATGAGCATCTTGGATAGATATCCTTTCGTCTTTCATGATGTCAGGGAAGTTTTGTGTCAGGAGTTCTTCAACTATTTTCTCTGTGTTTTCTGTCCCCCCTCCCTGTTCTGGGACTCCAATCACTCGCAAGTTATCCTTCTTGATAGAGTCCCACATAATTCTTAGGGTTTCTTCATTTTTTTTAATTCTTTTATCTGATTTTTTTTCAGCTATGTTGGTGTTGTTTCCCTGGTCCTCCAAAAGTCCCAGGCTACATTCTAATTGCTCGAGTCTGCTCCTCTGACTTTCTATTGCGTTGTCAAATTCTGTATTGTTAATCTTTTGGATTTCTACAGGCTGTCTCTCTATGGATTCTTGCAACTTGTTAATTTTTCCACTATGTTCTTGAATAATCTTTTTGAGTTCTTCAACAGTTTTATCAGTGTGTTCCTTGGCTTTTTCTGCATTTATCCTAATTTCTTTTGTGATATCTTTAAGCATTCTGTAAATTAGTTTTTTATATTCTGTATCTGATAATTCCAGGATTGTATCTTCATTTGCGAAAGATTTTGATTCTTTTGTTTTGGGGTTTGGAGAAGCTGTCATGGTCTGTTTCTTTATGTGGTTTGATATGGACTGCTGTCTCCGAGCCATCACTGGGAAACTAGATTTTCCAGGGAGTCGGCTAAAAGAAAATGCAGTCAGATCCCTATCTGAATTCTCCCTCTGGCTCCGGGTATTCGGATGTTAATGGGGCCGCCTGGGGAGGGTGGGGGAGGGATCAGAGAGCTAGGAGTGTAGCACCACAGAATATAGAGCTGAACATCGCGTTCACGCTCCGCCCCCGTTTGCCAAAATCCGGGCGGGACGGGTCCCCGGCTAGGACGCTGCTTTCCTTGCTCGGAGACCATTCACTTCCTCCCGGGGACTTCTCCCTCCGGTGCGCGGCACCGCTCGCGTGCACTGGGTGGGCGTTTCCCGCATGAACGGGTGGGCCCGCCTCCAGGGTCTATTCAGGCGATTATAATTGGGCCCCGCGGTCACACCCCGCCCATGTGCACGCCCAAATCCCAGAGGGCCGATTTCCGGGTTGGGACGCTTTCCCCGTTCCCGCACCAGTCACTTCCTCCCGGGGACTTCTCCTTCCGGTGCACCACACCTCTCGCGCGAACTGGGTGGTTGTCACTCGCACGACCAGGTGGGCCCGCCCCCTGGGTCAATTCCGGGGAATAAAAATGGGCCCCGCGCTCACGCCCCGCCCGCGCGCGCACCCAGATCCCAGCAGGACAGCACCCCGTCTGGGACGCTGCTTTCCCTGCTCCGGGAGCAATCACTTCCTCCCGGGGACTTCTCCTTCCAGTGCACCACACCTCTCGCGCAAACTGGGTGGGTGTCACTCGCACGACCAGGTGGGCCCGCCCCCTGGGTCAATTCAGGGTAATAAAAATGGACCCCGCGCTCACGCCCCGCCCGCGCGCGCACCCAGATCCCAGCGGAATGGCTCCCCGTCTGGGATTCTGCCTTCCCCGCCTCGAGAGCAGTCACCTCCGGGGATTTCTCCCTCCGGAGTGCCGCGCCACACGCGCGGACTGGGTGTGCGTCCTCCCGCACGAACATGTGGGCCCCACCCCCGGGTCACTTTAGGGAAATATAGTTGACCCCCCCCCCCCGCTCGCGCCCCGTCTGCCTCTCGCCTAACTCCCGATGGGACGGCACCCCAGCTGGGACGCTGTTCTCCCCACTCTCAGATCAGTCACTGCCTCCCGGGTGCTTCTCCCTCCGGCTGCGCCTCTGCGCCGCCCGCGCCAACCAACCAGCTAGACTTCCTCCCGGGATGGGTTCGGGGGGGAAGGGGTGGGCCCCCTTTCTGTGCCCTCTGCCCCTCTGGGCTCTGCCCCAGATCGGGCTCCGTAGGTCACCTGCCTGGTACGCTGGCTCCTGGTTCTGAAAACGGTCGCTGTCTGCCCGTATTTGTTCATTTTCCGACTCTAAGTCTGTGTTTGTTGTTCAGAGTTCGTAGATTGTTAAGTATGTGATCGATTCCCTTGCTTTTCCGAGTGTTTGTTGCAAGAGGGATCTGCGGTAGCGTCCACCTAGTCCGCCATCTTGGCCCCACCTCAATTATGTGTTTTAAAGCTTTTCTAGGCACCATTTTCTACTCTTAGTTCTAATGGTCAAAGATATTAGATGACTTATTAATGAGGCTAATTCAATAGAAATTTCCTCTTGTACATTATATTTCTCTCATATCAGAGCAGAAATTCTCTACTTCTCAAAAAACTGGGTTTCTTTTTTTTAATTCTTTCTTTAATTTCATTGAAATTATAATAAAGATAGAAAATACTGTATTTCTGGTGCCATTCCCCTGGCTTATATCAGGGTTTGATTATCTGTGTCGTTAGATTACTGATACAAAAAAAAAAGAAAAAAAACAAATCCATTGCCATCAAGTCGATTCCAACCCTAACGGACAGAGTAGAACTGCCCTATAATGTTGCCAAGAGGCACCTGGTGAATTTAAACTGCCGAGGTTTTGATTAGCAGCCGTAGCCCTTAACCACTATGCCACCAGGGTTTCCATATTACTGATGGTACTATGCTATCCTATTTGTTCTACTTATTTCTTTAGACATATTCCCTCCCTCCCCCAAACAGAAATAATATATTGTCTGCATATCAATATCTCTAAGGAATTTCTTTGTTTTTCCCCTTTAAGAATTGTCTTTTACAGAGAGAATTTGTTTTTTCTCCACCTTCGAATCTTTTAAGCCTATTTGAGTATGCCATTAAGAAAATTAAAAAAAAAAAAAAAAAGATGTATATATATTACTTTTACCATGATAATGAAATGACTATATAACAAATATGGGAACCATAATGTTAACACTTAGTTAAAAGGCAAAGAACCCTGGATACAGGATAAACCTATTGTCGTTGAGTCTATTCTGACTCATAGCGATCCTCCAGTACAGAGTTGAACTGTCCCACAGAGTTTTATGAAAGAAGACTGACACATCTTTCTTCTGCGGAGCAGCTCGTTGGTTTGAACCGCTGACCTTTTGGTTAGCAGCCGAGCACTTAACCATTGCAACACCAGAGCTGATTGGATGCAGGACAGATGTTCGTTAATTGAATCACATTTCATAAATTAAAGAATTGTTAATAAATTCTAGTTAATAATAATATAAACACTATTTCCTATAGATTATTTGCGTGGTCTTTGCAAACATTTCAATAACTACGTCTTTGGTTTGTTCCCTGGGAAATAGACTCTGAGATAGCGATTTGCTTGCAGAAGTTTATTGGGAGATGCTCTCAGTATCAAGACTCATGAGGGAGTGAAGGCCGGAAGATTGGTTGAACTACAATGCCTTAGGGAGCTCTGCAGCTGGGATGATCTCTCAAAGTTGTGAATTGAAGCAAGGGGGTTGGTCTTTCTATCCATGCATACATCAGGAACTGAGGAGGGGGCTTAAGAGGGTGAAGGAACCTCCTTGGGTTGAGAGCAGTTCCATGGAAGGGACTCAGCTGAGAGCTTAAAGTAGATAACACTCAAACAACAACCTGAGAAAACAGTTTCTCAATCTGATTGATGCGGAATATGGGCAGCACACACATCTCAATCTGATTGGTGCGGAATATGGGCAGCACACACTAGCATTTGATAATACAACCTAGTCAATGTGCTCTGGTGATACTCAGGCATTTAATATACTTTTCTGATGATCATAAAGAAGTAATGACCTTTTATCAATCTGACACATACTTAAAAGTGATTCTCATCTAATAATAATGTTTTGAAGAATAACCCAGTAATAAAAAAGAAGTAACCATTTAAATTTCAAAAAAATAGTTGGATATTAAAAAAAATGCCATCCATAAAGGGCAAGATTTAAGTTTTAAATACTTAGCAACTTTAAAAACCAATAAGATTAAAAAGACATAAAAATATGCTAAGGTACCAACTCTAATAATTTCTTGTTTGAGGTAATTTTTTGGAACAAAGGTTTTTTTTTTTTTTAATTTAAATACTTTTCTCTACCTTTCAATTTTTCCTCAATGAGCATGTGTTATTTTGATAAACAGGCAATTTTTAAAATTAATCAGTAATGAGCTTGAGGGATAGTTTACTATATATAAAAGCCCAAAAGAGAGGGCAGTGTAAAGAATTTCTTTTGTGTGGCATTTCTCTCCATGGTCTTGTAACTCCCGCCCAGGTGATTTGGTGGGACTGTGCATATAGAGTAATTGTAGTCCACCAAGGGGATTGGTCAGTTTTGCCCTCTTCTGGCCCTGAAATAAGCCACCCCAGAGGCAGGAAAGAGAAGAGCCCACCGCCAGCAAGGAAGGAGAGACCCACAGGAGAAACCTGCAAGAGATGGCGCAGTGGACTTGCTGGCCCACAGAGCGAGAAAGCAGAGTGCCTTCAGGCAGAGACTGAGGGCTAAAGAGGGGTGTGCCTGTGAGCATGGCCGGGAAGAGGCTGTCTTGATGGAAAAACTGTATCCTTGAATGTTCCTGAGCCTGAATTGTAACCTATTAAGTTCTCTAATAAACCCCACAATCTTGAGTATTGTCTCTGAGTTCTCTGTGGCCATTGCAATGAATTATCAAACCCAGAGGAGAAGTAGAGAGGGTCGTGGGAGGGGCAGCTAGTGTCAGAATTGGCAAAGATGGTGGACAGGGGAGGCATGTCTGACCTCCATCTCACAGGAATCAGCCTTGGCCTGTTGACCTTGACTCTTCTTCCCCTTGTGAAGTTAGAGGTGGTTGGACACCGCTCCACACACCATTTTCACAGCGAACTATAGGAATCATGAGACTATTTGGGGCTGGACTCAGTGTGTTTAAGGCCTGTCACCTTGGACCCTCCACTGAATGATTTTGCAAGCCTTGGATTTCTTGGCATTAGTTTACATTGTCTCTGGGAGCTCTGTTTTTTCATGTTTTGCTTGGTGGTTTTGCTCTGCGGGTTGCATATTGTTTCTGCTGAATCAAGATTACAACATCCTGAAAAACGGCATCTAGTCTATTTATTAGTTTTGTTGATTAACTATTAGTTTTCAACTTTCTAACTGTCCACTTCACTGCATCCTTGAGGAATTTATCCAGGTCTCTTCCACTGGTTTTGTTATTTTGTTCTCTTTCACTTCCCATGCCCAGCAAAAACAGACCATCCCAACATTTACGTAAGAGTCTACCTATGTCCTGTTCAATTTTTCTTGCCCAGGTACTATAATGTTTAGCACTTTTCTAGAAAAACGTGGGCATATAAAGCTCTGGGACATGAAGGGCATTTTTGGAGGAGGGCTGTTGTTAGGAAGAAAGAAGGGAGAGAACATAAATAGAAAGCGATCAAGAGAGGGAAGCAAAAGAGAATGGTGAGGTAAAATAGACAAATGATTTCCAATTAATATTTCTGTTGTGAGAGTGTTTAAGTGGTAAATGGTCTTGTCTTCAGTCCAATAGTGGTATGTGGATGTATGTACGTGAAATAGTTGGTCCTATAATTGTGCTCTGCCTGAGCTCAAAATAAACATTAATGTATTTATCAGACCTGACTTGTTCTTTGTTAGTAGAACACAATATATTTGAAAGCTAACCTGTGTAGCTTATCTATTTTAAGCTTTTTCTTATCAGCTTCTTATCCTCTGGAATCATAAGTAAATGGTATATGTTGTGAAATGATTCATTATGCCTAAATAATATCTACTATTCTATAGTGTTTATTACTTTCACTATCTATAACTGAATAATAAAGGCACTTGGGTTCCTCCATAACTAGATGTAAGTGGGATTTATGCACTATATGTAAAAACGTGTTACAAAAATCTATAAAAAATGAGAGACTTATAAAGAAATCAATATAACCTTAACATCTCAAGTCCTTATAACTTGACAAAAGTCCACATATGAAAAATTTTATTAGATTATCTTGAATACCAATAGTATATTTAGTAGTGTGTAAAAGAGTTTACACTTTATTCCACATGTGAATGTGCCATGTCATTCAGAGACTCTGAAAGAAGGATATTGATAGTAGCCTCTGCACATGAAGTTAGAGGAGCTTCTCCATGCAGGAACCCTGGGTCCAAAGGACACCCTTTGCTCCTGGCACTGCTTTCTTGGCGGTATGAGGTCCCCCTGTATCTCTGCTCACATTTCTCTTTTATATCCCAAAAGAAACTGGCTCAAGACACAATCCAGTCCCGTAGATTGAGTCCTGCCTCATCAACACAACTGCCACCCATTCTTCTTTGTTAACATCATAGAGGTAGGATTTACACACATAGGAAAATCACATCAGATGACAAAATGATGAACAATCACACAATACCAGGAATCATGGCCCAGCCAAATTGATACACACATTTTGGGGGGACACAATTCAATCCATGACAACTTCCATCTGTCAGCAATAGAGATCATACTATGATCAACATTTTTATCCATGTTCAAAATAGGCTGCTAAACAGACAGTGAAATTGAAGAACCATGACAACTAATTAGCTGGCAATTTGCAAATATTTTAGGGATTTAAAAACTTTAGATGTGTAATAATCTTTTATGAATTTTATCTTTCCTCCTCCTCTACAGATGTGGGGTTAAAAAAAATGAAAAAACAAACAAAAATAAACACTCTGTGATCTTGAGAGAGTGGTCATGACCGATCACGAAATCATTCATCTCCAACTGCAAAAATCTACTTTGAACAAAATTTTCTTGGGTGTGTCAGTTTTCTGTAAGCATCATTTTCCTTTTTTTTTTTTTAATTAAAGAAATGTTTGGCCAGTGTAATTATAAAATATAGAATATCTGTTGAACATTTATATATTCATTTATTAAGCACTTATTAGGTGGTAATTAGTGTTTCTCACTGTGCTAGGTGCTGGGATATTTGGGTGAAAATGATCATAACCCTCTAAAAACTCAGTCTGTAGGAGTCAGGTGTGTGCTGAAACAACTTTCATGGCAAACACTGTGAGGGCTGTTGAGCAAAGAAGAGAAGCAAATGATTGCCAGAATAACAGATTTCATAAACCTGGAATCCTCCAATTTTTTAGAATTAGTTGGTGAAATGAGAAATGAAGATGAGGAAGTTAAATAACAGTACAAAGCTCCATATAATAAGTGCAAGCTGAATTCCATGCTCAATAGATTCTCTAGAAGTTCGGAAGGAGCGATTCTTTCCCTCTGTGAAAGTCAGTGACAGGCATAACAAGAAAGAAATGGAATTTGACAAGGCAGAGGATGGAGGAGGGAGTTTAAACTAAGATGGAAGGCTCCGATGTCTCTAAGACAAGGTGAACTGAACTCATCATTTGATCCTCTCAGGCAGATTTTGCACTGCTGCAGTGAATGTTGGTGGCAAGTTTTATACAGAATATGCTTGTTAGTCATAGTGGAACAAAAAAAAAAAAAATAAGCTAGGGATCAGGAAGTTCCCTTTCTGTGCACTGGTTGACATCACTTATTATGTGTGTGACATTTGGACCAGACATTGCCCTATAAGTTGAGAATACTATTGAATATGCCTATGTCACTTACAGGGTTGTTACATCCATGAAGTTGGATAAAGGATTTTAATGTATCATTATTATTATTTTGATTGCTATGAGTCGGAATCGACGACACTGGGTTTGGTTTGGTTTGTTTTTTTTGTTGGTGTAGTGGTTAAGTGCTACAGCTGCTAACCAAAAGGTTGGCAGTTCAAATCCACCAGGCACTCCTTGGAAAATCTATGGGACAGTTCTGATCTGTCCTACAGGGCCGCTATGAGTCAGAATAGCCTCAAAAGCAACGGGTTTGGTTTCGGGTTTTATTGTTTTCTTTAAAGCAACTTTGTCCCATACAGACATCATCAAGATGAAAAGTTGCTGATTCTCCGTTCCCTCGCTGGACCCCATCTATGCAGTCTCTTGCTTTTCCTAATTGTTAACACGTGAATATCAGTATTATACTGTAAAACATGGGTTTTGTTCTAATGCTACGCATTTACAAACTCGTTGCCGTCAAGTCGATTCTGGCTCATAGCGACCCTATAGGACAGAGTAGAACTGTTTCCAAGGCACGGCTGGTGGGTTCAAACTGCCGACCTTTTGGTTAGCAGCTGAGTCTTAACTATTGCGCCACCAGGGCTGCTTTGGAGTGAGCTCACCAGCAAAGAAATGCATTTACATTATGAATGTTTCCTACGTTTACCAGAGGTGGGTGCAAAATTTCATTTCGAAATACAGTTTGTTGTAAAATTTTTAGGATGCCCGTTTAAGTCCGTGAGGCAGATATTATATGCATTTCCCTGATACGGAAACAGAGATAAGTTATATAGTACAAGGCTAATTATTAGCAAAGTTACAACACAATCTGGATTCCCGAATCCCATTCCATTATTTTCCCTGACTGTATAAAGAAATATGCTGATGTTTTAAGTCTCTTCTATGCTTAAAAAGGGAAAGCACTGTCGCTGAGAAACACTTGTAATTGCATATTACCTGCCTTCTACTTTAGCTAATCAGAAGTATTAATTTCCCTATGAGGAAGATTAGCATTCATAGGGCTCATTAAAGATCCTTTTGGTTTGTCATGTCTCTGGAAGGTGTAAGTCTAATTTCTAACTATCTGTATGGATAAATTAAGTAGTCATGTGGCTTTAAAAGTACTTTCTATTAATTTGCATTGTACATGCTTATTTTTCTGTTTATTATATATCTTTCTAGATATTGCAACCCTTGCTTCTGTTACATAATTAAATATAAATAGCTAATTGTTCTCCATGATAACCACTCAACTCTCTAGATCAATTTTTGATGTCATATCAAGTGTTTTAATGATATAATTTTTATATATAGCTAGTACAGAGCTTTAAAAAATTAAACTACATGGGTTTGAGATTAATTACTTCTGGTCTCATTGTCAATTCTTAGTATCATATTACTAAGCATGAATAAACAGGTAGATAGACAGACTCATGGGGATGTTATGTAGAACAAAATGAAACATTGCCTTGCCCTGCATCATCCTTAAAATTGCTAGTATGTTATTGTCTATTGTTGTAGCTCTTGTACCAGTCCATCTCACCAAGGGTGTCCCTTGCCCTCGATGGCTCTCTACTTCATCAAGCCTGATGTCCTCCTCCAGGGGCTGATCCCTCTTGATGACATGTCCAAAGCAAGCGAGCTGGAGAATGTTCTGTTGCTATCCAAAAAGTTTCCTTGTCTAATTTTCAGAAGTAGATCACCAGGCCTTTCTTCCTCGTCTGTCTTAGTCTGAAAACTCTGTTGAAACTTGTCCATCATAGGTGACACTGCTGATATTTGAAATACCAATGGCATAGCTTCCAGCATCATAGCAACATGGAAGCCACTACAGTTCAACAAACTGACAGGTGATGGAAGCATGAACAGAGAATTAGTAAATATTATTTTCCTGATGTTACCACAGGCAGGATTGATAATTATATCCAATGTGGAAATTCAATTTCAAAACCTGACATCTATGACAAAATTAGCTGCAAGAAAGCTATTTACTTCAATGATTTCTAATTATTTCTAGGATTGTAGATTTATTGTTTTACAGAATTCAGCCTGATTCCATATGCTAAAGTATATACGGAAAATTATTAAAGGAAGATGTATAATCTACTTTTGTGGATAATTTTCTAGCGATGCATGCCAGGCTTATTAGAAGGTAAGTTTAGCAAAATACACCCGATTTAGGTTTAGGTATGATTAAATTAAAGTATAAAATGTTTTAAAAATGTAATTGTGTTTACTAGCACCATTTTTTTTTTTTTTGTACTAGGTGAATGATAAAGTCTCACCTACACATAATTTAGCACTGGCCTAGAGACCAATTTTAAGGGATTTGTTGAAGTAATTAGTAATTAACATATACACGGAATGTCTGAAATATATGGCAAGGGAAAGTTGGGGGTCAGCCATTAACATAATGTCTAAATAAAATTTTTTTATGGGGTCTTAGGACATAAACTGGCAATTGTGGTATGACAAGACCATTCTCTTTTCTGACATGTAAAGAAATTACTGTTTTGGTTTTGGTAGATGTAATTCATTCGTAAAATGGTGATTACAGAGCTGGCTACCGTTTAATTATGATGGCCTATGAGTTGGAATCGACTCAATGGCAGTGGGTATATGAGTACGGAATTTTTTTTTTTATGAATTTTTTTGAGGAAAAAATCAAGCCTCCCCAAGATTAATGAAGAAAAATGTTAGCAATGTATTCAATAAAAATCTAAAGTACCTTATAAGTATGTTGTTGTTGTAAGTCGCCATTGCATTGATTTTGACTCAAGGCAGCCCTATGTATGCAAAAAAAAAAATAGGATTTTCAACGCTGTGATCTTTTGGAAACAGATTGCCAGGCCTGTCTTCCAAGGCACCTCTGGGTGGGTTTGAACTGCCAAACTTTCAGCTAGTAGTTAAGTGCTTAACCGTTTGTGCCACTCAGACACTCCTCCCTATAGCTATAAAAAATATATATATATCAATTAATATTTGTGTATGTTAAACATGCAAATTATAATTATAAATATATTCATATTAGGGAATATCATTGGCTTTTTTAAAATCTTTGTGTTAGTTTTCAGGGCAATATCAATCCTTCATGAAGCCTAAATTCACAGAGTTGATTTATTTATGCTGCATAATTTGTTGACTTAAATAATTTTTGTAAATTTTTTGATTATTATTACCTATTGTAACCTATCAGTAAGGGTTGTAAGATCAAGAATCAAGATATGTTCTACAGCTTTATTATTTGTTGTGTACCTTTCAATGTGATTTTTATTAAAAGAATTTTTCTTAATGCTAATGAGTAAAAAAGACATAGCCTTCTGGGACATTACTAATTTCACATTTGCATTTTTGGAAACATGAGTACTAATGAAAATCTGCTTTTAGAATTTAGAGTACTTTTTTTTTTTTAACAAAGCTGAGTAATTTAGGTAGACCCAATGTTTCCAATAAAAATAATGCTTGTGTATTTCATTAGTCACATACTCCATCTAAGATGCATCTACATAATAATACATAATCCTTTTGCAACTCATTTTTACATTCACTAGTGGTTTACTCTAATGTTAGTGTGGTTTCCTTTATGAGCTAAAAGAAGAAATACACAACGTGAAACAAAATCTACTGTGCTTTCTTGGTAAATGGTTCCAGCTACTTTTATAGGAGCTTTTATAGAAACTTGTGAATAACATAGCAAATATAAAACAAAAATATTGATCTAAAAGGATAAAACCTAGATCTCTGTTTTCAGTGTGTAATGAGACTAGTCAAGTAGAATTTACTGACTGTGAAAGATAGTCATTTGGTGGCTGTGAGAGAACAACTTTTAAGGGTTGTTAACCAAAGAAAAGTCTCACCAGCATGCTGACAAGGAAAAGAGGAAAGAAGGAGGTAGTTTCAGACATGTTGCTGGGCTAATACAATGAATGAGTCCCCGTCAAATATCATGATATTACTTCTTTCCATCAGACCTTAAGCATCCTGTTCTAATACTATGATCTCTGAAAAGTAAGATTAATTTAAACAATTCCAGAAGAGGAGATAACAGGCTTGTTTCTACTGCTCTAATATGAAGATTAAAACTAGGCATTAAAAATATCTGACGCAGGATTTTCAGGTGAGATACGAGGCATTTTACATTAAAATGATGCCTTCTGAGATATACTAGATAAGCAATCTCTATCTTTAGCAATTTTTAGAGCATAGCCACAAGTTATATTTTGTCTTAAATATTGTCTTCCATCTGTCAGAATGATAATCTGAGATGGTAATAAGGATTAAACTATTAGAAGTATCGAGAAAGCCAAGTGTACTTTGAAATAAAAAATTAAAATGGAATACAACAGTTGTGTTAATTACTTTATTAAAATTATTCTGATTATAATAACAATGTAAAGTATGATGTTATACACAACTGATACTTAAAGTAAGTGCTTTGACTTTCTAGCCTGGAATGAGAATAATTGTTTAAGGACATGCTTCACCCTAGGTTTTCATAATGCCTGGTTTTAGACTCCTAAGAGTGTAAGGGATTTAAGATATTGCACAGGCCTGAGTTGAGCTCTAAGGAGGATAGGTCAACCATCCAACTACTCCAGAAAAGAGTCCACCAAAGTGGTCATAATTCAGAACCCTTCTATTCTACTCAAAAATGCTATTTTTCTGAGGACTGGAGGCCATTCTTAGTGAATAGACAATCCAATTGGAATAAACTTTTTGTACCAAAATCAAAGTAAAACAAAACAAAAGCATATATTCTCCCTCAAACTAGTGAATCTTTTTAAGGACAAGAACCAGTATACAATCTCAAAGTTCGGTCTCTTGACAGCTGGTAATCAAACAGAAGTTAGCAGTCCCACTGGGGCCTGCGTTAATCTTATTCCTTTGATACTGAGCTGCATTTTAAAACTCCACACCAGCTGCTCTTTCAGAAACATGAGTTCATGCAAGATTCTTGCCTCGAGATTGCGTACTTGTGCATGTTAATGCTGCGAGAGGAGATTCGGCATTCCCCTATGGAGTGATGCCCTGGTGGTGCAGAGATTCCTAGTGAACTCCTGTCCGGGTTTGGCACATTAAAATTTATTTTGTCACCAGAATATATCCTTAATATAACTTGCTGGGATAAACATAAAATTGGTCACACCAACATTTGGGGGATTATTTCTTTTATTGGCAGGAAAGGCTTGAACTAATGAACCTTGAAAAACCACTGACCTTTTTTACTTCTGAATTAAGCAAAGCAAAGTAGACAAAGGCTTTTAATTCTTTCCTCAGAAGCTTTCCAATACCAAAACTTTTTCAGAGTCAAGCCTAGAAATAAAGCCTTTTAGGACTTGTCTTTAGAAACAAAATATTGTAACTTTACTGATAAATGAGGTTTTTTAGGAGAAAAGTCTTCTCTCAATTTCAGTTCATATTCTTTTCCTTTCACAAAATGATAACAAGTAGCTATGCTAGGTGTTAGGAATAAAGTTCCTAAGCCTGTTTCTTCACCTCACAGAGAAAATAATTTGTTGTTATTGTTGTCAGGTGCTGTTGAGTTAGATCTTACTTATAGCGACCCCATTTACAACAAAACAAAACATTACCCAGTCCTGTGCCATCCTCACAATCGTTGCTATGTTTGAGCCCATTGTTGCAATCACTGGGTCAATTCATGTTGTTGAGGGTCTTCTTTTTCACTGGCCTTCTACTTTACCAAGCATGATGTCCTTCTCCAGGGACTGGTCCCTCCTGATGACATGTCCAGAGTATGTAAGACAAAATCTTGCCATCCTTGCTTCTAAGAAGCATCCTAGCTGTACTTCTTCCAAGACAGATTTGTTCATTCATCTCACAGTCCATGGCATATTCAATATTCTTCAGCAACACCATAATTCAAAGGCATTGATTTTTCTTCAGGCTTCCTTATTCACTGTCCAGCTTTCATATGCGTATGAGGTGATTGAAAATACCATGGCTTGGGTCAGGCACACCTTAGTCCTCAAAGTGATATCTTTGCTTTTCAACACCTTAGAGAGGTCTTTTGCAGCAGATTTGCCCAATGCAATATGTCATTTGATTTCTTGACTACTGCTTCCATGGGTATTGATTGTGGATCCAAGTAAAATGAAATCCTTGATAAATCCAATCTTTTCTCCATTTATCATGATGTTGCTTATTGGTCCAGTTGTAAGGATTTTTGTTTTCTTTATGTTGAGGTATAAGCCATGCTGAAGACTATAGTCTTTGATCTTCGTCAGTAAATGGTTCAAGTCCCCTTTGCTGTCAGCAAGTTTGTGTCATCTGCATATTACAAGTTGTTGACAAGTCTACCTCCAATCCCGATGCTGCGTTTCTTCACATAGTCCAACTTCTTGGATTTTTTGCTCAGCATACACACTAAATAAGTATGGTGAAAAGATGCACACCTTTCCTGATTTTAAACCATGCAGTATCCCCTCGCTCTGTTCGAATGACCGCCCTTTGGTCTATGTATAAGTTCCTCATTGCACAATTAAGTGTAATGGAATTCCCATTCTTCACAATGTTATACATAATTGTTGTGATGCACACAGACGAATGTTTTTGCATAGTCAATAGAACACAGACAAACATCTTTCTGGTATTCTCTGCTTTCAGCCAAGATCCATCTGATATCAGCAGTGATATCCCTTGGTCCACATCCTCTTCTGAATCTGGCTTGAATTTCTGGTAGTTCACTCTTGATGTACTGCTGCAACTGCTTTTGAATTATTTTCAGCAAAATTATGCTTGTATGTGATATTAATGATATTGGTCAATAATTTCCACATTCTGTTCAATCACTTTTCTTTAGAATGGACACAAATTGGATCTCTTCCATTCGGTTGGCCAGGTAGCTGTCTTCCAAATTTCTTGGCAAAGACAAGTTAGCCCTTCCAGCATTGCATCTGTTTGTTAAAACATCTCATTTAGTATTCTGTCAATTCCTGGAACTTTGTTTTTCAAAAATGCCTTCAGTGAGTCTTTGACTTCTTCCTTCAATACCATCACCTCTTGATCATGAGCTTCCTCCTGAAATGGTTGAACATTGACCAATTATTTTTGGTGCAGTGACTCTGTGTATAGAAAATAATTTTCCAAGCTTCTTTTTAAAAACTATTTTGTCTTCCCCATTAGAGGTAAACAGAACCAATTAGAGGTAAACAGAACCAAATTACACTCTTTTTCATTCTCTTGGATAAGCAGAATAGTTGTTCCTAAAAATGGGTTATTAAGGTTATGGATAAAAGCAACAAGATTAATTTTGAAATATTTTAAATAATTAACTTCTGATTGAACTCGTGGTAATGATTAATACAAAAAGTGCAGATTATGTGATCTCTTTTGAGTTAATTCTAATATATTTTAATACATTAAATCAGAAGAATATGGCACTAGGCTAATCTGCATAATCAAGAGGATATTGAGTCATCAGACTTTGCTGTATTATCATATTCTTACCATTTTAGGAAACTCTATCATAAATTTAGCAAATAGTTTCTCATTCCTTACATCACTTTTTTTTTCCTGGTTATTATATCATACAATTTGTAACTAAGTATACTAATTCTAATCGACTTTTTATGTGCTCTTAACTTAGACTAATAATAGAAATACTAATCATCATTCTCAAAGGTAGCCTGATGTGATAGATTGAACCTAGATGAAGAATAAAAATACCATAAAATAAATACTTTCAAGGAATTTCTCCTTGAAAGCAGAAGCCAGCTGTAGTTTCTTGGCCCCACAACTCTGGAAGTCACAATCAATATTAAGAAGCACAACATAAAGATTAAGTGGAAACTATAGAATAACATGGCTTCGCTTCAAATCCAATCTTGGTTACTTTTGACTTCTGTAAGTTATTGAATCTCTTGGTACCTCAGGTAAAGTAACCACCTCAGACAGTTGTGATGAGGCTTCAATGACACAATGATACCAGTCATTAATGCTCCCTGAGAATAAATGGGCTAGAGAGGCAAAGAGCCTTGCAGACAGTAATTTGGGCGTAATATGTGGTAGAATAAAAGGATTCATAGAGAAATGGAGCACTTCTCAGAAATCTAAAAGCTCAGGATAAGAAGGCTTCCTAGAGAAAGCAATGGCAGAGCCAAGACTCCTGAAGAATGGTTGTTGTCTTATCTGCTCAAGGGAGATTAACAAAAAAAGTTACTCACTGAGAAAGGCACTAAGGTATGAATGGATATACATGTTAATTACTATAATACAAGGTACAAAGTATAGGACTAGTATAGAATTGCTACGGCTTATAGAAGACGTGGAAACGCTGGTGGAATAGTGGTTAAAAGCTACAGCTGCTAACCAAGAGGTCAGCAGTTGGAATTCACCAGGCGCTCCTTGGAAACTCTATGGGGAAGTTCTACTTTGCCCTATAGGGTCGCTATGAGTTGGACTCAACAGCAGTGGGTTTTCAATGAGTATAGAAGAAGTACACATTATTTCAAGTTAAGGTTTCCAAGGTACCAGTGGTATTTGGACTGTGAAGAGTGGGAATCTCAATAAGCTCATGCTCACTACTCTCTCCATTCTTTTCTCTACCTTCCCTTTTGCCTGTAAGTAAACTAAAAAAAAAAAAAAAAAAAAATTTTTTTTTAAGTTACCTTACACTTTTTCTTATCACTGTTAAGAAAGCTTGTAAATTTTTAAAAATTAGTTTTGCTTTTGAATAGATAATGTGTGCGATTGCCATAAAAGTTAAAAAGCAGGAAGGAATATACAGTAAAAAGTATATTTTTCTCAATTCCTGTTTCCCAAAACATTGTTTTGAATTTTCTGTGTGTTCTTTCACAATATTCTATTTAGAGCATTTTTTTTACTTTGTTTTTTTTACACAAATGAATGTAATATACATACATGCTTGCATACATATGTATATATGTGGGGGGGAGTGTGTACACACACATATACTAATTTGTGCTTTTTATTTAACTAAAAAGTAGGCCTTGTATCAATACATAGAGGGTTGCATTTAGCCGATCAGTACTGCAGTATCTGAATCTGCTATAATTTAGCTACAACATCTTCATTGGTAGACATCTGATGCATTTCTATTCTAATAAACACGTAATGCTTCCTCATTCTTTAACTGTTACAATTTTGCAATATAGATTTTTAGTTTTTATATATGTACATACACATTTATATAAATTTATATGTACATGATTTGCCTTCAACTTAGGCCTATAGCAAGTTGCTTTAAAATATTTCCTAATAATGAGCCATCCTGGGATTCCTGGAAAAAAAAAAAAAGCACAAAAACTCTTATTGGGTTGTATATGTTATTCTACCATTGGACTCAATTTGCTAATATATATTTGTAGGGTTTTTCTGTTTATATTTATGAATAATAACGTTCCATGTTTTTTTCCCCGCTTGACTATTTTGGGTGGTTTGATTAGTGTTGTTCATAAAAGCTTCCCTTTTTCTCGCATGCTTTGAACAGTTCATACGGGAAAAAGTTATCAGTTTCTTAAAGGATTTTTTAGAATCACCCTGTGAATGCTTCTGTGCCTAGTAGATTTTTTTTTTGGAGTGGAAGGTAGGTTAGCTTTGACTATTTTCTCCTTTTTTTTTTAATAAAGTATTTGACCAACATCCTGTTGTTCACCTCTCAGCAAATACTATTATTTTGGGGATAGATGCATAGCTGCAGGCTTTGCCTGAGAGCTACAGATGAAGGTATCCACTCTTGGTGGGATCCTACTGGTTCATCTATCTTCATCACTTTTGGCAGCTCCTCCTCATTTTTGTGTGTAGGAGTTATAGATGTTTCCTAGATTCATTAGAAATGGGTTCTATGTAATTTTATTTACCTGTCTTGTTTAGGGGCATAGTTTGAAATGCATAGAAGCTAAGTGCCATCTCTCTTTGAAATTAAATATAGATTATTTAAAAAGAGCCATAACTGATCGACCATCAAAAAGGTAAAAGTTCACAGTATTTGTCGATATCATGATAGTTTTTTTTTTTTTCAGGAGTAAAATAATATTCAAAACTTTGATGTTTGTCCTCAAAGGAAGATAGGATGGATATAGATACATTAGTTAGGTGCTGATTTAATCATCTGATAAAGTCTATTAATGATCCCATTCTCAAGATGTTCTTTTATGTAAGACCTGAGCTCCTTATGTACAGTATATGTTAACCTGCTGCTGTCGAGTTGATTCTGACTCATAGCAGCCTTGTATTCTATGTTAGCTGCTATTATAATATAGAAGCACTGCTGTTATAATATAGAAGCAAAAAAAAAAAAAAAGATGACATATATTAAATTACCCTGTGTAGATTCAAAACTCTACATTCCTACCATTTTCAAACCCAAGTACCAAATGCTGATATTTATATATTTAGTTAGCCATTTTCTCTAGCTTAATTTATGTGGCTGATTTCAATATGTGATTTAGAATATCCTCAAGAGATTATTATATAGGACTCAAAGCTTTGTGAATAGTAATACACACACAACTGAAGGAAGGTAATGTGTGTGTGTGCGTGTGTGTGAGAAAGAGAGAGTGGGAGAGAGAGAAAGAGACAGAGATAGGAATAGAGACAGAGAAGAAGAGGAGAAATCCTGAAGTATGCTTTGGATTTGTCTCTAATGGTCTTCCCTTTCTAGTAAACATTACTTTTCACTATTCTTTATCACCAACCTTGAAATTTGGCCATTTATCTAATTCTAGAAAATATACGAATGCTCATTACCTTATCTGACCTTTTCTCAGGGTATTTTTTTCCCAAACCTTAATGGTGATGCCTTTTCTCTTCTCCCAACGAATTTAGATTTTATCTATTAATCAAGGCTCAGATACTAAGTCCAAAATTCAATGAAACACGACAATTCTGTGCTTCCTTGATATCCTTTTTTTTTTTTTAACTCAATTTTGGCTGTAATTTATTTTGATTTTTAATTCATTTTTTCCCTTTATTTTTCCTAATACCCCAACTAAATTTTAGACTCTTAGAGCAGTTCCCATTACATGTTAGTTTTGTACAGCACTATCATCTAGCAGAGGGGTGAACATGAAAACACACTGCTTGATAACTCTTGTGATTTGATTGTGTAAACATCTTGAATACTCTAAATGGTAGAAAATTTATCTGGCAATTTTTAAAGTATCTTTTTTACTCTTGAGCATAGATTTTTAAGTTCGGAGACTTAATGAACGTCTCAAAATTTTAAAAGAAAATAAGTATTCTTAACTTAGGTTTTCTGGGCATGATGATTTAATTCACGAAGGATGAACACCTAAATCAAGTATTTATCTTATAGTGATCATTACATTATGTAGGTAAAACTAGATGAACTAAATGCAGCTGAAACTTTTAGGATGAAGATTTTGTCAATGAAGAGAGCAAAAAATGTTAATAATATGTATCCTATTTCATTATTTTTGAAAGAAGTGTGCACATAGTTTTTTTTTAATATACCAGAAAAGTAGTTTAGAAAGAGTTTTCTTTATGTTTCAAAGAATTTTTTTCCAAAACCTAATTTTTAGCCGGTATCATAGGGTCTGTATCTTTGTCAAAAATGATGTCAAATAGGAATTTGATGGCACAAACAAATGTCAGATTTAGAAGATATTAACTTTCTATGAGTAAAATGATGATAGTATTTCCATAGTTATTACTACTTGACATCAAACCTGCTGGTTTTAACACACAGGACCTGTTTTTAGCTGCTGAGCTGAAAATTGGTGTTGGCAGACAAAAACAAAAACCAAAAATTGGTTTTACTTAAGTATACAACTAAATGGTAAGTATACAAATGGATTTAAAGTTACCAGAGGGAACAGTTTTTCACAAGACTTATGAAAAGAACTTCTAGACAATACTCAATTAATTAATACACTATTTGCTCAATATTAGTCATAGAGGAGATAATAGCACAAGGTCAAATTTTTCATTTGCTGCATCATTGTTTTTACCTTTTCAGAACAGGCAACCCTGCATTTTCATACTGGTTTTGACATTTTGAGAATATTTTCCCCAGCTTTTCTGTATGAAACATCACAGGGCAAAGTAGAGGAAGAATATTTAGACTGATAGGCTGCAGTAGTTAATGATATTAGTCAGGAAACAACATGTTTAATTTTTTATTAGATAATATAAACACCATAGACGTAATGAAGAAGAAACTCAAACATAAATAGATATCTACTCATATTTTTCTTCTACTGTATTTCATTGAATGATGAATCATGTTATAAAACACAGAACATCAAGAAATGACTGGCCAGGAAAGATAACAGTCTTATATGTCCTTCTATTCATTCATTCACACATTCACTCATTTAATTATTTACACATTTCTTTATTTTTATCATTAATTTTACATTTAAGTCATCAGATTCTAACTCAATTCTCCATGTTATTAAAATTGTAGAATATGTAAAAAAGTATTTTAGATCTTGATCCAATTTTGCATAACCTTTTATTGATGTTTTTTGGTGTTTCTAATGTCAGCGAATAAAGTAAACCCTCAACTAAAAACCTTTTTGTAGATTAATTTTTAATGAACTTTTTCCCCCAAAATTAGTATATGGAGAAAAACATACATGAAAAACCCACAAATGAAAGCAAACTAATAGGCGCACCACTGGGATTTTTAAAAACATATAGAGTTTTAATTTGATCAGTATTTGAATTTTAAACATGACTCTTTCTCAACCTGTTGCAACTGAAATTGAGAATGGAGTCATGGAACTTTCTTTTTCTCAGGAGGAGGGCAGTTGATAGTAAAAACATGTACAGTTTTCAGTGATTTATTTAGAACAAAATCTATTGAAGAAACTTTAGGTCAATATTATAGTCACTTAGAAAAACTTTCGGAGAAAGAAATTAGATTGAATAGCATACTATTACTTTATCAGAGTACAGACAAGAACAAAACGTCCCTAGGAGATTATTAATTCGGGAACATCCTACCTTTAACGTTCAGCAAGAAATGTTAAAACACAAGTGTGAACAAGTCTGAAATAAATACTCTCAGAATTGAAATTTGCTCACTTTAAGTAAAAGAGAAGAAATAAGAGAGGATGCAGCATCTTGTTGTTGTTGTTAGGTGCCATTGAGTCGGTTCCAACTCGTAGTGACCCTGTGCACAACAGAACGAAACACTGCCCAGTCCTGCGCCATCCTTACAATCTTTGCTATGCTTGAGCTCATTGTTGCAGCCACTGTGTCAACCCACCTCCTTGAGGGTCTTCCTCTTTTCTGCTGACCCTGTACTCTGCCAAGCATGATGTCCTTCTCCAGGGACTGATCCCTCCTGACATCATGTCCAAAGTATGTAAGACGCAGTTTCTCCATCCTTGCCTCTAAGGAGCATTCTGGCCGCACTTGCAACTTGAGGCTTGAATTTTTTCTTCAGTTCTTTCAGCTTGAGAAACGCTGAGCGTGTTCTTCCCTTTTGGTTTTCCATCTCCAGCTCTTTGCACATGTCATTATAATACTTTACTTTGTCTTCTCGAGAGGCCCTTTGTAATCTTCTGTTCAGTTCTTTTACTTCATCAATTCTTCCTTTTGCTTTAGCTGCTCAATGTTCAAGAGCAAGTTTCAGAGTCTCCTCTGACATCCATTTTGGTCTTTTCTTTCTTTCCTGTCTTTTCAGTGACCTCTTGCTTTCTTCATGGATGATTTCCTTGATGTCATTCCACAATTCGTCTGGTCTTTTGTCACTAGTGTTAAATGCATTAAATCTGTTCTTCAGATGGTCTCTATATTCAGGTAGGGTATACTCAAGGTCATATTTTGGCTCTCGTGGACTTGCTCTGATTTTCTTCAGTTTCAGCTTGAACTTACATATGAGCACTGGATGGTCTGTTCCACAGTCGGCCCCTGGCCTCGTTCTTACTGATGATATTTAGCTTTTCTATCGTCTCTTTCCACAGATGTAGTCAACTTGATTTCTGTGTGTTCCATCTGGCAAGGTCCATGTGTATAGTCACCGTTTATGTTGGTGAAAGAAGGTATTTGCAATGAAGAAGTCGTTGGTCTTGCAAAATTCTATCATTTGATCTCTGGTATCGTTTCTCTCACCAAGGCCATATTTTCCAACTACTGATCCTTCTTCTTTGTTTCCAACTTTCGAATTCCAATCACCAGTAATTGTCAATGCATCTTGATTGCATGTTCGATCAATTTCACACTGCAGCTGCTGATAAAAATCTTCTATTTCTTCATCTTTGGCCCTAGTGGTTGGTGCGTAAACTCGAATAATAGTCATATTAACTGGTCTTCCTTGTAAGCATATGGATATTATACTATCACTGACAGCGTTGTATTTCAGGATAGATCTTGCAACATTCTTTTTGATGATAAATGCAACACCATTCCTCTTCCAGTTGTCATCCCCAGCTTGGTAGACTATACGATTGTCCAATTCAAAATGGCCAATACCAGTCCATTTCAGCTCGCTAATGCCTAGGATATCGATGTTTATGCATTTCATTTCATTTTTGACGATTTCCAATTTTCCTAGATTCATATTTTGTACATTCCAGGTTGTGATTATTAATGGATGTTTGCAGGTGTTTCTTCTCATCTTGAGTCATGCCACATCAGCAAATGAAGGTCCCAAAAGCTTTACTCCATCCACATCATTAAGGTCGACTCTACTTTGAGGAAGCAGCTCTTCCCCAGTCATCTTTTGAGTGCCTTCCAACCTAGGGGGCTCATCTTCCAGCACTATCAGACAATGTTCCGCTGCTATTCGTAAGGTTTTCACTGGCTAATGCTTTTCAGAAGTAGACTGCTGGGTCTTTCCTCCTAGTCTGTCTTAGTCTGGAAGCTCAGCTGAAACCTGTCCTACATGGGTGACCCTGCTGGTATCTGAATACCGGTGGGATAGCTTCCAGCATCACAGCAACACACAAACCCCCACAGTACGACAAACTGACAGACACGTGGGGCAGCATCTTAACATCTAAAAAAAAATTAAAAATTAAAAAAAAAAGAATATAAGATAAAAAATATTAGGAATTTCCTTGAAGTCTCCCTTAAACCAACAGTTTAGCTTAATGAGTAAAGAGTGTCTGCCTTGAGCATCATTGCTCTTTTAAAGGGCTATCTATCTGTATGGGATCAAACTGACAACAGCAATTCTAAAGGTTAGACAGGAGACTTAGGAGGCAGTGAGTTATGTTAATGTGGGAAGAAAAATTTGGAAAAGAAGAGTGAGAGTGGTTGCACAACTTGAAGAATGTAATCAGTATCACTGAATTGTATATGTGGAAATTGTTGAATTGGTGTATGTTTAGCTGTGCATATTTTAAACAACAAAAAATAAAATTATAAAAAAATAAATACAAAAACATTAGGAATGGACATTATAATTATCATTCAAATGTCACTGGTGATTAAAATGTTAATGGTATTTTATATATCATAATATAAACATATTGACACTATTTTGATGATGGAGAAGGCAGTATATTTAGTCCTCACAAAAGAGGTAATAATGGAAGTTGTTGGCTCAACAGGGAGGGAGCCCGGCCTCTGTACAGTTAACTAACCTTTTACATCTTTATAAGTTAGTGGGCCACATTGAAAGTCAGGATCAGCTTACCTGAGGCTTCTTTGCAAGAATCAAAAAATGTGCCCTCAACTGTGTTCAAAAACAGTGTCTAGAGTCAAAGTCAGTGGAGCACGCCTAAACCATCATTGAGTTGATTTAGACTCATAGTGACACTATAGGACAGAGTAGAACTGCCCCATAGGGTTACCAAGGATGTAAATCTTTATGGAAACAGACTGTTACATCTTTCTTCCATGGAGCAGCTGGTGGGTTCGATCTGTCGACCTTTTGTTTAGCAGCTGAGTGCTTTAACCACTGCACCACCAGGGCTCCTTTAGGAGCATGCGTAGGGACACTTTTAGGGTAATGGAGACTGGAATATGGCTGTATTGGATGTAACAGGCAGCATCACTAGGTATCTGTTTATTAAACAAGTATGTATTCAATGCCTACAATATGCCATGTACTTTGACAGGCACCGAAATATAGTGGAGAAAAGAAAGAAATTATTGCTGGTCTCTTGAAATATATAGGTATGTGTAGAGAAAACATTTCTATTGTAAGAATGGCAGATTACATGAGGTATAAAACCAAGAAAGTGCAAACCAGTGGCTGTAGACTCAATTCTGACTCGTGGTGACCCCATGTGTTTCAGAGTAGGACTGTGCTCCACAGGACTTCCAATGACTGTGAGTCGAAATAAACTCGATGGCAGTGGGTTTTTTTTTTTGGATGTTCTTTTGAAAGTAAGGCTACTTTTGGAAGTAGATCACCAAGCCTTTCTTTGAGATCCTCTGGGTGAATTCGAACCTCCAATCTTTTGGTTAGTAGCTGAGAGCTTAAGTGTTTGCACTACCCAGGGACTCCACATGAGGTCTAAAATTCTACTTGCTTTATTAAGGTGCAATGGGTTAATTATTGTTCAATTATATAACAGTATTAAATAGCTATTTTGTTTGTTTTCTGTTACCACTATGGCATTCATAAGGAAGAACGTAGATATTTTGTCCAAAGGACCCTTAATGTGACTACTTATTCCTTCTAAAACCACAATGTAGTAATGGGCAGGATCTCCCTGGAAATCCTCCACTGGTCATACCAAAATCAGAATCTATATCTGGAGAATCTAACTGAATCAATCCTCTGAAAAATATTGCACCTTCTCTAACAGGAGCAAAAGGGCCTTTGGGTTCTCCTTGATTTTTAGCTTTCTTATAGCAATTTCTTAATTCAATGAGCCTAACTGGGCAGAGTTTCTGTTGAGTCAGTTGAGATTTGATAAACACTAACTCAGCTTTGACTCAGTTTTGAAACCATCACATAATTCTACTGTGTGATAATGACATTTTAATCTCCATGCTTACTCATTTTTGTCTTTAAGAGTGTTAGAGAACTTTATAACTTCATTTTCTCTAATACACTGAGATGTTATCAAAATGTATGATAGACTCCTCCATCTCATTATAAAGAAACAAACAAACACACTTTTTTAAGGTGTATAATATTTGGCTTATACAATACAATCTACTACTAATTACTGATATCTAATGATTTCTTTTTTTTTTTTTTTTTAATGATTTCTTATGACAGGCGTTGGTAGTTCAGTGGTAGGATTGCCTTCCATGTGGTAGACCAGGATTTCATTCCTGGCCAATGCACCTCAGGTGCAGCCACTACCCATCTGTCAGTGGCTCCTTGCTTGTTTCTGTGATGCTAACAGGTTTCAGTGGACCTCCCGGAATAAGACAGGCTAGGAAGAAAGGCTTAGCAACTTACTTCTGAAAATCTGTCAGCGAAAACCCTATGGATTACAAAGGTATGATCTGCAGCCAAACATGAGGATGGCTCAGGACCAGGGAGTATTTTATTCAGTTGAGCGTGGAGTCACCATGAGTTGGGGGCCAACTCAGTGGCAGCTAACAACAACAACAATGACCTCTTGGACAATTCCCTGCATTCCTCAATGACTTTGGGCCTTGTCTCACAGTCTTCTTGCCCATTCTAATTTCTGTAGTAGATCTGAAAGACTTTAATGACTTTGTGGATAATCTTTCCAACATTCTGTTATTTTTGTTCCTTGACCTACTCTCCTATAATGATATTTTCACCCACCCTACCTCAATCATCCATTCCTACAATCATACTCCAGCACTTTTTTGTTTTTATTTTCTTCTTCATATTAGTCCCATTGAATACCTATACATGGGAAATAGAAAATGTTTCATGCCAAACTCAATTCTAGTGAGACAGCAAGAGCCTGTAGAGCATACTACCAAGTTAGAGCTCGTCCTTGATAATTCCAGACCTTTTTGTTATTTAAAACAAGGAGTTATGAAATAATAAAGAAATACCTTCATCTGATGACTGTCTCTTATTATTACATTTTGTTTGGTGAACAATTATCACTACAACTGTCCTTTGACATCAGGAGGACTTTTAGCCCACAGACCCAATTATTCCCTCTCCATTCTTGAACTCTTTTTTTCCCCTTACTTCCCTATTTCTAGCTAATATGCTATGACTTGTCTTCTAATTACTGTTTTGCCTTTACTGTTAACATCTGTATTTTTCTCCACCTGTCATTTCTGTTGGAAAACAAAACACTGCTTTCAGGCAAACTCTGTCCTCTCTATGCCTGCATCTAAGCAATAAACCTTGCTATATATAACCACCCAGCTGGGCATGAATTCAAAACCATCTATGTCCTCTGGGCTATAAATACAATCCAACATTGTGAATGCATTTCCTTAATTAGCTTGCTTCTCTGTTGTCTGCAGTGTTTGATGAACAGATCCAGGAAAATGAACTTGTTAATAATTGGAAGTTCCCAATGCCAGAAAAAGAGGCAATAAAGAGATACAGAAATATATATATATGGTTTCTAGGTCAAAAGTTATGTGCATTGGACATATTGATCACTTTTTCTGGATTCTTTTCCCCAGAATTTGAAGGAATTTATACTCAAAAAGCCCTGATAGCATAGTGGTTGAAGCGCTTGGCTTGGTTGAAGTGCTTGGCGTGGTCCAAGTGCTTGGCTTGGTCAGCAGATTGAACTCACCAGCCACTCCACAGGAGAAAGGTGTGGCAGTCTGCTTCTGTAAAGATTTACAGCCTTGGAAACACTATGGGGCAGTTCTACTCTGTCCTATAGGGTCACGAGGAATAAGAATGGACTTGACAGCAATGGGCTTGGTTTTCCGTTTTTTTTTTTTTAATAACAATACTCATTTCCTCAACTTTTGTCTCTCTGTATTGGATGTTAATAATTCATTTCATATTTCCCAATCTAATGGGTATAAATAGATAATATCTCATTCTTGGTTTAATTAACATTTTCCTGAGTTATACTGAAATGAATTGCCTATAAATATAACTTGTCTATTTTTCTATTAGGTCATTTTTCATTTTTAGAGAATTTTTAGAAGCTCTTTATGTATTAGGGGTTTAGTTGCTTTTTCTTTAACATATTGTAAATATTTTGTTTGATGTCCATCTTTTATGTTGATTATCCTTTCTTTTTTACACACAAATCATCATGGTTTACATTGTATTAATATATATTTTTAATACGACCTCTATATTTTCTATCTTGCTTAAGAAATTTTCTTTCTATCAGAAGATTAAAAAAAAATGTATATTCTGAGTTCTTGCTGTTTTAAGGATAGTTAGTTCTTCCCTTAAGAATGCTTCTGCTTTTTCAAGAATTATTTTCATGTGTAATTTCTTTACATTTTAGTATACTTTATGATATGACCTTTTTACTTGATCTTCCAAAACAAATATATAACTTTCATTAGTAACCATTGTTTTTCAGCTCATCCACTGAATTATCTTTAAAGTTCAGAAATTTTATTTTACTTCTAGAGAATATTTTTGGATTTTAATTTTATCACCTTAAATGTTACAATTTTTTTATATCAATATTTTATTTTTTCTATTCTTCTATTGAGTCTTGGTGGAATCTTTTCAGTCTGGTTACGTTGATTCATCCAAATATCAACTCTTCTGATATAAATTATTTTCCCAGTGGGAGTATATAAAGCAATGCTTTGAATAAATTCTTGTTTAACTGTTTCTCATTATTAAGAAGAGGATAAAGGAAGTTTTTCTAAATTCTGGTCAATTTCAATAGACAGCATACTTAAGTCATAACAAGATCCTTGGAGCCAGACACACCTAACCACGAATCCTATTCACCATTTGGGCAAAATTAATAAGTGCCATGAGCCTCAATTTCCACAACTGTAAATGACAGTATTAAACAGTGTTGTTATGATAAACAAGTAAGATATAATTTAGAAAACAAAATTGAAGATTGCCTTTTCCCTGGCACATAGCAAAGGTGACATAAAAAAGGTAATTATTTTTATGATTAGTACTAGTTTCTCTTTAAGTAGATAGTGACACATTGAATAATGAGACACCTTTCTAATCTTCTCAGTTGATCTTCAGCAACTACTTCAGGGCATAGTTAATATCCTATCCCATTCTTTAAGATTAACCATTTCCCTGATGGTATCAACTTTTATAAGATTCTGGTCTGCACCTTGTTTAAACTCATTTGAAGTCAATGTCTACCCTATGTAAATAAAACTACATTTTGGTAATCTGTGTAATGTAAACACTAGGGCTTGAGTTATGTCTGTTAGCAAACTTGGAAATGTTAAGTATTTGAAAATATTTTCTCATTAGCAATAGCAGCAAAGATTTGACTGACATGAGTCTAACGATACTGATGCTGTTTTTATCGCCCTTCGGAATATACTCATGTATTTGTAGAGGTTTATCTTTATCTTAACACTCAGCTGAGTGTCAGGAAACTCAGTCTAAAATCAGTCCTTTGAGTATTATTACCAGGTCAACAGCAAAGCCAAATTAATAAATGTTCTGACTCTTTTTTTTTTTCCAGAACAAAAAAAAGAAACTTATTTTTTCTATTGTGCTGTAAGTGAAAGTTTGCAATTCAAGTCAGTTTCTCATATAAAAACTTATACACACATTGTTACGTGAGCCTAGTTGCTCTCCCTAGAATGTGACAGCACACTCCCTCTCTCTACCCTGTATTTCCTGTGTCCATTCAACCTACTCCTGTCTCGCTCTGCCTTCTCATCTCCCCTTCAGACAGGAGCTTCCCGCATAGTCTCATGTGCCTGCTTGAGCTAAGAAGCACACTCCTCAGCAGTATCATTTTATGTCTTATAGTCCAGTCTAATCTTTGTCTCAAGAGATGGCTTTAAGAATGGTTTTAGTTTTGGGCTAACAGAGAGTCTGGGGGCCATGACCTCTGGGGTCCCTCCAGTCTCAGTCAGACCATTAAGTCTGGTCTTTTTACTAGAATTTGAGGTCTGCATTTTTATTCTGATCCATGAGAGATTCTCTGTTGTGTTGCCTGTCAGGGCAGTCATTGGTGGTAGCTGGGCACCAGCTAGTTCTTCTGATCTCAGGCTGTTGGAGTCTTTGGTTTATGTGGCCCTTTCTTTTTTGGGGCTCATATTTTCCTTGTGTCTTTGGTGTTCTTCAAAAAGAAACTTTTTCATCCGGGGCCAAGATGGCGGACTAGGTGGACGCTACCGCGGATCCCTCTTGCAACAAAGACTCAGAAAAACAAGGGAATCGATCACATACATAACAATCTACGAACTCTGAACAACAAGCACAGACTTAGAGACGGAAAACGAACAAATACGGGCAGACAGCGACTGTTTTCAGAACTAGGAGCCAGCGCACCAGGCAGGTGACCTTTGGAGCTCGATCTGGGGCAGAGCCCAGGGGGGCAGACGGCACAGAAAGGGGGCCCACCCCTTCCCCCCCGAACCCATCCCGGGAGGAAGTCTAGCAGGTTGGCGCGGGCGGCGTAGGGGCCCAGCCGGAGGGAGAAGCACCCGGGAGGCAGTGACTGATCTGGGAGGGGGGAGAACAGCGTCCCAGCTGGGGTGCCGTCCCGCCGGGAGTTAGGCGAGAAGCCGACAGGGCGCGAGTGGGGGGGGGTCAACTATATTTCCCTAAAGTGACCCCAGGGCGGGGCCCACACGTTCGTGTGGGAGGACGCACACCCAGTCCACGCGTGCGGCGCGGCACACCAGAGGGAGAAATCCCCGGAAGTGTCTGGTCTCAAAGCAGGGAAAGCAGCATCCCAGACGGAGAGCCATTCCGCTGGGATCTGGGTGCGCACGCGCGTGGGCGGGGCATGAGCGCGGGGTCCATTTTTATTACCCTGAATTGACCCAGGGGGCGGGACCACCTGGTCGTGCGAGTGACGCCCTCCCAGTTTGCGCGACAGGTGTGGCACACCGGAAGAAGTCCCCGGGAGGAAGTGATTGGTCCCGAAGCACAGAAAGTAGCGTCCCAGACGGGGTGCCCTCCTCCCGGGACTTGGGCGCGCGCATGAGCGGGGCGTGAGTGCGGAGTCCATTTTTATTGCCCTGAATTGACCCAGGGGGCGGGCCCACCTGGCCGTGCAGGTGACGCCAACCCAGTTCGCGCGAGAGGTGTGGCACTCCGTAAGGAGAAGTCCCCCGGGAGGAAGTGACTGGTTCCGGAACGGGGAAAGCAGCGTCTCAACCCGGAAGTCATCCCGCTGGGATTTGGGCGCACGCACAGGCGGGGCGTAACCGCGGGACCCAATTATAATTGCCTGAATAGACCCTGGGGTCGGGCCCACCCGTTCGTGCGGGAAACTCCCACCCAGTGCCCACGAGCGGTGCCGCGCACTGGAGGAAGTCCCCAGGAGGAAGTGACTGGTTTCCGAACAAGGAAAGCAGTGTCCTAGACAGGGACCTGTCCAGCCCGGATTTTGGCGAACGGGGGCAGAGCGTGAACGTGGTGTTCAGCTCTATATTCTGTGGTGCTACACTCCTAGCTCTCAGATCCCTCCCCCACCCTCCCCAGGCGACCCCATTAACATCCGAATACCCGGAGCCAGAGGGAGAATTCAGATAGGGATCTGACTGCATTTTTTTTTAGCTGACTACTTGGAAAATCTAGTTTCCCAGTGATGGCTTGGAGACAGCAGTCCATATCAAACCACATAAAGAAACAGACCATAACAGCTTCTCCAACCCCCCAAACAAAAGAAACAAAATCTTTCCCAAATGAAGATACAATCCTGGAATTATCAGATACAGAATATAAAAAACTAATTTACAGAATGCTTAAAGATATCACAAATGAAAGTAGGATAAATGCAGAAAAAGCCAAGGAACACACTGATAAAACTGTTGAAGAACTCAAAAAGATTATTCAAGAACATAGTGGAAAAATTAACAAGTTGCAAGAATCCATAGAGAGACAGCATGTAGAAATCCAAAAGATTAACAATAAAATTACAGAATTTGACAACGCAATAGAAAGTCAGAGGAGCAGACTCGAGCAATTAGAATGTAGACTGGGACTTCTGGAGGACCAGGGAAACAACACCAACATAGCTGAAAAAAAATCAGATAAAAGAATTAAAAAAAACGAAGAAACCCTAAGAATTATGTGGGACTCTATCAAGAAGGATAACTTGCGAGTGATTGGAGTCCCAGAACAGGGAGGGGGGACAGAAAACACAGAGAAAATAGTTGAAGAACTCCTGACACAAAACTTCCCTGACATCATGAAAGACGAAAGGATATCTATCCAAGATGCTCATCGAACCCCATTTAAGATTGATCCAAAAAGAAAAACACCAAGACATATCATCATCAAACTTGCCAAAACCAAAGACAAACAGAAAATTTTAAAAGCAGCCAGGGAGAAAAGAAAGGTTTCCTTCAAGGGAGAATCAATAAGAATAAGTTCAGACTACTCAGCAGAAACCATGCAGGCAAGAAGGGAATGGGACGACATATACAGAGCACTGAACGAGAAAAACTGCCAACCAAGGATCACATATCCAGCAAAACTCTCTCTAAAATATGAAGGAGAAATTAAGATATTTACAGATACACACAAGTTTAGAGAATTTGCAAAAACTAAACCAAGACTGCAAGAAATGCTAAAGGAGATTGTTTGGCCAGATGACCAATAATATCAGGTACCAGCACAATACAAGGTCACAAAACAGAACGTCCTGATATCAACGCAACTCAAACAGGGAAAGCACAAAAACAAACAAATTAAGACTAATTCTAAAAAATAAATAAATAAACAAAATAATACACACAACAGGAAATCATGGAAATCAATAGATAAACGATCAAAATAATCAAAAAGAGGGGCTAAATATAGGAGGCATTGAACTGTCAGAGGGAGAGTGATACAAGGCGAAATAGAAGGATACAAGTTAGGTTTTTACTTAGAAAAATAGGGGTAAATAAAAAGGTAACCACAAAAAGGAATATCAATTCCATAACTCAAGAAAAAAGCCAAGAAAAACGTAACAACTCAATAAACACAAAGTTAAACATTATGAAAATGAGGATCTCACAAGCTACTAAGAAAAACGTCTCAGCACAAAAAAGCATGTGGAAAAATGAAATGGCCAACAACACACATGAAAAGGCATCAAAATGACAGCACTAAAAACTTACTTATCTATAATTACGCTGAATGTAAATGGACTAAATGCACCAATAAAGAGACAGAGAGTCACAGACTGGATAAAAAAACACAATCCATCTATATGCTGCCTACAAGAGACACACCTTAGACTTAGAGACACAAACAAACTAAAACTCAAAGGATGGAAAAAAATATATCAAGCAAACAATAAGCAAAAAAGAAGAGGAGTAGCAATATTAATTTCTGACAAAATAGACTTTAGACTTAAATCCGCCACAAAGGATAAAGAAGGACACTATATAATGATAAAAGGGACAATTGATCAGGAAGACATAAACTTATTAAATATTTACGCACCTAATCACAGGGCTGCAAGATACATAAATCAAATTTTAACAGAATTGAAAAGTGAGATAGACACCTCCACATATATAGTAGGAGACTTCAACACACCACTTTCGGAGAAGGACAGGACATCCAGTAAGAAGCTCAATAGAGACACGGAAGACCTACTTACAACAATCAACCAACTTGACCTCATTGACTTATACAGAACTCTCCACCCAAATGCTGCAAAATATACTTTTTTTTTCTAGTGCACATGGAACATTCTCTAGAATAGACCACATATTAGGGCATAAAACAATCTTTCCAGAATCCAAAACATCGAAATATTACAAAGCATCCTCTCAGACCACAAGGCAATGAAGCTAGAAATCAATAACAGAAAAACTAGGGAAAAGAAATCAAATACTTGGAAAATGAACAATACCCTCCTGAAAAAAGACTGGGTTATAGAAGACATCAAGGAGGGAATAAGGAAATTCTTAGAAAGCAACGAGAATGAAAATACTTCCTATCAAAACCTCTGGGACACAGCAAAAGCAGTGCTCAGAGGCCAATTTATATCAATAAATGCACACATACAAAAAGAAGAAAGAGCCAAAATCAGAGAACTGTCCCTACAACTTGAACAAATAGAAAGTGAGCAACAAAAGAATCCATCAGGCACCCGAAGAAAACAAATAATAAAAATTAGAGCTGAACTAAATGAATTAGAGAACAGAAAAACAATTGAAAGAATTAACAAAGCCAAAAGCTGGTTCTTTGAAAAAATTAACAAAATTGATAAACCATTGGCTAGACTGACTAAAGAAAAACAGGAAAGGAAACTAATAACCCGAATAAGAAACGAGAAGGACCACATCACAACAGAACCAAATGAAATCAAAAGAATCATATCAGATTACTACATAAAATTGTACTCTAACAAATTTGAAAACCTAGAAGAAATGGATAAATTCTTAGAACAATACTACTTAGCTAAACTAACACATTCAGAAGTAGAACAACTAAATAGACCCATAACAAAAAAAGAGATTGAAATGGTAATCAAAAAACTCCCAACAAAAAAAAGTCCTGGCCCAGATGGCTTCACTGCAGAGTTCTACCAAACCTTCAGAGAAGACTTAACACCATTACTATTGAAGGTATTTCAAAGTATAGAAAAAGACGGAATACTACCCAACTCATTCTATGAATCTACCATCTCCCTGATACCAAAACCAGGTAAAGACATTACAAAAAAAGAAAATTTTAGACCTATATCCCTCATGAACATAGATGCAAAAATCCTTAACAAAATTCTAGCCAATAGAATCCAACAGCACATCCAAAAAATAACACACCCTGATCAAGTGGGATTTATACCAGGTATGCAAGGCTGGTTTAATATCAGAAAAACCATTAATGTAATCCATCACATAAATAAAACAAAAGATAAAAACCACATGATCTTATCAATAGATGCAGAAAAGGCATTTGACAAAGTTCAACACCCATTTATGATAAAAACTCTAACCAAGATAGGAATTGAAGGAAAATTCCTCAACATAATAAAGGGCATATATGCAAAGCCAACGGCCAATATCACTCTAAATGGAGAGAACCTGAAAGCATTTCCCTTGAGAACGGGAACCAGACAAGGATGCCCTTTATCACCGCTCTTATTCAACATCGTACTTGAAGTCCTAGCCAGGGCAATTAGGCTAGACAAAGAAATAAAGGGTATCCAGATTGGTAAGGAGGAAGTAAAGCTATCACTATTTGCAGATGACATGATCGTATACATGGAAAACCCTAAGAAATCCTCCAGAAAACTACTGAAACTAATAGAAGAGTTTGGAAGAGTCTCAGGATATAAAATAAACATACAAAAATCACTTGGATTCCTCTACAACAACAAAAAGAACACCGAAGAGGAAATAACCAAATCAATACCATTCACAGTAGCCCCCAAGAAGATAAAATACTTAGGAATAAATCTTACCAAGGATGTAAAAGACCTATACAAAGAAAACTATAAAACTCTGCTACAAGAAATTCAAAAGGACACACTTAAATGGAAAAACATACCTTGCTCATGGATAGGAAGACTTAACATAGTAAAAATGTCTATTCTACCAAAAGCCATTTATACATACAACGCACTTCCAATCCAAATACCAATGTCATACTTTAAGGGAATAGAGAAACAAATCACTAATTTCATACGGAAAGGAAAGAACCCCCGGATAAGCAAAACATTACTGAAAAAGAAGAAGAAAGTGGGAGGCCTCACCCTACCTGATTTCAGAACCTATTATATAGCTACAGTCGTCAAAACAGCCTGGTACTGGTACAACAGGCACATAGACCAATGGAACAGAATTGAGAATCCAGATATAAATCCATCCATTTATGAGCAGCTGATATTTGACAAAGGACCAGTGTCAGTCAATTGGGGAAATAATAGTCTTTTTAACAAATGGTGCTGGCATACCTGGATATGCATTTGCAAAAGAATGAAACAGGACCCATACCTCACACCATGCACAAAAACTAACTCCAAGTGGATCAAAGACCTAAACATAAAGACTAAAACGATAAAAATCATGGAAGAAAAAATAGGATCTACCCTAGGAGCCCTAATACAGGGCATAAACAGAATACAAAACATTACCAAAAACGATGAAGAGAAACCAGATAACTGGGAGCTCCTAAAAATCAAACACCTATGCTCATCTAAAGACTTCACCAAAAGAGTAAAAAGACCACCTACAGACTGGGAAAGAATATTCAGCTATGACATCTCCGACCAGCGCCTGATCTCTAAAATCTACATGACTCTGTCAAAACTCAACCACAAAAAGACAAACAACCCAATCAAGAAGTGGGCGAAAGATATGAACACACATTTCACTAAGGAAGATATTCAGGCAGCCAACAGATACATGAGAAAATGCTCTCGATCATTAGCCATTAGAGAAATGCAAATTAAAACTACGATGAGATTCCATCTGACACCAACTAGACTGGCATTAATTCAAAAAACACAAAATAATAAATGTTGGAGAGGCTGCGGAGAGACTGGAACTCTCATACACTGCTGGTGGGAATGTAAAATGGTACAACCACTTTGGAAATCCATCTGGCGTTATCTTAAACAGTTAGAAGTAGAACTACCATACAACCCAGAAATCCCACTCCTCGGAATATACCCTAAAGATACAAGAGCCTTCACACAAACAGATATATGCACACCCATGTTTATTGCAGCTCTGTTTACAATAGCAAAAAGCTGGAAGCAACCAAGATGTCCATCAACGGACGAATGGGTAAATAAATTGTGGTATATTCACACAATGGAATACTACGCATCGATAAAGAACAGTGACGAATCTCTGAAACATTTCATAACATGGAGGAATCTGGAAGGCATTATGCTGAGCGAAATGAGTCAGTTGCAAAAGGACAAATATTGTATAAGACCACTATTATAAGATCTTGAGAAATAGAAAAAACGGAAAAGAACACATACTTTTGTGGTTACGAGGGGGGGAGGGAGGGAGGGAGGGAGGGAGAGGGCTTTTTATTGATCAATCTGTAGATGGGAACTGCTTTGGGTGAAGGGAAAGACAGCACTCAAAACAAGGAAGGTCAGCCTAATTGGACTGGATTAAAAGTAAAGAGGTTTCCGAAATAAAATGAAAGATTGAAAGGTCAGCGAAGCAGGGGCTGGGGTCTGGGGAACTTGGTTTGAGGGGACTTCTAAGTCAATGGGCAAAACAATTCTATTATGAAAACACTCTGCATCCCACTTTGAATTGTGGCACCTGGGGTCCTAAATGCCAACAAGCAGCCATCTAAAATACATTAATTGGTCTCAACCCACCGGGAGCAAAGGCAAAGAAGAACACCAAGGTCACACGACAACTAAGAACCCAAGAGACAGAAAGGGCCACTTGAACCAGAGACCTACATTATCCTGAAACCAGAAGAATTAGTTGGTGCCCGGCCACAATCGATGTCTGCCCTGTCAGGGAACACAACAGACAACTCCTGAGGGAGCAGGAGACCAATGGGATGCAGACCCCAAATTCTCATTAAAAGACCACACCTAATGGTATGATTGCGACTAGAGGAATCCCAGAGACAATGCTCCCCAGAACTTCTGATGGCACAGGACAGGAACCATCCCCGAAGACAAATCATCAGGCATGAAAAGGACTGGTCAGTGGGGGGTAGAGAGATACTGATGAAGAGTGAGCTAATTAAATCAGGTGGACACGGGAGAGTGTGTTGGCAACTCTTGACTGGAGTGGGGATGGGAAGATAGAGAGAGAGGGAAGATGGTAAAATTGGCACGAAACGAGAGACTGTAAGGGCTGACTCAATAGGGGGAGAGCAAGTGGGAGAAGGGAGTAAGATGTATGTAAACCTACATGTGACAGACTGATTGGAATGGTAAATGTTCACTTGAAGCTTAATAAAAATTTAAAAAAAAAAAAAAGAAACTTTTTCAATTTCAAATGAAAAGGTGTTTCAGTTAGATCCACATGAAATAATACTGTAACATATCAAAGTAGCTTTGAACATACAGTGCAAAGAGCTATCACTAGAAGATAAGTCATCATTGTAGAGGACTGTACGTGAAAAGCCATGAGAGAATAGGCTGAATATGCACTGATCTGAATATATATACAGATATCACACTCCTTTCTTTTATCTTTTTCTCTTAAAAGAGAAGTGCACAAAAATTGAATTATTTTTATTTGGGTTTATTCTGCCATAGATAATGAAATATGAAAGTTTACTGACAATTTTTTCTTTATTTTAAATATTATCCATATGCTTTTTTTTTTTTTTTTGTCTTGGGAAATAAGCAGAGGAATCAAAGAAGATTTTCCTAACGTAAGAGTAATTGTTACTCAAAGCCAACTTAAAGTGAAAAGCACAGAATGTAAATAAATATTATGAAAATAGTTTTTTGTCTCATACTAAAATTTCAATGGGAATTTGAACTTTAACATTTAAAATACAACCAAACAAATCAAGTACGGTTTGGGGAAATAATTGTTATGCAGTCATTTCATGGAAACCCTGGTGGTGTAGTGGTTAAGAGCTACAGCTGCTAACCAAAAGGTCAGCAGTTCAAATTCACCAGATGCTCCTTGGAAACAAGTCGGAATTGACTTGTCGGCAACAAGTTTGGTTTTTGGTTTTTTTTTTAGTCATTTCATAAGTAAATATTTTCTTTTAAAAAAGTCTTTTTCCTTTCCATGAAACTTTATTCCTGGCAGGAATCTAATACTAATATGATAATAAGGATCCTATATTTGTACATATTTTTCATATATGCATTTTTCTTTGGGTGAATTTCTGAAATTTGAATAATGTCAGATAATAATAAAAATAAAAATTTAAATATAATGATAAAACCAAACCCATTGCTGACGAGTCAATTCTAACTCATAGCAACGCCATAGGGCAGAGTAGAACTGCCCCGTAAGGTTTCCAAGAAGTGGCTGGTAGAGTCGAACTGCCGACCTTACGGTTAGCAGCCTGAGCTCTTAACCACTGAGCCACCAGGGCTCCTTATAATAATAAGTAACCTTGAATAATCACTTAAATGGGCCAGGCGATATTGTATGCATTTTACATATGAAATTGATGTCATTATTATAACCATTTTGCTACAGAGGGTTTGATTACTTGCCCAAGGTCACAGAACTAATAATTGGCATGGCTGGGATTCACATCAATTTACATGATGGTCTGTGTAGGTACAATTAATAAATTAATTATTTAACAAAAATTTATTGCCCAGAAATTGTGTGCTATGTACTTTTACACCCTGAGATACACCAATGAACAAAACAGGTAAAATCTCTGCTGTCCATGAACTTGCACATAGATTGGGGAGGGAGATATTAAACAAATAAAAGAACACAGTAAAGCCTGTTAGTGGTAAACGTTTTTAAGAAAATTAAAGTAACTCAAGAGGTAGGAGTTGGTGGTCTGGAACAGGGTCTCTGAGGAGGCAGCATCTAAGCAGATAGCTGAATGTTGTGAGGGGGTCATCTGTGCAGACATGTGGAAGAAGAGGATGCCAGGCAGAGAGAAGAGCAAGTCCACATGCTTTAGGTAGCACATTGGCATGTTAAAGGGAAATAGCAAATTGCCAACAGATGGATTGCAGCAAATGAGAAGAGGAATAGTAGAAGATTTGGGGATGTTGTCTGAGAGCATGCTAGGAACCAGATGGTGTACATCAAGGTAAGAACTTGGTATTTTATGCTAAGGGTAAAGAGATAAAGAGAGTGGCTCTATCTGATTTCTATTATATGAGGAAGGCTTGGGCTTCTGCGTGGCGGTTATCTAGTATGTCATGAGTGAGAGCAAGGGTGGTTCTGCATTAGTCTTGGAGAGCTGATAGGGGAGGGGGGCTAGATTATGTGGTAGATGCAGTAGAAGTAATTCTGGAAATAATCTGACTGATTGGATATTTGATTAATAAACTCAAAATCCCTCTTTGTAAGAGTTGCAGTTACACAAATTTAGTACCATTTCAGTTTTCTTTTTCTAAAACTGGAATGCTACTATTCTTTGGATAGAAGAAACAACTCAATAAATGATTGCTGAATAAATGAATGACAGAAATACATCTCTTTCCTGTCTTAAAGGTCTGTTTTATATTCACTGTTGAATAATTTATCATCATATTGTACTCTGGTAAATTCAGCATGCTCCACAGCTTCAAGGTCGTTTTATTTTGCTGTAGTCACCTCAGTACAGTCTTATAACATGGCATAGAGCACTGGGTTTAAAACTAAATCATCTTTTTTTTTTTTTTTTCCGGTTCTCTAGTGAATATGATCATATCTTCTAAATGTCAGTCATGTTAACCTTTATTGTTGTATGCTGATCAAATACACTGCAGATAAATTGTTACATGAATCTTAACTCTGAGAGAGTTAGGATAAAGTACAAAGAAGTATAAAAAATTGGATAGAAAGGAAATGATTTCTAACACTGCCGTAAATTTTATCGTTACGTATTTTCAAAGGAGAAATACTAGTAACTTCAAGTTCAATATGTATGTAGGCAATGAATGAAGAGAACAAAAAAGATATGTTTTCTTAAGAGACTATTGGCTTTGAAAACTGTGCTGAACATACATTTTTATCTGGCATATTTTCCCTTCCTTGTTTTTCTGAGAACCATTCTCTCTCTGAGTCTTAGAAGCCAAAAGATACAGAGATGGAGAGTTGTTGGTGAATACACTTTCTGTCATGTGGAGAAAGCTGGTCTGCAGTGAAAGGGAAGATTGTAGCAGATACACATGGGGACTCAGAGGCAAGAGACACAGATGAGCTCTGACAGTGTTCAAGCCCCGATAACACTATCTTGGGTTTTGTTGGACAGTGCAAGTATGAAGCCCTTGCTTTTTAATAGGCTTAAATAATGCAAACAAGTGCTTAAAAGACAAGTTAAGAAATACTTGACTCCTCATTGTGAATACATTAGCAAGCACATTTATAATGTAAGCTTCTATAGTTTTAAGATGAATTGTCTTAGTTACCTAGTGCTGCTGTAACCTAGCAGGTGGCTTTAAAGAACAGAAATTTATTTTCTTATAGTCAAGAGGCTAGAAATCTGAATTCAGAGCATAGCTCTAGTGGAAGGTCCTTCCTTGTCTATTTCAGACTAGTAGCCAACAATCTTTGGAGTTCCTCGGCTTCTAGATTATCTATCTACCTCCATCATTGTCAGATAGTGCCTGTCTTTCCTGTGTCTACGTGCATGTCTCTGTGTCTATGCTCCTCTTTATACAACTCAGAAGTAATTAGGTTTAGGATCCACCCTACACTGGTGTGATCTCAACTGATTAATTACATTACATTACATCACAGGTTTAGGGGCTAGAATTCGAACACAAATTTTGGAAGGACACAATTCAATTTATAACAAATCTGTATGTTTTCTATATTATTAGTCTATAGGTTAAAAAAAAAAAAGTTTTTTTTATATAACACTTGTTTACCAAGAAGCTCAGCTACCCCAAAACACTAGTAATAAGGAAGGGACACCATTAGTAATGTAATCAAGTCTCATGACTTTAAATACTATCTATATGTGATGATTTCCAGATTTATGTCTACAGGTCAGACCTTTACACCTCATTTTACACTCATATAAGCTTAAGTCATGTACTCATATACCTAACATCTCTACTTAAATGTCTAATGCACTTTTGAAATCTATCATGTCTTTTTCTTATTTAACATGCACAACCTTCAAATCCTGCTGGCTTGATCATCAAATTCTGCACCTGATTTGAGCACTCCTCTACCACCTCTCTACTGACCTGGCCTAACCCATTGCCACCAAGCTGATTCCCAACTCTTGGTGACCCCATGTGTTTCAGATTAGGACTGTATTCCATAGGGTTTTCAGTGGATATAATCTTATGGAAATAGGTTGCCAGGCCTTTCTTCTGCAGCACCACTAGGTGGATTTAAACAGACAACCCTTTGGTTAGTAGCCAGGAACAAGCTGTTTGCATCATTCAGGGACATTTCTTGGTTCAAGCCACAATCATTTTCCACCTATATTATTTCAATACCTTCTAAACTTGTCTTCCTGCTTCTGCCATTGTCTCTTTCAAGAAAGACTAGTTATGTTAAAACAAAAGTTAGATCATCTCACTGGTCAGTACAAAAGCCTCGATAACTTCCCATCTCTTTTATAGTAAAAGCCAAAATCAGATGATGATCTGTCTACAAGGCTCTGAAAGATTTACTTCATCCTTAGTCTCCCATCCTCTCTGATGGTTCATTACCATCTGTGGCCTCATCTCCTCCCTTTCTCAGCGGTAGTCACTCTGGCCTCCTCCTCACTGTGTCTTGAACACTTCAGGCACCTCTTCCTCCAGACTGATTGGACTTGCTGTTCCTGTGGTCCAGATGCACTTTACCTAGATAGCTATGAGCCTTTTTCTTTGCCTTCTTTAATAGTCAGGGTACAAACATTGATTCATAAACTTCTGTAAGTATTTAAAACGATTGTTTGTAATATTTTGAAAGAGGTGATTTAACACATGGAATTTGTTATGCAGGAGATGGGGAACTAACAAGCTGAAGAAAGTAAAACAATCAGTGACTTACCAACAGCAGGAAACTATCATCAGCCCTGGGCCAGCGAGGAAAGAGGCAATGTTACCAGAAACCAAGGACTGGGGTCAACCAGAAAAATCTGGAAACACAGATGGTCCATCCAGCAAGAGTTGGGAGCCACAGAGGCAAGGCAGCTGCTTGAGGCTCTCCTCAAAACAGAGAAAGAGTCAGGGATAAACCTCTGACATCTTCCTTCTGCTACCCTCCAGTGCTCTCCATTAGTCAAACCCAACTAGAGCCCACTGACATAGGCGCCTGCAGGTGTCATTGTTGTTTTGTGCCCTTGAGTCAATTCCAATTCATAGCAACCCTATAGGACATAGTGGAACTGCTCCATAAGGTTTTCTAGGCTGTAATCTTTACGGGAGCAGTTTGCCAAGTCTTTTCTCCCTGAACCACTAACCTTTTGGTTAGCAGCCAAGCCCTTAATCATTGTGCCACCAGGGCTCCTCTGCAGGACTCAGAACTCCTGAATTATAAAGCACAGCAGGGGAGGCTGAGAGACAAATATGAAGACAAACACACCCAAGACCAGGGTCTTTCCTTCAGCTCTTTTCTAGGATACCACTCTTTCGGTATGGACTTCTCCAAAGGCACCATTTTTCCCTAATTTTTTACCCCCTTTTCTTATGTAATTTTACTTTGTAGGATTTACTCCATTAAACACTGTATATTTTACTCTTTGCCTGCTTATTTCAATAGAATGTGAGCTTCTAAGGGTAGGCGCTTGTCTTAGTTATCTACTGCTGCTATAATAGGAATACAAGTAAATGGCTTTAACAAAGAGAAATTAATTTCTTCACAGTAAAAATAAATAAATAAATAAATAAATAAATAAATAAAGTAGGTTAAATGTCCAAATTCAGGGCATGAGATCCAGGGTAAAGCTTTCACTATCTGTTGACATTTTCATCAGTCTTCCCCTGGACTAGGAGCTTAGGGATGAAAGGTGCAGGGACCCCTGGATCAAAGGATGCACTCTGCTCCCAGCACTGTTTTCTTGGTGGTATGAAGGCCCCCTCTTTCCCTTCCTTTTTTAATTTTATTTATTTGTATTTACTTATTGTGCCTTAAATGAGAGTTTACAAATCAAGTCCATCTCTCTTACGAAAACTTATACATACCTTACTATATAACCCTAGCTGATCTCCTTCTAATGTGAAAGCACACTCCTCCTCTCCATCCTATATTCCCCGTGCCCATTTAACTAACTGCTATCCCCCTCTGCCTTCTCATCTTACCTCTAGACAGGAGTTGCCCACACGGTCTCAGGTTTCTACTTGAGCCAAGAAGCTCACTCCTCACCAGTATTATTTTCTATCTTAGACGTGAGTCCAATCCCTGTCTGAAGAGTTGGCTTTGGGAATGGTTCCAGTCTTGGGCTAACAAAGAGTCTGGAGACCATGACCTCAGGGGTCCCTCTAGTCTCAGTCAGACCATTACTTTTTACAAGAATTTGAGATCTGCATCCCACTCTTCTCCTACTCCATCTGGGATTCTCCGTTGTGTTCCCTGACAGGACAGTCATCTGTGGTAGCTGGGCACCATTTGTTCTTCTGGTCTCAGGATGATATGTTGTTGTTGTTGTTGTTGTTGTTAGGTGCCGTTGAGTCGGTTCCGACTCATAGCGACCCTATGCACAACAGAACTAAACTCTGCCTGGTCCTGCGCGATCCTTAAAATCGTTGTTATGCTTGAGCTCATTGTTGCAGCCACTGTGTCAATCCACCCCATTGAGGGTCTTCCTCTTTTCCGCTGACCCTGTACTCTGCCAAGCATGATGTCCTTCTCCAGGGTCTGATCCCTCCTGACAACATGTCCAAAGTATGTAAGATGCAGTTTCACTATCCTTGCCTCTAAGGAGCATTCTGGTTGTACTTCTTCCAAGACAGATTTGTTTGTTCTTTTGGCAGTCCATGGTATATTCAATAATCTTTGCCAACACCACAATTCAAAGGCGTCAACTCTTCTTCGGTCTTCCTTATTCATTGTCCAGCTTTCACGTGCATATGATGCGATTGAAAATACCATGGCTTAGGTCAGGCGCACCTTAGCCTTCAGGGTGACATCTTGCTCTTCAACACTTTGAAGAGGTCCCTTGCAGCAGATTTGCCCAATGCAATGCGTCTTTTGATTTCTTGACTGCTGCTTCCATGGGCATTGATTGTGGCTCCAAGTAAAATGAAATCCTTGACAACTTCAATCTTTTCTCCGTTTATCATGATGCTGCTCATCGGTCCAGTTGTGAGGATTTTTGTTTCCTTATGTTGAGGTGTAATCCATACTGAAGGCTGTGGTCTTTGATCTTCATTAGTAAGTGCTTCAAGTCCTCTTCACTTTCAGCAAACAAGGTTGTGTCATCTGCATAACTCAGGTTGTTAATGAATCTTCCTCCAATCCTGATGCCCTGTTCTTCTTCATATGGTCCAGCTTCTCGGATTATTAGTTCAGCATACAGATTAAATAGGTATGGTGAAAGAATACAACCCTGATGCACATCTTTCCTGACTTTAAAACAATCAGTATCCCATTGTTCTGTCCGAACAACTGCCTCTTGATCCATGTAAAGGTTCCTCATGAGCACAATTAAGTGTTCTGGAATTCCCATCCTTCGCAGTGTTATCCATAGTTTGTTATGATCCACACAGTCGAATGCCTTTGCATAGTCAATAAAATACAGGTAAACATCCTTCTGGTATTCTCTGCTTTCAGCCAGGATCCATCTGACATCAGCAATGATATCCCTGGTTCCATGTCCTCTTCTGAAACCAGCCTGAATTTCTGGCAGTTCCCTGTTCATATACTGCTACAGCTGTTTTTGAATGATCTTCAGCAAAATTTTGCTTGTGTGTGATATTGATAATATTGCTCTATAATTTCCACATTCGGTTGGATCACCCTTCTTGGGAATGGGCATAAATATAAATCTCTTCCAGTCAGTTGGCCAGGAAGCTGTCTTCCATATTTCTTGGCATGGACGAGTGTGCACCTCCAGTGCTGCATCTGTTTGTTGAAACATCTCAATTGATATTCCATGAATTCCTGGAGCCTTGTTTTTCGCCAAGGCCTTCAGAGCAGCTTGGACTTCTTCCTTCAGTACCAGCGGTTCCTGATCATATGCCACCTCTTGAAATGGTTGAATATTGCCTAATTCTTTTTGGTATAATGACTCTCTGTATTCCTTCCATCTTCTTTTGATGCTTCCTGTGTCGTTTAATATTTTTCCCATGGAAGCCTTCACTATTGCAACTCGAGGCTTGAATTTTTTCTTCAGCTCTTTCAGCTTGAGAAATGCCGAGTGTGTTCTTCTCTTTTGGTTTTCCATTTCCAGCTCTTTGCACATGTGGTTATAATACTTTACTTTGTCTTCTCGAGAGGCCCTTTGAAATCTTCTGTTCAGTTCTTTTACTTCATCAATTCTTCCTTTTGCCTTAGTTGCTTGATGCTCAAAAGCAAGTTTCAGAGTCTCCTCTGACATCTGTCTTGGTCTTTTCTTTCTTTCCTGTCTTTTCAGTAGGATGATATAGTCTCTGGTTTATGTGGCTCTTTCTGTCTCTTAGGCTCATCTTTACCTTATGTCTTTGGTGTTCTTCATTCTCCTTTGCTCCAGGTGAGTTGAGACCAATTGATACATCTTAGACAGCCCCTTGCTTACGTTTAAGACCCCAGACTCTACTCACCAAAGTGGGATGCAGAATGTTTTCTTAATATATTTTGTTATGCCAATTGACCTGGATGCCTCCTGAAACCATGGTCCGCAAACTCCCCTCCCTGCTACTCAGGCATTCAAAGAGTTTTGTTGTATTCAGGAAACTTCTTTGCTTTTGGTTTAGTCCAGTTGTGCTGACATCTCCTGTATTATGTGTTGTCTTTCCCTTCACCTAAAATAGTTCTTTGTTTACTATCTAATTAGTGAATGCCCTTCTCCCTCCCTGCCCACCCTCATAACCATCAAAGAATGTTTTCTTCTGTGTTTATACTTTTTTTTGAGTTCTTATGATAGCGATCTCATACAATATTTGTCCTTTAGCAACTAATTTCACTCGGCATAATACCTTCCAGATTCCTCTGTGTTATGAGATGTTTCAGATAATTCTTTTTTCTTAATCATTGGGTAGTATTCCATTATGTGAATATACCATAATGTATTTGTCTATACATTCATTGATGGGCACCTTGGTTGCTTCCATCTTTTTGCTATTGTAAACAGTGCTGCATATATTGGTGTGCATATATCTGTTCGTGTAAAGGCTCTTATTTCTCTAGGATATATTCCAAGGAGCAGGATTGCTGGATCAGGTCATACTTCTATTTCTAGCTTTTTAAGAAAGTGCCAAATTGATTTCCAAAGAGGTTGTACCATTTTACATTCCCACCAATAATGTATAAGTGTTCCAGTCTCTCCACAACCTCCCCACTGTTTGGTATCTCTCTGTAGTTTTGATGTGCATTTGTCTAACAGCTAATTAACGTGAGCATTTCCTCATGTATCTGTTAGGTGCCTGAATGTCTTCTTTGGTGAAGTGCCTGTTCATATCTTTTTCCACTTTTCAGTTGGGTTATTTGTCTTTTTGTTGTTGAGTTTTTGCAGTATTATGTAGATTTTAGAGATCAGATGCTGATCAGAATTGTCATAGCCAAAAACTTTTTCCCACTCTGTAGGTCATCTTTGTACTCTTTTGGTGAAGTCTTTGGTTGAGCATAAGTGTTTGATTGTTGGGAGCTCTCAGTTATCTAGTTTCTCTTCTGGTATTTGTGCACAGTTAGTAATGTTTCATAAACTGTTTATGTCATGCATTAAGGCTCTTAGCACTATCCCTTTCTTTTTATTTAGGTCTTTGATCCATTTTGATTTTGTTTTTGTGCATGGTGTGAGGTATGGGTCTTGTTTCATTTTTTTGCAGATGGATATCCAGTTATGCCATCACCATTTGTTGAAGAGACTGTCTTTTCCCCATTTAACTGACTTTGGGCCTTTGGTAAATATCAGCTGCTCATAGGTGGATGGATTTATGTCTGTATTCTCAATTCTGTTCATTGGTCTATGTACCTGCTGTTGTACCAGTACCAGGCTGTTTTGACTACTGTGGCAGTATAATAGGTTCTAAAATAAGGTAGCGTGAGGCCTCCCACTTTGTTTTTCTTTTTCAGTAATACTTTACTTATCTGGGGCTTCTTTGTCTTTCATGTGAAGTTGGTGATTTGTTTCTCCATCTCATTAAATAATGTCATTGATATTTGGAATAGGATTGCATTGTATCTATAGATCACTTTGGGTAGAAAAGACATTTTCACAAAGTTGAGTCATCCTATCCATGAGCAAGGTATGCTTTTCCACTTATGTGGGTTTCTTTGGTTGCTTATAGTAGTGTCTTGTGGTTTTCTTTGTATAGGTCTTTTATGTCTCTTGTTAGATTTATTCCTAAGTATTTTATCTTCTTGGGGGCTTTTGTAAATGGTATTGATTGGGTGATTTTCTCTGACGTTCTCTTTGTTATTGTAGAGGACTCCAACTGACTTTTGTATATTTGTCTTGCATCTTGATGCTGTGCTGAACTCTCCTATTAGTTTCAGTAGCTTTCTTGTGGATTCTTCAGGGTTTTCTGTGTATAAGATCTTGTCATCTGCAAATAGAGATACTTTTTCTTCTTCTCTGCCAGTTTGGATGCACTTCGTTTATCTAGCCTAATTGCTTTGGCTAGGACCTGCAGCACAATGTTGAATAAGAGTGGTGATAAAGGGCATCCTTGTCTGGTTCCCATTCTCAAGGGGAATGCTTTCAGGCTCTGTCCATTTAGGATGATGTTGGCTGTTGGCTTTGTATAAACACCCTTTATTATGTTGAGGAATTTTCCTTCTATTCCTATTTTGCTGAGAGTTTTTATCATGAATGGGTGTTGGACTTTGTCAAATGCCTTTTCTGCATGTGGCTCTTACCTTTTATTTATACCTTGGATTATATTGATTGTTTTTTTAATGTTGAACCATCCCTGCATACCTGCTATGAATCCCACTTGGTCATGGTGAACAACTTTTTTGACATGTTGTTGAATTCTATTGGCTAGAACTTTATTGAGGATTTTTGCATCTAAGTTCATGGGGGATATGTGTCTGTAATTTTCTTTTTTTGTGGTGTCTTTATCTGGTTTTGGTATCAGGGAAGTGTTAGCTTCATAGAATGAGTTTAGGAGTATTTCATCTTTTTCTGTTCTCTGAAATACCTTTAGTAGTAGTGGTGTTAATTCTTCTCTGAAAGTTTGGTAGAATTCTCCAGTGAAGCCATCAGGGCCAGGGCTTTTTTCTGTGCAAGTTTTAAAATTACCTTTTCTATCTCTCTTTTGTTATGGGTTTATTTAATTTTCCTACCTCTGTGTTTAGGTAGGTAGTGTGTTTCTAGAAATTAGTCGATTTCTTCTAGGTTTTCAAATTTGGTAGAGTACAATTTTTCATAGTAATCTAATATGATTCTTTTAATTTCAGTTGGTTCTGTTTTGATTATTGCCCATCTCATTTCTTATTCAGGTTATTTGTTTCCTCTCCTGCTTTTTTTTTTTTTTTTTGGTTAATCTGGCCAATGGTTTATCGAGTTTGTTAATCGTTTCAAAGAACCAGCTTTTGGTCTTGCTAACTCTTCCAATTGTTTTTCTGTTCTCTATTTCATTTAATTCTCCTCTTATTTTGTTACTTGCTGTCTTCTGGTGTCTGAGGGTTTCTTTTGTTGCCCTCTTTCTATTTGTTCAAGTTGTAGGGATAATTCTTTGATTTTGGCCCTTTTCTTCTTTTTGGACGTGTGCATTCATTGCTATAAATTGACATCTGAGGACTGCTTTAGCTGGTTCCAAAGGTTCTGATAGGAAGTGTTTTTGTTCTCATTTGATTCTATGAATTTCTTTTTTCCATCCTTAATTTCTTCCATAACCCAGTGGTTTTTTGATAGAGATGTTGTTCAGTTTCCATGTGTTTGATTTCTTTTCCCTGTTTTTTTTTTTTTTGTTTTTGTTTTTGATTTCTACTTTTAAGGCTTTATGGTCAGGGAAGATGCTTTGCAATATTTTGATGTTTTGGATTCTGTTAAGGCTTGCTTTATGATGTAACATGTGGTCTCTTCTAGAGAATGTTCCAAGTGCATTGGAAAAGAAAGTATACTTGGCTGCTGCTGGATGGAGTATTCTGTATAAGTCTGTGAGGTCAAGTTGGTTGATTATGGCATTTAGACCTTCCATGTTTTTCTTGAGCTTCTGTCTAGATGTTCTGGCGTTCAATAAAAGTGGTGTGTTGAGGTCTTCTACTATTATTGTGGAGCTGTCTGTCTCTGTTTTCAGTGCTGTTAGGCTTTGTTTTATATATCTTGAAGCCCTGTCATTGGGTGTGTAAATAATTAATATGGTAACATTCTCCTGGTATATTGTCCCTTCCCCCATGTGTCTGTCACTTTGTCATACTGTGGGGGCTTGTGTGTCACTGTGATGCTGGAAGCTATGCCACCGGTGTTCAGATGCCAGCAGGGTCACCCATGGAGGACAGGTTTCAGCTGAGCTTCCAGACTAAGACAGACTAGGAAGAAGGGCCTGCAGTCTACTTCTGAAAAGCATTAGCCAGTGAAAACCTTATGAATAGCAGTGGAAAGTTGTCTGATATAGTGCTGGAAGATGAGCCCCCCAGGTTGGAAGGCACTCAAAAGATGACTGGGGAAGAGCTGCCTCCTCAAAGTAGAGTCAACCTTAATGATGTGGATGGAGTAAAGCTTTCAGGACCTTCATTTGCTGATGTGAAATGACTCAAAATGAGAAGAAACACCTGCAAACATCCATTAATAATCAGAACCTGGAATGTATGAAGTATGAATCTAGGAAAATTGGAAATCTTCAAAAATGAAATGGAATGCATAAACATCAATATCCTAGGCATTAGTGAGCTGAAATGAACTGGCATTGGCCATTTTGAATCAGACGATCATATAGTCTACTATGCTGGGAATGACAACTGGAAGAGGAACGGTGTTGCATTCATTGTCAAAAAGAACGTTTCAAGATCTATCCTGAAGCACAACGCTGTCAGTGATAGGATAATATCCACACGCCTACAAGGAAGACCAGTTAATATGACTATTATTCAAATTTACACACTAACACTGGGGCAAAGAAGAAGAAATAGAAGATTTTTATCAGCTGCTGCAGTCTGAAATTGATCGAACATGCAATCCAGATGCATTGATAATTACCGGTGATTGGAATGCAAAAGTTGGAAACAAAGAAGAAGGATCAGTCATTGGAAAATATGGCCTTGGTGATAGAAACAATGCCGGAGATCGAATGATAGAATTTTGCAAGACCAGCAACTTCTTCATTGCAAATGCCTTCTTTCACCAGCGTAAACGGTGCCTATACACATGGATCTTGCCAGATGGAACACACAGAAATCAAATTGACTACATCTGTTGAAAGAGACAATGGAAAAACTCAATATCATCAGTCAGAACAAGGCCAGTGGCCGACTGTGGAACAGACCATCAATTGCTCATTTGCAAGTTCAAGCTGAAACTGAAGAAAATCAGAGCAAGTCCACAAGAGCCAAAATATGACCTTCAGTATATCCCACCTGAATTTAGAGACTATCTCAAGAATAGATTTGACGCATTGAACACTAGTGACCAAAGACCAGACGAGTTGTGGAATGACATCAAAGACATCATCCATGAAGAAAGCAAGAAGTCACTGAAAAGACAGGAAAGAAAGAAATGGCCAAGGTGGATGTCAGAGGAGACTCTGAAACTTGCTCTTGAGCATTGAGCAGCTAAAGCAAAAGGAGGAATTGATGAAAAAAAAGAACTGAACAGAAGATTTCAAAGGGTTTCTCAAGAAGACAAAATAAAGTGTTATAATCACATGTGCAAAGAGCTGGAGATGGAAAACCAAAAGGGAAGAACACGCTCGGCGTTTCTCAAGCCGAAAGAACTGAAGAAAAAATTCAAGCCTCGAATTGCAATAGTGAAGGATTCCTTGGGAAAAATATTAAATGATGCAGGAAGCTTCAAAAGCAGATGGAAGGAATACAGAGAGTCATTATATCAAAAATAATTAGCCGATATTCAACCATTTCAAGAGTTGGTGTCTGATCAGGAACCACTGGTACTGAAAGAAGAAGTCTAAGTGCTTTGAAAGCATTGGCAAAAAGCAAGGCTCCAGGAATTGATGGAATATTAATTGAGATGTTTCAACAAACAGATGCAATGCTGGAGGTGCTCACTCATCTGTGCCAAGAAATATGGAAGACAGCTTCCAGGCCAACTGATTGGAAGAGATCCATATTTATGCCTATTCCCAAGGAAGGTGATCCAACCGAATGTGGAAATTATAGAACAATATTATTAATATCACACATAAGCAAAATTCTGCTGAAGATCATTCAAAAACAGCTGTAGCAGTATATCAACAGGGAACTGCCAGAAATTCAGGCCGGTTTCAGAAGAGGACATGGAACCAGGGATATCATTGCTGATGTCAGATGGATCCTGGCTGAAAGCAGAGAATACCAGAAGGATGTTTACCTGTGTTTTTTTTGATTATGCAAAGGCATTTTACTGTGTGGATCATAACAAACCATGGATAACACTGCAAAGGATGGGAATTCCAGAACACTTAATTGTGCTCATGAGGAACCTTTACATGGATCAAGAGGCAGTTGTTCGGACAGAACAATGGGATACTGATTGTTTTAAAGTCAGGAAAGATGTGCATCAGGGTTGTATTCTTTCACCATACCTATTTAATCTGTATGCTGAACTAATAATACGAGAAGCTGGACTATATGAAGAAGAACTGGCATCAAGATTGGAGGAAGATTCATTAACAACCTAAGTTATGCAGATGACACAACCTTGTTTGCTGAAAGTGAAGAGGACTTGAAGCACTTACTAATGAAGATCGAAGACCACAGCCTTCAGTATGGATTACACCTCAACATAAAGAAAACAAAAATCCTCACAGCTGGACCAATGAGCAGCATCATGATAAACGGAGAAAAGATTGAAGTTGTCAAGGATTTCATTTTACTTCAATCCACAATCAACAACCATGGAAGCAGCAGTCAAGAAATCAAAAGACGCATTGCATTGGGCAAATCTGCTGCAAGGGACCTCTTCAAAGTGTTGAAGAGCAAGATGTCACCCTGAAGGCTAAGGTGCGCCTGACCCAAGCTATGGTATTTTCAATCACATCGCATGCATGTGAAAGCTGGACAATGAATAAGGAAGACCAAAGAAGAGTTGATGCCTTTGAATTGTGGTGTTGGCAAAGAATATTGAATATACCATGGACTGCCAAAAGAACGAACAAATGTGTCTTGGAAGAAGTACAACCAGAATGCACCTTAGAAGCAAGGATGGCGAGACTGCGTCTTACATACTTTGGACATACAGTCCTGAGGGATCAGTCCCTGGAGAAGGACATCATGCTTGGCAGAGTACGGGGTCAGTGGAAAAGAGGAAGACCCTCAACGCGGTGGATTGACACAGTGGCTGCAACAATGAGCTCAAGCATAACAACGATTGTGAGGATGGCTCAGGATCGGGCAGAGTTTCGTTCTGTTGTGCATAGGGTCGCTATGAGTCGGAACCGACTCGACGGCGCCTAATAACAACAACATTTTGTCCCTTTAGTCATTATAGTGTCTTTCTTTACCCTTTGTGGTGGATTTAACTTTAAAGTCTTGTCAGGAATCAGTATTGCCACTCCTGTCTTTTTGGATTAATGTTTGAATTTATATATTTTTTCCATCCTTTGGGTTTTAGTTCTTTTGTGTCTTTAAGTTTAAGGTGTTTCTCTTGTAGGCAGCATATAGATGAAGCCTGTTTCTTTTTTTTTAATCTATTCTGCCACTCTCTGTCTCTTTATTAGTACATTTAGCCCATTTGCATTTAGTGTGATTATAGGTCGGTATGAGTTTAGTGCTGTCATTTTGAAGTCTTTTTTTGTGTGTTGTTGACAATTTCTTTTTTCTACTTAGTTTTTTTGTGCTTAATAGTTTTTCTTTATAAGTTGCCTTTTTCTCTTTTGTTGTTGGTGGTTTTTGGTGAGTCTTTTTGTTTTTCTTATATCTTATTTTTCTGTGTAGGATTCTTAATCTCCTTTATGGTTACCTTCATATTTACACCTATTTTTCTAAGTTTAAACCAAACTTCTATTTCTTTACATTGCTTCAACTTCCTGCCCATATGATAGATCTATAACTATATTTTTTAGTCCCTTTTTATGGATTTATATTGTCATATTTTATATAATGACATTGCTGTTTCCCTGTTTTGAGTATTTTTTAATCTTGATTTATCTTTGTGATTTCCCTATCTGGGTTGATATCTGGTTGCTCTGTCCTGCATTCTAGTCTTGGGTTTTTATTTGATGTTACTGATTTGCTAGCCAGAGGACTGCCTTTCCTATTGCTTGTAGTTTTTGCAAATTCCTTAAACTTCTTTTTATCTGGAAATGTCCTAATTTTGCCTTCATATTTGAGAGACAGTTTGCTGGATATATGATTCTTGGTTGGCAATTTTTTCTTTCAGGGCTTTGTATATGTCATCCCATTGCCTTCTTGCCTGCATGTTTTCTGCTGAGTAGTCCAAGCTTATTCTTATTGACTCTCCTTTGTAGGTGACTTTTCATTTTTCCCTACCTGCTCTTAAAATTCTCTCTTTATCTTTGGTTTGGCAAGTTCGATTGTAATGTGTCTTTGTGACTTTCTTTTGGGATCTACCTTCTGTGGTTTTCGATGAGCATCTTAGATAGATATCTTTTTGTCTTTCACTATATCAGGGAAGTTTTCTTCCAAAAAATCTTCAACAATTCTCTCTGTATTTTCTGTTCTCCCTCCCTGTTCTGATACTACTATCACTCGTAGGTTATTTCTCTTGGTAGAGTCTTACATGATTCTTAGGGTTTCTTAATTTTTCTAAATTCTTTTATCTGATTTTTCTTCAAATATATTGTTGCCAAGTGTTTTTTTCTTCAATCTCACTAATTCTAATTTCCATTTCCTCAATTCTGCTCCTCTGATTTTCTACTGAGTTGTCTAATTCTGTAATTTTATTGTTAATCTTCTGAATTTCTGTTTGCTGTTTTTCTGTGGATTCATGCAGCCTGTTAAATTTGTCATTATACTCTTGAATAACCTTCTTAATTTCCTCCATTGTTTTACGTATGTGTTCCTTGGCTTGTTCTGCATTTTTTCTGATATCCTTACTGATCTCTTGAAGAGTTCTGTATGTTAATCTTTTGTGTTCTACCTCTGGTAATTTCAGGAATATATGTTTGTCTGGAAGATTCCTTGAAACTTTTTTGGGGAGCTTGCTGAAGCGATCATGGTCTACTTCTTGATGGGATTTGACATTGGCTGTTGTCTCTTAGCCATCTATAAGTTATTGTATTAATTTATTTTATGTTTTCTTACTGCATCCCAGCTTCTTGCTTTGATTTGTTTTGATATGCCCAAATAGGCTGCTCAAGTGAACTAGTTTGATTATTGGTGCCATTGAAGCTTTAACGTCTTGTCACCAGATGGCTAGAGCTGTTACCAGGCATATGAACCCAGAAGTCCATTCACTTTTCTTGCATGGATTCTGCTCAGGTGCCCAGGTAGTCGGTCACCAAGTGTGTGGTGGAGGCTCTCACCTACAGTCTTAGAAGTGCAGGGGTGATTGGTGTAGGCACAGGTACCTGGGTGCATCAGGGTGTCATGCTCTGAGCAAGGCAGGGGGCTAACAACCATCCCTTGAGTGTCTGTGAGGAAAGTCCACGCCTGTTCCCGAGGGTACATAGGTGGGTGGGCTCTGCAGCTGGACCATGGGCACCCAATGCTTTTGGCTGTAAGAACTGGGAGGCACTACTCATCCTTGGACCCCTGTTGCAGTTGGCTAGGTGGTGTGTGTGCGTGGAGCCACCAGTCCTCGGGCTTGTGTGGGTAGGTAAAAAAAAATAAAGACCCTGCTTAATAGGCAGAGCCATGTCAAACGTCAAAAGCCCGCCTCTCCACCACACAGCTGAAACAGTTAAAGTCAGACCTCAGGCACATACACCATTGCAGTGTGCCAACGAGGGCCTAAGCTGCTGAAAGGCTCACACGGTTCCATGCAAGAGTGAAAGGCATTCAGTGTCTGTGGTCTGCTTGTATCTGTGCCCAGGCAAATGCTCCACTTCTGCCCTGAATTCCCAGTTTAGGGGAGTTGGCAGATTATTTTTCCCTATTTGTTAATTTGTTCCTTCTCTAAGGCTGGGAGGATGGCTCAGGGTGTGCAGCAGGACCTATCTGAGCCCCAGGGAAAGTGACCGCCACTGGATCCAGCTCAGTGGCCAGAGCAAAGGGAGGAGGGTTCAGATAAATGAGAGAGAGTTCTTTTTTTTTTTTTTTTTAATAACTTTTATTAAGCTTCAAGTGAACGTTTACAAATCCAATCAGTCTGTCACATATAAGTTTACATACATCTCACTCCCTACTCCCACTTGCTCTCCCCCTCTTGAGTCAGCCCTTTCAGTCTCTCCTTTCTTGACAATTTTGCCGGCTTCCCTCTCTCTCTATCCTCCCATCCCCCCTCCAGACAAGAGTTGCCAACACAATCGAGAGAGAGTTCTTTTGAAATGGCTGCTTTTTGATCTGCGTGATAAATTAGACACAAGTATTTATCTTTTGTCGAGAATGCTGTTCTTTCTTTATTCCAGAGGTGTGAGTAGACTCTGTGCCACTTGCTCTCTTCCACTAAGGAAATTGTGTCCTGAAAGCTACTGCTAGCCCTGCCACAGCTGCACCAGTGGATCGGGGTTTGCAGGGTGCCAGTACCCTCTGAGTCAGGTCCTGCAGCTCCTCACTGCTTCTGAACAACCTCTCCCTCCCTCTGCTGCTCGATCGGGGTCTTAACTTTGTCTTTGATGTTTAGGGCTCCTAGCTTGTCATATATATAATTGATTCACTTTTTTTTTCAGGTTTTTTTCGTAAGAGGGACCACTGGAGGCATCTGACTACTCTGCCATCTTGGCCCCACCTCTCTTCCTTTCCTTTTTATCTCTTGAGAGATACAAGGTGGTGCAGGCTGCATCCCAGGCCAACTCCATTTACATTGGATCAGGGATGTGACCTGAGTAAGGGTGTTACAATCTCACCCTGATCCTCTTTAACATAAAATTACAAGAAAAAATGGAAGACAACCATACAATACTGGGAATCATGGCCTAACAAAGTTGACACACATTTTTTGGGGACACAGTTCAGTCCATGAGAACACATTTGTGTGTTTTTTTCACTGATGATTCCCCAGCACCTGGGACTATTCCTGGCGCATAGTAATTGCTCATTAAATATCTGTGAAAGAATGATTGAATGAGCAGGAAAGTAGATATGAAAAGGACCTTGCTCTGAAGTGTACACCTTGACCTGGAGAAGTTTCATTTAAGAGCTGTTTAGGACCTCATGCAGAGCTAGTTAATTTGTACTTTACTTGAAACTTTAAAATACTATGTAAAATCATATTCTTGCATACTGCAAATTCTAAGGAACCAGTTGGATATAGGAAAAGGAAGCATCTCAGGAAACAGACTCACTGACAACAAAAGGCTATTGAGCTATCTAATAATTAAATTAAAAAAAGAAAATAGAAAAGTATGAAGAATAAGCATAATAGTCCAGTTTTACCAGAGTGAGAACGAGCGAAAATCTTCCATATCCTTTATTGCATGGCTATGTTATCAGTCCCTACAAAAACTGATGATCACTTTGATGACTTTGAAGCATGAAAAAAGATAAAACCCAAAACTCATCACTGTTGAGTTGATTCCAACTCATAGCAATCCTATAGGACAGAGTAGAACAGCCCCATAGGGTTTCCAAGGCTGTAATCTTTACAGAAGCAGACTGCCACATCTTTCTCCTGTGGAACAGCTGGTGGATTTGAACTGCAGACCTTTCAGTTAACACTGAGCACTTAACCACTGCACCACATATTTTATTATGCACTACTTAATAAAGGATGTAAAAGAGAAGGCAATGCATTTGTTAAAACTTTTCCCTGGAAGGTGTAAAACTAAATAACATTTTCATGCTTAAAGGTTATAAACTTTATTTCTAGAAAGCTCTTTTATAGGAAATATACTTGATGCTACATAAATGAAATCATTGTGTGTGTAGCATATACAATGTGCATATAAAATGTGATAAAGTATCTTAGAAAAACTGTGTGATTTTAGTCAGAGAACACAATTTTAAATTATATCACAAGTTGTCTGACTTTGGGCAAGTTGTTACACTGTCTTGAAACTAAGGTTTTTCATTTACAGGCTTACTGTAAAGATTAAATGAAATAACATTGATTTTTTTTTTTATTACCTAGCACAGCACCTAGCACATAGAGAATATAGTTTTAAGTATTTTGAAATGCAATTAAATATACCTAAGTACAGTTGAGTTAATATGTGAATTAGAAATTGTATTTGGTTGTATATGATTTTCATAATCAACAGTACTATGAGGTAGATTGTTTCAAATATAATTTGCAATAAACCTCTAAAAGTCTATTTATAATAACTGGTGAATTAGAAATGGGATATTCTGTATATTTCAACCTCCAGAAATATTATTAAGCATGTTTTGAAAATGTACAGCATCAGGATATTTTCTATAAAATTAAATTTAAAGTTAGATTACTGTTTGGACAGCAGATAGTCATAATGTCAAATGAAAATTCTCACTTTTTTGTTTCTTTAATTTTTGTAGATTGATAATTATAGTGAAACCAAAAACCAAACCTGCTGCCATCGTGTCAGTTCTGACTCACAGCGACTGTCTTAGTCATCTAAACCAAAACCAAACCCGTTGCCGTGGAGTTGATTCCAACTCATAGCAACCCTATAGGACAAAGTAGAACTGCTGTGTGGAGTTTCCAAGGAGCACCTGGTAGATTTGAACTGCTCACCTTTTGATTAGCAGTCATAGCACTTAACTGCTACACCACCAGGGTTTCTAGTGCTGCCATAACAGAAATACCACAAGTGGATGGTTTTAACAAAGAGAAATTTATTTTCTCACAGTCTAGTAGGTTACAAGTCTAAATTGAGGGTGTCAGCTCCAGGGGAAGGCTTTCTCTCTCTGTCAGCTCTGGAGGAAGATCCTTGTCCTCAAACTTCCCCTGGTAAAGGAGCTTCTCAGGCACAGGGACCCCATGTTCAAAGGATGTGCTCTGCTCCTGGTGCTGCTTTCTTGGTGGTATGAGGTCCCCACTCTCTGCTTGCTTCCCTTTCCTTTTATCTCTTGATAGATAAAAGGTGATACTGGCCACACCCCAAGGAAACTCCCTTTACCTTGGATCGGGGAGGTGACCTGAGTAAGGGTGGTGCTACAATCCCACCCTTATCCTCTCAAAATAAAACTACTATCACAAAATGGAGGGCAACCACACACAATACTGGGAATCATGGTCTAACCAAGTTGATACACATGTTTTACGGAGGGCATAATTCAATCCATGACAGCAACCTGTAGGACAGAGTAGAACTTCCCCACAGGTTTTCCAAGGAGAAGCTGGTGGATTTCAACTGCTGACCTTCTGTTTAGCAGCCTAGCTGGTATCTTTTCTCTTTTTTTTTTTTTTTAATATTTCTGATACAAACTTGGTTTAAAAAAGAAAACTAATCACTCTATATCTCATGATGACCATTTCAGCATAATTGCCTGGAACAAAATCAATCAGATGATAATGTGTTACTCTTTTAAAGGTATGCATTTTGGGAATACAGCCATTCACTGGCCCATTTATTTTCCCCAAACGTGAGCATAAAGACAACGAAGATGCAGTTTTGATTTAAGACATTAAGATATTTTTTCATGAAGAATTAAGTACGTTTTCCATTGTATCTGATTTTATTGTTCGAGATTCTATTACATTAAAGTATGAAATGTGTTATAATCACTAATCCCTAGTCATTAACAGACATACAGTGACAATCACTCAAATGCTGTTGATTTTGGGATTGACGTGATGAAGAGTGTTTGTATCTAAGAGCAGTTTTATTCTGATATTAAAATTTACTCACAAAAGTGCATCAAAATACTGACCAAAATGATAGAAATAACATGGGTGATGTGAGAACTGGAGTGATATTTTTCTGAATGTTAAATCTAAATAGAGCATGAAGAAATAATTTTTCCTTTTCGTAACTCTATAGTTTACAGTGCTAGATGCTAAAAAGGAAATGTGAGCAATTGAATACACATCGATACATACATCTGGGTACATTTCCTTCATATGTATATATATATACATATATACATACATCTGGGTATATTTCTTTCATATATATATGTGTATGCATATATATATATATATATATATATATATATATATATATAGCTCTGGTGGTACAGTGATTAAGCACTGGGCTGTGAATCAAAAGCTCAGTGGTTTGAAACCACGAGCCACTCAAGGGGAGAAAGATTCAGCAGTCTGCTTCCATAAAGATTCATAGCCTTGGAAACCCTGTGGGAGCAGTTCTATTCTATCCTATAGGGTTGCTAGGAGTCAGAATAGACTTGATGGCAATGGGTTTTGGGTTTTTATGTATTTAATGAATGTGTATATATATATATATATATATATGTATATACATGACACATAGTTTTATATGTGTGATCATTGTTCATTTATTTATTCAACAAGGTTTTATTGAGTCTTTCCTATATACAAGGCATTGCACATTGTGGTAAACCAAAAAGGAAGGAGAAAGTTTTATTTTATTACCTCTGTAACTTATGCAGTAGTAAAACAACTCATTGCCTTCAAGTTGGTTCTGACTCGTGGCAAACTCATGTGTTACGGATTAGAACTGCTCCATAGGGTTTTCTTGGCTGTAATCTTTATGGAAGTAGATGGCCAGTGCTTTCTTTCATAGCACCTCTGGATGGGTTTGAACTGCCAACATTTAGGTTGGTAGTCAAGCACAAACCGCACCTTCCAGGGATATTAACTACGCCGTAAGGGAACTATACTCTCAGTTGCTCCTCCCAAGCATTAGCAATAATAATGTGTGTGTACAGCCCTGTCTGACTTCTCAACTAAAGGACCAGGCCTGGAAGAATGGCAGTAGTTTCCCCCTACTAGTGAAATGAAGATGGAAATAAGTTATGCCCATGGTTTGAGATACCCCCGGGTTTGGGATTTCTTTGGGTTTCTCCTCCTTTTCCTCAGCCGGTGTACAATGATTGAGCTGACAGGCCCAGTGCCAAATTTCATTAGTTTTGATTTTTTACTGCCAGGTGACTTTTTTCTATTTTTATCTTTGCAATTGGCCACATAGGGACATGTTGGAATGTGATACATATGTGATATATATGGCATCTTCAGGCAAAAATATGCTATGTGAAAATTTAGCTTCTTCAAATGAAAAAGAATTAGTATTATTAAACCTCATACATATGGGAGTACTATTAGCTTGAGAAGAGAAATTCAGTGGGCATTGGGAATATGGGTCACTCTGGTTCTTAGAATTTTCATGTATCTCCTTTGCCCTGCTTGAGGTCACACCAACTCCTGATTAATACCATAAATTTCATATAAGAGATATGGAGATGTCATGAGTCAACTGATGTAATTTCACAACCTGAAAAAGCAAACTCTGCTTTTGCTTTTGACTACAGTGGTGAGAGGAGGAAGAAATACTGTTAGCATAATCACAGAAACTCACTATGTGCCTTAAATTGTCAGGAGTCATTCCATTCCTCAGTTCTTGGACTTCACATACCCTTCACACTGTTCAAGCTATTCTACAGCAGAGGCCACAGGGATTCACATATTGTTTCCCTCAATGGACATCTCTTGTCAGGTGACTATGGGTGATTAATTAGTTGTTTCCTCTCTGGTGCCAGATTTCATTCCATGAGTACTAATAGGATTTTCTGCCTTCTGACATAACACAGGCCAGTTTACCATTCACAGTCCCAGTATTTCCCTGAGGAAATCCTGCCTTCAGTCAGTTGTGATGCTTGCAAAGAACAGATAACCTGCTTAATTCCAGCAGAAAATACTTTCTTGGAAGCATTTCACATAGCTACCAAAACTGACAATAAAGCTGGAGAACTGTATTTTGAAAAGGATCTAGAACCAGTGCAAGTTAGATAACAAAAAACACGATGGTCACGCCACCACTGTGGAGAGAGACCTTCCCTATACACATGAAATCTGTAGAATAAGCTTTCCACTGTATACGGCTGTATATTGCTATTGCCACCACAGTCAAACTCCTCTTCCATTCCTCTTTGTGATATTTCTTCATGAATCAGATTTCTTGGTGGTAGCATCTAATTGGCTCAATATGGCTCATGTGACCGCACCATGGCAGACAGGATGTGGGAAGACGAAATATATCTCTTCTTAGACTGTCTTGGTGGGCAGAGGCCCTGCCTCCCCCAGAGACTCACATTGTAAAGAATTTCTTCTAAAATAAGAAGGGTTTTCATGATAGGAAGCCAGAAAAGACTTGGAATCTTCATGTATCTCTGTAAAAATGGCGTGGGAGTGGTGTTTGACCTCCTCTAACGTCACAAGGAGGAAGGAGAATCAATATCAACAGGCTAAAGCTGATTCCTATCAGGTGGAGGTCAGCCATGCCTCCCCTCTCTGCCATCTCTACCAGTTCTGATACCAACTATCCCTCCCACCTCTACTGGTTTAGATAATTCATTGCAATGACCACACAGAACTCACAGACCATACTCACAATATGGGGTTTATTAGGGAAGTAATAGTTACAATTAAGGCTCAAGAACATTCAGGATACAGTTCTTCCATCAGAATAGCCTCTTCCCAACCATGCTCACAGGGACTTCTCTCCCTAGCCCTCAATCTCTGCCCAGAGGCACTCAGCTTTTCTCTTCATGGGCCAGGAAGCCCACCGTGTCATCTCCTGCTGCTAGGTCTCTGCTGCTGGGTCTCTCCTTCCTTGGTGGTAGTGCATTCCTGCTCTCCACTCTGGAATCGGCTCTCTTTTAAGGTAAAACTGACCATTCCCCTTGGTAGGCCACAATTACCCTATCACACAGTCCCATCCAATCACCTAGGTGAGAGTTACAAGACCATGGCTAGAAAGACCACACACAAAATAATTAATCCACCGCAATCTCCACAGCAGCTCTTGTGATCCCACTGTTTCTTGACAAATACATTCTAACAAACATTCACAGAAAGCATGGTAGTGTGTCTTCAGTTTGCCTTGTATTTCTTTTGGAGCTGACAAGTGAGCCTTCTCTACCTCAAGTCCCCCTTAGATCTCAGAATTTACAATGATCAAAATTCTATCCTCTCTCCCTGCTTGGAATAAATGACTTTTCAGGAGACCAAGAGAAGCTGCTGGAGTCTGCTAGCAGGGAGATGACACAGGATGAGCCTTGGGAATGCTGTTAGCCGTGAAAGATGGATTGCACGGTTCAGAAAGTAGAGCCTATGCTTTGTTTTAGTATGCTCTTGTAGAAGAAAAAATGAAAGGTGAGGGACTAAGTTGATATGACTTATGAAATAAAACGGAAGTGGCCTTACGGAAGTCCAGTCTACAAGAATCAGCGTTTAATGATGTGTGAGATCTAAAGAGAGGAAAGAGTTACAAGAAATGCACAGCTTTTTAGGATGGATGACTAGAAGAATGGTGATGCCATTAGCAGAAATAGGAAGTCAGGAAGAGAAATTTATTGTAGTAGAGGGGATAAATGATAAACATGGTTTGTACTATTTTCAGTTTTTGATAGGCTGGAAAAATTCAAGTGTGGGACATTGACAATGCAAAACTGTTATGCGCAATCTTTTATGATTTCTGTTTTTTGGTTGGTTTGATTTATTGTCATAGGTGATTTCATGCTCCCTAAGGAATATGAGATGAGATGTTGAATGGCACTGAGCATATGAGTTAATGATCATAAACCAGCAATGTATTGCTTACCAGTATGATATATGATCTAGAAAACAGATTTCTGAAGTTTTAAAACCGCTTGCTGAATAGTGAATTGGAAAAGTAAAAAAAATAATAGCTACAAGCGTGTGTTTTAGGAAGTTTACTGAACAATTCTAAATCCTTTGGAAAATTCTACGCCTTAATATTAATGTGAAAAAAAGTGCTGAAAGAAATGGAAGTTCAAATAAATGACCAATCTTCTAATAAAACCAGTATATTATATTTTATAAATTTTTATTCTTTAATAAAAGTGCACAGATGAGATGATTATTTGATTTGATTAATCTTGAACTTTCTTTTAAAAATCTACTCTTTTTTTTTTTTGCTGTGCTGTAAGTGAAAGTTTACAACTCAAGTCAGTTTCTCATACAAAAACTTATGCGCACATTGTTATGTGAGCCTAGTTGCTCTCCTTACAATGTGACAGCACACTGCTTCTCTCCCCCCTATATTTCCTGTGCCCATTCAACCAGCCCCTATTCCCCTCTGCCTTTTCATCTCACCTCCAGACAGGAGCTGTCCACCTGGTCTCAAGTATCACTCCTCACCAGTATCATTTTGTCTTATAGTCCAGTCTAATCTTTGTCTGAAGAGTTGGCTTCGGGAATGGTTTTAGTTTTGGGCTAACAGACAGTCTCAGGGTCATAACCTCTGGGGTCACTCCAGTCTCAGTCAGACCATTAAGTCTGGTTGTTTTACTAGAACTTGAGATCTGCATCCCACTTTTCTTCTGGTCCATGAGGGATTCTCTGTTGTGTTCCCTGTCAGGACGGTCATTGGTGGTAGCCAGGCACCATTTAGTTCTTCCAGTCTCAGGCTGATAGAGTTTCTTGTTTATGTGGCCCTTTCTGTCTCTTGGGCTCATATTTTCTTTGTGTCCTTGGTGTTCTTCATTTTGGTCCAGGTGGGTTGAAACCAACTGATGCATCTCAGAGGGCCACTTGCTAGCTTTTAAGACCCTCGACACCACTAACCAAAGTGGGATGCAGGATGTTTTCTTAATACACTTTGTTATGCCAGTTGACCTAGGTGTCCCCTGAAACCATGGTCTCCAGACCTTTTCCCCTGCTACTCTGTTCCTCGAAGTTTATGGTTGTATCCTGGAAACTTCTTAGGTTTTAGTTTAGTCCAGTTATGCTGACTTCCCCTGTATTGTGTGTTGTCCTTGCCTTCACCTAAGATAATTCTTGTCTACTATCTGATTAGCAAATACACCTCTCCCTCACTACCCACCCTCATAACCATCAAAGGATGTTTTCTTCTGTGTTTAAACCTTTCCTTGAGTTCTTATAATAGTGGTCTCATACAATATTTGTCATTTTTTGACAAATTTCACTCAGCATAATGTCTTCCAGATTCCTCTGTGTTATATTTCATGGATTCATCATTGTTCTTTAATGATGCATAGTATTCCACCAGATCGTAAGGATGGTAGAGGACTGGACAGTATTTTGTTCTGCGGTACATAGGGTTGCTGTGAGTCAGAGCCACTTGGACAGCACCTAACAACAACAGTATTCCATTTTGTGACTATACCATAAGTTGTTTATCCATTCATCTGTTGATGGGCACCTTGGTTGCTTCCATCTTTTTGCTATTGTAAACATTGCTTCAATGAACATGGGTGTGCATATGTCTATTCGTGTGAAGGTTCTTATTTCTCTAGGATAATCCAAGGAGAGGGATTGCTGGATCGTATGGTAGTTCTATTTCTAGCTTTTTAAGGAAGCACCAGATTGATTTCCAAAGTGGTTGTACCATTTTACATTCCCACCAGCAGTGTATACATGTTCCAGTCCCTCCACAACCTCTCCAACATTTATTATTTTGTTTTTTGGATTAATGCCAGCCTTGTTGGAGTGAGATGGAATCTCATTGTAGTTTTGATTTGCATTTCTCTAATGGCTAATGATTGTGAGCACTTCCTTATGTATCTGTTAGGTGCCTGATTATCTTCTTTGGTGAAGTGCCTGCTCATAACCTTTGCCCATTTTTTTTATTACTTGTCTTTTTGTTGTTGAGGTTTTACAGTATCTTGTCGGTTTTAGAGATGAGGTGCTGATCAAATTTGTTGTAGCCAAAACTTTTTCCCAGTCTGTAGGTTGTCTTTTTACTCTTTTGGTGAAGTCTTTGGAGGAGCATAAGTGTTTGATTTTAGGAGCTCCCAGCATAACTGGTATCAATCCCACTTGGTCATGGTGAATTATTTTTTTTTTGATACATTATTGAATTCTATTGGCTAGACTTTTGTTGAGGATTTTTGGGTCAAAGGTCATGAGGGATATAGATCTATAATTTTCTTTTTTGGTCATGTCTTTACCTGGTTTTGTTATCAGGGTTATGCTGGATTCATAAACTGAGTTTGGGAGCATTCCTTCATTTTCTATGCTCTGAAATACCTTTAGTAGTAGTGATGTTAACTCTTCTCTGAAAATTTGGTAGAATTCTCCAGTGAAGCCATCAGAAGTTTTTAATCACCTATTCAATCTCTTCTTTTTATGGGTTTATTTTGTTGTTCTACCTCTGTGTTAGTTTAGGTAGGTGGTGTGTTTTTAGAAATTTGTCCATTTCCCCTAGTTTTCAAATTTGTTAGAGTACAATTTTTCGTAGTAATCTGATATGATTCTTTCAATTTCAGTTGGGTCCTTTGTGATATCACCCATCTCATTTTTTATGTGGGTTATATGCTTCCTCTTCTGTTTTTCTTTTGTCCGTCTGGCCAACGATTTATCAATTTTGTTAATCTTTTCAAAGATCCAGCTTTTGGTCTTGTTAACTCTTTCAATTGCTTTTCTGTTCTCTATTTCTTTTAATTCTGCTTTAATTTTTATTATTTGCTTCCTACTGGTAGCTGAGGTCTTCTTTTGCTACTCTCTGTCTATTTGTCCAGGTTGTAGGGATAATTCTTTCTTCTTTTTGGATGTCTGCCTTTATTGCTATAAATTGACTTCTAAGCCCTGCTTTTGCTGTATCCCAAAAGTTCTGGTAGAATGTGTTTTTATTCTCATTTGATTTTATGAGTTGCTTTATTCCATCCTTAATTTCTTCTATAATCCTGTAGTTTTTGAGCAAGGTGTTGTTCAGTTCCCATAAGTATGATTTTTTTCCCTGCTTTTTCTGTTATTGATTTCTACTTTTATGGCTTCATGGTCAGAAAAGGTGCTTTGTAATATTTTGATGGTTGGAATTCTGTTAAGGCTTGCTTTGTGATCTAATATGTGGTCTATTCTGGAGATTGTTCCATGTGCATTGGAAAAGAAAGTATACTTGGTGGCTGTCTGGTGAAGTATTCTGTATATGTCTGTGAGGTCAAGTTGGTTGATTATGGCATTTAGATCTTCCATGTCTTTATTGAGCTTCTTTCTGGATGTTCTGTTCTTCACCAAAAGTGGTGCATTGAAGTCTCCTACTATTATTGTGGAGCTGTCTATCCTGCTTTTCAATGCTGTTCAAGTTTGTTTAATGTATTTTGGAGCCCTTTCGTTGGGTGCATAAATATTTATTATGGTTATATACTCTTGGTATAAAAAAAAAATTTTTTTTTTTTTGACCCTTTAATCGTTATATAGTGTCCTTCCTTATCCTTTGTGGTGGATTTTACTTTAAAGTCTATTCTGTCAGGCATTAATATTGCCACTGCTGCTCTTTTTGGATTGCTGTTTGCTTGATATATATTTTTTCCATCCTTTGAGTTTTAGCTTGGTTATATCTTTAAGTCTACTGCATGTCTCTTGTAGGCAGCATATAGACAAATCATGTTTTTTTTTTAATCCATTCTGCCACTTTCTCTTTATTGATGCATTTAGCCCATTTACATTCAGTGTAATTATTGATAGGTATGAGTTAAAAAAAAATTTTTATGAGTTTAGTGCTGTCATTTTTATGCCTTTTTGTGTGTGTGTGTTGACAGTTTCTTTTTTCCACTTAATTTTTTCTGCTGAGTTGTTTTTCTTTATATATTGTCTTTTGCTCTTTCCCTTGTTGTTGCTTTTGTATTTACTGAGCCTTTATGTTTTTCTTGTTTTTTATTTTGATGTATAGGTTTCTTAGTTTCTAAGTTTAAACAGAAATTTTATTTCTTTATATCTCCTTGACCTCCTTTCCATATGAAAGATCTACAATTACATTTTTTTAGTCCCTCTTTTTTGATTTAATGTTATCGTCTTTTACATAATGATATCTCTGTTTCTGTCTTGAGCATCTTAGCTTTGATTTATTTTTGTGATTCCCTTGTCTGGGTTGATATCTGATTTTTCTGTCCTGTGTTCTATTCTTGGGTTGTTATCTGATGTTATTGGTTTTCTACCCGAAGGACTCCCTTTAGTATTCCTTGTAATTTTGGTTTGGTTTTTGTGAATTCCCTAAACTGTTTATCAGTTCATATTTGAGAGACGGCTTTGCTGGATATATAATTCTTGGCTGGCAATGTTTTCCTTCTTGCCTGCATGGTTTCTGATGAGTAGCCTGAGCTTAGTCTTATTGACTCTCCTTTGTAAGTGACTTTTCCCTTATCCCTAGCGACTCTTAAAAATCTTGCTTTATCTCTGGTTTTGGCAAGTTTGATTATAATATGTCTTGGTGACTTTCTTTTGGGATCTACCATGTGTGGGGTTCGATGAGCATTTTGGATAGATATCTTCTCATGTTTTGAGATATCAGGGAAGATTTTTGCCAACAAATCTTCAACAATTCTCTCTGTATTTACTGTTCCCCCTCCCACCCTGCCCCGGTCAGGTACTCCAAACACTCATAGATTATTCATCTTGATAGAGTCACACATAATTCTTGGGGTTTCTTCATTTTTTTTTAATTTTTTTACCTGATTTTTCCTCAAATATGTTGATGTCAAGTGCTTTATCTTCAGTCTCACTAATTCTGACTTCCATTTCCTTAATTCTGCTCCTATGACTTTATATTGAGTTGTTTAATTCTGAAATTTTATTGTTAATCTTCTCAATTTCTGTTTGCTGTATCTCTATGGATTCTTGCAGCCTATTAAATTTGTCATTATGTTCTTATTAGCCTTTTTAATTTCCTCAACTGCTTATCTGTGTGTTCCTTGATTTGTTCTGCATTTTGTCTGATCTCCTTCTTGATTTCTTGAAGAGTTCTCTATATCAATCTTTTGTATTCTACCTCTGGTAGTTCCAGGAAATTCTCTTCTTCTGAAAGCTTTCTTGATTCTTTGCTTTGGAAGCTTGCTGAAGCCATCATGGTCTGCCTCTTTATGTGATTTTCTATTGACTGTTGTGTCCGAGCCAACAATAAGTTATTGTATTTATTTATTTTATGCTTGCTTACTGTGTCCTAGCTTCTTGTTTTATTTTGTTTTGATATGCCCAAATAGACTGCTCAAGTGAGGTAGTTTGATTATTGGTGCCTTTGAAGCTCTTAATGTCCTGTCACCAGGTGATTAGAGCTGTTACTGGGTATATGAGATCAGGTGTCTGTTTACTTTTCTTGTGTGGATTCAGCTCAGGTGTCCAGGTAGTCGGTCACCAAGTGTGTGGTGCAGGCTCTCACCTACAGTCTTAGACGAGCAGGGGTGATTGGTATAGGCACAGATATCTGGCTGCAGTAGGGGTCACACACTGAGCAAGGCCAGGAACTAACATCTGCTCCTGAGTGTCTATGAGGAAAGCATGTCCCTGTTGCCTGGAGCATCTAGGGGGATGGGTTTTGCATTCAAACTATGGGCACCAGTGCCGTTGGTTGTAAGGACTGGGAGGCACCACTTATCCTTGGAGCCCTGTCAAGAGTGGCTAGGTGTCATGGGTGGAGCCACCAGTACTCAGGCCCCTGATGTGGGTAGGTGAGGACCCTACCTAATAGGCAGTGCAGTGTCAAACATCATGAACCTACCTCTGCACCAAATAGCTGAAAGAGTTGAAGTTAGACTTCAGGTATATACCCTGTTGTATGGTGCTCATGAGGGGCTACACTGCTGAAATGGGCTCACACAAGTCTATGGAGGGGTGAAAGGCATTCAAAGTCCATGGACCGCTTATGCCTGTGCCCAGGCAGAGGAGCTGTTTCTGCCCTGAGTTCCCGGCTTAGGAGAGCCAGCAGATTATTTTTTCCCCATTTGTTAATTTGTTCCTTCTCCAAGGTCAGGGGGATGGCTCACAACAGGTGACAGGTCCCACGTCCAGCCCAGGGAAAGCTGCTATCACTGAAGCCAGCTTGGGGTCTGTTGCAGAGTAGGTGGGGTCAGTGAAATGGGGACAGTCTTTTCCAAGAGGGTGTTTTTTGGTCCATGTGGTTGGTTAGACACAAGTACTTATCTTATGCCGAGAGCACCACTTTTTGCTGATTCTGGAGGTGTGAGTGAATTCTCCGCTGCTTGGTCTTTCCCGATTTGGAAAATGCATCCCTAGCACCACTGCTTGTCTCGCTACATTCGTACCAGAGGCTCCAGCCTGTGGGGTGCTGGTTCCTGCTGGGTGAGGTCTGGCAACTCCTTGCTTCTTCTGAACCATCTCCCCCTCCCCCTTCCACTCAGTCTGATTCCTCAACTTTGCCTTTTATGTTCAGGGCTCCTAGATTGTCATATATAATCGATTCACTCTTTTTTCAGGTCTTTATTATAAGAGGGACCACCAGAAGCATTTGACTACTCCACCATCTTGGCTTCACTCCCTAAAAAAACTACCTTTAAGGAAATATATTTTTTTGTAATTTTCTTAATAAACAGCTGAATTATGACCTATGGTTTTGTATAAAAATACAACAGTAGGAAATATTACATATTTTTATAAATTTGTTAAACTTTAAAGGGATATTTATTTTATAGGCTTTATAAGTCTACAAAATCCTTAAATGGATTTGAATGTTTTTCTTGTTTAGACCATGTCACTATACTAAAACAACTTAATGCACCAACCCATTCACACAAATTGCTCTAAAAGAAAAGGTTTCTGATATTGAGGTAAGGAACACTAGTGGTGCAGGTGTTAATTGCTCCACTGCTAACCAAAAGTTGGGTGGTTCAAACCCACCAACTGCCCTGTGGGCGGAAGATGTACAGTCTGCTTCCATAAAGATTTACAGCTTTGGGAACCCTATGGGGCAGCTCTACTCTGTCCTTCGAGGTCACTGTGGGTTAGAATTGACTCGACAGCAACAGGTTTGATACTGAGATACTTCTGTTTATATTCATAACACTTGAACTTTGTGTGATTTGTCAAATAAATCTGACTGAATTATAATACAAAAACCTTGAAAATTAGTATGGCCCAACTAATGTCCCTATGTTTTTTCCAGTAAGACAGCCATCCAAAATGGTGTAGCATTAAATACAACTCTACCTTATTTTATTTGATTTTGTGTAGCCTTGGATTTTCATGACTTCTAAATTATGATTCAAATTTTTCCTTTTTCTTATGTGATAGCCAGTAACTTGCAAGATATTTCAGAAAAAAAAAATAGGTCTTTTCCTTTATTCATGTATGTGTTTGATTCTACTTAATATTTTAACAGACTAGAGATGCTGATATCTTATAACTTTCCTTTTAATGTAATTGCAACAAATACCTTCTAGCTGAAGATTTTTGATAGAAGTTGTGTTTAATTGAAGCCAGTATTTGGCAAGAATTTGCAAATTTATAGATCTTCAGCTACAACATTTTCTTATTAAACATACACAGCTAAATTAGCTCTGGAGCTCTGGTGGTATAGTGGTTAAGAGCTTGGCTGCTAACCAAAATGTTGGTGGTTCAAATCCACCAGCCAATCCTTGGAAACCCTACAGGGCAGTTCTACTCTGTCATGTAGGGTTGCTATGAGTCAGAACTGACTTGACCACACCTAAGAACAACAACAACAAATTAGCTATATTTTATATATAAGCCAAAAAAAAAAAAAAAAAACCAGTTACTGTCCAGTCAACTCTGACTCATAGTGACCCTATAGGACAGAAAGAACTGCCTCATACTGTTTCCAAGGAACAGCTGGTGGATTTGAGCTGCCAATCTTTTGGTTAGCAGCTGAGTTGTTAACCACTGCACCCTCAGGGCTCCATTTTACATATAGAGAGAATAAATCTCAAAGTGAATAAGCAACCTGTACAATGTAGAGGCAAATTCAGACTCTGCGACTGTAAATCACAAAATATTATGCTGTTTCCACCATTCAACTGCTAGGTATTACCATATGTCAACTTTTCCACTGCTTATTTGCTAAAAACAAGGGGTGTCTAAAGTAGAAAGGCACATCCCTGGCTTCAATACATTTATTTATTCAAAAGATGAATACTCCTTTGGTATATACTATATGGGAGTTTTCATTCTAGGCTACGGCAATACAGTGCTAAAATAAAACTAAAATCCTTGTGGTGGAGCTTGCAGTCAATAAAAGAAATGTATAAATAAATTTTTTAAAAAGATGTATAATATTATGTGATAGGTGCTTTGAAAAAAAAGTACAGAGTGATAACAAGTTAGAAAATGGTGTGGGTTTGGGAGGGGTGGAGGGTGCAGTTACTTTAGTCAGCTAGTCAGCGAGAGTAACTTTGAGATGCAGTGGAAGAGACTCATGCGGTTATCTGCAGGGGAAGCATTCCCAGAAATGGGTAGCACAAGTGGGTATGCTTGAAAACTTAGATTAGTGAATACAAATACAAACAGATAAATTAGCAAGTAGACAAATTGTCAAATGTTTGAAATGACATATCCAGAAAAGGGAACATATAAGATCAATAAACATTTGAATTTATGCTCAAGCACAATAAGAAACAGAGAAATGGAAATTAAATCTACAATGAGATTTTTTTAAAACCTCAGATCATTTGTAAAAACTCTGATATAATATTAAGTCCTAAGAATGATGTAATATAATTGTGCAATTTGCACACTACTGGAAGAATATAGAATAGTACAAGTGATTTTGAAAATAATTTACATGCACTTTAGAGAAATTAACATACCTGTTCAGGAAACGATAGGCAAAAATGACCACTGTAGCATTGCACGTAATAGCAAAAAAGCTAGAAACAATTCAAATGCTCATTGGCAGGTAAGCAGCTAAGTAATTTGTGGCTTATTTATACAGTGTATTACTATGCAGCAGTTAGAACTGATGAACTACAGTTACAGTCATCGCTCAGGACAAAAGGCTGAGAAAAATGTTATAAAATGCACAACATATGTATTCTGTAAGATATTACACTATGAAAAATCCCATTTATGTAAGATATTAAACTGTACAGAATTAAAATACATTGATTATGAACACATATGTGCTACAGCTATAAATAAAAGGAAGAGGGTGATAAACTCAAAATTCTAGAAAGAAATTTACCCCTAGGGAGAAGGAGAATGAATTAGGAAGAGGACACATCGGACTTCAAGGATACTGTTAGTATTCTATATTTTTATCTGTGTCATAGATACACATGAGTGTTCTTTTATTTCAATTATACATATATATATATATATAAATGTTGCTGTTGAGTCGATTCTGACTCATAGAAACCCCATAGGACAGAGTAGAACTGCCCCATAGGGTTTCTAGGAAGCTGCTGATGGATTTGAACTGCTGACTTTTTAGTTAACAGCTGGTTGCTTAACTACTGTGCCACCATGGCTCCATATTATATATATATGGCAGGAGTCCCTGGGTGGTATAAACAATTAAGCACTTGACTACTAAATGAAAGGTTGGCAATTTGAATCCACACAGACATGCCTGGGAGGAAAGGCCCAGTGATCTGCTTCCAAAAAGTCAGAGCCTTGAAAACCCAATGGGAATCCTTTGATGAAGTCTCTACAAGTCAGTATACAGGGAATAGGGAGCAAGATGGAGAAGGATAGATAGTAGGTACAGAGGCACAAATGAAAAATATCCAGCAGAATCTCTATTATTTTTATTATTAATTATGATATTTTGTGGCACAAACAGTTAAGCACTAGACTACTAACTGAAAGGTTGGTGGTTCAAACCCACCCAGAGGTACTTGGAGAAAGGTTTCACAATTAGCTTCTGAAAGGTCACAGTCATGAAAACTCTATGGCATGCAGTTCTATTCTGCAACCCATGGGGTCACCATGAGTAGGAATCGCCTAGATGACAGCTGTTTCTTATGTTTAAATATATATGAGCTCAAGTGATTTAAGAAACAGCGAAGTTGTTATAAATAAGTTACTTATAAATAAGTAAATTTGTAAAAATTGTAACAAACCAGGTCACAAACACTAATACTTATTTTTATATTTATATCATGTATGTCATAGTTCACTTCATTAAAATGTGAGTGCTTATTACGGGTTTAACTAAGATATTTTCAATAGGTTGATGACCTTGTAGAAATTTCTATTATAATCTATTTGTATAGTGCTTTAAAAAAAAAAATTTATATTTTACAAAGAAGCTGTACAATTATTATCTTATTACTAAGAATAACTCAATAGATAAATGCTAATTTTCTAGATAATACTCATTTACTTCTGAAAAATAAATCGAGACCTAATTGAATTTCATTGTGCTCATGAAAAGTCAAATATAAACAAAATAGTTAATTGTCGACACTTTGTGTTGTAGTATGGCTTACCAAAGAAATGAAAAGCATAGTCATTTATTTAGAAATCAAAAATGAACATTGTAAGGGATAAACTACAGTGTGACTAGATGAACTATATTATTCTATGGTGATAGGATCTCTATATAAGTTATGATCTTGGGCATTTAACAGTATATTTGATCATAACAATTTAAACTATATGGAAGTTATATTATCCATTTAAATGATCTAAATGGTCACCTTCTGACCATGATTCTATCTTCCTTCTATTAATGAAGATCCTTTTTTTTTTCCCGACACTAATAGCTCCTTAAATAATTTGATGAAAATCAGAATTATATACAACAATCAGACAAGTTGTTTTTCTTTTTAATAAATGAAAAAAAAATCATTATTCTACTAATGGATTGAATTTTTTCCCCCTTATTTCAGGAAGTAAAATTTTTTCATAACTAAAGTTGAGCCCTTACTTGCAAATTAAATTGTTGTTAGTTGCTGTCAAGTTGATTTCAACTCATGGCAACCCCATGTTTGCAGAATAGTACTCCTCCATAGGGTTTTCAAAACTCTGACCTTTAGGAAGCAGATTGTCAGTCCTGTTCAAATTAAATAAGCATAATAAATTTAAAATTTTTTCTATTCCAAATTACTAGTGTTATGTGTATAAGTAAATTAATATTACTAAAAACAAGTATAAATTATTTTACAACTGTCCTCCAGTAAACATACTGACATATCCAATCATAGGAATGTGTAAAATTTGTTCTTAAAGTAAGAATGCTTCATGTCATTTAGATTTAATTACTTTTTTAAAAGTTCAAAAATCATCTTTATTATTATTATTATGAGATTTTAGAGTTGATTTGCAGCCATATCTAACTTATGGCTTCTAAGATCTCTTCCTGTTCCAGAATTGTTTGACAAGATATCATAGAAAGTTAAATTATTTCAATGCTGTTTCATATAATTTAAGACTAAATACTCTTCAGAACAATCTATAAAAAAAATGTATGTGTAAAGAATTTGGAAACTGTGGTGGTGTAGTGGTTAAGAGCTACGGCTGCTAAGCAAAATGTCAGCAGTTCAAATCCACCAGGCACTCCTTGGAAACCCTATAGGGCAGACTTTGGCCAAAGAAAGATCTGGCTTTTGCTTTTTGATTCTGGGAGGTAATATATGTATGTCAGACCTAATAGTAGTTTCGTTATTTAGAGCAGGGACTGGTCCCACTGGATATTAAAGTGGGGCCAGCCATATCTGATAGCCTTATAATAAGGGCTGGCCATGCCAGAAAGACTAAAGTTTTAATTCAAAATGGAAGCTTTGAGTCACTTGGTGTCAGTTCACCGGGAGACTGTGTTCAATTATGTGCGTAATCAATAAATAAGCCATGTCTATGTAATGAAGCCCAATAAAAGTTCTAGACACCAAAGCTCAGGTGAGCTTCCCTGATTGGCAATATCTCATGCATCCTTTCCCTGCAATAAAACATACCATGAGTTTAATAGACTGCAGTAATTTCTATGAGTCTTTCTAGCAGATTATCAAAACTGAGGTGGCTTTGGAAATCTCCTAAACTTGCAGTTGGTTACAGAAGTGAGGGCATTCTTAGGGGATATGCCCTTTAAACTTTGAAGTTTGGCTAACGTAGGGTGTCATGCAAAATATAGACTTTGGTACTAGTCAGTAAAAAGTTTTTTTGTTTTATTTTGGTTTTTGTTTGTTTGTTTTCAAATAAATGTCACGGGTTTAAAAAAAATTCCCAAATGCTATTGAGAAATAGTATCTATACTTGCCATGATGTATTTATCTGAGGTGTGTGCAACTGTCACACTCAATAAACAAAATATTCTAAATCCGTGGTATCTTCAGTTTTCTTCCTTATCCTTGAGATCCTGAAACTTATGTCAGGCACTTAGAAACTGTAACTTCCCTATGGAAATCTTTGAGATAAATTTCTCTAATTTCATTATTGGAACAATTGTTTAAGTAATTAGTTTCTTTTAACTGACAGTCTACCAATCTCATGAATGGTCTTTTCCCTTCTCTATAATGCTTGATGAAAGCTTAAAAATGGATTTATGGTAGTTCTAATACACATATAGGACTCGAAGATATGGATTTTGTATTCTACACTCACTTTGGAAGTCACCTTGCTTTTCTACGTTTATTCTCGTGCTTTATTTTTCTTACTGAATTTATTTTGTTGTATTATATTAATGTTTAGAAAAGTGGGATTTAAGTATATATATAAAAAAACAAACTCATTGCCATTGAGTCAATTCTGAATCATAGTGATCCTATAGGATAGAGTAGAACTGCCTCATAGAGTTGCCAACCTTTTGGCTAGCAGCTATAGCTCTTAACCGCTATGCCACCAGGGTTTCCAAATTTTATATATATATATATATATATATATATATATATGTATGTATAAAATATAGGATTTCTGAGTGGCACACATATTTAAGTAATCAACTAAAAAAAATGTTGATGATTCGAACCCACCCATGGGCACCTTGAAAGACAAGCCTGGCTATCTGCTTCAGAAAGGTCACAGCTTTTGAAAATCCTATGAAGAACAGTTCTACTCTGACACATATGGGGTCTCCATGAGTCGGAATTGACTCAATAGCAACTAACAACAACAAGATAGAAGTTCAATTGAAACAATAATAACAGCGATAGCTAACATAGGTGTTAGATATGTATTTTTTTTCCTCACTTAATCCTCACAAGAGCTTTATGAATGCCAATCTATTACTGACAAAATTTTACAGATGAGACAAAACTCTTGTAGGTCACTCACTCTGGGGAAAGCCGGCTTTCTTCTGAGAACACTTAGTCAGTCTTATGGGGAGGTGCGTGTAGTGAGGACCTGAGATCCCAAGCCCGTAGCCATTGAACAACTGAGGGCTCTTTTGCACAGCCACATGAGAGAGACATCTTGGAAATGACTGCAACTCTAGCTAACATTTTTATTGCAAGCTCATGAAAGACTCCAAGGCAGAAGCACCCAGCTCATCTTCTCATAAATTTTTGACCCACAGAACTGTATGAGTTAATAACAGAATATTGTTGTTTTAGACAGCTAAGTTTTTGGGTACTTTGTTAAGCAACAATAGAAACCTAATACAATTGCAATGAGATGATGTAGAATCAAATAAAATATAGATCGAATTGTCCATTTTCTTCTCATTTTTTGTTCCATTAATCTGTATCCTAGTCTACAGAGACACCTATTTTTAATTCTGTTTGGTTTTTACTTTACATGGTTATTGCCATGGCTACCATGTATGTTTTAATAGTTTGTGTTCTATCTAACAATGCCTGTTAAAGCAGCGCACACACCTGCTAATTATCCATCTTTGATTCCTGGCGTAGGACTGTACTCATTGAGAGGGGATGTTATGGATAAAATTGAGTCCCCCAAAATACATACCTGTGGGTGTAATCCTGTTGGGATTTTTAAGCTGATTTGATTACACTTGAATAAGATGGGTCCTAAATCTAATCACTTCTGAGTTATAAAAAGAGCAGATTAGACACAGAAATGCACACACATGGAGGAAGACAGACACCATGTGAGGATCATCACAAGCCAAGGAACCAAGGAAGAAATCAACAGAAGGAAGGAACTGATATATCCACGACTCTGATTTGGACTTCTAGCCTCTAGAACTGTGAGAAAATAAAGTTATGTGCCTTAAAGCCACCCTCTTATGGAATTTCTGTTACAACACCACCAGGAAACTAAGACAGAGGGTGACCTTTATAATTGGCACAAAGGTATAATATGCTAGTAGCAGCCCTCATTACTATCGTAATGCTTAACTTTATAATAACACATTTTACATATAACTGTGGGCAGTACCTATTGAGATCAATACAATAAAGGAATTGATGCAAATCTTTTCTAACTAAAGTGGAGGTACTAACAAAGGACCCATTATTACACAGAGGCAGCCTAACATGTGTGCTTCATAAGTAAACTCTTAAGATCTTAGAGAAAATTTGTAAGTAACTAAAATTGTTTGCTTTGAATGCCCCAGTTAGCCTGCTTAAGGAAGAACTGCTCAAATGCCTCATTGGCCCCTCACCAGGCATTCTGATTTAGTAGATGCAGTGCAAAACATAACATCCAAATTTTAACCAACAGCCCAAGTTCAGAACACCAATGAAGGAAAATTCAAAAGCTAGCTAATGAAGAACAAATAAATTGGTAAAAGAGTATGGAACAGCATTTAACTTCTGAATAAGATGAAGAAATGAAGAAGTTGAACTTCTGTCACCCAAAACCTTATATATGTATATTTTTCTCCAGCATTTCTCTGTAGTCCAGTCATAAAAGTAAAGATGCTGGGTCATAGAATCAATCCAGGTGGGTGTTTCAAATGTCAGCATGACAGAAAGAGTAGGGTTTGAGTGTGCTGAGTAAGACTATGGAGAAAGTAGTTATGCTGGGTCAGAGTTTATAGGGAAGGGATTGGCCCTGATGAACTGTGAACACATGAAGTAAGCATTACTAATGAGTGGAAAGAGCTGGTGCTATTAATGCTGAAGACGAGAAGATGCAGACAGAACATACAAGAGAAAGACCTTACATTTTTAAAAAAGTAGGGGGAAAACATAGAACAGATTTTCAAATTCTCATGGACTCCAGACTTTCTGGAGCCATGGAGGGTGGATGAACCCCTGAAACTACTGCCCTGAGATAATGTTTAAACCTGAAATCAAAAATATTCCTTTAAGTCTTCTAAAACCAAGCAATAGTTTAGCTTAACTAGTAAAAAATATCTACCTTCAGCGCTGTTCTCTTTTTTTTTTTTTTATTAACTTTTATTGAGCTTCAAGTGAACGTTTACAAATCAAGTCAGTCTGTCACATATAAGTTTACATACATCTAACTCTGTACTCCCACTTGCTCTCCCCCTAATGAGTCAGCCCTTCCAGTCTCTCCTTCCATGACAATTTTGCCAGCTTCCCACTCTCTCTATCCTCCCATCCCCGCCCCAGACAGGAGATGCCAACACAGTCTCAAGTGTCCACCTGATATTATTAGCTCACTCTTCATCAGCATCTCTCTCCCACCCACTGTCCAGTCCCTTTCATGTCTGATGAGTTGTCTTCGGGGATGGTTCCTGTCCTGTGCCAACAGAAGGTCTGGGGACCATGGCCGCCGGGATTCCTCTAGTCTCAGTCAGACCATTAAGTATGGTCTTTTTATGAGAATTTGGGGTCTGCATCCCACTGATCTCCTGCTCCCTCAGGGGTTCTCTGTTGTGCTCCCTGTCAGGGCAGTCATCGATTGTGGCCGGGCACCAACTAGTTCTTCTGGTCTCAGGATGATGTAGTTCTCTGGTTCATGTGGCCCTTTCTGTCTCTTGGGCTCTTAGTTGTCATGTGACCTTGGCGTTCTTCATTCTCCTTTGATCCAGGTGGGTTGAGACCAATTGATGCATCTTAGATGGCCGCTTGTTAGCATTTAAGACCCCAGACGCCACATTTCAAAGTGGGATGCAGAATGTTTTCATAATAGTATTATTTTACCAATTGACTTAGAAGTCCCCTTAAACCACGGTCCCCAAACCCCCGCCCTTGCTCCGCTGACCTTTGAAGTATTCATTTTATCCCGGAAACTTCTTTGCTTTTGGTCCAGTCCAACTGAGCTGACCTTCCATGTATTGAGTGTTGTCTTTCCCTTCACCTAAAGCAGTTCTTATCTACTGATTAATCAATAAAAAACCCTCTCCCACCCTCCCTCCCTCCCCCCCCCGTAACCACAAAAGAATGTGTTCTTCTCAGTTTATACTATTTCTCAAGATCTTATAATAGTGGTCTTATACAATATTTGTCCTTTTGCCTCTGACTAATTTCACTCAGCATAATGCCTTCCAGGTTCCTCCATGTTATGAAATGTTTCACAGATTCGTCACTGTTCTTTATCGATGTGTAGTATTCCATTGTGTGAATATACCACAATTTATTTAACCATTCATCCGTTGATGGACACCTTGGTTGCTTCCAGCTTTTTGCTGTTGTAAACAGAGCTGCAATAAACATGGGTGTGCATATATCTGTTTGTGTGAAGGCTCTTGTTTCTCTAGGGTATATTCCGAGGAGTGGGATTTCTGGGTTGTATGGTAGTTCTATTTCTAACTGTTTAAGATAACGCCAGATAGATTTCCAAAGTGGTTGTACCATTTGACATTCCCACCAGCAGTGTATAAGAGTTCCAATCTCTCCGCAGCCTCTCCAACATTTACTGTTTTGTGTTTTTTGGATTAATGCCAGCCTTGTTGGAGTGAGATGGAATCTCATCGTAGTTTTAATTTGCATTTCTCTAATGGCTAATGATCGAGAGCATTTTCTCATGTATCTGTTAGCTGCCTGAATATCTTCTTTAGTGAAGTGTGTGTTCATATCCTTTGCCCACTTCTTGATTGGGTTGTTTGTCTTTTTGTGGTTGAGTTTTGACAGAATCATATAGATTTTAGAGATCAGGCTCTGGTCAGAGATGTCATAGCTGAAAATTCTTTCCCAGTCTGTAGGTGGTCTTTTTACTCTTTTGGTGAAGTCTTTAGGTGAGCATAGGTGTTTGATTTTTAGGAGCTCCCAGTTATCTGGTTTCTCTTCGTCATTTTTGGTAATGTTTTGTATTCTGTTTATGCCTTGTATTAGGGCTCCTAGGGTTGTCCCTATTTTTTCTTCCATGATCTTTATCGTTTTAGTATTTATGTATAGGTCTTTGATCCACTTGGAGTTAGTTTTTGTGCATGGTGTGAGGTATGGGTCCTGTTTCATTCTTTTGCAAATGGATGTCCAGTTATGCCAGCACCATTTGTTAAAAAGACTATCTTTTCCCCAATTAACTGACACTGGTCCTTTGTCAAATATCAGCTGCTCACACGTGGATGGATTTATATCTAGGTTCTCAATTCTGTTCCATTGGTCTATGTGCCTGTTGTTGTACCAGTACCAGGCTGTTTTGACTACTGTGGCTGTATAATAGCTTCTGAAATCAGGTAGAGTGAGGCCTCCCACTTTCTTCTTCTTTTTCAGTAATGCTTTGCTTATCCGGGGCTTCTTTCCCTTCCATATGAAATTGGTGATTTGTTTCTCTATCACCTTAAAAAATGACATTGGAGTTTGTATCGGAAGTGCGTTATATGTATAGATGGCTTTTGGTAGAATAGACATTTTTACTATGTTAAGTCTTCCTGTCCATGAGCAAGGTATGTTTTTCCACTTAAGTATGTCCTTTTGAATTTCTTGTAGTAGAGCTTTGTAGTTTTCTTTGTATAGGTCTTTTACATCCTTGGTAAGATTTATTCCTAAGTATTTTATCTTCTTGGGGGCTTCTGTGAATGGTATTGATTTGGTTATTTCCTCTTCGGTGTTCTTTTTGTTGATGTAGAGGAATCCAAGTGATTTTTGTATGTTTATTTTATAACCTGAGACTCTGCCAAACTCTTCTATTAGTTTCAGTAGTTTTCTGGAGGATTCCTTAGGGTTTTCTGTGTATAAGATCATGTCATCTGCAAATAGGGATAATTTATTTCCTCCTTGCCAATCCAGATGCCTTTTATTTCTTTGTCTAGCCTAATTGCCCTAGCTAGGACTTCCAGCACGATGTTGAATAAGAGCGGTGATAAAGGGCATCCTTGTCTGGTTCCTGTTCTCAAGAGAAATGCTTTCAGGTTCTCTCCATTTAGATTGATATTGGCTGTTGGCTTTAGATGCCCTTTATTATGTTGAGGAATTTTCCTTCAATTCCTATTTTGGTGAGAGTTTTTATCATACATGGGTGTTGGACTTTGTCAAATGCCTTTTCTGCATCAATTGATAAGATCATGTGGTTTTTGTCTTTTGTTTTATTTATGTGATGGATTACATTAATGGTTTTTCTGATATTAAACCAGCCTTGCATACCTGGTATAAATCCCACTTGATTGTGGTGAATTATTTTTTTGATATGTTGTTGAATTCTATTGGCTAGAATTTTGTTGAGGATTTTTGAATCTATGTTCATGAGGGATATAGGTCTGTAATTTTCTTTTTTTGTAATGTCTTTACCTGGTTTTGGTATCAGGGAGATGGTGGCTTCATAGAATGAGTTGGGTAGTATTCCGTCATTTTCTATGCTTTGAAATACCTTCAGCAGTAGTGGGGTTAACTCTTCTCTGAAAGTTTGGTAGAACTCTGCAGTGAAGCCGTCTGGGCCAGGGCTTTTATTGTTGGGAGTTTTTTGATTACCGTTTCAATCTCTTTTTTTGTTATGGGTCTATTTAGTTGTTCTACTTCTGAATGTGTTAGTTTAGGTAGGTAGTGTTTTTCCAGGAATTCATCCATTTCTTCTAGGTTTGCAAATTTGTTAGAGTACAATTTTTCATAATAATCTGATATGATTCTTTTGATTTCATTTGGTTCTGTTGTGATGTGGTCCTTCTCATTTCTTATTCGGGTTATTTGTTTCCTTTCCTGTATTTCTTTAGTCAGTCTAGCCAATGGTTTATCAATTTTGTTAATTTTTTCAAAGAACCAGCTTTTGGCTTTGTTAATTCTTTCAATTGTTTTCCTGTTCTCTAATTCATTAAGTTCAGCTCTAATTTTTATTATTTGTCTTCTTCTGGTGCCTGGTGGATTCTTTTGTTGCTCAGTTTCTATTTGTTCAAGTTGTAGGGACAGTTCTCTGCTTTTGGCCCTTTCTTCTTTTTGTATGTGTGCATTTATCGATATAAATTGGCCTCTGAGCACTGTTTTTGCTGTGTCCCAGAGGTTTTGATAGGAAGTATTTTCATTCTCGTTGCATTCTTTGAATTTCCTTATTCCCTCCTTGATGTCTTCTATAACCCAGTCTTTTTTTCAGGAGGGTATTGTTCAGTTTCCAAGTATTTGATTTCTTTTCCCTAGTTTTTCTGTTATTGATTTCTAGTTTTATTGCCTTGTGGTCTGAGAAGATGCTTTGTAATTTTTCGATGTTTTGGACTCTGCAAAAGTTTGTTTTATGACCTAATATGTGGTCTATTCTAGAGAATGTTCCATGTGCGCTAGAAAAAAAGGTATACTTTGCAGCAGTTGGGTGGAGAGTTCTGTATAAGTCAATGAGGTCAAGTTCGTTGATTGTTGTAATTAGGTCTTTCGTGTCTCTATTGAGCTTCTTACTGGATGTCCTGTCCTTCTCCGAAAGTGGTGTGTTGAAGTCTCCTACTATAATTGTGGAGGTGTCTATCTCACTTTTCAATTCTGTTAAAAGTTGATTAATGTATCTTGCAGCCCTGTCATTGGGTGCATAAATATTTAATATGGTTATGTCTTCCTGATTAATTGTCCCTTTTATCATTATATAGTGTCCTTCTTTATCCTTTGTGGTGGATTTAAGTCTAAAGTCTATTTTGTCAGAAATTAATATTGCTACTCCTCTTCTTTTTTGCTTATTGTTTGCTTGATATATTTTTTTTCCATCCTTTGAGTTTTAGTTTGTTTGTGTCTCTAAGTCTAAGGTGTGCCTCTTGTAGGCAGCATATAGACGGATCGTGTTTCTTTATCCAGTCCGAGACTCTCTGTCTCTTAATTGGTGCATTTAGTCCATTTACATTCAGCGTAATTAGAGATAAGTAAGTGTTTAGTGTTGTCATTTTGATGCCTTTTTATGTATGTTGTTGACAATTTCATTTTTCCACATACTTTTTTGTGCTGAGACGTTTTTCTTATTAAATTGTGAGATCCTCATTTTCGTAGTGTTTGACTTTATGTTAGTTGAGTCTTTACGTTTTTCTTGGCTTTTATCTTGAGTTATAGAGTTGTTATACCTCTTTGTGGTTACCTTATTATTTACTCCTATTTTTCTAAGTAAAAACCTAACTTGTATTGTTCTATATCGCCTTGTATCACTCTCCATATGGCAGTTCTATGCCTCCTGTATTTAGTCCCTCTTTTTGATTATTGTGATCTTTTACATATTGACTTCCGTGATTCCCTGTTATGAGTATTTTTTTTTTAATTAATCTTAATTTGTTTGTTTTTGTGATTTCCCTATTTGAGTTAATATCAGGATGTTCTGTTTTGTGACCTTGTGTTGTGCTGGTATCTGATATTATTGGTTTTCTGACCAAACAATATCCTTTAGTATTTCTTGTAGCTTTGGTTTGGTTTTTGCAAATCTCTAAACTTGTGTTTATCTGTAAATATCTTAATTTCGCCTTCATATTTCAGAGAGAGTTTTGCTGGATATATGATCCTTGGCTGGCAGTTTTTCTCCTTCAGTGCTCTGTATATGTCGTCCCATTCCCTTCTTGCCTGCATGGTTTCTGCTGAGTAGTCTGAACTTATTCTTATTGATTCTCCCTTGAAGGAAACCTTTCTTTTCTCCCTGGCTGCTTTTAAAATTTTCTGTTTATCTTTGGTTTTGGCAAGTTTGATGATAATATGTCTTGGTGTTTTTCTTTTTGAATCAATCTTAAATGGGGTTCGATGAGCATCTTGGATAGATATCCTTTCATCTTTCATGATGTCAGGGAAGTTTTGTGTCAGGATTTCTTCAACTATTTTCTCTGTGTTTTCTGTCTTCCCTCCCTGTTCTGGGACTCCAATCACACGCAAGTTATCCTTCTTGATAGAGTCCCACATGATTCTTAGGGTTTCTTCATTTTTTTAAATTCTTTTATCTGATTTTTTTTCAGCTATGTTGGTGTTAATTTCTTGGTCCTCCAGATGTCCCAGTCTGCATTCTAATTGCTCGAGTCTGCTCCTTTGACTTCCTATTGCGTTGTCTAATTCTCTAATTTTATTGTTAATCTTTTGGATTTCTACATGCTGTCTCTCTATGGATTCTTGCAACTTATTAATTTTTCCTCTATGTTCTTGAATAATCTTTTTGAGTTCTTCAACAGTTTTATCAGTGTGTTCCTTGGCTTTTTCTGCAGTTTGCCTTATTTCGTTTGTGATGTCTTGAAGCATTCTGTAAATTAGTTTTTTATATTCTGTATCTGATAATTCCAGGATCGTATCTTCATTTAGGAAAGATTTTGATTCTTTTGTTTGGGGGGTTGTAGAAGCTGTCATGGTCTGCTTCTTTATGTGGTTTGATATGGACTGCTGTCTCCGAGCCATCACTGGGAAACTAGTTTTTCCAGAAAATCCGCTGACTGGGACGCTGGCTCCAGGCTCCGAAAACAATCGCTGCTTCCCTGTATTTGTTCCTTTTCCGTCTCTAAATCTGTGTTTGTTGTTCAGGGTTCGTAGATTGTTATGTACTTGATCGATTCACTTGTTTTTCCGAGTCTTTGTTGCAAGAGGGATCCGAGGTAGCGTCTACCTAGTCCGCCATCTTGGCCCCGCCTCCCCAGCACTGTTCTCTTTTAACAAATACCTATATGGGATCACCTGACAAGAGCAACTTGAAAGATTAGATAGGAAACTTAGGGGCAGTGAGTTTATGTTAACGGAGGAGGGGAACAACTCAGAAAAGGAGGATGAGAATGGTTGCATGAATTGAAGAATGTAATCAATGTCACTGAATCATAGATGCAGAAACTTTTGAGCTGGCACATATTTTGCTGTATATATTCTCAGCAACAACAACAAAATAAAACTTTAAAAAATTACAATGAAAAAAGTAGTGTTCAGCATACAGCACTTTTTAAATATATTTAAAAATTATAATAATCTTATGCTGATTAAGTAAAATATAAATTTAAGGGTAAATAAATATTAAGACATATTTAATATTTTGTAGAAGTGCAAGGAAGGAAAGACTTTCTCTTTACCACAGTTCCAGTATGATTATTATCATCTCTGTAAAACCAGAATATTAGGAAAACCAGGCTTACAAAGGTAGTTTTCTTAATATGAGATCTTATTGTAGTTTCATCTACCGAAATACCACAACTTAAATAAATTTTGTATGATTATCATAGACTTTTCCTAAATGTATTATTTTCAGGTATATGTCTAGCTGATTTAGAAATAATTACACATGATCTAACTTGCAATATATGAATCAAAATTTACATTGTGTACTATTTTGATTTAACTCTTTTTCAATCTACCATTAGAGAAAATACTATTTTAAATGATGAATGCCTGAAGGATGAGAGCACATAATTAAAATGTATCGAGATGGATAACATGGCACTCACACAGTTTTCTCCTGGGGGAAAAGAAAAACAAAAACCCAAATCCTTAGATCTTATGCCTTGAGTAACATAGGGATGGAGAGCTAGCCTCCTATAATCACTACATGTTTTGCAAAGTGAAAAGTAAGTAAAAGGCTGTGCACTGCTTAGGGAAGGTAAATTAGTAACACAGAGGAACAGGGTGTAGGAAGAAGAAAAAAATATCAAATCTGCTTTTTCTAAGTCGGAGCTTGTGTTGTGGTCATATATATCTCAAATAAAGAGTTTAATATAGAATTCTTTATGCAAGACTGTTTTTTATGGAAAAATTCAGTTCAGCATACTGATTTACATTAGGCTGAAAGAAAGTCTGACATTAGGTTGAAAAACAAACTGAATCCTAAATAATGTTTTGTTGCAGATATTTCTCTCTGGCAAGAGGATGTACGCTCATCAACGCAGTTGTTGTTGTTAGGTGCCAAAGAGTCGGTTCCAACTCATAGTGATCCCATGTACAATAGAATGAAACAATGCCTAATCCTGTGCCATCCTCACAGTCGTTGCTATGCTGGGGCCCATTGTTGCAGCCACTGTGTCAATCCATTTGGTTGAGGGTCTTCCTCTTTTTCACTGACCCTCTAATTTACCAAGCATGATGTCCTTCTCCAGGGACTGATCCCTCCTGATAACATGTCCAGAGTATTTGAGACATAATCTCTCCATCCTTGCTTCTAAAGAGCATTCCGGTTGTACTTCTTCTGAGACAGATTTTTTGTTCTCTTGGCAGTCCATGGTATATTCAATATCTTTCACCAATGCCACAGCTCAAAGGTGTCAATTCTTCAGCCTTCCTTAGTCATCCTCCAGCTTTCGCATGCATATGAGGCAATTGAAAACACCATGGTTTGGGTCAGGGGCACCTCAGTCTTCAAGGTGACATCTTTGTTTTTTAACACTTTAAAGAGGTCTCTTGCAGCAGATTTGCCCAGTGCAATGTGTCTTTTGATTTTTTGACTGCTGGTTCCATGGCTCTTGAATTCGGATCCAAGTAAAATGAAATCCTTGGAAACTTCAATCTTTTCTCCGTTTATCATGATGTTTATTTTTGGTCCAGTTGTGAGGATTTTTGTTTTCCTTATGTTGACGTATAATCCATACTGAAGGCTGTAGTATTTGGTCTTTATCAGTAAGTGCTTCATAAATCAGTAGTGCTTCCTTTTATTCCTAGGAACATCTTAACTCAAATAAGGTGTATGTGTGACTAACAACTGTTGTCTCACCTTATTAATTGAATGCAAAAAGATCTACTCCTTATTAAACGTGGACGAATTTAAATTTGAAGACTATATTGGATCATATGAATATATTTTTCACTTAGTTAAACTGTATAATAGTTCAAATGATTTTGTGAATACTGTATGAGTGATTTATACCATAACTGGACAGCTACTCTATTTATACTTAAAAAGGAAACTATAGTTTTTTTTTATATATTTTATGTAGCTCTTCTACTGAACTCATAAACTGTTGCAAAGGAAAATATATATTGACTTCTGACTTTTCATAAATGTAAATTTATTTTTAAGTTAATGATTGTGATTCAGAGTTTTATTATTTAGAAAGTAAAATAGTGAAGATATAATACTTACATAAAACTTGTGAACACTTAGACGCTTTATAGGGGACAAGATGAAAGTGCTACGTAAAAGCAAAAGTGTAGTCCAATGATAAAAAAAGAAAAAAAATTTTTTTAATAGAAAAGAGAAAATGCCATGAAAAGAAGTAACCTTTTCAAAGTAGTAGGTGACTTTGGTGGCAGCATTGAAAGGATTGTCTTGAGGTGTTAAATATGTGTGAAGAGGTGTATTTATAGTTTTACCACTTCAAAACTGCTTTTTGTTCAGAGGACAATGAAACCATTAAACATTTCAAAGAAAAATAAAATTGCTTTATAAGATGTTATTGGCTGAAATATGTTTTTCTATGTAGTTATAGAAAATAAGATATTAAAGGATGTATTTTAATACAAAATATTTTCTGTTAACATACAAAGGGACCTTTACAAGCTTTAAACTTCAATTGTTTTTCATGATTCAGTTATCTATTCCGCCCATGTATTCATAGACATTGTTGTTTTTATTATTATTATTCACGTCATCTTTAAAGAAGCTTATGAACATAAAACCAGTTACCAGGTTATAAATAAAAACAATGGTGGAAATGTATTGACTGATTTTAAGAGATATAAAAAAAATAGAGGAGAATAAAGAATTATAATAAAACTAGTTCTACTTTTGAGCACTTATTTTGTGTTAGACACTGTTATACAGTTTATATACGTTAATGTCATCTAAAATTTCATCCTCATAGAAGTACCATGATTTGGGAAGTTGGTTCATTTCACCATTGAGGAAACTGAAGATTACAGAGAAAAACTGGCTTAAGACCACATACCCAGTAAGTAAGCAAGGATGCACATTCAGGTCTGTTTGAGTCCAAAGATTTTTGTTTTTTTTTCAATCTTTAAACTTTTCTGATATAGAAAGTGATGGGAACCAAAAAATGAGGCCTCAAGGCTAATTACGGACCCCTGGCGGCGCAGTGGTTAAGAAACCAGCTGGTAACCAAAAGGCCTGCAGTTGGAAACCACCAGCTGCTACTTGGAAACTCTATGGGGCAGCTCTACTCTGTCCTGTAGGGTCCCTGTGATTCTGAATTGACTTCACAGTAATGGGTTTTTTGAAGGCTAATTACAGTAGACGATGAACTAGGCATATACTACTACTCTTGGCACGGTGCCACATAACCTTGTGTCTATTTCAGTTTGTCTTAATTATAATCCTAGAGATATTACCATATTTATACTTAGGGACACAAATCTAAATAATTAGCAGGCATAAAAAAATCCGTTGCTATCAAGTCCATTCCTACTCATAGTGACCTTATAGGATACAGTAGAATTGCCCTATAGGGTTTCCAAGGAGCAGCTGGTGGATTCGAACTGCCGACATTTTTGTTTAGCAGCTGAGCTCTTAACTACTGTGCCACCACAGCTTCAATTAGCAGGCATACTATTTACAAATAAAGAATGGTTATTTTCTTATGCCTACCTCATACTTCTCTTTGGAAAGAGTCCATATCTTTCCTTCCCCACCCACATGCATTTAATCCCCAAATTCAGCCAGTTCTCTTAGAAATGTATTTTGAATGCATGGACTTATTTTTATCCCCTTTACCTAGGTATGGAATTTTTGCTTCACTCTCCGCAGCCTGTTTCTCCCTCTCTTTAATCCAAGCTATTTTGTCTGCTTCCCCAGACCTACAGTTCTAAAAACAACAATGACAATAAGAACAACGACAAACTCATGATTAATTATTTATTTACCTGTTAGCTTTTGTATTCAATTAGCTGACAGGATGATTCTACTTACAGCCTTGTTCTTGCTTGTTTCCAGAAATAACATATAGAGACATTTGAATTGTTACTTGTAAGCTACTATTGGGAGCCCTGGTGGTACAGTGGTTACACTGGTTGACTGCTAACACAAAGCCTGGTGACTGGAACCCACCAGATGCTCCTGGGGAAAAAGATGTGGCAGTCTGCTTCCGGAAAGATTACAGCCTTGGAAACCCTATGGGGCAGTTCTACTCTGCCCTGTAGGGTCACTGAGTCAGAAGAGATTTGAAGGCAATGGGGATTTTCAACTACTAATGGGTCAGATGTGGTATCTGAATTTCATTTAATATATGTTTTCAAACTAATTACAGTGTTTATCTAAATGCTCAGCTGATATTCAGAGGTTCCTTTTCAGTTAGTGATGATTAATTTGTTGCTGTGAATCCCTATTTTCTGGTCTACCTCTCCTAGTGAGAATTACTGTGCTATGATCATAGATCAAAGGTGTGCAGTCTGTGGTCATGGAAGAAAATGAACAAACTTACCCCTGTCAGAAGGTAGTTTGCTATAGATACTGTTTTTTGATAATAGAAGAACCTGAGCCCTCTTAACTTTATACCACATAATTTTCAGTAGATTAATTAAAAGCCCTTACCTATAAATAATAAGAATGATAACAATGGAAATAATACTTTACATTACATGTTAAAAATGTAATAAAAATGCATGGTAACTAATATTTATTTTTTTTTTTATGGTTTAGGCACCATTCTGATACCATCCATGTTTACAACCCCCTAAAATGGGTACTTTTTCCATCTATATTTTTATGTGAGGACTCTAAGGCACAGAGGGGCTATTTAACTTGCCCAAGTGGCATAACCTGCTAATGCCAGAGAAGGAATATTTTTCAGAGCCCTGAGAGTGCATTATTGACTAAATATCTGCAAAGTGATATTTTATCATTTTTTTCTACTGAAGAATATTTGAAAATTCCTGAAACTAAGGCAAAAGTTGACTTTGAGTTTTCAACTAACTTTTTTATATGTGAAGGACGTTAAAACAATAATGCTTCAACCAGGAACCTGTTTTTCAAGATAATAGGTTTTCTATTTTTTCTTGATCTTTTGTTCTTTCTTTTTTTTTCCCCCTACTGTGGAACTCAGAGAAAAAATCTCAGTTCGGTAGTCTGCTCTCAAAAGAATGCCTATCAAAGGCAAAGAACTTTTAAAAGAATAAATCCTTTTGTTCCCTGTCTGACAAAATATAGAAATATGGTACAATGAAACCCCTCAGATGAATACTCGGCAAAGAGGGAAAGAAACCTGTTAAAAAATAATAGCTATTTGAATTTTTTCCAAGATACATCGAGTACATTTCATTTAAAGTGGAACCTTCTTTCATGGGAGATGCTGGAAGACAGATTGAGCAATACTAAAAGGAATTGGAAACTTCTCGCGCTATTCAGGCAGCCCATGAAAAAACACAGTCAATGAATCATATCTCTGAGTATCTACATACATGGCCAATCCAATCTCTCCTTCTCTAAGGCAGTCAGAAAAAATAATTCAGTATAAAAATCTATTTAAATAAAATACAGGTGATGCCTTTGAATGTTTAAGGAAAAATACAGTCATACAGTAAGCAAAGAAGAAAAATGGAAAAATACCCTAAATTTACCCCTTTCTGAGTTAACCACAATGAATATCTTCGTGTAAATACTTGTAGCTATTTTCCTTTGCATATATTGCACAACCAGACTTAAATAAAACAAAACTATGTTATATTTATTATTTGAAAATTGTAATTTCTCTTGGTTGTACATGATGCATAGCAATAACTATTCCACTGTAAGATGACCGTTAATGACTAAATGCTATTTCCTTGTAATGCATATCTTATGCTATATAACTGATATGCTATTATTGGCTATTTGGGTTGTTTCAAATTTACACTAATGTGAACAATCACAAATTAATGCTGTTATAGCTAGATGTTTTTGACCAGTCTTCATTACCATAACTACATATTTCAGCATTTTAAAAATACCTCAAGACACTAACTGTAACAATAATGTGTACCTATGCCTTAATGAATTATTTAATGTTGCCCCAAATACTTTTGAGCACCTGCTATGTGTCAAGTACCAAATAGTTCAATAAAAAAGTAGCATCAGACATTTAGCTGTTTGGAAGGACTCATTAATCTAAACAGACTTGAAGACAGTAGGTATGATGATATCCTCCTACTTTTTTTTCAATTTGATAAAAATTTTGCTGAAGTATTTTTGCAGAGTTTTGCATTTTGTTACCAGATACAAGTTAGCACATATACTTCATGCATGTAAAATTGAACCCTGAAATAACCTCAACAGGACTGAATACATCTTCTCCATTCATCCCTTCATCCACTCTCGCATTCATTCTTTCACTCATGCATTTATTCATGATCAGAATTGCACTCACAGACTGTACTCTTCTCTGCCTTATAAATGCTCTCAGTTAGACATGTTTTTACTTTCCATCTCAGCGGCTCTAGATGGACCTAATGTTCTCACCTCCTCAGATAAAGTGTTCTTTTGGTATCACCACAGGTAATACCATATTTTTACACAAATAATTTTTTAGTATACTCCTTCTGTGTCTGTTTGCCACCCATGTCTTCACCCCCCCCACCCCCAGTGAAGCACCCTCACAAGCACCACCATGCCAATCCTCTTTCACATGTTGTTGTAAAAAAAATTAGCAAAGCACACTTAGGAAAATGCCTGGGGGGAGGGGGAGGGAGGGGCTGGCAAACAAATGTGGAAGATGTCCATTATTTGCATAAAATACAGTTGTCTCCCATGATCTTATTTAAGCAGTACGAGTTGTTTCCACCTTGAATCTGTCAAAACTGCCACAGTTTCTGATAGATTATCCAGACTCTTCCATAAGGTAGAAATTATATAATTAATTTATATTAAGTGCCATGTACATAAGATTGTGTCTTCCTTTTTGCATTAAACTGAGCTTTGTCATGCAAACATGAAAATTTGTATAAATCCCAATGTCTCATAGATACACTCTTCACAATAGCCAAAAGTTGGAAAGAACCCAAGTATCTTTAACAGACGAATGGGTAATCAAAATGTGGTATATTCGTACAATGGAATAGTCTTCAGACATAAAAAGTAACGAAGTACTGATACATACTACAATGTGGATGCTAATTGAGAGAAACCAGATAGAAAGGTCACATATTGTACAACTCCGTTTATATGAAATATCCACAGTAGACAAATCTATAGAGACAGAAAGCAGAATGGTGGTTGCCAGGGCCTGAGGGAACAGAGTGATTGCTTAATTGGTACAAAGCCTTCTTTTGAAGTGATAAATTTTTTTTTTTTTCTTTTTGGAGTTAGATATGGGTGTTGGATGCATAACAATAAATGTACTAAATGGCACTGTATGGTTCACTTTGAAATGGTTAAATTTTTTTTTTCTTTTTTTGCGACCCCATGTGTTACACAGTACAACTACTCCATAGGGCTTTTTTTTTTTTTTTTTTTCCTGGAGTGTTGGAAATGTTCTATATCTTATTTATTTATTGTGCTTCAAGTGAAAGTTCACAAATCAATCAGTCTCTCATACAAAAAGTTATACACACCTTACTATGTACCCCTAGCTGCTCTCCTCCTGAGATAGCACATTATTCCTCTCCACCCTGTATTCCCTATGTCCATTCAACCAGCTTCTGTCCCTCTTTGCCTTCTCATCTCACTTCTGGACAGGAGTTGCCCACATAGTCTCATGTGTCTACCTGACCCAAGAAACTCACTCCTCACCGTTATCATTATCTATCTTATAGTCCAGTGCAATCCCTGTCTGGAGAGTTGGCTTCAGGAATGGTTCCAATCTTGAGCTAACAAAGGGTCCTGTCTGGGGACCATGACCTTCAGAGTCCCTCTAGTCTCAATCAGACCACTAACCCTGGTCTTTTTACAAGAATTTGAGATCTGCATCCCACTCTTCTCCCGCTCTATCACGGATTCTCTGTTGTGTTCCCTGTCAGGGCAGTGATTGGTGGTAGCTGGGCACCATCTACTTCCTCCGGTCTCAGGCTGATAGAGTCTCTGGTTTATGTGGCCCTTTCTGTCTCTTGGGCTCATCTTTACCATATGTCTTTGGTGTTCTTCATTCTCCTTTGCTTCAGGTGTGTTGAGACCAATTGATGCATCTTAGATGGCTGTTTGCTAGCGTTTAAGACCCCAGAGGCCTCTCACCAAAGTGGGATGCAGAACATTTTCTTAATATATTCTGTTATACCTATTAACCTAAATGTCCCCTGAAACCATGGTCCCCAAAACTCTGTCCCTGCTATTCTGGCATTCGAAGCGTTCAGTTGTATTCAGGAAACTTCTTTGCTTTTGGTTTAGTCCAGTTGCGCTGACCTCTCCTGTATTGTGTGTCGTCTTTCCCTTCACCTAAAATAGTTCTAGTCTACTATCTAATTAGTGAATACCCCCCTCCTTCCCTCCCCACACTCATAACCATAAAAGAATATTTTCTTCTAGTTTAAATTCTTTTCTAGAGTTCTTATAATAGTGGTCTCATACAATATTTGTCCTTTTGCAACTAATTTCACTCAGCATAATGTATTCCAGATTCCTCCATGTTATGAGATGTTTCACAGATTCATCATTGTTCTCAATTGTTGCATAGTATCCCATCATATGAATATACCATAAGTTATTTATCTGTTTATCCACTGATGGGGACCTTGGTTGCTTCCATCTTTTTGCTATTGTAAACAGTACTGCAATGAACATGGGTGTGCATATATCTGTTTGCGTAAAGGCTCTTATTTCTCTAGGATATATTCCAAGGAGTGGGATTGCTGGATCGTATGGTAGTTCTATTTCTAGCTTTTTAAGGAAGTGCCAAATTGATTTCCAAAGTGGTTGTACCATTTAACATTCCCACCAGCAGTGTATACATGTTCTAGTCCCTCCACAACCTCTCCAACGTTTATTATTTTGTGTTTTTTTGGACTAATGCCAGCCTTGTTGGGGTGAGGTAGAATCTTACTGTAGTTTTGATTTGCATTTCTCTAATGGCTAATGATCGTGAGCATTTTCTCATGTATCTGTTAGGTGCCTGAATGTCTTCTTTGGTGAAGTACCTGTTCATATCCTTTGCCCATTTTTTTATTGGGCTATTTGTCTTTTTGTTTTTGAGTTTTTGCAGAATCCTGTGGATATTAGAGATCAGATGCAGATCAGAAATGTCATAGCTAAAAACTTTTTCCCAGTCTGTAGGTAATCTTTTTACTCTTTTGGCGAAGACTTTGGTTGAGCATAGGCGTTTGATTTTTAGGAGCGCCCAGTTATCTAGTTTCTCTTGTGCATTGTTAATAATGTTTTGTATACTGTTTATGCCATGTATTATGGCTCCTAACATTGTCCCTATTTTTTCTTCCATAATCTTTATCGTTTCAGATTTTATATTTAGGTCTTTGATCCATTTTGAGTTCATTTTTGTGCATGGTATGTGGTATGGGTCTTGTTCCATTTTTTTGCAGATGGATATCCAATTATGCCTGCACCGTTTGTTAAAAAGACTGTATTTTCCTCCATTTCACTGATTTTAGACATTTGTCAAATATCAGCTGCTTCATATGTGGATGGATTTACGTCTAGATTCTCAATTCTGTTCCATTGGTCTATGTATCTGTTGTTGTACCAGTACCAAGCTGTTTTGACTACTGTGGTGGTATAATAAGTTCTAAAATCAGGTAGAGTGAGGCCTCCCACTTTGTTGTTTTTCAGTGATGCTTTACCTATCCAGGGCTTCTTTTCCTTCCATATGATGCTGGTGATTTGTTTCTCCATCTCATTAAAAAATGTCGTTGGTATTTGGATCAGGATTGCATTGTATCTATAGATCATTTTGAATAGAATAGATATTTTTTACAATGTTGAGTCTTCCTATCCATGAGCAAAGTGTGTTTTTCCACTTATGTAGGTCTCTTGGTTTCTTGCAGTAGTGTCTTGTAGTTTTCTTTGTATAGGTTTTTTTTTTTTTTAAACATATTTGGTTAGATTTATTCCTAAGTATAAAATGGTTAATTTTTTGATATGTGAATTTCATATCAATAAAAAAAGTGATTATGTAGAAAGAGTTTTGGGGAAGCCTCTTTACAAAGGGTCCTCCAGTAAATTATTTGTTTCTGAGTTCTGAGAGATCAGTGAGAATCATATACTATTTAGAAATGTTTAATTTCAGTTGGTGTAAGCATTATCTATTAAATTGATCATTGAAAGTAGATCAAGGAGAAAAGAAGCCTTCTCACGTACCAATCAGAAAATGTAATATTAAAAAGTAACAAATCACCACTGCTTCTTATCAGTCAATTAGATTCTACATAATTCATTATCGTAACAGTGGGTTTAGAATGAACCTCTCCTTTCATGAAGTGATATTTTGGACTAAAAAGAGTCCTGGAAATTTCAACTCAGCCCCTGGTAAAGTCTGATACATGTCTAAGCAATGTCAGCTTTCAGCTTTGAAGCCTAGTCTCTTTTTTGAAATATTCGCAGTTAAGAGTACCTAGTTTACTTTTTCTACAGTGTTCTGAGGTTTCCTTTCTTTGACAGAGATGCTAGATCTTGCCTGTGAACCTTTAGGAAAATATTATGGGGAAGATAAAATCATTTGTGGAAGAGACTAAATGGATGTGGTTCATTTATTATAGTAACAAATAATAATAGAGAGGAGAAGACTAAAATTCTTTCCTGGAGTAAAATACATAATTATTTCATGGGAATTTGTTCAGTGATTTCCCAGAGGATCAGAACCTGCTATGGACAGTGATTACATTGCCAGATATACAAGCCTTCCAATTCATTCTGCAAATGTACAATCTCTGACACTACATAGATATTTATTAACACATGAGCTACACAAAATATTTTTGATTAAACAACTTTTCTCCTTCAGTTCTTGCAACATGAGTGAGCTAATTAAAAATATGGAACATATCACACACCCAGTTATTTTTATCATCTCTTTTTATAAGGTGAAAAACAAATATTTGTGATTGTACAGAGGTCTTTTGGGAAATAACAATGGTATTTTCAGGTGTAAAATAGATAACCTACTTTTTTTTCAAAATTTGCAGTGTGATCTTGGGAATGTATCAGAAGAGAATTGGTCACTTAAGATGGGATCATGGTTTCCAGTGAAGCTATAGCTTGCTTGCCTGTAAATTGAAAATACAGTACTTTAAAGTTCAAGGACATGCAAAATCATCACAAAGCACAGGAAATTATTCTGGAGATACGGAATCTCTGCTCTCCGGGTAGCTTACACAGAAGGTAATGAAAAACCCATCATCACACATTGTGAAGACTACCAAATGTTCTAAGACCAATATAGCATTTTAACAAAGTTAAAACTATATTTTGCATTATTATCTTGCCTGGCAATAAAGGATTCACGAACTCATTTTTTAGCTGTTCTTTCAAAATATCTCATCAAAAGGAAATGAAACTTACCAATACGTCATCTTGCTTTTCTTTTCTTTTCTTTTTCCAGACTAAATCAAGGCGAAATAAAATTTACTTTCTTTAAACTTTCTATGAATTGCTAGGCCTATTTAAGTTTTTGTTTTTTGGTTTACTTTTAACAGTATCCATGTTCACATTCTGAAACAACCAGATAATTTATGTTAGGTATAAACTAATGTTGTTTTTTCTTTAACAAAAACACATTCCATTGCATTGAATAAAAGTTGTACTTTCCTTATAATATTGCTTCTAATAGCTGTGTTAAACAAATTAACTAAGTTCCGTTTGATAAAAGGTATTTCAACATAGGTAATTGAGAATGGTCTGTCCTACAGAAAGCAGGGCTCAGTAGAAGACATCACATGACAACGCTTTCCTACCTCCTTAAGACCCATTGCGGTCAAGTTGATTCCGACTCATAGCAACCCTACAGGACAGAGTAGAACTGCCCCATGGGGTTTCCAAGGAGCGCCTGGTGGATTCAAACTGCTGATCTTTTGGTTAGCAGCCATAGCTCTTAACCACTACACCACCAGGGCTTCCATTCATACCACCTTACAATGGCAAAAATAAACTGCTTAATTAACATGACCCCAAAGTATAGCTATTTTACAAAAAATAAAAGGAAGGAGTAAAAGTATGTACATTATAATCAACGTAATAAGTTATTCATTAGTTATTTGTTAAATCAAACCAATATTAATCAAAAGTTTTAGAATTGGCAAAGAACATTGGAAGGTGTGTTTTAGGTGACACACTACAAAACATAATTACTCTTTATACAAAACATTTGTCAGAAGTAAAATTCAATTTAGTTGAATATATAATTTGAAATTTTTAACAATCAAACACATTATGTAGGAGCAATGTTGGCTTAGCTAACCAATAAACTAGTATGAAAAATTTAAGGAATTCAGATCAACTAGTCATTTTACTCAAAATCAGACCCACATCTTATTAAAAAACAAACAAAAAGTTCAAGTGTACACTTGAATTATACTCTATGTGGATAAAATTTGGGAGTGAACATACAGGTACTGTCAAACCCGAATTATCAAACCATATGATTAGTGCAGATTTACTCAATTACTTCAACTGGAATTCTCGTATAAAGAGGCTTAGGTTTTAGCAGTTTATCTAAGAACAGTCCCTGCCCCCCACCAAAGGCTAGCATATTTTAAATATTTTGAATTAAATGTCTTATTTTCTGGAATGACATGAATAGTTTACATAAGTGCTATCAGTGGCCAAAAAGTTGGTGTTTTGAACCCGCCCAAAGGCTCCTTGGAAGAAAGGCCTGGTGATCTGCTTCTGAAAGGCCAGCCTTGAAACCCCTATGAAACATATTTCTACCCTGACACACAAGGAAGCACGCCGTGAGTGGGAACCGACTCGGCAGCAGCTGGTGGTGGTGCGGTGATCGTTGTTCAGAAACCAGTTTTGAAAAGGACTACTTTAATTATTAGTTTATGATCTAATTTATTAACATCGCACGAAGGTAGAAAAATATTTAAAAGTCACGGGATGAGCAGCAAGAGCTTTTCTCAATTATACACACATATACAGAGACTTGTAGCTTCAGGTCTTTAATATCAGTCACTGGTCAAGAGTAAGCATAAAATCACAAAAACGCACTGACCTAGATCTCAAAGAGCTATTCTTTTCAGTGGTCACTGACTAATTTTTTTCTTGGTTTGAATTCACAGAAAGACAATCAGATAAATAAACGAACAAGAAAAGGTTAACAAATTGGATTATCTGTTCTCTTTCCACTGACAGAGAATAGATGCCCACCACCCACATGACAGAGAGCTCCAAAAGATTTGATTGTAAATCCAGATACATGTCACCACTGTCACCTGTGAGGAAGAGCATCATCTGTGTGCATCGTATCTCCTCATGCAGAGGGAGCTGTTATGACTGTGCGGCTAAGGTTGGCCTAGTAGTCAACTAGTCCCTGGACTGCTTATGGAAAGGGAGGCAGCTTGAACCACAAGTTAGACAAGACATGGACAAACAGACTCAGCTAAAACCAGAAACAAAAATAAAAATAAAATTTAACCCAGAAAAAAACAGCCAGCACAAGTAAAACCCTAGTGCTAGAGTCCTTTGGTAAAACCATTAAGGTCTATTCAAAAATAAGTTATTCTAAAATTACTGGGCAGGGAGGCCAAGATTAAAGGTCACATTTTGAACATTAGTTACCACTTAACATATTATTTCTTAGCATATTATACACATCAAGAATATAAAAGTAGAAGTTCCAAAAAGTTAAAAAAAAGTATCCAGGTGAAAATGCGGTAGTTAAAGTACATAAGAGATCGTATCATAAGCTATTTGAATTTCTAATTTTTAAAATTGTTGATATTATCACTTTGGACTAGCTGTGCTAATGAACGAACAAATCTGTCTTAGAAGGCGTACAACCAAAATGCTCCTTAGAAGCAAGGATGGCGAGACTGTGTCTTACATACTTTGGACATGTTGTCAGGAGGGGTCAGTCCCTGGAGAAGGACATCATGCTTGGCAGAGTACAGGGTCAGCCGAAAAGAGGAAGATCCTCAGCGAGGTGGATTGACACAGTGGCTGCAACAATGAGCTCAAGCATAGCAACAATTGTAAGGATGGTGCAGGACCGGGCAGTGTTTCATTCTGTTGTGCATAGGGTCGTTATGAGTCGGAACCGACTCGACGGCACCTAACAACAACAACATGCTAATAAATACAGCATGAATGGAGTAAGTGTACTAAAATCATTCTATTTGCTTTGAAATGTATCCTATACTTTGTAAAAAAGTTTAATTGAGGTATAACTGGCATACAATAAACTGTACACATATACAATAGGATCTATTACAGCCACAATCTAGATAACAGACATTTCCATCACATCTCATGCCCCATTCATATAATTCCTCCCTCACAGTCCTCCCTTCTTCCTACCCTTCATCCTTATCTATGGGCAACCAGTGATTTACTTGCTGCCATTATATATTAACTTGCATTTTCTAGAGTTTTGTATAAATGGAATCAGAAATGTTTTCATTACTTTTTCTCTGACTCTGTTCATTCAGCGTAATTATTTTGAGATTCATCCAAGTTGTATGTATTAGTAGTTTTCTTGCTGACTAATATTCCATTGTCAGATTATACCACCGTAACAAAAACCCACTGCCGTCCAGTCAATTCTGACTCATAGCGACCTTATAGGACGGAGTAGAACTTCCCCATGGTGTTTCCAAGGAGGGCCTGGTGGATTTGAACTGCTAACCTTTTGGTTAGTAGCCATAGCTCTCAACCACTGCACCAACATGGTTTCCTATACCACCATGTGTTTGTTTACCCATTCACCTAGTGCAGAATATTTCAGTTGATTCCAATATGGCTGTTACAAATAAAGGTGCGACTACATTCATGTACAAGTCTTTTTATGGACATATGCCTTCATTTCTCTTGGAGTGAAGTGGCTGGATAAGTATGTATGTTTAACTTTTTTAGAAATTAACAAACTCTTCCAGAATGGTTGTAGCATTTCTCATTCCCACCAGCAGCATATGAGAGTACCAGTTCCTCCCTAGCATCCTCAAAGCTTGATATAATCAGCTTTTTTAGTTTTAGCCACTCTTTGAAGAGTGTAATGGTATCACTGTGGTTTCAACTGATGTTTTACAAATGATTGTAACAAGTGTTTTTTCATGCAATTATTTGGATCCATATACCTGCTTTCACAAAGTGTGTTTTCTAATTGTCGAGTATTAGGAGTGCCTTGTGCGTTACGGTTCAAGTCCTTTGTTTGATACAAAATTTGCAAATAGTTTCTCCTATTCTGCGGCTTGTCTTTTATTTTTCGTTTTTTTTTTCACCAAGAAAAAGTTTTTAGTTTGGATGAAGTTCAATATATAATATTTCCTTCTTTTGGAGTCATATCTAATTTAATTTTTGGTGTCATATCTAAGAAATGTTTGTCTAACATAAGGTCACAAATATATTGTTCTATGTTTAATTTCAGGAGTTTTATAGTTTTGAATTTTACTTTTAGGTGTAGGATTTATTTGGAATTTATGTTTGTATATGATGTGAGGTACGAATGGAAATTCATTTTTTTAGCTATCAATATCTAGTTCTTCTAGCATACTTTGTTGAAAAGACTGTTCGTTCTTCACTGAGTAATCTTTACACCTTTATCAAAAATCCATTGTTTATAAGTGTGTGCATCAATCTGGAGCCTTTTTATTCTGTTTCATTGATCTATATAAGCATCTTTACAATAATACCACACTGTCTTGATAACTAGATTTGTAGTAAGTCTAGAAATCAGGTAAAGCTATTACTATATCATTTTTTTTTCTTTTCTCAAAATTGTTTTGGCTATTATAATTCCTTTGCATTTTCGTATGAAATTTAGGATTAACTTGCCAGTTTCTAAAAGAAAGCGTCCTGGCATCCTGGGATTGCATTGAATCCATTGGTCGGTTTGGGAAGAATTGCCATCTTCTTTCTATTCAGTCTTCTGATTAATGAACAGGGTCATTATTTAGGTCTTCAGCAATGTTGCATGGTTGTCAGTGTTCAGGTCATATATACATTTTGTCAGATTTTTTAAAATGCTAATGTAAATGGTATTAAATGTTTTTCTTTATTCCTCTAATATTATTTATTCTAAAATCTACTTTTCTAATGTTAATAAAACCACTTCAGTTTTCTTTTCATTAGTTATCATGCTATGTCTCTTTCCATGCATACTTTTAACCTGTTTTTGTCTGTATAAAGTGGATTCCCATAGACAACATATTGATGGGTCTTACTTTTATATTCAAACAATAATTTCTGCGTTTTAAATAGGTTGTTAGGGTCATTTATATTAATATATTATTGGTATTATTAGTTTAAATATACCACTGCTATTGTTTTCAATTGGTCCAGTCTGATTTTTTTTTTTTTTCTCTTCTTCGGCTTTGTTTGGGTTTGTTGAGAAATTTTTATGAATCTATTTTGTCTCTTTTTTAACTTATTTGCTAGAACCTTCTGTTTTCCTACATTAGTGGTTACTTTAGGCTTTACATATATATCTTTAACTAACCACAATGTGCCCTGAAATGATATGAAATCCGTTGGTCTATATTTGAAGAATGTAACAGTGGACTTCTATATCTCCCTTCCTAGCCTTTGTGCTATTTTTGTCATACAATTTATTCTACATACACTATATATCCTATACTACATTTTTATTATTTTATAAAAATTCAATTATCTTTTTAAGGAAAATATTGTATATATTTACCTATATAGTCACAATTTCCAGTGGAATTTTTTTTTTATTAATTTGTGTAGGTCCATAATACTTTCTGACTGAAACACTTCCTTTACCAATTTTTTTATAGTGTGAGTCTGATGGTGACCAACCCCTTCAATTTTTTAGGTCTAAAAATGTTTTTATTTATGGAAAAGTATTTGTACTTAGGATAGTAGATTTCCAGGTTAATTTCATTTCAAGAACTTTAAATGTGTTGTCACACTATCATTTTTCTTGAATTATTTCTGACAAGAAATTTGTCATTCCATCTTTGTTCTTTTTTACATAACGTGCATTTTTTCTCATATCTTTTAAGATGTTATCTTTACCACTGGTTTTGAAGAAGTTGATAATGATGTGCCTTGAGGTAGTTTTCTTTATGGCTCTTCTGTTCGGGTTTAATTGGGCTTCTTCTATTTGTCATAGTTTTCATCAAATCTGGAAAAATTTCAACCACTATTTCTTCCTTCTCTCTCTTTTCCTTTTACATATATTTCATACATCTTGAAGCTTTCCTACAGCTCAGTGATTCTCTGATCAATTTTTTTCTATAAGTGCTTTGTTTTGAATAAATTTTATTGTTGTCTTCCTGCTTATTACATTGTTCATCTTCAATGTCTAATCTGCAATTAATTCCATACAGTGTATTTTTCATCTCAGACATTGCAGTTTCATCTTTAAAGTTTCTATTTGAGTCTTTTCTAACTTCTGTGTCTCTATTTAACTTGTTCAATATTTCCACTAGCTTTTGAACACATGGGATATAATTATAATTACTGTCTTAATATGCTTAACTGTTAATTCTAACAGCTTTGTCAGTTCTGGATTGCTTTAATTCATTTTTTTTTCATCATTATGTTTTATATTTCCCTTCTTTGCTGGCCTGATAATTTTGATTTCAGTGCCAGATATTATGAGTTTTATCATGTTGGGGTTGGATATTTTTTGTATTTCTATAAATACACTTGAGTTTTGTTCTGAGTTGCAGTTAAATTATTTGCAAACAATTTTATCCTTTCGGGTCTTCATTTTAAAATTCATAAGGCAGGACTAGAACAGCATTTAGTTTAGGGCCGATTTTGCTCCAAAAATGAGATAATACACTTTATCCAATGCCCTAAGAACTATGATATTTTCAGCCTGACTGGCCCTGTGGGTAAGTTGGATAACATTTCCTCTAATCCTTTTGAATGGTTTTTCCTTGGTCTTGAGTAAGTTATTAAATACATGTTGTAACTGGCTGCACCGGGATAAGACCGGGTCAGGTCCAGGTCCCGGTTCAGCACGACCTGTCTGAACAGAGAAACGGACATGGCTATTCAAGCAAAGTGAAAGCGTTTATTTAGTTGGCCAAGAGAAGGACCATGCCGGGACTCCAGCCGCCAAGACAGATCCTGGAAACTGGGGGGAGATCAGCTTTTATGAGGTCATCATAGTAAGCAGAATTAGGAAGTTATGCATATTCATGATTTTTGTTGATTATTCATTGCGGAGCAGGGCTAGGAATTTTCACGGAAGTGACTGTGGGACCCTTCATCTCTGAAACGCTCACGGCTTTCGAAGATGACATAGGCCCGGTGATTTTTCGTTCCTAGACATGAGTCTTTTGGTTCCTTGACATGAATTTTCTGATTTGTCTGCACATGTCTAGTGGTCTGGTGCTGGTTTTTCTTGGAGTTTGCTTGTGACTTTTAGCTGCGGAATTACCCTGAAGTTAAAACAGTGTTGAGTGTAGGGACGTGGTTAAACATAGTTGGATCTGAAGCCCCGATATAGCCTGCTTCTATGGTGAGGGCAGGAGTGCGGCTTAGCAACCACCTCAATGTGTTTTGAACAAGACTCTGCGGAATACTCAAGGGGGACCCTCTGTAGATCTTTTAAGTTCTCTTTCTGTTCACCTCTCCTCTGTATGGTTCTCTGTCCTTATCTTCTTGGACTCGCGACTCAGGGAATCTGTTGGTTTCACATGGTCCTCTCTTCCTCTGTGCCATAGCCTAGAAACTCTCTGAAGGAGGTAAGCTGTGACGATCATAAGGATTGCCTGTTTCCTGTTGCTCAGTGATCACTATTCTTCGTTGCCTAATATCAAATGTTTTGAAAACCATTGTTTTCTATACTTAGTCCTTTTTTGTTTCAAGTGAGAACTAAAAAAAAAAAAAAAACCCACCAAACCCAGCGCGGTCGAGTCGATTCAGGCTCATAGCTATGGCACAGGGTAGAAAAGCCCCCCAAGGTTTTCAGGGAGCACCTGGTGGATTCAAACTGCCGAGCTTTTGTTTTATCAGCTGTAGCTCTTAACCACTACACCACCAGGGTTTCTGCCAAAGTGAGAGGGTAAATCCTATTCCTGTTACAGTAGAAGACACTCTTTTCCTTTTTTAGAAGCAAATATTATTATTTTTGCCAAGGGCTTATAAGAAAAAAAAAAAAGTTGACCTTCTGTTAGGTGAGATATATTGAGGTAGAGAATTGAATCCTGTGATTTTCTGGCTGAACAAAAGAGGCAATTTGAGAATAAAAGCTATTGGTTCTATATTCATAATCTAGATCCAGACAATTGAAAATGGTTTATGCTAATAAAGAATGACTTTTAAAGTTTTTCAAACACTGCTAGTAGAGTTTATCTCCAGGCTTAGACTCAAGAATGCTACTTTGTTAAAGGCTAGGAATTTGTTGTTGTGGTTGTTTATTCAACCTTCACCCTAGAAGAAACTTTCTAACTAGCTCTATAGGATAAAAAAATTATGCTAGGTTAAATATGCTCTTTCTCTCTTCCTCTCTCTCTCTCTCTATATATATATGTATAAACCAAAACCAAACCAAATCCAGTGCCATCAAGTCGATCCCGACTCATAGCGACCCTATAGGACAGGGTAAAACTGCCCCATAGAGTTTCCAAGGAGCGCCTGGAGGATTCAAACTGCCGACCCTTTGGTTAGCAGCCGTAGCACTTAACCACTGCGCCACCAGAGTTTCTATATATATATATATAAAACACAAATATTAGTTGGGAACACATTTTGGATCAAAACCTTTAGCTGACAAAGTGTTGATGTCACTTAAGATATGTGCTTGTTTAAAATCATGAATTTGCACACAAGTGCTGTTTTTTTTTTATCAGCAAAGGAATAACACTGGGGATGTACTCATGTTAAATACATAATAAGACTGAATTTTAGCATCTTTAAAGAGAACATATGGATCTTCCTTCCTTGTTCTCAGTAACGGGGAGCCAGGGATTTGCATATATAATTAGATAACCCATAAAACTCATATACCCTGAAAATTTAATTAGAGTTAAATTCAGAAGATCTCTAAGTTCTGTGTACGAAACTTTATTATAGACACTAATATTCAAAGATAAATACAATATAGTCTGATTTTGAAGAGTTTAGACTGTAGAGAGGAGGGATATGTTTGAACATATGTATTGGATAACATACTAACTGCTGTAATAGAAGAGGAGGCAACTTTGAAAGTCAGGGAGATAGTCCAAAAGGGAAATGATTCCTGAGCTTAATATTTAAGGATGAGCAAGTTTAAGTGAAGGAAGGGATGGACATGCAGAAGGTTTCTATATGGAAGGACCCCGTGTATAACATCTATAGCGTTACATTCATGAGGAATTATTGATGTTTAGTTTTATGATAGATTTTCATTGGAATAGTTAAAAAAAACATTTTTCATATTTAAAATTTTAGATTAAGTTTAATGAACCTGCATAAAGCCCAGCTGTGCCTACAATCCCTTGTTATATTGTAGGTAGAATTTGTTGGCAAAAACTACAGTCTATGGCAGTTTTCTGCTCAAATTTGGCCTCTCAATTCTGTTACGGAAAAACCCAAAGCTTTTAAAATGTGTTTCAAGGTCCTTCATGTTCTGACCTCTGATTGTCATTTTAACTATCTAAATTTCACGTCACATTCCTCGTTGCATGTAGGACCAGCGAGATATATCGTGTTGTTGTTGTTTTAAAGCTTCAGGCTTTCTCTTGGCTATAAGCATTCCTACATTGTTTGCAATCTCTTCCCAGTGTTCATGCCTTCATCAGCAGGACTTTACAGAGAGTTCTGCATACTGGGAACAAGGCTTTCTCATCCTAAAACCTCCAAGCTTTCATCATCAGTTCTTAAGGGGAAACCACACCAACTCAGAGACACACCAACCCTACCATCACCTCTACACCTTCACCTGTCAAAGTAGAGAGGGGCCTAGGCCCCTATATTTATATCCTCCAACATTTGCAGCCTTGTCACCACTGTCTTCCTTTGGCCATTGCTACTGCTTTCATCTTGCACTTAAATCGTGTCTATGTTAGTCACTATGAGAAGCCCAGATCTCCAGATCATTCCTCATTTCTCTGATACTAAGCCAGAACCTCCATCCTCTGATACTAAGAAAAAACTAGATCCCATCACTTTTTCAAGGACATTTCTCCAGCAAATCTCCCTACCATCTAAAAAGTCCCTAATTTTTCCTTTCTACTAAACCTTTCTCATCACCCATCAAACTTGATGACATTTATCTCTCCAGAGCTACTTCCCAATTATTTGTTCTTCTTTATAGCAAACCTCCATAAAAGTTCTGCTTCCAGTTCTTCCCCCACAGTTTACTTGTTAAAACTTCTTCAGCCTTTTCAAAATCACAATCATGCCCATGTTTCAAAATCTAATTGGTGGATGCTCATATCAAATCACATTGGCCTTTCAGTAGAATTTATCAAAATTATTGTTTCTCCTCTTTGAAATACATTATTAACTTTTGAAACAGTGTGCTTCCCTTGTTTTCATTCCATCTCATTGTCTGCATTTCTCAATCTCCCTTGTGGGATGTCTCTCATCTATTTAGGGGTATTAATGTAGAAATGCTCCAGAGCTCTGTCTGTGATCTTCTCTTCTTTTCTGTGTATACTCAATCCTTGGGTGATCTCGATGACACAGGTTTAAATTCTGATCACCATCTTCCCCAAATGACCTGGCTTCTTGTTTCCTCCCTTGCCTCATTTGCTAGTACTCTACTCTTTGCCTTCTTTATTTCAATCCACAACTTCCTTGCTGATGGTTGAAGTTTGTCTGGAATGTTCCTAAATTTGAAATTTTGCATTTGCTATTCCTCTGCCTAGAATGCCTTTGTTCCGTTATCTACATGGCTTACTCCACCACTTCTTTCAAATCCTTGCTTAAACATAACCTCCTCGGTGAGAATATTCCTGACCAATCTGTTCACAATTGCATTTCACTCTCACTCTGATGCTGACTCTAACCTTTCCCTGGTTTATTTTTTCTTCATACCACTTATCCCCTAACTTATTATATATTTGCTAACTTATTTTATTAATCTGTGTGTCCACTTAGGAGAATGTAAAGCCTACAAAAAGCCCTTGCCGTTGAGTCGATTCTGACTCATAGTGACCTACAAGACAAGATATTTAAAACAATTATTCACAGATCTATCCCCAATACTTAGAAAAATATGTGGGAAATAAAAAATCCCATTGCCATCGAGTTGATTCCCACTCGTAGTGACCCCATAGGACACAGTAGAACTGCCCCATAGGGTTTCTAAGGAGCGTCTGGTGGATTCAAACTGCTGACCTTCGGTTAGCAGCCAATCTTTTAATCCCTGAGCCACCAGGGCTCCAAGGGGGAAATAGGTATTTATGCATGCTTGTTAAATAAATAAATTAATTCACTTAGGCCCACTTTTCTTAAGTTTTAATTTTTCTTTAGCATTCAGTGTAGCTATCATTTCTTCTAGCAAGCCTTACCTAACCCTGCATGGCTGGATCTCATCATTTGCTTTCCTTATAATAAGAACTGTCATTCTATAGGCATTGTTACTGCTTTTCCAGTTGCCTGGCTCCCTTCCTAAACCCGTACTGTAGGCTCTGCACATAGTGGCTACATCTTATTGTTGATCATATTATGCTAAGTAGAAGAGGTCATGTGAAAACTAGAAACTCCACAGAATGGAAAGGTGTATAAAAAATAGTTTTAAAAGTGATTGGAATATTTTATAATTTATATAATTTGTTGGAAAGCATTCATTATTTTAAAACCAGTACTTGAAATGATTTGTTGTGTTAATTAGATTACCAGTATTCTGATTTTTGACCCTGCTTAGTCTATTCTTAGTTCCTCCTCACCGGATCTCATGCTATAAATAATTAGCAACTAGTGTGATGTGTTTCAAGTTTTCTTATAAATGTGATACCTTTTGCATAATTTTCCCTTCCTGTGTTTTGCTATATGATCACAAATTTTTATTCCACGTAGCTAGGTACATGTTTCCATAAGTGTACTATCTTGTACACTATAACATTATAGTCTTAGCCTGAGTTACCCAGAAAACAGAGGCTCAGATGTGCTTATATGCTAACACTTTATTAGGGGTACAATCTTAGTCCAGTAAGAGTGAAAGAAAAAGGTAGGAGAGGTGGAGAAGGAGGAACAGCAAATACAAGGTGATGCCTTACTAAGCTGGATATGGTTTAACAAGAAAGTAGAGTTGGATGCTTTCCCATGAAGGACTTCTTCCAGAAAAGCTCAGGGGAATCACTGCACCTTGGAACAGACCGTGGACTGTTGGGAGGAATGGAAAGGAATTTATCATCTGATTTCTTTCTGTTCCTTGTCTGTGTTTTATTCTTTGATAAATTTGCTTCCTGGGGGCATCAACTCCCTTGTACTTTTGGGTTGGGTCACCCAGATCTTCCATGCAGCCAACAGGGAAGCCAAATCTCATGCTTTACAGCACATTGTTCTGGAACCTGGGAAATAAAGCTGCTGTGAATTCTGCCTCAAAGGCCCACTAAGGCTGTGCTGAAGGCTGGCCCTTACTCTGGGGGAGACTGAGCCATAGCCCATATAGAAGATAAGACTTCAGCTGCCTCACTTTGTACTCTGCAAGTAGCCAATACCTGAGGGGCATGTGAGGCTGAGCTAACCCAAGGAGGAACATGAACTGCATCCAATACAGAAAAACAAAAATATTAGGTAATTAAATTAAAATCATAATCTTTGTTTACAATATACAGACTGTTAGAAGAATAATGAAACATACATTTTTGACCTATACAGCAAAAAAAAAAAAAAAAAAGTGGATGTGGATTTTTGCAGGGAGGGAGAAGCTCAGGCTTCTTTGTTAAGAGTATTTTCATTGAATATTAGGGAATAGAGCGATGTAAAAGAAACTGACGATCAGAACATTCAGGAGTACTTAAAAGATTGCTATGACAACCTATACAGTACCTAAATACGTAGCCCTGGGAATGATGCTGTGTCTCGAGAAAGGACATCTTATAGAAGCCTTTGTTTAATGCCTGACAGTATGCTCCACTATCAGTAAATCAAAATATCATAACTGAGATTTGTCATCAAAGAGGTTGCTGGAGGCTAATAGATCCTTTGGCCTAATTTTAACAGTCAATTTTGGAGCATAATTAGTCATATTCTTAACAATAAAATTATGTCTTATTTCTGGCACTAGATTCAAGTAATAGTAAAAAGAAAAGTGCAAACTGAAAAATGTTTTAAAATTTAAAAAGAAATCAATATGAAAAAATTGTTTCAAATCCAAAATGCCCCTGTAAAAATGGTGTTGGGGTGGCCTCCTACCATTTCTAACTTCACAAGGGGGAAGGAGAGTCAAGATCAACATCCCAAGGCTGATTCCTATGAGACGGAGGTCAAACATGGCTCCTCTCTCCACCATCTTTATCAGTTCTGATACCAACTGTCTCCCCCATGGCCTGTTCTACTTCTCTTCTGAGTTCGATACTTCATTGCAGTGGCCATGTGGAATTCACAGAACATACTTAAAAAAAAAAATTTTTTTTTTTTTATTTACTTATAGTTACAGGGTTTATTAGGGAAGTAATAGGTTACAATTCAGGTTCAGGAACACTCAGGGTACAGTCCTTTAATCAGGACAGGCTCTTCTCAGCCATGCCAGCAGGCATGCCTCTTTCTGGCCCTTGGCCTGTGCCCTGCTGGTGCAAGTGTTACAAAGCTGTTTTAGCTCTACTGATAAGTGCCCAGAGGCACTTCACTCTGCCAGTAAGCCTTAGCCTGAAGGTGCTAAGCTTTAGCTCTGTGAGTCAGCAAACCTAGCTCCACCAAGTCCCCAGAGGCACCCCGCCTGCCCAAAGACACTCAACTTTCTTTCTCCATGGGGCAGGAAGTCCACTGCACTGACTCCTGCTGGTCTCTCCTGCTACCATGTCTAGCCATATTCAGTGTCACAGCTCTTTCTCTTTCTGTCTCATCCTCGGTCTCCAGGTTCCAGGAGCTTCTCAGCACAGAGATCCTGGATCCAAAAGATGTGCTCCACTCCTGCCTCTTCTTTCTTGGTGGTGGTGAGATCCTCTCTTCCCCCCCTGGGATGACTCATTTTAAGTCTAACAGGATGGCAAAATTGACCAACCCCATGGTTGGGGTTCTGTATACCTTATTTGCATAGTCCTACCCAGTCATTGTGTGTGAGTCACAAAGACTATGGCTAGGAGGGCCATATGAAGTAGTTCATTGTACTGCAGTCCCCTTAGGAACTATGTTTTGTGCCTGTTTAAAGAGTGAGATTTTATTAAGAACTTAAATTTTGTTATATGATTATTAAAATAAAATATGTTCAACAGAAAACAGAAAAATATAAATTGAAAAATTAAATCACTGAAAATTTAATGATCCTAATACCAATACTACTATTGTCAGGATTTGCGCATGTTTTCTTTTTTTCTATTTTATACAAAAGTGCGTTAATGTTACATATACTGTTTGTAACAGTTTTTCGCTAAATACTACATTGTAAATATTTTCTCAAATAACAAAAATATAATAAATATATTATAAAAATATATGTAATTCCTGGGTTAAAGGATTTGAACATACATAAGTATCTTGATTTAAAGTGTCAAACTGCCATCCTGAAAGATTGTACAAACACCTTACCTGTAGTACCAAAATGTTTCTATTTCCTCATGAATAAACATATATATATACACACATATGCATATTTGGAAAAGAACAGTTGTTGTCTACTCAATTCTGATTCATGGTGACCCTATGTTTGTCTCAGTATGTAGTATATAGTGTAACTTTTTATGAATAAACTACATTAAAGAAACACTTCCAAATATACTGGAGCCCTGGTGGTGTAGTGGTTAAGAGCTTGGCTGCTAAACAAAAGGTCAGCAGTTCAAATCCACCACCCGTCCTTGGAAACCCAATGGGGCAGTTGTGCCCTGTCCTATAGGGTTGCTATGAGTCAGAATCAACTAGACAGCAACAGATTTGGCTTTTTTTTTGGTTTCCAGATATACTACAGCATCTTTAACGTAATAATAATAATAATAATAATAAAATAATAATAATAATAATAATGTTTTGGCATGTGTCTCAAAGTAGCTCCCGTTTGTTATTACAAACTATTGCATGTACCTCGAATTTTTAATATAATAGGCTTTACAGGGGTTCGTTTGTAACTGCAAGTTGTATGTAAGTCAGGCATACATGACCCGGGGACTGCCTGTATACAAAGCTTTGTATGGGTCAGACAAAAGGGCCCTGGTGGTACAGTGGTTAAATGCATGACTGCTAACCGAAAGGTCAGCAGCTTGAACCCACCAACTGCTCTGCGGGATAAAGATGAGGCAGTTTGCTTCCATAAAGATTACAGCCTTGGAAACCTGATGGGGAAGTTCTACCCTGTTCGATAGGGTTGCTATGAGTCAGAATCGACTTGATGGCAACAGGTTATTTGAAAAGAAATTAGAGGTAGGTTCTAAGTGTGGCCATTGGTAGACACTGTTTGCGCAGAGAAGCTCTCCATTTGTTGACACTGTGAACTGTTCTTATGACTTTTATTTAAAACAAGTTATCATAGATTATGTTATATATAAAAATAGGTTAAAGAGTTTTTTTTTTTTTAATTTGAAACTAATCAAAATACTCTTTCATTTTGTGATGTGTCTGCGTAGTACGTTGGCTTTTTATGTCAGCATGGTTTCAGGAGCTCAGCTGAATTTCCTTTTGCAATTCCTATGTGCCGCAGATATCTTTTGTGGCACATTAAGGGGGTGTGTAAGTGTGTATGTTTATTTGGATTCACCTACTTTACATTAAGTAATTTTGAATACTATAGGGTCTGGTGTTTTGATGGTCATGGTTTTAATATTCTTGAGAAAATTAAAGACAACTAGACAATCATAAAGTGTTTATTGAGAGCTGATATATCCTGACATCTGCCAACTTGGGGTGTGGTGCAACATAAGGGGAAATGAATTCATATGCTATAACTCTTAGTATGCCAGGAATTGTGCCAAAAGGACTATTCAATCCTTAAACAAGCTATAAGATAGTTGAAACTATTATGTCATTTTTCAAATGTAGAAAGTATTGCCTAGAGAGGTTACATTATATGTTCAAAGTCACGTGCTTAGTAACTAGCACACAAGGGATTTCAGCACAGTTCTGTTTTATACTTTCTGCTACACTACCCTGCCATCAACGGTTTTTAAAATGTAGTTAGAGAGATGCAATCGTAATTCGGAACAGTGTGGGAGATTTTATATATTATATTATGTATTTTATATATTCAAACTCAGTTGCAAAAGATGGAAAATAGTGAGATAAATGAGAAATGAAAAGAAGCATTTCAGAACTGGGGGAGAAAATGAGCAAAACACAGAAGTTCAAGGGATGGACAATACATGGGAAACATGTACAGGGAAGTCAATTCAAGTGATATCAGGCTGGAGATATTGGGTGAGCTGAGTTAGGGAAGAGTTCTATGACTAGGCAGAGTGGTTCACATATAATGATATATGTAGTACAGAGTCATGGTTGCTTGTGTTATAGTAATCACAAGATGAATGTGACCTTGCAGATTGAGAAAACAGAGCTGAAGTGAATTAGAAGGACAGATGGTAGAATTAGGAAATTAGTGAAGATATTTTTTTCAGTAAAACTGCTATTAAAAATTATTTTCAGTTTATTCTTGGACATACACAATCTCAACACAAAAGGCCAATATATGTCCTCAGACATTTATTTTTAATATTAATTAAACATTTATTGAATATTCATTATGTGTTAAACACTGAGATTTGGGGATACAACTACAACAGAGAATGAAAAAAATTCTTGTCTCCCAAAAACATATATTCTGGTGATTGATTCACACGATCAACATATAAACACAGAAATAGAAAAGATGTGAAAACTGATAAGCATTATAAAGAAAATGAAGTTTTGATTTTCATTTCCTATAAACTTTTTTGTAATATGGTTTATTCATCAATATCCTTCATTGTTTGCTATTTTCATGTTTCTCTGTGCATTTTCTGTACTCAGAGAAACATGAGTAATAAATTGCAGTGGTGCCTTAAAAGAATGTAAATTTATTATCTCACAGTTTCCTTAGGTTGGGATTCTGAACACTGCTTAGCTGGTTCCTTTGCTTAGTCTCCAAAGGCTACAATCAAGGTGTGAACTGAGGATGTGCTCTAATCTGAGGCTCAGGGTCCTCTTCCAAGCTCCTGAGACTTTGGCAGAAATCATTTCCTTGCAGCTTTAGAAGTGATGGCAACGTACTTCATCAAGGCCAGCAGAAGTAGCTCTCTGATCTGTAGACTTTCTTTTAATGAGCTCATCTGATTAGGTCATGTCCAATCAAGATAATCTCCCTTTAGATTAACTTAAAACCAGCTGATTAGAGATCTTAACTACATCTGCAAAATGCCTTCACCTTTGCCATATTCTATTGGTTAGAAACAAGTTGAAGTTCTGCCAACACTGAAGAGATTACACAAAGGTGTGCATACCAGGGCATGGAAATAATAAGGCCATTTTAGAATCTTTCCTACCATACTCTGTGACTAGAGTTTAGAAAAAAAAATATTCTGTTTATGCTATCCTAACTTATGATTTTTTTACGCTTATTGTAACCAGCAAGATAGTATTAAAAAAACAAAACAAAACTAGCATTATCTCTATAAATATGAGGTGGCACTCTGGTCATGAAAGTTTCATTTTCCTTGCATAACTCAATGTAGACTTTTGTGATCATTCTTTTACTAAGGTAATTCTAACGTAATCTATAGAAGTACTCTTTAAATAGTTTAGAATTAGTTCTTTGGAAAAGAATACCTCTATAAATGTGGATACACTTGAACTCTTTCATAATGTGAAGAGTGGAAAATCTTACAAGATTTTCCCATCGTTTAAACCTTTATAATATTGTAACATTTATGCATATCAGTCAAGGAGTACTTGTGTCCCTCTTCTGCTTTAGATTGCATGGTATGAAAACCTTTAATATTTTCCTGAATTTAAGATTGCTTTATTTCAGTCTTTCAGGAAATGGAAAAATAGCCAAGAGAATCCATTTCATTATATTTAATTCTATTTAAAAGTACTAGTGATTTACCAGAGACCTGGTGGCACAGTGGTTAAGAGCTCGACTGCCAACCAAAAGTATAGTCAAAATATAAAACTTAAAGTAAATGGATATATTTCTAATTGGAATGATTTTCTTTTGGGAGGATGTTTATGCTTATATATTGCCAAATTATGTGCTGAGATAGTTATATTTATATCCGTATACAAAAATATATATTTACATACAACTCAATTTCACTTACATTTTAAAAAATGTGATCTTAATTGAATCTAATCTACAAATTATACTTTTCACTTCTATTTTGCCTTTTTTTATTTCCTAGTTAAGCTGTAGTTGCAATATATACAAGAAGACAAAATTGAAGTTCTACCATTGAATGTGAATCCAGCTTTTAACTTGGAATTCTCCTGCGTAGAGGCAAAGGATGAGTACTTCCACTAGAGAAATTACCCTTGGTCATATAGAGTTGCCTACTGTTCAAGCACTGTATTCTAACATCTTAAAAAGTAAATACCACCTGAAAGGTTATACGTAATTAGAAACACAACCTTTCCACAATTAAACTAGAACTTCTTCCTTTGCCAACTCCCTGGAATGTTCATGTTATTGTGATGGGAATGTTTATAAGTGGATGAACATTCTCTGTTTATCAGGTATTCATTTTCTCCTTTAAAATTTAGAAGACTTTAAAAGCTGTATTGATCTAAAAGCACTTTCTTCCAGCCCATGTTGCTTTCTCTGTAAGATTTACTGCTCATAATTGCTCTTGAATTGATAGCCACTACAAGTAACTCCCACTGTGGTCAATTATCAGGTAGTAGAATTTTCTTTTAGAACTTAGAACAGTCAGGGCTATCCAAGAATATGATTCTTTGATTAACTCAAAACTATGAAGACTTCTGACGATGACATCTAATACATGTGGATTTCATTCTGAGAACAAAATGAAAGGCTGACATAAAATTTCAACAATTCATATAGACCATCACATTAAGATGAATAAGTGATTTAAGGCATTTAGCACACAGAGTCAGTACAAACTATTATTATACTTTTTCAAAGCAATACAGCTTAGTGGATACCAATTCTTAACTTTCTGGTTGCCCAGATAGACATATAAGAAGAAAGGTCTGGCTATCTACTTCTGAAAAATCAGCCACTGAAAACCCCATAGAGAACAATTCTACGCTGACATACATAGGGTTGCCATGAGTCTGAGTCAACTCAACAACAGCTGGTAGTGACGGTAGGGAGACATAATATTATTTAGTGTGATATGAGTATCTACTAAATGCCAGTTGACTTTATAGATTCTCCCCCATAATACACAGAAAGAAGCCTGTTAAACCTTGGAAGTTCATGTTAAAATAAAATGTGTTCTCATGTAGTAAGTCAGTATCTTAAGGCAACTTATGACAACCTACTCATCAGATCATGAGTGAATGCCATTGAGGCAATGAGACAATTCATGTTTTGTCACCTATTGAGAGCAGATAATCAAATATCTGTGCTGCCTTTACTCATTTTACAGCCTTTTTCCTTTGTTTACCAATATTCTTGCATCTAACATCACCTGAGAATTACCAAAAAGAAAAAAAAAATTTCAAGTATAACCTGTGGCCAGTCTGCCTTGGAGAAGACGGACTCAGGGAAGAGACCTCCATAGGCCTTGGAAGTAAACTTGGGCAATTTGAGCAGGTATTCCAGTGTCTTGGTATCCAGAGTATGATCTAGAATGAGGGAAAGGCTATACATAGTCACATCCTCTTCACCCGATTGACCCCTCACCCTGTGGAAAGGAGAGTAGTCAGAACACAATCAGAGCTGGACTCTTTAAAGATAAGATTCAGGACAGGGGTCCCTGATTACCCAGTTCTAATAGTGGAACAGTCCTCATTTTCTTATTAGTTTCTATACCTGTTTCCCTTAATTCTCTGATTTGTTTTAGCTGATTAGTATATTTTTAATAACTAATTTTTCCTTCTTCACTATATTAAAGTTATTTTCTGATTAATATTATCTATGGGGTCGCTATGAATTGGAATTGACTCGACGGCACTGGGTTTGGGAATGTCAATAAAAGTATCCACTTAACATCTCAAAAAGTTGATATTTTAAACTTAAGCCTAAAACTTCACTTGATATTTTCATGTACATCTTGGTGAGTACTTTGTAAAAGTTATTTTAATTCTGTTGATTGTATTTAGGAATTGATGCCATAAATTATAATGAGATTAACTGAGCAAATTCAAATTCCAAACATCGCATTATAATCAAGATGTGCTTATCAAAGGAGTAATATTTCATTTTTATTATTGCAAAAAAATCAACGTGTTTCATTTCTTGTAATTACCTCAATTATACCATTATGATTTTTAAGCTAACTCTTCCAACTTAATTTTGAAGCTGACATTTATTAGCTTAAATTGTACTCACTTTTTGTTTCACCTAAACTTCCAGCATAATGACTCTGTATATTCCTTCCATCTTCTTTTGATGTTTCCTGCGTCATTTAATATTTTCCCCATAGAATCCTTCACTATTGCAACTCAAGGTTAGTCAACATTCAGTCATTTCAAGAGGTAGCATATGGTTAGGAACTGATGGTACTGAAGGAAGAAGTTCAAGCTGCACCGAAGGCATTGGCAAAAAAACAAGGCTCCAGGAATTGATGGAATATCAATTGAGATGTTTCAATAAAAGGATGTAGCCCTGGAAGTGCTCACTCGTTTATGCTAAGAAATATGGAAGACAGCTTCCTGGCCAACCAACTGAAAGAGATCCATATTTATGCCTATTCCAAAGAAAGGTGATCCAACCAAATGCAGAAATTACCCAACAATATCATTAATATCACATGCAAGCAAAATTTTGCTGAAGATCATTCAAAAGTGGCTGCAGCCGTATGTCAACAGGGAACTGCCAGAAATTCAGGCAGCATTCAGAAAAGGATGTAGAACCAGGGATATCATTGCTGATGTCAGATGGATCCTGGCTGAAAGCAGAGAATACCAGAAGTATGCTTACCTGTGTTTTATTGATTATTCAAAGGCATTCGATTGTGTGGACCATAACAAATTATGGATAACATTGGGAAGAATTGGAATTCCAGAACACTTAATTGTGCTCATGAGGAACCTGTACATTCAGGAGGCAGTTTTTTGGACGGAACAAAGGAATACCGATTGGTTTAAAGTCAGGAAAAGTGTGCATTACGATTGTATCCTTTCACCATACCTATTCAATCTGTATGCTGAGTAAATAGTCTGAGAAGCTGGACTACATGAAGAAGAATGGGGCATCAGGATTGGAGGAAGACTCACTGACAACCTGTGTTATGCAGATGACACAACCTTGCTTGCTGAAAGTGAAGAGGACTTGAAGTACTTACTGACGAAGATCAAAGACCACAGCCTTCAGTATGGATTACACCTCAACATAAAGAAAACAAAAATCCTCACAACTGGACTAATAAACAACATCACGATAAATGAAGATTGAAGTTGACAAGGATTTCATTTTACTTGGATCAACAACCATGGAAGCAGCAGTCAAGAAATCAAAAGATGTGTTGCATTGGGTAAATCTGCTGCAAAGGACCTCTTCAAAGTGTTGAAAAGCAAAGATGTCACCTTGAGGACTAAAGTGTGCCTGACCCAGGCTATGGTATTTTCAATCACGTAATATGCATGTGAAAGCTGGACAACGAAGAAGGAAGACCGAAGAAGAATTGACACCTTTGAATTGTGATGTTGGCAAAGAATATTGAATATAGCGTGGACTGCCAAAAGAATGAATGTATCTGTTTTGGATGAAGTACAACCAGAATGCTCCTTAGAAGTCAGGATTGCAAGACTGCGTCTTACATACTTTGGACATCTTGTCGGGAGGGAGCAGTCCCTGAAGAAGGACATCATGCTTGGTAAAGTACAGGGTCAGTAGAAAAAAGGAAGACCTCAAGGAGATGGATTGACACAGTGGTTGCAACAATGGGCTCAAGCATAACAACGATTGTAGGGATGGCTGCAGGACTGAGCGGTGTTTTGTTCTGTTGTACATAGGGTCACTGTGAATTGGAACTGACTCAACGGCACCTAACAACAACAACAAACTTCCAGAAATGTTAGTATAAGCTTTTTTCCTTCTGTATAGAATGAAAGTAATGTATATTGATAGTTACAGATTCTTGAAGCCAAATCTGGAGATTTCAGTGCTAACACTAATTAATTATGTGAAATTAGGAGCTTAATTTTCATTAGATAAGGAACCCAATTCATGATGCTTTTGCTGGTTTAAATGGTGTTAAACGGTAAATACTGCTTCATATGAAATGTCTATCAATAATATTTTTTCATAATTCCGGAGGGAATTAATTTTAAATTATATATGTATATCATTAAAAAAAAAAAAATCCAACTATAACCTATGGTCAGGCATGTAAATAACTTCACCTGCCCTCAAGAAGACGGAATCAGGAAGTGACCTGAATAGGCCCTGGAAGTAAACTTGGGTAATTTGAGCAGATATTCCTCTGTGTGTGTGTGTGTTGGTTTTTTTTTTTCGGAAAGACAGTGAAGTGCAGGTGGAAATTTTTAAACATGGAGGCACTCATCTCAGGACAGGAATGGTGGGATCAACAGGCATTCCTCGGAAACCACAGATCAGGAGGTGAATAATACCCTCATAGGAGAATGTGTCAGGATGAAAATGATTTGTTCCTAGGAAGAATACGTGTAACCCAAGCAGCTAGCACCACTGACCCAGGTTGTAACCCATCCCTCGCCACCCATGTGAGCAACTGTTACATTTTAATGAATTTCAAACTAAAGCTGATCAACCATTAACTCCCTGCCTGTCCTTTGTTCTCTAAGTATATAGACCCCTCTCTCTGATCGAACAGTAGAGCACTTTGTAATTTTTACTTTGTGCTGCCCAGCTCAAGCTCTATTATTCCTTAATAAAACTCTTTTCTTTCAGTCTTAACAGAGTACGAGATTTTCAACATTGGCATTTGTGGTGATAGAAGTGGGGTTTTGAAGGTGCATTATCCTTGACTATCTCCAAGACATTCCTGGATACAGGTACAGTACTGCTGAACCACGTTGGACTCTCTCTGCCTCTGTGAATTCTTGGGAATAGTTTAAGATAAAAAAAAAAAAAAAAAAACCTCTTGAGTCTGAGCTCTGCTCCCTTGCATTGGTAGTGCTTTGAGTTTTATTGTGGAATTTGTTTTAATTTTTGCAAGTAAAAGTTTGTTTTGCTATAACTGCCATTATAAAATGGGGAATGCCACATCTAAAAGAGATTTGGAGCCACCTTCTGAGACTTCTGCTCACTACATGAAGAAGCATTTTGGTCCTTTCACATTCATGTTCATTGTTTGTTTGGCATAACCTCACTTGAAACAGTTTGGAAAATCAATGGCCACTTTTGGATTCTTTCCAATTGGGGAGACTAGTATGCTTAAGATCTAAAATAGAGACTAGGTTTCTAGCCAGCAGAATGAATTAAGTTTAAAAAGAATGAAACCAGGTTTTATATGGCTGTTATGAAGGAATCTCAGAGTCTTTTGAGCCGCAAAAATATGTGGGCATGCATTTGAGCATCTTAAAAGCCTCCAGGGTGCTCGCCACCAATAGAAAGACACCCATGAGAAGACAAACTGGAACATGAGAAGGGCCAGAACATTAGGCTGGCCACCAGTCACAAGACAACTCTTATGCAGTGGGGGCACTCTGTGAAACAAAACACTGACTAAACCCTGCAACAGATTCCCTGCTAGGAATTTATTTGACACTGGGAAACCAAAGTTTCAACCTAATTCTTAACATCCTGGATAAATGAGGCTAGATATCCCCCCTACCGGGATGCTGGTTTGGGCTTCACGTTCAAAAATACTGTAAGCTGAATATACTTACAGTAACTTGAGATCTCAGTGATCACTTTGGGAACACAAGTTACTATTTTCGTTGTCCTTCTCAGAGAACTTTTGTTGAGTGATTGGTGTCTTAGTTATCTAGTGCTCCTACAAAAGAAATATCACAAGTGGATGGATTTAACAAACAGAAATTTATTCTCTAATGTTTTAGGAGGCTAGAAGTCTGAATTCAGGGTGCCAGCTCTAAGGGAAGGCTTTCTGTATCAGCTCTGGTGGTAGATCCTTGTGTCCTTTCCAAATCTATGAGCCCAGTGTTCCTTGGAAATCTCCATGTGTCTTGGCATCAGTCTTCTCCTGGGTCTAGGAGCTTCTCAGCTCAGGGAGCCTGGGTCCAAACGATGCTCTCTGCTTCTGGCTCTTCTTTCTTGGTGGTAGTGAGGCCCCTCTCTCTCTGCTTCTCTCTCCTTTTATCTCTTGTAAGATAAATGCACACACCAGGAAAACTTTCCTTACATTGGATAAAGGCTGCGACCTGAGCACTGGTGGTCCATCACATCTTAATCTTCTTTAACATAACCTTATCTTGCCTCATTAACCGGAAATAAATTTTATAGTTCATAAATCTTTACATAATTTATGTTTTAATCATTTGGGAGAAAAAGCACGTTAAGCCGTAGCCAATCACATATTCAACACATTCCTAAAGTGACAAGAAAAAAGTACGTTGCTTTGTCAAAGAGGAAAACATTAGATCCTTCCCAGGGTGTTGCTAATGAGGAAAGAGAAGGGGAGCAAGAAGCAGTAAGGAATAGTTCCAAGACGAGAAGTCACCAAAACAGAAGAGAGAGCCAATATGGAGTATGTGTTGCCCTTCCCAATTTGTTGAAAGACAAACCCAGATATGTATTCTTCTTTTTTGTAGGCATGTGTATTAAATGAATAATTTCTTTTGTAAGGATCAGCAAAAAGCTGTTTCCTATGAGGCAGAGGTTAAAGATATCCCAGATGTCTAACTTTTCCAAGCTGCTGTACCACTCTATCATCTGTAAAATCAACTACTCTCTCTTGCCTCAGTACTCTCCTGTCTTTGGGTTCCCAAATTCACTGCAGTGTTTCACAGAACTCACAAACCTTATAAAGGAAATGGCTCACACAGTTGTGGAGGCTGGCAAGTCTCTGCCCCTCAGTCTCTGCTCAAAGACACTCAGCTTTCTCCCTTCATGGGCAGGGATCCCACTGTGCTACCTCCTGCGGGTCTCTGCTGCGAGTATCTCCTTCTTTGGTGGTAGTGGGCTCTCCCTTTCTGCTCTGGAATTGGGTCCCTTTTAAGGCAAAACTGACCAATCCCCTTACCCAAAAACCCAAAAAAACCAGTGCCATCGAATTGATTCCGAATCATAGTGACCCTATAGGACAGAGTAGAACTGCCCCATAGAGTTTCCAAGGAGTGCCTGGTGGATCCGAACTGCTGACCCTTTGGTTAGCAGCCATAGCACTTAACCACTACACCACCAGGGTTTCCCCAATCCCCTTAGTAGGCCACAATTACCCTATTACACAATCATCTGGATAAGTTACAAGACCATGGCTAGAAAGGTGACACACAAAAGTAATTAATTGCATTGCATGTATAAAACAAACCATTTGCCACTTCAACATTGTTCACAGGTACAATACAGTAACGTTCATGTTGTGTGATCATCACCACTATAGATATTCCTGAAATTATTAAATGATGGGAAGGATGCTTTTGTTCTCCTCATTTTCACTTTTGATAGTGGGTAAAATGGTAACTTCCTTTGTCGGCTTAATCTTTTTAAATATTTGGTGTCAAATAAATGAAAGGCATAGTCTAAGTTTTTGTAAGTTAAGAAGAAACAATATTCTTTTTCATTCAGGGATGGATTAATTATATAATAAGTCATTAGGCCTGATAGACTTACAAACTACTGATCCCACTGGGCATACTATTCTTCTCTGGGAAACAGTTCTAATTTAGGCACACTCTAGAAAAGTGGATATGGAAGCTGAGGATGCACAGAAGAGGAAAGGTATACGGTATGCTATGCATTTTATTTCAAAAGTGAGTTCAAAAGTGAAATCTAATGCATAAACCAAAAAACAAAAAACCTGTTGTTGTGGAGTTGATTCCAACTCATAGTTACCCTATTGGAGAGAGTAGAACTGCCCCATAGGGTTTCCAAGGAGCTCCTGCAGCTCTTAACCACTACGCCACCAGGGTTTCTGATCTGTGGATAGGATCAGGAATTTAGTTTCAGATAGTGCAGATCAGGGAACTTTTCTTTATCTCTGAGACAAATTTAGAAACTTAGGTAAATTTGAAAATGGCCCAGGTATTTAACACACCTACATCTATTGTACAGTGAACGTGAACATCAAAGCGTATCTTCCCCAGTCTGGCCCCGCTGGCTCCTGGTCAGGCCCTTGTAAGTCAGGCCCATTCCTGGGGTGCTGATCAGACAGAACCTTGTTTCTCAACATTGAGAATAGGGAGCCTTAGACATTCTTTGGCAGCTACAAGCTTTGATTAGACTAAGTTTGTTTTTAGCAAAGGTCAGAATTACCAAGAATTTGCTTCCTTTGCTCACATAAAAAAATGACAAAGAATTTCTTTAAAGTGCTCTATTCTTAATTTCTGTAATGGGATAGGGCATAAGGGTTAAGATATGGTAAAAGCAAAAGAGGAAACAAATAAAAATGTGTGTACAGGTAAACCTATTCCTGTGGGATGAGGTGTCTTCAGCTAACTCAGTCGAAAAAGAAACAAAAGAAAACAAAAAACCATAAATTTTCTGAAAGAGAAATCTGACTTTCTTCCCAAATGAGTATGTAATTAAGTAGTTTGAAATCAGAAGATTAATGAAAGAGTGTCCTGAAGATTGCTGACTAAAATAAATAACAGATATGAACAATGGCTCTGCCAGAATAAAACAGATAAAAGGCCTAGATAATAGTTTTATTTTCTCTAAGTATATGATGGAATATCATGAAAAGATGATAAATTATCTCTATATTAAGAACAAACCAGAAGCTAAAATTAGCTTACAGCAGAAGGATTTTGTGTCAATAATAAAAGTTACTTTTTCTTACATGGATTATGAAACACTGAAAAGATTAAAAAAAAAAAAAACTTGCCTTCAAGTCGATTACGACTCATAGTGCCGCTAAAGGACTGAGTAGAACTGCCCCGTAGGGTTTCCAGGGAGTGCCTGGTAAATTTGAACTGCCAGCCTTTTGGTTAGCAGCCATAGCTCTTAATCACTACACCACCAAGGTTTCCTTGAAAAAGATTAAGCGAGGGTAATTTTGAATTTTTTTTTTTTGCTATTTGCTAGAAGTAAAGATAAAAATGTATCACATTTGGTTACAAGGAAGATCCAAGATGAGTACATTTTTTTTTTAGTTTTGTAATTATAGCCATATCTATATAAATTATTTTTATGCTCCTTTATAAAATCTCAAGATGATTTAGAAGGTAATCATTTGTTTTAGTGTATTTTCTGGTTGCCAATAATTTTTAAAGTCTCTCTTATTTTACTTACCTGTCACATTTTAGGAGAAAGTGTATTGAAAGTATAGAAAATGGTACAAGGAAGAAAATCTCTCTCTTCCGGGAAAACTTTTAATGTGTTCTACACTGGCACATGCCTTTAGAGAATAATGTAAATTATGTTCATTTTAACAAACCAGAGGAGAGAGGCTTAACTTGCAGCAAAAGAATATGAGTTAGAGGTAGAAGGCCTTTTAATTCCTGCTCTGCTACCCAAACACGCAAACGATTTTATGATCCCCTCCTCCCGTCAATATTCTTACTTGATTTTCTAAGTACCCAGAAAAAAAAAAAAATTTTTTTTTTTTTACCCAGAGAAAGGAAAAATAAAGTTAATTCAAATTGCAAATTTTAGTATACATAATATCAGTTATAAATGTGTCTAAACAAGTCAGAAAAGTCTAGAAAAGACCCATCGGTTTATATATATGTCTCCACAACTATTTTAGTAACAGTATGCTTTACTGAAGGAAAAAAGATTAACGAATAAAATGAAATGTCGGAAAACTTTTGAAGGGATTCTTGTTTTCTCCCTCATTTGGGTCCATGTAGGAGTCAGAGGTGAAAAGGGGAGACAAAGCTAAAGGAAAGAAATTTCTCAGTCCTATACTTGCTGTGCACCTAAGGCAAACTGAGTGGTATGGATGAGAGAACCAACTCTGTAAGTCGTTTCTGTTACCTGTGGTGATGGAAACTGAGCATGAAGCTACACAATAGTCCCTATTAGAAGAGTTTGCATTCAAAATGAAAGGTCAAAAATCATAAAATGGGAAGAAGCAATGCAAGATTCGTTATTCACAGTTCACACATTTGTAGCAAAACTTGAGATTGGAAACAAATGAAGAATCAATGAGAAAGAAGAGATGAAGCACTCTCTAACAAATTACCCAATTCTGTCTCTGAGGCAAATAAATAAGATGAGAAAACAGGAACTCTGCATTACATGTTACTCACTTTATTTCAAAAGTGAGTTCTAATCTTTGATGCAGTGACTGTCTTGAAAGACATTCATGGAAAGTAAGCCTGTCATGGATGTGAGTTTGCTATGTTGTCTTTGTACAGCTCAAAGAGCAATTCTGCTCTAAAGTTGGAGTAATTTTTGTAGTTTCCAGTAGATCCTTATACATAAAATATGTGAAAATATAAAAGCAAAATGGGAGATACAGCAAGGTCATCTTGAAAAGGAAGTATAATGAGACAGACTTTTTATGCAAGCTGATATCACTATTCCAACAAAGTTTGATTTCAAGTTACTTTATCCTGCCCTTGGGTGACCTACTCAGCAGAAAATCGAGAAAGAGAACACCCAATATTATAATGGGAACAAATTACATTTCTTTTCCTTTCCAGTAAAAAGGTCATTATAGTATTTATTCCACTATTAAAAGTGAATTAAACCACTCTGAATTATTAAAGTGAAGTTGAAACATAAAAGTGTGAAAATGAGGCTTAGTACTAGCATATAGTTTTCACCTTAAAAAATTTAGTTCTGTTTCCTTGCTCTGTGCTCACAATTGCTTATCATTTCCCAAGAGAATAAGCTCTTTGGGTTTAATATACATAATTATTTATAGCAGTCTTGAATGGGTATAAATTTTCAATATGGCTGCACATCCAACATTCCTAGCTTTTTCTTTTCTTTATTTGGCGTTTACTGAGCATTCTTATGGAGAGGTACTCAGCTAGGCCTCCATGATAGATTGACAAAGTGAATACATCAGCATCCCTATCCTAAATAAATTTAGAAGTAACCATAATTAAAGGTTTTTTTATGGTAGCTGCCATTAGGGATATGCATTGATTATTGTTATCTTGAGGAGAAGGCAGCCATTAATTCCAGCTGGGGGTTGTGTGAAGGCTGAAGATAAAGGCTGCATTGCAGCTGGTTCACAAGTGATGAGTTAAAGGTAGACAGTGGAAAACCTAAAGAGTAATCTAGGAGAAATCTTATAAGCAAACATTGAAAGGTATGAAATTTCATAGACTATTTCAGTTTTATTCAGTTCAGGAAATAATATTTACTTGCTTGACCCTGTGTATGAGAATGGTTAGAAGCCTGAAATTTATAATGCAGGGTGCATTTTAGACTGATATTCAGCTGGTACACACTGATATGTCTGTTCTGGGTGTTAAAATATTGAAATGCCGTGATTACACTTTGTAAATAGTCACAGCCTTAGGCCTCCAAATATGCCCCTTTTCTTTGTCCAACACAAACCCTTCATTAGGACTTCCTGTATTGCTCTAGGATACAACAATGAAAGCAAAAAACCTGCATATCACAGCAAGGGCCTCGAGGAGCCTGATTCCAGTGAAAGTTGGCTAGTGTTTATTTTCATCAGTCAGTGGATTTACCATATGGTGGATTTATTAGATATTTTAAATTTAACTCCTGGGTACATGGGGTAGAGTGGCAGATATATCTGGAAAGACAGATTGAGAACACATTGTGAAGAGCCTTGACTTTGATACTCAGAATTTTGGGAATTTTGCTGTTTTTTGATGACAATTGGGTCACATGATTAGATACTTTAATTATTACTATTTTTTTAAACAACTCAAGTGGTAAGGTAGAATATGGGCTGGATAGTTAATGTAAGAGTACAAATAGTCTAGCAGAAAGTTAAAATTATATTAGAATAGAACAAGTAGAATCATGTAGATATTATCTCATGTGATTCTTAGAAATCAATCCTTGAATCTTTCATCCGTATGGTTTATAATCCATTAAATAAAACTGCTCTTCACATTAGACATAAACTTTTAACCTCACATGTTTGTATAAAACATAGTAAGACAAAGCGTCTTTCGTGGGGAGAGTTTTGGAGAAGTTAACTAAAATACAACAAATTCAAGGTAAGGCATCATAGCTGTTCGTTTGCACTCTCTCCAGCATCACACAAGGACCAAGACAGAAAAGAAGAGTAGAGTGAGAGGAGTGTTCTGTAATGAATTTCTCCTGTCAGTGGTTTTGGTTTGGTATTTTGATTCCTTTACTAGAAGGTCATCCATGTTCAGTATTCAGGTGAAACCCATCGTTTGTAAAGATTCCCACCATTTCCAAAAATTAATGATTTCTGAATAATTTTCACAGTTCACAAAGTTAGTTAAGATAATAGCATAACATTATTTGATTGCTTCAGTTCATATTACTGTACCTTCTATTGTCCACAACTAAGTTACTTCAGTTGAAATTATAATTTACTTTGTGATTATAGTTTTGCAGATGTAGTTCTTACCCCTCCTTTCAACAGCCTTCTGGGAATTATTTAACTATCCTCAACAACTACCCGCAACTATTAGAACAGTGATCAGCATTGCTTTATGTTGGTGGATTGACAAGCCTTTGGGGAATAACTCCTGCCTAATCTATTTTCATACTCATTATGACTTTCTAGGTTAGGCTGATTAATTTAAGGAGCTGACTTTGCCATCTGTAAGATGAATAAATCTCAAAATGATGTAATGTTGACATTTTGAAAGCAATATGTGTGCTGAAATGGAGAGCTGCCAGTGAAATTTGGCTAGCTTAGTGGCTTCCCAGAACCTTCACAGAATGTTATTACATCACTGAACTTAACTAGATCCATCATCTGAAACTCTGCCTTGTAGGCCTAGGACCAGAATTTTTTTTATCAGTACACTCAGACGCTAAATACTACATGGCTGCTTCTTGGTGATCGTGGCATTAGCCTTTTGAATAATAGTATTGAGAAGTATTTTGACTAAGCCAGTTGCCTCAAACTATAGTCTATGAAGCTGTCCAATATGGCAGCCTTTAGCCACACATGACTACCACTCATTTGTCAGTTTGTCATACTGTGGTGGCTTGTGTGTTGCTATCATGCTGGAAGCTATTCAGCCAGGATTTCAAATACCAGCAGGGTCATCCATGGTGGATGGGTTGCAGTGGAACTTCCAGACTAAGAGAAACTAGGAAGAAAAGCCTGGTGATCTGTTTCTGAAAATTAGCCAATTAAAATCTATGGATCACAACAAAATATTGTCCGATTGGACTCAAACATATCAATGGTCATGAATATGAGGCAAGACTAGCAACATTTCATTCTATTACACATAAGGTCACCATGAGTCAATGGTAACTAATAACAACAACAAAGCCACACGTGAATATTGAATGCTTAAAATGTAGCTAATGAAACTATGGAACAGAATTTTAAATTTTATTTACTTAATTTAAACTTGAAATTAATAACTGATACTGAAAATTTATAAGTATGTTTAGATCAACATGAGTAAATGGATCTACTTTTGTGACTAATTTTTCTTGAATCTTTATACAGGTCAAGTATTTTCATTAAAAATTTAGTATCTGAATTGAGCTGTGCTGTAAATATAAAATATACATGGAATTTGAAGACAATAGAAAAAAAGTATCATTGATAATTTTGGTGTTGTCTACACATTGATATAATATTTTGTACATATTAGGTCAAATAAAATATAGTAATAAAATTAATTTCCCCTTTGTCATTTTACATTTTGAAATGTGGATCCTAGGAAATTTAAAATTATACATGTGGCTCACATTTTATTTTCACTGGACAGAGCTGGTCTAGATTAAAGCCTACTTTTCTACAGCTGCTGTAAATAAATTACCACAAAGTAGGTGGCTTAAAATAATGGAAATTTATTCTTTCACAATTCTGAAGGCCAGAAGTCCAAAATCAAGGTGTAGGCCATGTCATGCTCCCCATAAAGCCTCTAGGTGAGGATTCTTCCTTGCCTCCATCAACTCAGGTAGTTCCAGGAATTTCTTGGTTTGTGGCATCATAACTCTAATCTCTGTCTTCATCTTTCCGCTACGTCTTTTCTCCTTTTTTTTTTTATAAGGATACCTACCAGTCATATTGGATTAGAGCCAAATGTACTCCAAAATGACTTTATGGAAAGTTAACTAATAATACCTAAAAAGATCTGTTTCCAAATTAAGTCACATTCACAAGTTAGGACTTGAACATATGTTTTTGGGGAGACACAATTCAACCCATAACAAAAGGTTTGTGTGGAGGCAGAGGGTCAGCGATCTTCTGTTCTCCTCATACCAAACTTCCCTTAAACAAGTACAGCTCTTCTCTTATTATTTTTATCTGTTTTATATGATGGGCTCCTACGTAAGCATTCTTATGTTGAAAACAATGTTTAGAAACTTCACCTTAGATCACAGCTTTAATAAGATAATACTTTTTGTTTTTTCTTCATTTTGAATATGATATGCCTCAGTGTAGATTTTTTTGGTATTGGTGTTGCCTGATGTTTTCTGAGTTTCCTTGATATGTGGTTTAGTGTCTGTCATTAACTTGGGGAAATCCTTGGCCATCATGACTTCAAATACTTATTCTGCCCCATTCTCTCTTCGTTCTTCTGGTGTTTCAATTATTGTTATGTTCACCTTTTGTAATTGTCCCACAGTTCTTGAACGTTCTGCCCTGTTTTTGTCATTCTTTATCTCTTTGCATTTCAGTTTGAGGAGTTTTTGTTGACCTATCTTCAATCTTACTACTTCTTGCCTCAGTTGGGTCCCATCTTCTGATGAGCTCATCAAAGGCATTCTTAATTTCTACTATAGTGTTTTTGATTTCTAGCATTTCCTTTTGATTCTTTGAGTTCTATTTCTCTCCTTATATTATCCATTTGTTTTTGCACCTGGTATACCATTTCCATTACTGCTCATAAAATACTAATTATGGTTATTTAAAATTTACTTTCTGAAACTTTCAAAATGTGTTTCATATCTGAGTCTGATTCTGATACTCTCTTTGTCTCTTCAGATTATGCTTTTTTTGCCTTATACCATAACATTTAATGTTTTGTTGAAAGCCGGACATGATGTATCCAGTAATAGGAACTGAGGTAAATACGCCTTTAGTGTGAGGATTTATGTTAATCTGGCTAGGGGTTGGGCTGTGTTTAATGTTTGATGTAGCTGTAGGTGCCAGAGGCTGCAAAATCCTCTGGGGTCTTGTTTTATTCTCTTTTGTTGTCTTTGGGCTTCCCTAAGAACTCCCCCTTAGATAGTCTATGTCTTGCAGCTCTTTCAGCTATAACCCACTGTAATTATATTGGAGGCTTGTTAAGGTGGTGGTAAGGGGAAGAATGGAACATTCCACAATCTACAACCTTCGAAACCCTATGGGGCAGTTCTGCTCTGTCCTGTAGGGTCACTATGAGTCAGAATCCCCTTGATGGCAACAGGGTTTTTTGGTGGTTGTCATTTTTTTTTTTTTGGTTTATGTCTCTGAACTGTGACCTTCCCAAATATTTCTTAGCTTTGCTACTTCCCTTTCAGTTGACACAAGAAGGCTAGAGGGAGCTGTAGTCTGAGGATGCCCTTACCCAGGTGGAATAAGGCTCTGGTAAGTCTTTCCCTCTGGAGAGTAGGTTTTTGTTATGGTAGTAGCTCAGGGCAATGTTTACTCTTCCTCTTCCTCTGGCAGAGCCACAAGGGGACCTTTCTTGGCTCTTTACTGTGAGAACATGGTAGGGCTCCTAAAGATAAAATCCATGACCCAGGAGTGTTTTGTTCTCATGCTGGTTTACACTAAGTCCCCAGCAGTTCAACAAAATTACCATCTAAATGTTCTTACCAATTTAACAGGTCCCTGGATGGTGCAAACAGTTTACAATCAACTAATAACCTAAAGTTTGGCAGTTGAAACCCACCCAGAGGAAACACAGAAGAAAGGGCTGGTGATCTGCTTCCATAAAGATTACAGCCAAGAAAATCTTATAGGGAAGTTCTACTCTTTAACGTATAGGGTCATCAATTGAAATCAACTCAACAGCAGGGGGTTCATGGGTTACCAGTTTATTGCTCCAGAAATTTCTATTCCAGGTCTCAGCTGTTAATCTCTGAGTTCTCCTGTCTCTCCAGATTTGGGGATGGTGTTTTGCCCTGTGACCTCAGTTCTATGATGAGTCTAAGTGAATTTACTCATTTTCAGTTTGTTCGCCTTCATTCTTGTAATAAATATTGGGATGACAGCTTCCAAGCTCTTTAAATGTTGGAGCTGAAAGCAAGTTTGATACTATTTGTCACTCTGGTGACAAAAATCATAGAATGTCTTATCTTCCTTGTCCTTCATTAATGGTGGCCACGTTATGTTTTTTTTTCTTTCATTTTCCTAAAAGCCACATCTTTCAATTAATACATCTATTCTTTACATATTCAGTATCATTTTTTCATATTCAGTATCATTTTTTACATTCTGATTGAGTTATTTCGCCTCCTTTCATAGGTGCTGATTAAATTTGCTCTCATTTGACTACCTTACTCGCTATATTGTTGCAGTTAAAAAATACAGTACTAATATCTTTAACTTTTAAGTTTGATACTATATGAATCATATAACTATTGAACTTAGTGTTGCGATTACAAGGAAGAAAAAAACAGAATTTAAATCCTAATGAAGTTATCTTCCGTTTGAAGAGACAAAGGCAATGTTCTTGAATCATCAGAGGAAGAATAGTTAATGATGAAAATTGGAGAGTGAAATATGACAAAAAGCCCTTTTAAAGAAAAAAAATAATGTACTTTGGAGTCCTGGTAAGCATGCAGAGCATGGGACCAAGACAAAAAGCAAGGGCATTTAATCAAATGATTTTTTTTTACAAATGAAAAAATTGACAGGAAATGCTTGTTGTAGCAGAGGCCAGCTTCTAAGTTCTCTGAAGTTTATTGTTTTGTCTAACATATGATTTAATTAAAAAAAAATTTCCATTGATACACTAGCTACATGCATGCTTGCATCTTCAGATGATGTGTTATAGTTAAAGACAGTTTAGGGATAGCTTTCAGTATTAATAACTAGAAATAACTCTAGTCAGTCTCCCTGGTGCGATGTCATATTGAGGTTAAGATTATGAATGCAATCTTCATCAGGCTGATTGACGTCATTCTTATGTGTGTGATGCTGACTCTGGAAATAATTCGTATATATATGCACTTCTAATCTATGACTTAGCAAATAATGGTTCCTAAGTGACATTTCTAAGGATTTTTTTCCTGACCATTTTTCAGTCTGTTATTACTACATATTGTTTTTTCCCTGATGGAAATTCCAAAAATTTCAAATAATACTTAAACATGGGGAGCTTTCTTTTTAATGGAAAATACAATCAAGATATTAATTTATTTTATGCTATTGTAATAAAACAATAAAATGCCTAACATGTCAAAACCTCAGCAACAATTATTTTCAGGTTCCTTTTTAATTTAGAATTAGGACTTAAAACAAACTTCCTGTAAACTCTGAATCAAGCATGAATTAGTGAGGGATTTAAGTGTGAAGGACTTTATGTTATGTGCTATGACAAAAATACAGTTTATCAAATTTATCAAAATAGGCAACTTCTGCCCATTTATACCTCCTCTTCTTACTATCCCATCCTAGAAATGCAGTATAAAATGGCTATGAAAGTTTTAAATTCTGAAGCTTAGGTATAAATCTGAATTATAATACTTAGTAGCTATGAGCCATGGGCAAGCTATTTAATATTTCTGTGTGCAATTTCATTTTAGTGCAATGTGAAATACTGCCTATCTCACAGGAGCTTGATAGAACTAAAGGAATCAATTCATTTGTTCACTAAATATTTATAAACTACCTACTATGTCCCAAGCCTGATTTTAGACCCTAGGAAAGCAGTAATGAGGAAAGTAGACCAAAAAAAAATCCTACTTTCATAGGTCAGAAATTCTAGGAAGAGTTAAATAATAAAAGAAAAATAGCATGCTCTAAAGAATAAAATAAGGTAAAGTAACTGAGAGTAAATGGGGCTGCTATTTTAGATGAAGTTATCATGGAAGACCTCTTTCAGGAGGTGATATTTGAGTAGAGTGCCAGGCCTTGTAAAGTCATAGTATGGATTTGAGATTTTACTCTGAGTCAGAAAAGGAAGCCATTTTAGAGTTTTGTATAGAAGAATAACATAATCTCCCTGAGGTTTTAATGAAGTACTCTTCTGTCTGCTTGTGGAAAGAAGAGATCATAGGAGAGCAAGGGTGGGTGCAGCAAGACCAGCTAAGAAACCATAGCAATTTTTCAGGAGAGATGACATCACAACTTCAAGTAAGATGGACATGATGGAGGTGGTAAAAAGTATAGGGTTCAAGTCATATGTTGAAATTTGAGCTCATAAGTTTTGTTAAAAGATGGCCTCAAGATTTTTGACCTGAGAAACTGCAAGTGTAGATTTGTCTCTTAGTGAGATGGGACAGACTGAGAAAAAAAGTAGGATTTTTACTGGGGAGAAGCATAAGCTACAGATGACGATTAATACATGGAAAATGCCCAGAACACAGCCTGTTTCATAGGAAGGGCACAGTGAGTATTAGCTCTTCTTTTCCACTGCACATGCCTTCCTATTCCTATGTACTTTACTTTTTTTCTGACTCTTTGTCATACCAATTTTTCCTTTCTTTAAGAAGCCAATTTGAAATTCATCTTTTCTAATCTCACCCCAATGATCTTCTTTCCCTTCTCTGAAATCTGAAGTGTATGTAACCTGCACAAGTTTCTCACTAGTAATACTACATTTCTTTATATTTTTCTCTCATTTAGGGGACTATGATACTGTGAGTGTGCATGAGTTTCATATCTATAAAAAAATTCAGATGATTTGGTGTCACTCATGCAAACAATTAAAGTCTCAAGCAAAGCAGGAGATCAGGCATTGTCATGAAATATTTTTACCAGAATTATCTTTCCTTCTGAGAACACTCATAGACATTTAAGTCTTGGGTATGCGTATAGCTGTAGGCTCAGATGTCTACCAAATAAGGCTTTGAAGTCTATTGGAAAAGAGGGACCTTCTCCACAGGAACATGTATTGTTAAATATTCAGATACACATTCTTACAGTACATTGGTTTTTTATTGCCTCTTCCACTGTAGATGTTATCTGGTGGGCATTCATCTGTGATTAATAATTTTCACACTTTGTGTCCACTCCCATAGTTCCATCCATATGTCTCAGTGTCAGAACACCTTGCCCTCTATTTTCTAATTTTCTTCTTTCAGATCTGTGGCTAAGTGACCAGTCCATTTGCTCCTATTAGGCCATATCTGGAGCCAGTCATCTCAGAGCCAAAGAAAAAGTCTTGTGTGTTGGTATTTTCCTGACCAGGAAAAGAGTGGGAGAGATGGAAAGAATGAAAAAGGGAAGGAGGGAAAACTAATCCAAGAGTGCATCATTGAATTGCTTACCACTGAGGGCAGTTGAGCCCCGATTCAATTCAGGATCCTCTGAGGAATCATGTAGAATACCCTTTAGCATTGTCTTCCTGAGATATGGAAGAAGACTTATGTATATACCAGTTGCACTCAGTCCCCCATTTGTCAAGGGTTCCCCAGGGAGTATGAACTTCTTGTACATCCAGGTTCATACACGCACTAAAATGGTTATATGGGCTCCTGAAACTTGTATGGTGGTAACAGAAAAGTTCCAGGGCAGGGGACAAGAAATACATTCAGATTAGCTGAGGCTAGGTGATGTTAGGCAACGTTTGCGTACAGCTGGGTACCATAGCAGTGGCTGGAATAAAAGATGGGCCAAAAGGATATGAAAGGAAAACAAAAGAAGTCCTACACACAGAAATATACTCTCAACAATAAGTACTGTGATTCTTCTTTTAAAATAGTTCATTTACCAATATTCATGGGTCTTAAAATAGATCCATTATTTTGTCCTGAGCAGGTCCATTTTTCAGTTAATTTCTATTAAGTTTTTCTGTGATTACAAAATAAGAGTTGCGTTTCTGTTATCAGTATTTCAGTGCAGCAGCTGACCCCTCAAGCTCATTTCCTAGTGCTTTTCTGATTATTTAGATGACTTGTTAAGAAGTGGATCGAGGTAGTTAAAGTATCATTGTTGATTTGTGTATTATGTGTCATAGAAGTTTTCTTTAGCAGGACTGTTCTATGTCAGCAATTTAAATTCATCAGGACTTCATTTACTTTGAAGAAACATAATTTACTGCATAGGTTGGTGATTTTAGGGGGAATGAGAAGAGATCAATAACTTTACTCTCTACTCCACAGCCTTCTTCCCCAAAGAGCTTCTCAAACTCACATTTCCAGAGCAAAAATTCCTTAATTAAGAGATCCTTTTCTATGGGTAAGGCTCTTATCATCTATTAAAATAAAATGCAAAGAATGTATTTGTCTTAGTCATCTAGTACTGCCATAACAGAAATGCCACAAGTGGATGGCTTTAACAAAGAAGAATTTATTTCCTCACAGTAAAGTAGGCTAAAAGTCCAAATTCAGGGTGTCTGCTCCAGGGCAAGGTTTTCTCTGTTGACTTTGAAGGAAGGTCCTTGTCATCAGTCTTCCGCTGGATTAGAAGTTTCTCTGTGTAGGAACTCGGGCCCAAAGGACATGTTCTGATCCTGGCACTGCTTTCTTGGTGGTACGAATTCCCATCTCTCTGCTTGCTTCCCTTTCCTTTTATGTCTTGTAAGATAAAAGGTGGCATAGGCCACACTCCTGGGAAACTCCCTTTACATTGGATCAGAGATGTGACCTGAGCAAGGGTTGTTATATCCCACCCTAATCCTCTTTAACCACAGGCAGAGATTATGATTTATAACACATAGGAAAATCACAAAATGGAGGACAGCCACACAATATTGGGGGGAATCATAGCCTAACCAAGATGACACATATTTTTGGGGGACACAATTCAATACATGACAATATTCTTTATACTTAATGTATTCGTGCTAATTACGTCTTCTCTTGAAACTAGATTTTAATCATTAAAGATGCAAGGCTGAATGAGAAGGTGCTAATATCGCAGAGTATGAGTTGGACTTTGATGACAGAAAAATGCCTGCCTGTTTCTCAAGGTTTCCTAGAGCTCTCCCTGAAAGCAGGGCATATTCTCAGAGTTAAAGAAAAAGTTACGATGAATGGCTGTAAGAGAGATGAGGAAAATGGGAAAGATTTTTCGGATGCAGTTTAGTAAAGAACTGAAAAAGAGAAAGGGACAAGGAGAAAGATCTAATTGTTGACTGACTTATACCCCCAAAAGACTTAAGGTGACTGACTTATACCACAAAAGAATTAAATAGAAGGCAAGTTTAGATATAAGAAGTAGCAAAAATACTATGCATTTTTCAGCAAGAGACTGAATAAACAGAGGTTCCTGTTTTAGGAATCTTCCTGAGCCAAATCGAACATACCAGAAAGAAAGCAACTCTATTCCTATTTTTAATTCCTCAAAAAAGCATTAGCACAAACATTAAAACTATGACATAAATTGCTACAATATATTATGCATAATTCTTTAACTCGAGAGCAATCCTTTAAGGAGTTTTATTCTGTTTTAGAGATAAAGAAAACTAGGCTTAGAGAAGTCTGGTAAATTAGCAAAGTTAACAAGTGACAGAACTGAGATTTCAAAATGGTTCTGCCTCCAAACACAGAGCTAATATTTTAAAAGTTATAAGAAGAGTTATGTATCAAAACTGTCATCAAAGAGATGGCAATTCTGAGACTTAGCAACTTCAAAATATCTTGTTGCCAACCGTGCAACCCCCACCCCATGTGTTATTTTTTTTTAGCAGGCTAAGGCAATTTTTCTACGTAGTGCTAACTTCAATTGACATTAAAAACCAAAAGCCAAACCCATTACCACTGAGTCAATTCCAACTCATGGCCACCCTATATGACAGAGTAGAACTGCCCCAGAGGGTTTCCAAGGAGGAGCTGGTAAATTCAAACTGCCAACCTTTTGGTTAGCAGCCGAGCTCTTTACTTACTATACCAACTGACATTAAGAAGACATAATTAAACTATGAAATAAGCAGACCTAACATAACATCATGGACCCCTGGTGCTCAGTGGTTAAGAGTTTGGCTGCTAACCAAAAGGTCAGCAGTTCAAATCCATGAGCCACTTCTTGAAAACCCTATGAGGCAGTTCTACTCTGTCCTATAGGGTCCCTATGAGTCGGAATTAACTCCATGGCAACGGGTTTCGTTTTATTGTTTGGTTGAGCTAATGACTATAATTATGAACTTAAATGAATAGAAACAAATGCACAGATTTGATTCTTTATTTTCCAATTAGAGAGACTACCAAACTCAATTCATGACTTCTTGACCACAGCTTATACCTTTATTATACAATTATGATCAAAAGTTACATTTTTGGACTATTTTTATACACATAAGCAGGAGACTAAAGAAAATAAACAGAATGATATGATTTATCTGTAATATGGGAGGACGGGTGAATGAGGCCTAAATTCACTTCTGAAAATGTCATGAGATATGTGTGATGTATGCACGGGTGCCCTGTGCCAGAATTGTTTTACTTAATTTCATCATTTCTGTGTGTTATATGTGTGGGCACATTATTTATGTGGGCACATTATTTATGTGGGATCATGTTTTGTGACAAAAATATGGTACTGCCCAGTCACTCTTGTTCAGTTGCAGAATCCTTCATGGGCAGGATCCATATTGGATATGTCTAAAACCCAACACCAAGCTGTGAGAAAATAAATTTCTGTTTGTTAAAGCCACACACTTGTGGGATCTCTGCTATAGCAGTGCTGAGAAACTAAGACATAAGGCTTCCAATATCATCAATATGTGGATATTCTAAATTTATAACCCTAACACTAACCTCTCCTTTAAAGTTATACCAACTTCATATAGTTCCTTATGGGTCTTTTAAGAACTGTAAACAAAAATATCAAGACAGATTCTTGGCTTTTCTATCTGTCCCCAAATCTGTTCCTTCCCTGATCATCCCCATCTCAATGCCATCTCTATCCACCCATTTGGTCAGGTTTAAAACCAATTAATCACCCTACTTCTTCACTTTCCTTCAATTCTCATATTCCCATCACTAGCAAATTCTGTTGTTCTTGCCCCCAAAATATATCCTGAATCCAACTTTATGGCAGAGGTTACTATTACTACTATCTCTCTTGCAGCTAGAAGTAGCTGTGCAATATGTAATGTAATATGTAAGTTAAAGTATTGTGTGGCAATTCCAAAAGTCTTCTTAAAGGGAGGAGACTCAGCATTAAAGAAGACTTTTTTTTTTTTTTGTCTGTCCTCCTTCTTCTCTCCAGGAATTTATAGTAGGATGCCTGAAGTTCTAGTCATATTGAGAATTGAAGGATGCTGAAGATTTGATAACTTCACATGTCAGCCTTAGAAAAGGTAAAGACTGTGACGACATGTCTGGAATTCTCCTCAACTCGTTCACAGGATAAGCATGAAGAACTGTTGCCACTTCTCGGATGCTAAGAAGTAGATCAGAAATCATAAAGCCCAAGGAACTAGATGATGGGGTCACTTAGAATCTAAATTTTAGACCATCTAACATCTCCTACTATTTGATAGCCCACTTTTGACTAGCTTGAAATTAAACAGCTTCTTCCACTTCGCTCACTGATTCTTCAGAATGGCATTTATGTCTGATTTATTCTTCCCATATGAGTCACCTATCTCTAAAATTGGGGGTGGGAAAGAGGCAGTAAGGCCTACTCCAAGTTTCAACACTAATAACTGGGCTTTTTAAAGAGTGAAGCTTGTCTAAGCATTTATTTGAATTGACCCAGCAAAATAAGAAGATAAAGGAAATTTTTACTGAGTGGACTTTCTTTAGGGACTGGATCTTAGCCTGAGGCAATTGCACCATAAATACTCAGTTCAAATGCTACTTCCCCTGGGAAGCTTTTCCAGGTAAAATACTGGGACTGAATTATGCACCTTTCATGTGTTCTAATTAGAGCCAAATGCATGCCACTATTACAGCACTTATTGTCTTGTAATCAGGCTTTTAAATTGTGTCTCTTTCAGTACATTGAATGTCTCATAAAGGAGGACTTGCAATATATATTTCTTAATTTTCAGAGGTAGGGTGGGGTTTGGCATATAATACACACTAAATAAATTTTGATTGATTGATTGAATGAATGGCTTAGGGAAGACAGAGTGGGTGAATTATTTTTTATCATTTTGTTAGCATAGATAGAATAGCGCAGAGTGGTTGTGAATTGCTTAAGGCTACACAATGATTGATATAAGTAAGATTTTGAGTATTGTTTGACCATTAAACCATGATTCCTATGCATTTTATGAGGCTCTGCAAAAGCCCTAGACATGGAGTCATATATACCTTTGACTCGGAATCCTGACTTCCTCCTCTGTAAAACTGGCAGCATTTTACCTGTATTAGAGGATTGTTACTGAAATATATAAGATGATAATATTAAAGTACTGAAGATATTACTTTACTTGTGGTAAGTGCATAATAAACTTTTATATTTAAAAAATTACATTCACATACCTTAAGTAGCCACTTTTTTAGGTTACATAGAATCAGATAAGCATTTGATAGGAATTATTATTGGTTCATAGGCTTATGCATCAATACACTTAAATATCTATTTTTAGTTTTCCAATGGAAAATAAAACTGTGATGAATGAGTTATAGTGAGATTGGTTTTAGACAACAGTGCTGTCTTCCTTTGCAGAAAATATGTCAAAAGTTAAAAGCTATTTAAATCATATTGCTTCCATTTGATTTTCTTCTTTCTGTCAAGTCGTGGTAACATACTTAAAAGGTCAGACATACAAAGTGTCTCATGTTAACTTTGCATTTTATCCATTTTTTAGGTAAGCATAGTTCAATTATTTGCTACATTTAGTGGGATTTAATATACTATAACCCTAAGAACTCTATAGTAAAAGATACATTCTAGCAATGACAATTGTAAGAAAAAGAAAGAAAGCTGTGCTTCCAACTGCATTTTGATAACTCTTTCAAGTAAGCTTAAGCTCTTAGTATCCTGTGGACCATGGGTGGTTGGATAGATACGTGGAAAGAAAAAAAAATGTAGAAAAAAAGTTGAAAGCGGAAATGAAACTTTATCATTCTCTGGCAGGTTTCTTTTTATTACAAACTTTTCAGCTCTTCCCAAAATCTGAGCCAAATGAAGTGAGCTCAGAAATACTATCTCTAGTGGGTTTGCTTTACTCAGTGAGAGTAACAAGTAAAAACATTTCTTCTGGCCTACCTATAGAATGATATATTAACTTTTTGTTGATACTATATTTTTAGTTAATCTTGGAGATAAGCATTACACTTTATGTGATATAATAGAAAAACTATATATATTGAATGTGAAAAGATAAAAGACCATCATGTTCATTCAGCAAGCTTTATTGAACTTCTATTATGTGTATCACATTATGATATAGAACTCTGTAGGGATATAAAACTACAAAATTACAATCCTTGCTTTTCAAGATCATACATGAGAGGACACAGGAACAGTGAAAAAGCAATCAGAAAAACTACTGGTAAAATATTTATAGAAATACAGAGAGATTACTTTTGTCTGAGAAATCTACCTATGTATCTATCAGTCTAGCCATCCATCTATTATTTACAAATAAAGATATAGATAAATATATTAGATGCACAATAATAAAAATTGTCTCTTATAGGGTCTCTATGAGTTGGAATCAACTCGATGGCAGTAGGTTTTTATAGGTATTTGTATATAGGTACAGTATTTTACTGCTTCTAAATGTTTTCAATATATTATTGCATATAAGAAACATAGTCTTGTTTGTGCAGTAGACATCTCCAGTTTGTTTCTCTTTTATAGAAACAAACTACAGGAAAATGAAGGTCACTGAAGATGCACTGATAAATTAAGGAAAAGCATGTCTTCTCATGCCAAATCCCATATATCATAACTGCTTTGAGCTGTAAATTATGTATTTTGACAAGCATTAATAATTACATTAGTAGTAGTATTTGAGAGGCAATATCAAATTATGGTTAATGGCTTAGGCACTGGATTCAGATACAACTCATAAATAGTTTGACTTTGACACTTACCAGCTATGTGGCCTTCAACAAACTGCAAATTCCCTTTATGATGAAATTTTCTAATCAGGATAATGGGAATGTTGTTGTTGTTACTGTTAGGTGCCGTGGAGTCAGTTCCTACTCATAGAGACGGTATGTACAACAGAACAAAAATACTGCCTGGTCCTGCTCCATCATCGCAATAATTGCTATGTTTGAGCCCATTGTTGCAGCCACTGTGTCAATCCATCTCTGTGAAGTCCTCCTTCTTTTTTCACTGGCCCTCTACTGTAATGAGCATGATGTCCTTCTCCAGGGACTGGTCCCTTCTGATGACGTGTCCAAAATACATGAGATGAATTTCAACATCCTCACTTCTAAGGTCCATTCTAGCTGAACTTCTTCCAAGATAGATTTGTTCATTCTCCTCACAGTCCATGTTATATTCAATATTCTTCATCAACACCATAATTCAAGTATATCAATTCTCCCTTGGCTTTCCTCATTCATTGTCCAGCTTTTATACATATGAGGTGATTGAAAATACCATGAATTGGGTCTCATGCACCTTAGTCCTCAAAGTTACATCTTTGCTTTTTAACACTATAAAGAGGTCTTTTGCAGCAGGTTTGCACAATGCAAATCTGATGACCTCAAGGAAACCATACGTGAAGAAAGCAAAATTAAATAGTAAAGAAAGAAAAGACCACAACGAATGTCAGAAGTGTCTCTGAAACTTGCTTTTGAATGTAGAGTAGATAAAGTGAGCAGAACAAATAAAGAAAAAGAGCTGAGCAGAAGATTTCAAAGGGCAGCTTGAGAAGACAAAGTATAATAATGAAACAACCAAAAGAAGAACACACTCACTTTCTCAAACTGAAAGAACTGAAGAGAAAGTTCAAGCCTTGAGTTGCAATAGCGAACAATTCTATGACAAAATGGTGAATGATGCAGGAAGCATAACAAAAACAGTTGGTCAACACTCAGTCATTTCAGGAGGTATCGTATAATCAAGAACCCATGGTACTGAAGGAAGCTGCACTGTAGGCATTGTCGAAAAACAAGGCTCCTGGAATTGATGGAATACCAAATGAGATGTTTGGACAAACAGATACAACGCTGGAAGTGCTCATTTGTCTATGCCAAGAAATTTGGAAGACAGCTACCTGACCAACCGAGTGTAAGAGATCCATATTTGTGCCCATTCGAAAGAAAGGTGATCCAATGGAATGTGGAATTATTGAACAATATCATTAATGTCACTTGCAAGTAAAATTTTACTGAGCATAATTAAAAATGGTTGCAGCAGTACAATGATAAGGAACTGCCAGAAATTCAAGCCAGATTTAGAAGAAGATGTGGAAGGTATATAGCAGATAGATCTTGACTGAAATCAAGTAATACCAGAAAGATGTTTACCAGTGTTTTATTGACTATGCAAAGACATTCGACTCTGTGGATCATAACAAATTATGAATAACATTGCAAAGAATGGGAATTCCAGAACTCTTGATTGTGCTCAAGAAGACAAAGAAAGATATTATAATGAAATGACAAAGACCCGACATTAGAAAACTAAGAGAGAAGAAAGTGCTCATTTTTCTCAAGCTGAAAAACTGAAGAAAAAATTCGAGCAGAACCTGTACATAGACCAAGAGGCACTGATTCCAACAGAACAAGAGGATACTGCCTGGTTTAAATCAGGAAATGTGTGTCAGGGATGTACCCTTTCAACATACCTATTCAATCTGTATGCTAAGCAAACAATCCAAGAAGCTGACTATATGAAGAATGAGGCATTAGGACTGGAAGAAGACTCATTAACAACCTATGTTATGCAGATGACACAACCCTTCTTGCTGAAAGCAAAGAATAATTGAAACATTTACTGATGAAGATCAAAGACCACAGCCTTCAGTATGGACTACATTTCAACATAAAGAAAACAAAAATCTTCACAACTGGACCAATAAGCAACAACATAATAAATGTAGAAAAGATTGAAGTTGTCAAGAATTTCATTGTACTTGGATCCACAATCAATGACCGTGGAAGCAACAGTCAAGAAATCAAATGACATATTGGATTGGGCAAATCTGCTGCAAAAGACCTCTTTAAAGCGTTGAAAAGCAAAGATGTCGCTTTGAGAATTAAGGTGCTCCTGACCCAAGCTGTGGTATTTTCAATCACTTCATATGCATGGGAAAGCTGGATAATGAATAAGGACCAAAGAAGAATTGATGCTTTTGAATTACGGTGTTGACAAAGAATATTGAATAGAACATGGACTGCCTGAAGAATGAACAAATCTGTCTTGGAAGAAGTATACAGCTGGAGTGCTCCTTAGAAGCGAGGATAGTAAGACTTCTCATGCGCTTTGGACATGTTATAAGGAAGGACCAGTCCCTGAAAAGGGAGATCATACTTGATAAAGTAGAAGGTCAGCAAAAGAGAGGAAGACCCTCAAGGAGATGAATTGACACAGCGGCTGCAGAAATGGGCTCAAAGAGAGCAATGATTGTGAGGATGGCGCAGGACTGGGCAGTGTTTTGTTCTGTTGTACATAGAGTCGCTTTGAGTTGGAACCAACTCAATGGCACGTAACGACAACCATTGACTCTGTGATTCAGATTTCTAGGGCATAAACAAACTGAGAACTGTGTTGCCAATTCACTCCTCTGAAAGGTTGCTTTATGAAGTATGCAGAGGGCCATCTTCTCCCTTCTGTTTGCCCTGGTGGTGCAGTGATTAAGAGCTCGGCTGCTAACCAAAAGGTCGGCAGTTCAAACCCACCATCCACTCCCTGGAAACTCTATATAGCAGGTCTACTCAGTCCTATAGGGTGGGTATTAGTTGGAATCACTTTGAGGGCAACAGGTTTGGTTTCTGGTTTGGTGCTAACCAGTAGTGTGACCAGGCAAAAACAACCTAGCTATCTGTGGTAGGAAATTCTTGTTCCTAGATGTTAAGACTGAGGAATAACTAAAATAGCTTACTTTTCGAAACTAACAATTTGTTGATCAAGTCTTCCTTCAAGACTCTCATCTCACCATGCCCAGGAATCTAAAACTGTTGTTGTAAACTCCCTAATTCCAACCCATTTTGTGCCTTGCAAAACTCTCATTAAAATCACCTAACCCAGTCCCTGCATTCCTATAAATATATTCTCCTGACTTCATCCTTCTGAGACCCTACTAAAATTCAGTCAAGATAGTGTTAACCTTTACTGCAGTAAGTCTAATAAAATTAGCTTTGCTTAATCAACAGGGTTTCCTGGTGGCCTTTTGGGGAATTGTCTCTGTCTTATCCCCTTTTTTTTATCCCCAGGTCCCTGGCTTGTTTTCTGTCAGCTACCAATGTAAGGCTGGTGGTTCGAGTCCAACCAATGGTGTTACATAAGAAAATCCTGGCAATCTGCTTCTGTAAAGATTTGGTTTTTGGTTTGTGTTACCCTCAGTTGTGATAGCATCTTACTGCAGATAGACTGTGAATCCTAGGTTAAAACAGAGAAAATGGTAAGAATTGTGAGGAGTGAGTCAGTGCATTTTGTAGATTTTAGATTTTGTGAATAAAGTGAAGTAGAGAGAGTGAGGGAGAAACAATCATGGTAGCAATTTATGTTCAAAAGTGTAGTTTTTCATGTGTTAGGTTGAGCACATAGAGCATCAAACCACCAGGAGGTGGGGACAGGAGGAAGATACAACTCTAATGTATTTTACTAGGAAAATGTTCATGTCAACCTGACCTCCAGTTGTAGTTCTAAGAAGGGCGTTCATCTATCCACAGAGTAGAGAGTGATCAGAACAATCTGCAATTCCTTTGAGTTTTTGTGATACAGACTAATAGAGTTTAGGCAGATTTTGAACAAAAGGAGAAAAAAAGATCAAACCATGGATTTATTAAAAAAAAAAAACAAAACTATTAGAATAGATTAGCATCTCAACACTGAAATCACCTGGGAGAATTTTAAAACATAAAAACCCAAATGACCCTACTCATAGGACTGATTTATTTAAATGATCTGATCAGGGCTTGGTTCCAGTATGCATCTAGAACAGACATCAGGAAACTACAGTTCATGGGCCAAATCTGGCACATCACCTGTTTTCGTACAGCTCACAAGGTAAGAATGTTTTTTAAATTTTTAAAGAGTTGAAAAAATTTAAAAAATTTATTTTATGACATATAAAAATTATATGAAATTGAAATTTTAGTGCCCATAGAATATTTTTATGGAATGTAATTACTCTCATTCATTTACATATTGCCTATAGTTGCTGTTGAATTACAATAGCAGAGTTAAATAGTTGAGACGGAAACTATATAGTCTGCAAAGCCTACTCTGCTATCTGTACCTTCACAGAAAATGTTTGCTGACCCCTGATCTAGAAGATTCAAAGGAAAAGGATAACTCTAAAAAGGATCTACTGTACAATTTAGAGTAAAATTTTAAGGGACACTCTGACATACTAATACAGTATGACTTAACCATTATAAATTGATATCACAATATTGAAGTTGTCACGGGTTTCATTTTAATTGGATCCACAATCAATGCCCATGGAAGCAGTGGTCAAGAAATCAAATGACATATGGCATTGGGCAAATCCACTGCAAAAGACCTCTTCAAAGTCTTAAAAAGCAAACATGTCACTTTGAGGACTTAGGTGTGTCTGATCCAAGCTGTGGTATTTTCAGTTGCCTCATATGCATGTGGAAGCTGGACAACGAATAAGGAAGACCAAATAAGAATTGATGCATTTGAATTATGGTGTTGGCAAGGAATATTGAATATGCCATGGACTGCCAGAAGAGCAAACCAATACGTCTTGGAAGAAGTACAGCCAGAATGCCCCTTAGAATGAAGGATGGCAAGACTTCATCTCATGTACTTTGAACATATTATCAGGAGGGACCAGTCCCTGGAGAAGGACATCCATAATGGGCTTAAGCATAGCAACGTTTGTGAGGATGGTGCAGGACTAGGCAGTGTTTCATTCTCTTGTACACAGGGTTACTACGAGTCAGAACCAACTTGACAGCACCTAGCAACAAAATCACAAAACTATACAAAGAAAGATATTAAATCACTATCAAAAGGCACAAGTGGAAAAGAGCTGGATTCAATAAGAAATTCAGGTAAGTAAAACACAGTAATGATGCTTCTTTTATTTTTTCCCCTACCCATGCTTTTATGCTTACAAATAAAAATTGTACTCTCTTTCACTATGGTTCCCATTTTATGACTGCAGAAATATAGAGTGGAAAACACAAATATCAAAAAAACAAACACCCAGCTGGCATGCGAACTTTTATTCTCCAATGTTCCTCCTCTGCCCATGGTTCTAACTTTTTGGAAGCTGAATCTGATACCTGCAGTGAAATTATTTGGGTTATAACATGCCTTATCCAACTACAGTGATACGTATTCTTCATGTGCTGCATTAAGTAATATTATTAACTTTTTTGATGCGTGAGCAGGAACACAATATTGACCAACGGACTTTTTTTTTTTTTTTATCTGAATAGAAAATTGGTGTCAAAATTTAAATCTCAACTCTATTTCTCTGGAATCAGTCACAGTCTTTGACTGAAAAGCCAGGGGGAAAAAAAAAAAAAAGTTGCCACTAAGCTGATTCCAACTCAGAAAGACCCCGTGTGTTTCAGAGTAGAAATACACCCCATAGGTTTTCAAGGCTGTGACTTTTCAGAAGTAGACCATCAGTCCTTTCTTCTGAGGCACCTCTTGGTGGGTTTGAACTTCCAACCTTTTGGTTAGTAGAATAGCTAAGCGGGTTAACTGTTTGCACCACCCAGAGACTCTTCTTTGACTGAACCCAGTGCCGTCGAGTCGATTCCGACTCATAGCGACCCTATAGGACAGAGAAGAAAAGGTGCTGCTAAAATGGAGACACTTAAATGAATTTGCCTTTCTTTCCTGTAAATATATTACAATTCCAGTATTTTTTTATGCACTCATTTTTTATTGACTCATTTCCACAACTGGGTAACAAGGCATGACTTTGACAAACAAATCTGTCATTACTTTAGTATTATTCCTTTTCTTACCCCTTTACGTATATTTTCTTCAGAGATACATGAGTCTGAGCAAAGACAGATTTGTGGATTCCCAACTACTATGGTGACCATATTTTCAAATTACTGTTAACTCAGCAATAGAGTTGGTCGTACTTCATTCTGTTCTCCAGAGGCATTGCTATTAAACCTCAGTCAGAAATTATAAGCTTTTGGTAATATGTTGTATGACACCACAAAAAAGAAAATTACAGACCTGTATCCCTCATGAACATAGATGCAAAAATCCTCAACAAAATTCTAGAATTCAACAACGTATCAAAAAAAATAATCCACCACGACCAAGTGGGATTTATACCAGGTGTGCAAGGCTGGTTTAATATTGGAAAAACCATTAATGTAATCCACCATATAAATAAAACAAAAGACAAAAACCACATGATCTTATCAATTGATGCAGAAAAGGCATTTGACAAAGTCCAACACCCATTTATGATAAAAACTCTCACCAAAATAGGAATTGAAGGAAAATTCCTCAACATAATAAAGGGCATCTATACAAAGCAAAAAAAAAAAAAAAACAGAAACAAATCAAAACATAATCCTGCAAGACTCGTTTGATTTTATCTTGTGAATTCAAGAGTGAACTACCACTGTAAAACTGAATATCATCTACAATATTAAAAAATAAAATATGATTAACTTACTAATGCAGCAAAAAGTATGCACCATAATGCAAATCTACTCAAGATACAGGCACCCTTTCTTAACCTCAGGATCTAATGGAGAAAAAGTTAAAACTTAATTGAAAGTTACTTGGTAATTCCTAAATGAATGGAGATAATATTTTCACAGATCAGAATATTCACAATTTTAAAGATGTTGATATTGTTATGTAGGTTTAAAGTAATTCTAATAAAAAGTTCAAAGTTTTTTGGAGCTTCTTGGCAAAACTGTTAAAATTTACATGGAAGTAGTAAAGATACCCTTAAAGAATATGAATAACGTATGAACATTTGTCTTATCAGATATCAGAATTTATTTTAATGCTATAGTAATTGAGATTATATAATATTGGTGCACGCACACAAAAGTAAACCAATAAAACAGAAAAGAGAACAGAGAAACAGTCTCCTGTATATATGGAAAGCTGTTATATGTCAGATCTGGCTTTGAAAATTGTTAGGGAGAGGATAGCTTTAAACTAAGAAATGTTGTTCATCAAGAAACACCGTAAATGGTGTGAAAAGGCATGTGCTACCTGGAGAAAAAGATATTAGAAACATAAATAAACAGCAAAAGTTTTGATTCAAAAATATAAGAACAATTTCTATAAATCAATATAAAAATGATAAAGAACATAATGAAAGTATGGCAAAAGATATCATAGGCATTTTACCAAAGAAAAATGTGAATAATCCATAATTACATAGAATATATTTAAAAAATTTAATTATAATTGAGGGACGGGATTAAATATAAAATATGATGGTATTTCAAATCTACCAGATTAAAAAAAGGCCTGAGAATATCCAGTGCTAGTGAACATGTGAGGCAGTTGGAACTCAAAAAAAAAAATGTAAATTCATACACACACTACAGAAGACCATTTGTCATTACCCTAGTAAAGTTCAAGGAAGACATACACTTATGTTCCTTGCAACTCTTTCATAAGTATTATTAAGAAACATATGGGAATATTCATAGTAACACATTTTTACAATGGAAATGAAAAGGAAAATCATTGAAATCGTTATCAATAGTAGTTAAATTGTTGCATAGTCACACAATGGAATTTTTTTTTTTTTTCCAAACAGGAAAGTAATAATGTCAGTTGCATTATCTTAAAGCTGATTGGAGAAAGCACTTTTAGATCTGTGGCTAAAGGGGCTTGGTAGAGCCTCCCCTCCCAAATTTGATAGACTCACAGGCAAAGTCATGGGTACACCTGCATACGTTCACCTTGAGAACTAGGCTTTTATCACCTGGCAGGTAAGGAGACAGAATATATATTTTCTACAGCTGATGAATCTAACCAGGGAGACAGGCTAGGGGCTAATCCATGAAAGCTCATTTCCTTCTCCCAAATGCAAATATCAACTCACGCAATGCACAGTAGGTGAACAGGTATCCCATCAGCTTCCAGAAAAAGGCATATGATACTTTAAAATCACACACATCAAGCTCATGCTTTCTCCTCCAAATCTAGCAGCAATACCTGGACATTTGCTGTATACATGTATATAATATTTTTCCTAGGTTTAAAAGTCAAAATAGGAAAAAAAAAATAATACAGTGTGTTGGGATGAAAAGTATCATAGAAATTATTAAGAAACATCCAGAAGAGTGGTTATCTCTGCACAGGGAGAACCAGACTTTTGGAGGCACTTACAAGGAGTTCAAGGATAATGCTATTGCTGACTTTTTTTTACTGACTACATGACTGTTCATTTTATTATTTTTCTTTAAACTGTGCATATGCCTTTATACAAAATGCTGTGGTAATTAAGACAACGTTGTCATGAAATATAACTATGAAAGTACAGTTATAAAAATTGAAATATTAAACATTTGAATACAATATTAAGTATGATTGGACTTTAATGTTTTCAGTAGATGGGATAAAAATAATTTTAAGAGACGGGGTCAAGATGGTGGAGTAGTCTGATGCTTCCGTTGGACTCTCTTACAACAAAAACCCCAAAAAACAAGTGAAACGATTACATTTATGACAAGCTAGTAGCCCTGAACATCAAAGGCAAAGTTAGAAAATGGACTAAGTGGCAGGGGGAGGGAGAGACAGTTCAGAAACAGAGAGGAGTTCCAGACCTGAATCACTGGGATCCCTCAGGCACCATACCGGGGAGTGGCTGCATTGGGCTGGTGGTAGTGTTTGGCCTCAGTTTCCTTAGGGAGAAACATCCAGCTGCACAGCCTACTCACACCTCTGGAACCAGAGAAGAACAGCACTCTTGGCAAAAGCTAAGTACTTGCGTACATTTTACTGTGCCCGCTGCCCTGAAGCCATCTTCAGTGGCTGTCAATTTTCCTGGACCTGTGATAGGACCTGTTGTGTGACCTGAGCCATTCTCCCAGCCTTGGAGAAGGAATCAATTCACAGTTGAGAAAAAGATAATCTGCCAGCTCCACTACCTTGGGGAGCTCAGGACAGAAGCAGCTCCTGTCCGGGCATAGTCTGTGGACTTTGAATACCTTTCCCCACTGCATGGACCTGTGTGGGCCTATTTCAGGAGAATAGGCCCTTGTTGGCAGACTGAAACTGTTTCAACTGTGCAGTGGAGAGGTGAGTGTTTGATGTTTGACACACTTTGCCTATTAAACAGGGTCTTCGCCTACCCACATCAGGAGCCTAAGGACTGGTGGCTCCACTCAGGTGACCCAGCCACCCGCAACAGAGGTGCAAAGATACCTGGTACCTCCCAGTCCTCCCAACCAAAAGCATTGGGTGCCCAAGGTCTGTCTGCAGAACCCACCCATATGTGCACTTCACGGGACAGGGACGCACTTTCCTCACAGACACTCAGGGGATGGTTGTCAGCCCCCTGCATTGTTCAGAGTATGACCCCCTCCTGCAACTAGATACCAGTACCTACACCAATCACCCCTGCCCCTCCAAGACTGTAGGACAGAGCCTGTACCACACACTTGATGACAAACTTGATGACACATGAGCTAAATCGATACAAGACAAGTGAATGGACTGCTAGGTTCATATACCTGGTAACAGCTCTAGCCATCTGGTGGCAGGATGTTAGAGCTTTAAAGGCAAAAATAATGAAGCTAGCTTACTCAAGCAACCCATTTGGACATATCAAAATGAAAGAAAGCAAGAAGCTAGGATATAGTAAGCAAACTTAAACTAATACAATGACTTATGGATGGCTCAGAGACAACAGGCAATATCAAATCACATACAGAAGCAGACCATGATCGTTTCAACAAGCTCTCAAAACAAAGAATCAGGAGATCTTCTGTATGAAGGTGCCTTTGTGGAATCACTGGATGCAGAATACAAAAGATTAATATACAGAGCTCTTCAAGACATCAGGAAGGAGATCAGGAAGGAGATCAGGCAATACACAGAACATGCCAAGGAACACACAGATAAAGCAGTTGAAGAAATTAAAAAGGTTATTCAGAACATAAAGGAAAATTAAATAAGCTGCAAAAATCCTTAGAGAGACAGCAATCAGAAATGCAGAAGATTAACAAAATTACAGAATTAGATAACTCAATAAAAGTCAGATGAGCAGAACTGAGCAAGTGGAAGGCAGAATTGGTGAGACTGAAGTTAAAGCAAATGGCACCAGCATATTTGAAGGAGAATCAGATAAAAGAATTAAAAAAAAATGAAGAAACCCTAAGAATCATGTGAGGCTCTATCAAAAGAAATAACCTATTGAGTGATTGGAGTACCAGAACAGGGAGGGATAACAGAAAATACAAAGAGAATTGCTGAGGATTTGTTGGCAGAAAATGTCCCTGATATCAAGAAAGATGAGAAGATATCTATCCAAGATGCTCCTCGAACCCCACATAAGGTAGATCTTAAAAGAAAGTCACCAAGACATATTATAATCAACCCTGCCAAAACCAAAGATAAAGAGAGAATTATAAGAGCAGCGAGGGATAAATGAAAAGTCACCTATGAAGGAGAGTCAATAAGAATAAGTTTGGACTAATCAGAAACCATGCAGGCAAGAAGGCAATGGGATGACTTATAAAACATTGAAGAAAAAAATTGTCAGCCAAGAATCATATGTCCAGCAAAACTGTCTCTCAAATAAGGGTGAAGTTAGGACATTTCCAGATAAACATAAGTTTAGGGAATTCATAAAAACCAAACCAGAACTACAAGAAATACTAAAGGGAGTTCTCTGGTTAGAAAATCAATAATATCAGATATCAACCCAAGACTAGAACACTGGGCAGAGCAATCAGATGTCAACCCAGACAGGGAAATAACAAAAATAAATCAAGAAGAAGAAACATTCAAAACAGGGAAACATCATGTCATTGTGTAAAAGAAGACAACATAAAAACAATAAAGAGGGACTAAGAAATGTATTCTTGGATCTTTTATATGGAGAGGAAGACAAGGCAATATAGGAATATAAAAGCTAGGATTAAACTTAGAAAAATAGGGATAAATATTGGGGTGGCCACAAGGGAGACTGACAATCCTGCTCATCAAAATAAAATACAAGAAAAGAATGGAGACTTGGCAGAAACAAAATCAACTACAACTATTAAGAGGAAAAGACAGTATATAAAGATAAGCTACTCAGCAGAAAAAATTAAGTGGGGAAAAGAAACTGTCAACAACACACCAAAAAAGACATCAAAATGACAGCACTAAACTCATACCTATCCATAATTATGCTGAATGTAAATGGCCTAAATGCACCAATGGAGAGACGGAGAGTGTCAGAATGCACAAAAAAGTACGATCTATTTCTGTGCTGCCTACAAAAGACACACCTTGGACTTACAGACACAGACAAACTAAAACTCAAAGGATAGAAAAAAATATATCAAGCAAACAACAATCAAAAAAGAGCAGGAGTGGCAATATTAATATCTGACAAAATAGACTTTAAGGTTAAATATACCACAAAGGATAAGGAAGGACACTATATAATGATATAAAGGACAGTATACCAGGAGGATATAGCCATATTAAATATTTATGCACCCAATGACAGGGCTACATGATACATAAAACAAACTCTAACAGCATTGAAAAGTGAGATAGACAGCTTCACAATTATAGTGGGAAACTTCAGCCCACCACTTTCAGTGAAGGACAGAACATCTAGAAAGAAGCTCAGTAAAGACACAGAAGATCTAAATGCCATGGTCAACCAACTTGACCTCATAAAAAAAAAAAAGTTTTTTTTTTAAATGCGCAAATCACTCCACCCAACAGCAGCTAGATATACTTTCTTTTCCAATGAACATGGAACATTCTCTGGAATGGACCACATATTAGGTCATAAAACAAGCCTTGGCAGAGTCCAGAACATTGAAATATTGCAAAGCATCTTCTCTGACCATAAGGCCATAAAGGTAGAGATCAATGGAGGAAAAAGGATGGGAAATAAATCAAACACTTTGAAATTGAACCATACTCTGCTCAAGAACGACTGGGTTATAGAGGACATAAAGGATGGAATAAAGAAATTCATAGAATCCAATGAAAATGCAGGCACTTCCTATTGGAACCTGTGGGACACAGTGAGAGCAGTGCTAGGAGGTCAATTTATAACAAGAAATGCACACATACAAAAAGAAGAAAGGGCCAAAATCAAAGAATTATCCCTACAACTTGAACAAATACAAAGAGAGAACAGGGGAAACACTCAGGCACCAGAAGAAAGTGAATAATAAAAATTAGAGCAGAATTAAATGAAATAGAGAACAGAAAAACAATTAAAAGAGTTAACAAGACCAAAAGCTGGTTCTCTGAAAAAAATTAACAGAATGGATAAACCATTGGCCAAACTGACAAAAGAAAAACAAGAGAGGAAGGAAATAACCAGCCTGGGAAGTGAGATGGGCGATATTACAACAGACCCAACTGAAATTAAAAGAATCATAGCAGATTACTACAAAAAATTGTACTCTAACAAATTTGAAAACCTAGAAGAAATGGATGAATTCCTAGAAACAAACTACCTACCTAAACTAACACACACAGAGGTAGAACAACCGAATAAACCTATAACAAAAAAAGAGATTGAAAAGGTAATTAAAAGACTCCCAATAAAAAAGAGCCATGGCCCGGACGACTTCACTGCAGAGTTCTACCAAACTTTCAGAGAAGAGTTAACACCACTACTACTAAAGGTATTTCAGAGCATAGAAAAGGACGAAATACCCCCAAACTCATTTTATGAAGCCAGCGTATACCTGAAATGAAAACCAGGTGAAGACACCACAAAAAAGGAAAATTACAGACCTACATCCCTCATGAACTTAGATGGAAAAATCCTCAACAAAATTCTAGCCAATAGAATTCAACAACATATTAAAAAAAAAAAAATTCAGCATGACCAAGTGGGATCCATACCACATATGCAGGTTAGAAAAACAATGAATGTCATACATCATATAAATAAAACAAAGGACAAAACCACATGATCTTATCAGTTGATGCACAAAGCCCATTTGACAAAGTTCAACACCCATTCATGATAAAAACTCTCAGCAAAATAGGAATAGAAGGAAAATTCCTCAACATAATAAAGGGCTTTTATACAAAGCCAGCAGCCGACATCACCGCAAATGGAGAGAGTCTGAAAGCATTCCCCTTGAGATCAGGAACCAGACAAGGATGCCCTTTATCACCACTTTTATTCAGCATTGTTCTAGAGATCCTGGCCAGAGCAATTAGGCTAGATAAAGAAATAAAGGGCATACAGATTGGTAAGGAAGAAGTAACAGTATCTCTCTTTGCAGATGACATGATCTTATGCATAGAAAACCCTAAAGTATCCTCGAGAAAACTACTGAAACTAATAGAAGAGTTCAACAGAGTATCAGGATATAAGATAAACATAGAAAAATCAGTTGGATTCCTCTACACCAACAAAAAGAACATTGAAGAGGAAATCACCAAATCAATATCATTTTCAGTAGCCCCCAAGAAGATAAAATGTTTAGGAATAAATCTTACCAGAGATGTAAAAGACCTATACAAAGAAAACTACAAGACACTACTGCAAAAAACCAAAAGAGACCTACATAAGTGGAAAAACATACCTTAGTCATGGATAGGAAGACTTAACGTTGTAAAAATGTCTATTCTTCCAAAAACCATCTATAGGTACAACACAATTCCGATCCAAATTCCACCGACATTTTTAAATGGGATGGAGAAAAAAATCACCAACTTTCTATTGAAGAGAAAGAGGCCCCGGATAAGTAAAGCATTACTGAAAAAGAGGAACAAAGTGGGAGGCTTCACTCTACCTGATTTTAGAACCTATTATACTGCCACAGTAGTTAAAAAACAGCCTGGTACTGGTACAACAGCAGACACATAGATCAATGGAACAGAATTGAGAATTCAGACATAAATCCATCCACATATGAGCAGCTGGTATTTGACAAAGGCCCAAGTCAGTTAAATGGGGAAAAGACAGTCTCTTTAACAAATGGTGTTGGCATAACTGGATATCCATCCGCAAAAAAAATGAAACAAGACCCGTACTTCACACCATGCACAAAAACCAACTCAAAATGGATCAAAGATCTAAATATAAAATCTTAAAAGATAAAGATCATGGAAGAAAAAATAGGGACAATGCTAGGAGCCCTAATACATGGCATAAACAGTATACAAAACATTACTAACAATGCAGAAGAGAAACTTGATAACTGGGAGCTCCTAAAAATCAAACACCTATGCTCATCCAAAACTTCACCGAAAAAATAAAAATATTACCTACAGACTGGGAAAAAGTTTTTAGCTGTTACATTTCCGATCAGCACCTGATCTCTAAAATTTACAAGACACTGCAAAAACTCAACTACAAAAAGGCAAATAACCCAATGAAAAAATGAGCAAAGGGTATGAACAGGCACTTCACTAAAGAAGACATTGAGGTAGCTAACAGATACATGAGGAAATGCTCATGATCGTTAGCCATTAGAGAAATGCAATTCAAAGCTATAATGAGATTCCACCTTATGCCAACAAGGCTGGCATTAATCCAAAAAACAGAAAATAATAAATGTTGGAGAGGTTTTGGAGAAACTGGAACACTTATACACTGCTGGTGGGAATGTTAAATGGTACAACCACTTTGGAAATCAATTTGGCACTTCCACTCCTTGGAACATATCCTAGAGAAATAAGAGCCTTTATACAAACAGATATATGCACACCCATGTTCATTGCAGCACTGTTCACAATAGCAAAAAATGGAAGCAACCAAAGTGCCCATCAATGGATGAACAGATAAATAATGTCATATTCACACAATGGATAAAGGACAATGATGAATCCGTGAACCATTTCATAACATGTAAGAATCTGGTAGGCATTATGCTGAGTGAAATTAGTTGCAAAAGGACAAATATTGCATGAGACCACTACTATAAGAACTCAAAAAATAGTTTAAGCAGAGCAGAAAATATTCTTTGATGGTTAGGACTGTGGGAAGGGGTGGAGGGAGGGAGAGGGGTTTTCACTAAATAGTAGATAAGAACTATTTTAGGTGAAGGGAAAGGCAACACACAGTGTGCAGGAGGTCAACACAACTGGACTAAACCAAAAGCAAAGAAGTTTCCTGAATAAACTGAACACTTTGAAGGCCAGCTTAGCAGGGGCAGGAGTTTGGGGACCATGGTTTAAGGGACTTCTAAGTCAATTGGCATAATAAAATCTACTAAGGAGACATTCTGCATCTCACTGTGGAGAGTGATATCTGGGGTCTTAAATGCTAGCAAGTGATCATCTAAGATGCATCAATTGGTTTCAACCCACCTGGAGCAAAGGAGAATGAAGAACACCAAGGACACAAGGTAATTATGAGCTCGAGAGACAGGAAGAGCCACATAAACCAGAGACTACATCAATCTGAGACCAGAAGAACTAGATGGTACCCGGCCACAACTGATGACTGCCCTGACGGGGAACACAACAGAGAACCCCTGAGGGAGCAGGAGAGCAGTGAAATGCAGACCTCAAATTCTTGTAAAAAGACCAGACTTAATGGTCTGACTGAGACTAGAAGGACCCCAGAGGTCATGGTCCCCAGGCCTTCTGTTAGCCCAAGACAGGAACAATTCCCAGAGCCAACTCTTCAGACAGGGATTGGACTGGACTATGGGATAGAAAATGATACTGGTGAAGAGTGAGCTTCTTGGATCAAGTAGACACATGTGACTATGTGGGCAGTTCCTGTCTAGAAAAGAAATGAGAGCGCAGAGAGGATCAGAAGCTGGCCGAATGGATGTGAAAATAGAGAGTGGAGGAAGGAGTGTGCTGTCTCATTAGAGGGAGAGCAACTAGAAGTACATAGCAATGTGTGTATTAGATTTTGTATGAGAGACTGACTTGGTTTTTAAACTTTCACTTAAGGCACAATAAAAATTAAAAAAAAAATAAATCATGGACCTTTTATTTGCGTGTTTTGAGCTTTTGTACCATTATATTTCAGAAATATAAATTTTCCTTTGTGTCAAGGACTACCTCAAAAAAAAAATTCATAACAACCTGAGAACATGACTCAAGTGTTTAGTTTCAAAATAGCTGGATAGAATTAAAAAAAAATCTATCATTCATGTATGTAAAAATTTGAAAAAAAGTTGAATTAAAGCTACATTGCAGTGCCTTTGAAAGGTAGCCCTCTAAACTGAAAACAAAGTGCAGAATTTTTTTCTGCCCAATTATAATATTTAAATCTTAAACTACAGAGCGAATTTGTACCAATATATCTTTTCTAAATGCCCACATTCTATCTCCAAAGAAAATCTCACAAGTGAGGCTTTTGTGTTTTACAGCTTTTGCTGACCTTATTCTTTCCATTTGTGGGAGTTTGAGCATAAATATTTTATAATGCTAAAGTGTAAAATATTTAAACTGCTTCATTTCACACCACTATGATTTTCTGAAAAAAAAAAAAAAAAAGAGATGCTCCAGAAATCCTCCTCTGCTGCTGTTCCCTGGAATGTTTAGTATGTATATAGAAACAGTGCTTTAAATGGATTAATAACAATTCCCTTTGATTATATAAATTATTCAAATTTCATAATGCAATGTTTTAAGTTAAATGCTTTAGAAATGAATTAACTCAGCATAGACTCTGTGATATCAGTTCTAAAATTAATTATAACTACAAATCCTAAAAATATTTACCACAGTGGCACAGTGGTTAAGTCTTTGTCTGCTAACCAAAATGTTAGCAGTTGGAATCCACCAGTTGCTCCTTGGAAACCCTATGGGGCAGTTCTACTCTGTCATATAGGGTTGCTATGTGTCAGAGTCAACTTGATGGCAATGGGTAATGGAACTTAAGTGACACTTTTTTTTTTCCATATCAATTTGACATTGTACTGTGAAACTTTTTCAAATAGAAGGATAACAGCTTTAAGATAAGTGATCATATACACATTTATTTAGACACACTTAACGTGTTATTTAAGGAGCGCTGGCGGCACAGTGTTTGAAGCACTCGGCTACTAACTGAAGGGCAATGGTTTGAACTCACCAGGTGCTCTGCAGGAGAAACATGATGCAGTTGGCTTCCCTAAAGATTTACAGCTTTGGAAACTATATGGGGGAACTTCTACTCCATTCTTCATGTCCTTTAGGGTTGCTATGAGTAGGAATCAACTCGATTGTAATGGATTTGGTTTTAAGGTGTTATTTGAGATGGTGGTTTAGATGTACAAAACTTGTCTTTCATAAGGGAGACCCTGGTTCAATTCTTGGCCAATGTACCTCAAGCATAGCAATCACTTGTCTGATAGTGGCACCTTGCATGTCACTGTGATACTGAACAGGTTTCAGCACAGCTTCCAGACTAAGATTAGGAAGAAAGGCCTGACAATCTACTGCTTCCTAAACTCAGCCAGTGAAAACCATGTGGATCACAATGGCCTAGTCCCATTGCTGTTGTTGTTAAGTGCCGTCAAGTCTGTTCCGACTCATAGCAACCCTATGTACAATAGAACGAAATACTGCACAGTCCTGAGCCATCCTCACAATTGTTGCTATGCTTGAGCCCCATTGTTGCAGCCACTATACCAGTCCATCTCATTGAGGGTCTTCCTCTTTTTCACTGACCCTCTACTTTACCAGGCATGATGTCCTTCTCCAGGAATTGGCCCCTCTTGATAACATGTCCAAAGTACTTGACATGCAGCCTCACCATCTTAGCTACCAAGATGCCTCCTGTCTGTGCTTCTTCCAAAACAAACTGTTTTTCTGGCTGTCCATGTGCTTTAAATGGATTAATAACAATTCCCTTTGATTATATAAATTACTCAGATTTCATAAGGAAATTTTTAAGTTAAATGCTCTAGAAATGAATAGACCCTGCATGGAATCTGTGATATCAGTTCTAAAATTAATTTTAGAACATATTCAATATTCTTCACCAACACAATAATTCAGTGGCGTCAGTTCTCCTTTGGTCATTGTTATTCACTGTCTAGCTTTCCTACGCATATGAGGTGGTTGGAAATACCTTGGCTTGGGTCAGGCGCAACCTCTAGAAAAATGCCTGTTGAGACTGTGGTTAGGATTGACCTGCTACAGATCAACTTGGGGAGAACTGACATTTTAACAATAGTGTTCCAAACCATAAACATTATTTTGGTCTTCTGTAATTTCTCTCAACAATATTTATACTTAAACTATTTAAAATAAACAATCTGACAATCTCAATCTTTATTTCAAATCCTTAGTCCATGTAAACATAATCTAAATATTACTGTACCCATTGACATTGTGTTGATTCCCACTCATAGCAACCTTATAGGACAGGGTAGAGCTGCCCCATGGGGTGTTCAAGGTTGTGATCTTTATGGAAGCAGACTGTCACATCTTTCTCCCACACAGCAGCTGATGGGTTCAAACCACTAACCTTTCAGATAGCAGCCAAGTGCTTAACCACTGTGCAGCCAAAGAAAAAAAAAGGAACGAAAAATAAATCTATTACCGTCGAGTTGATCCCCACTCATAGCGGCCCTATAGGACAGAGTAGAACTGCCCTATGGGGTTTCCTAGGGATGGCTGGTAGATTCAAACTTCTGACCTTTTAGTTAGCAGCTGAGCTCTTAACCACTGTGCTACCAGGGCTCTTGAAATACTGCTATGTTTGGGGACAATTTAGAATTCTGCCTACCATGATTACATGCCCAGGTATATTTTTCTTTGTTTATCCTGCTTGGGGTTCTCTGAGATTCTTGGGTCTGTGATTTGCTGTCTTTTAATTTTCAAAATCCATGGCCATTATCTTCTCACATATTCTCTGTTATCTTAATCTCTCTCTTGTGTTTTTGAGTCTCCAATTACACGTATGATAGATCATTTGATGTTGTTGTGTGTTGTTGAGTCAGTTCCAACTCATAGTGACCCTATAGGACAGGGTAGAACTTCCCCATAGTTTTTCTTAGGTTGTGATCTTTATGGGAGCAGTTTGCCAGGTCTTTTCTCTCCACACTGCTGACCTTTTGGTTAGCAGCTGAGTGCTTAACTATTGAACCACCAAGACTCAATTGGTAATGTCTCATAATTCTTGCATGCTCTGTATGATAGTTTTCACTCTTTTTTTTTTTTTTGCTTTGTATTTTGTTTTGGATAATTTCTTTATAATTGAAGGAATTTCTTGTATCTGACAAAGTGTTTTTCATTTCTGGAATTTCCATTTGGCCCTTTTTGCAGTTTCAGTTTTTTCTCTGAAATTACCATGTGTTCTGCATCTTTTCCATTCCTTCACCTAAATTTTTAATATTTTAATTATAATTATGTTAGATTCTCTGATAATTCCCAAGTCTGAGGGTGTCTCACTCTATGGTTCGTCTGTTTCTTTTGTGTCTTGACCATGGATCACATTTTCTTGTTTATATTATGTTTCTCATAATTTTCACATATAGGCAAGAAATGTGTGTTTCAAAAAATGTAAACAAAAAGGAGGTAAATAATAAATGCACACGGAACTGGGCATGTCTTTTTATTTTTTTAAGCTATTCACCTGAGGGGCAGAATAAACTAATGTGTCATTGGGCTGGCTTTGGCCTTACCATAGTTACCTTTAGTTTTTAATTCTTGCCACTGTATGGGGTTCAGTATGAGGCCTGGAGTTTCAGAAGTTTTATTTAGTATTCCTTTACTGCCCTCTAATTTCAGCAGGTCTTGCCTTCCTTCATGTCAAAGGGAACCTCTCTTCGTGCTTGGATACCTTTCTCAGTGGTAGGTTGCTGTTGCTTGGTACACCATGCAAAGCTTGTAATGACAGGGGCAAGGGTTTTTTGTTTTTTTTTTTTCCTGCTCCACCCTTCTCACTCTTATGCAAGTGCTGCTTTCCTGGCCTCAGGAATCTGTCTCTATCATCATCCCTATCCCTGAACCAATGGCCAACAACCTCTGCTTCTTATTCATTTCAGTATCCAGAGCATAGATAGATTTCTTTCCTCCAGAAGGCACAGATATCTACCTCATTTCAGTTCAGTCTTTGTGATGGATGGATTTCCTGCCCATCCACTGACAGATATCTTTTGCCTTGTATCAGTGCAGTTATTGAATTGGTTTTCCTGTCCTTCCACCAGTGACAGTCAATTTTTGACAGGTGTCAATACCATTACTCTGACAGGCAGGTTTTCTGCCCACCGTTCAGGAGCACATGGCTTCTGACTCAGAGTAGGGTCATGATGAGCTTGGATTTTCTGCCCATTCCCCATTAGCAGCAAACCACTGCTACTCATGTAGGTCATAAGTGCAGATGAGTTTCTCTAAGTTCTCATACTCTACCCTGAAACTTAGGCCTCCCCTGCCCACCTGAGCCATAGAGAAGGTGTCTCAGGTCTCCTGCCTGCCCTTGGTCTTTCTCCTAAGCATTCAATGGAAACCTGTATAAAAGAGTTGGCAAGCCAGTACAGAGTCACCTTGTCTCTGGGGTTTCCAGAAATTTTAAACTTTTACACTTGGGTCTACTTGGCCTGTAGGAATTCTTTAAAATTTCAGCTGTTTTCTTTTAACTCGTCTCTATTGTGAATACTTCTTCCTCTCCTCTCTGTGTAGAAGGGCATGCCCCTTTTTGGATTTTAATTCATTAGATTGCCATGCTTTCTCAGCTCTCTGGTAGACTAGGAAATGTATGATTTTATAGATCATCCAGGTTTTCTTGTTGTTAGGGTTAGTGTCTTTTTCTTTGATGCTTAATACTCCCAAAATAGGAATGGAAGATGATACTAGATTTTGAATTTGATTTAGTAGTTGAAAATGACTTTGTGTTTTCTATTGACTGGTCAGGGATACATTTACTGTTGAATTATTTTGGGTAAACATACATGTGCTTGCCACTCTTTTAAAAGGAATTATCACTCTCTACATTGACAAAATTACATGGAATTTTCATTTTAAAATTAATAAGTCTTAATATAAATTTGTGTATATTCCTTTCCATCATTTGTATGAAATGTACTCGTTTGCCCTTTGCCTATTTTGGTATTAATATATTCTTTTAATTATTTTTAAGAAGTATATATAATGTTTTTAAGTGCCATTGAGTAGGTTCCAACACATAGAGACCCTGTGTACAACAGAACAAAACACCGCCTGGTCCTGCACTATCCTCGCAATCGTTATGCTTGAGCCCGTTGTTGCAGCCACTGTGTCAATCCATCTCATTGAGGGTCATCCTCTTTTTCGCTGACCCAAGCATGATGTCCTTCTCCAGGGACTGATCCTTCCTGATAACATGTCCAAAGTATGTGAGACGTAGTCTAGGCATCCTTGCTTCTAAGGAGCACTCTGGTGTACTTCATCCAAGACAAATTTGTTCATTCTTTTGGCAGTCCATGATATATTGAATATTCTTCACCAACACCACAATTCAAAGGTGTCAATTCTTCTCTGGTTTTCCTTATTCATTGTCTAGCTTTCACATGCATATCAAGTGATTGAAAACACCATGGCTTGGGTCAGGTACACTTAGTTTTCAAGGTGACATCATTGCTTTTTAACACTTTAAAGAGCTCTCTTGCTTTTTTTTTTTTTTTTTTACAGCAGATTTGCCCAATGCAATGCATCTTTTGATTTCTTGTCTGCTGCTTCCATGGGTGTTGATCGTGGATCCATGTAAAATGAAATCCTTGACAACTTCAATCTTTTCTCCATTTATCATGTTTCTTATTGGTCCCGTTATGAGGATTTTTGTTTTCTTTAAGTTGTGATGTAATCTGTACTGAAGGCTGTGGTATTTGGTCTTCATCAGTAAGTTCTTCAAGTTCTCTTCGCTTTCAGCAAGCAAGATTGTGTCATCTGCATAACGTAGGTTGTTAACGAGTCTCCTCCTATCTTGATGCCCCATTCGTCTTCACATAGTCCAGCTTCTCAGATTATTTGCTCAGCATACAGGTTGAATAGGTATGGTGAAAGGATACAACCTTGACGCACACATTTCCTGACTTTAAACCATGCAGTATCCCCTTGTTCTGTTCGAATGACTGCTTCTTGTTGTAAGTACAGATTCCTTATGAGCACAAGCGTTCTAGAATTCCCATTCTTCACAATGTTATCTATAATTATGATCCACACAGCCAAATGCCTTAGCATAGCCACAGGTAAACATCTCTCAGGTATTCTTTTTGTTTTCAGCCAGGATCCATCTGACATCAGCAATGATATTGTTGGTTCCACACACTCTTTTGAAATTTGCTTGAATTTCTGGCAGTTCCCTGTCAATTTATGTGTATAATAGGGCTATTAAATTTTGACTATAATTTCATTTCAAAGTAACTTTTGTATTCAATTTTATACAGTTTTTAATGTTTTATTATGTATTTTGTTATATATATTTAAAAAAAAATTATATTGTCAAATATTCAATCATTTTAATTATAACACCCTGGGACAAAGACTGCTTGTTCATCAGATAAGGACAACGATTTTTTTTTTTTTTTCCAGATTCCCCCTAGAGGCTATATTGAAGCTTAATACACAGCTGTGATTATCACTGGGTGGTTTATATCTTTGCCAAATTCACATTCCCTGCAAAGGGATATTTGCCTCAGATATTCAGATAAGGATTTTTAAATTAATAACAATTTAGAAAGTTATTTTAATTCAAATTGTTACATGTATGTAAACAGAGCATTTTTCACAAACCTCTATATTTACTTAATACAAGGCATATTCTAAATTTTTGGGACAAAAATATGAACAGGTGTATTTATTTAAATTTTTGCTCAGCCACTTATAAGTTATGTGGCTTTTGATTCAAAAGTCATATTGAAGACTTCTGATATTCAAATATAATATACATTGCATTTTAAGGAAAAGATTGAGATTGTATGGGTTAGTAAACTATTTTAAAGCAAACATTAACTGAGAATTAGTCTATGTCCCAAAATAATTTTAAGCACAGCCTCATGATGTAAATACTCAGTTTTGAATTTGAGGAAATTTAGGATTAAATACATTATATAGTTTCTCAATGTCAGCATTGCTAGTAATTGATGCAAATTTGGTTCCAACCCTGGGCTCTCAAACTTCAAACTCTAGGCTCTTATTACTGTGTTATGCTGTCTCACATTATGTTAATAATATAAATATAGAAATTATAATAGGTCACAAGGTAATGGCTTACTACTGACTCATACTAAAAATGCCTTTCAAATTACAAAAAGACTAGAAAATCAAGTATAAATTGATGATTGATCACATTTGTTATTCATGGCATGTATACGTATTCATTCATGATGTCAAAGTTATATATATTTGATGTCATGAATGAATATATATATAAATTATATATCATTATTATATATCAATTTTAAAATTTAATCCAATTTTAAATAATTTTATTTCCATAAGTAGCTAAAGCTCCAGTTTTTACAACTTTATAGAATAATAGCTAAATATGATGCAGAATTACAGTGATGCAATAAAATTATTCTTAAAGATGTCTTTAATAGCAGGGTTTCACTGGTCAGTCAGCACTGAATACTTCCATAGCAATGCTACTAAAATCAATCTCTGTAGAATTAAGTGTTAATGTATCACTAAGAAATAAGAATCTTTTTAAACCCAGACAATTATTTCCGTGCTGTGTGACCTTGGTAGAAATGTAAGCATTCCCAATCAAGGTGACCATAACAACATTCAAATTTTAAAGTTCCACTGGGAAAGTAGAAATTATTGAGGTGGAACAACTAATTTCTGGTAATGTTGACATTAAACAAGAGGACCAAAATTTATGTTTGAATCAATCTGATGAGATTTTTTTAAACATTTGAATAATAGAATTTTCAGGTTAAAATATGGGAACTTTTCTATAAATGAAAATAGATGATGTCTTACATCATAGTCAAATTGTAATATGAGAATCATTAAAATGATGAAAGTCAAAGGCCAAAAACCATTCACCATGACAATTATTTCTGTATTGACCTACTGTTTCTTAAAAGAGAAATTATAGATAGAACAGTGCAAAAGGTTAAGTGCTCAACTACTGGCCAAAAGATTGGTGGTTTGAACCCACCCAAAGGCACCTTCGAAGACAGGCCTGGCAATTCAATTCCAAAAGGTCACAGCCCTGAAAACCCTATGGAGCAGTTCTACTCTGCATACACGGGATCACCATGAGTCAGAATTGACTCGATGGCAGTGAACAACAACAATAGATAACAACAGAGCCTGTATAGATATCCCATGCCTTATTGCTTGTGTTATGAATGCAATACTTTGAAAAAATACAGAGAAATTTTCATATGAAACTCTGATGTCTCAGATGCTTGAAGTTCCCCCATATCTTGATTATCAACTAGATTCCAAAGTTATTTGTGATTTTACACTGTTTTAAATTAATGTAATATATATTTTTAAATACTCTATTTTGCAAAATTAATCTAAGTAAAATATATTAGTACAAATATGTGGCCATCTAGCTTTATATATAGAAACGAAATATTTTCTAACTAGTTTTTGCTGGTATATAGGAAATTTCTGACTTTACATACTGTGTAGCCAAAACTTCTACTCTATGTTCTTGGGTTTTCTGATTGTAATGATAATATTTTTGACAAACTTATTGCTGCATCTTTCCCCTTTTTTGTTACCTGGTTTATCTGATTGTTCACTGTCCACAATTTGGGAACATTTTACCACCTGGAGAAGGGTGGGAGATATGATATAGGAGAAATCCATGCAGACAGGAAGAATATGTGGGAAGTCTGCTACTTCCAAACATAATGAGTTGTGGAACAGAGATTAAGGGATGGTGACAGGGGAGGCAACCAGATATATCTATGTTGATCTCCCACTCAAAGTCAGTGTGGTGGTTCAGTGGTAGAATTCTTGCCTTTCTCATGGGAGGCACCAGTTCGACTCCCAGTCAGTGCACCTCATGTGCAGTTGCTACCATCTGTCAGTGGAGGCTTGCACATTATTGCTATAATATTGAACAGGTTTCAGCAGAGCTTCTAGACTAAGATGGACTAGGGAGAAAGGCCTAGTGATCTGCTTTTGAAAATTAGCCAGTGAAAATCCTATGAATCACAATGGTTCGATTTGCAACAGATCACGGGGATGGGGCAGAACCTGACAGCATTTAGTTCTGTTTGGCCTAGAGTTACCATGAGTCGGTGGCCAACACAATAGCAGCTAACAATGATAACATCCTGCTACACAGATTGAAGGGAAACTGAAAAACAGAAAAGTTTGCCCCAATTTCTGTTGTGTTGTTGCTATTTGCTGTCGAGTCAGCTCAGAGTCATAGCAACCTTATGTGTCATAGAATGCATGTTGCTCTGTCCTGTGCCATCTTCATTGTCATGGGTATGTTTGAGTTCGTTGTTTTGGCTATTCTGTCAATCCGACTTGATGAGGGTTTCCCTTGGTTTCACTGACTCTCTACTTTACCAACCATGAAAACTAGACATGGAGTCTTGCTGGGGAAATCGAACAGCAGTGGCAGAGGAGATATGCAAGATAGGTAGCACTGAAATGGAACTTCTTACTCCTCACAACCTTAACATGCCACATAGGATATCAGGACATATTACTTTCCCACATAAAGGACGAGAAGCTGCCAAGAGAACTGGTGAACCACCAGAAGCTTTAAGTTGGAACATAGAGGCTTCTCTATTTGGGAACCTTGAGAATGAAGGTAAATGGTTGGGAACATGTACAGCAGAAGTGGTGACAACATATTGGCCCTAAAAGCATATTAGTACTTGTTTTCAGAAGTCCTCAGTCCAAGGCTCAGATCAGACTACTACAGAAAATAGTGTAAGGACACTGTGATCATAGGTCTCATTTTCCATCATAGCCTTGGGGACCGTTTAAGCTATTTGCCCCTACAAATGCAACTAGGTGTCATCTTGGAGATGAAAAACTGGAGAAGAGTCAGAAATGTATCTGAAAGTTTATGCATTTGCCTTAAGAGGCTGAATTAAGCTAGATAATACTTCAATTCCTCAAATTTTCAAGTTGAAAATTTTTCTCCTCTAATATCTAGTGGAATATACCAGAACCAAAAACCAAACCCTTTGCTGTTGAGTCAATTCTGGCTCATGGACCTGCCCCATAGGATTTCCAAGGAACACCTGGTGGATTCAAACTACCAAACTTTTTGATTAGCAGCTGTAGCTCTTAACCACTACGGCACCGGGGTTTCCAGTGGGATATAGGCTTACTTTAAAAATTTAGATTTGTTGTATGATACAAAACGTAAAATTTTATATGTTCATTTGAGTAATCATAAGTACATATTCTCCCCTGTTAATAGTAACATGACATGATATATCTATAATTATTATTCTGTGTTCAATTTCCAATATGTATACAATTATTTCCATTTCGTGTCTGTTAGTATTGCTAAAAATTACTAAATAGAGATTATAACAGCAGTGTTAAGTTATTTTTTGCTTTTAGTAGGAAACTTCCAAAACAGAACAATACAGGCAGTCACAACTTTACAGTGCATGGGAGTTGTGACAAACCGCACTTACGACTGTTTTTTTTTTTTTCTTTTGTACAGCTTATCGTTAGTAATAGGTACTACATACAGTGTTGCAGCATGTTATTTGCTGATGTTATCATTCTCAGATGTTCACTCAGGTGTTCAATGTTATGATTTACTGTTCAAAACACTGCCATATAGCAGGCTGTGAAAACTATTGAAAAAAAAAAAAAGAAGTATTCGACTTACATCAGAACCGACTTATGACAGTCGTTAAAACGGAACCCTGTCGTAAATTAGGGACTACCTGTAAGTATATTTATCTCCCTTGGTTTCTAAATTGTGAGCTGTCATTTCCTCTCAGATATATTTCTCTTTATACCTGCCTCTCAGATGAATTTTGTTCTCATTTATGTTATAGAACACTGTGCATACAAAATCATTAGACTTTTCCCACTGTATTATAAATAGGGAAATTTAATCTGTGTGTTCCACTGGGCCAGTGGTTATCTGACACTAAAACTTAACATTCTGAGTTCTTCAGTCCCTGGTGTAGTGCTTCCATATGATAGATACTAAATAAAAATTTGTTATGTATTTACTAGGAGCCTGGGTGGCACAAGGAATTTGGCGATTGGCTGCTAAACTAAAGGTTGGTGGTTCAAACCCACCCAGCAGCTCTGCAGAAGAAAAGATTACAGCTGCAAAGTTTATAGCCAAGAAAGCCCTATGGAGAAGTTTTACTCTGTAACACATGGGATCCCCAAGAGTCGGGGACTACTCAATGACAGCTAACAACCATGGCAAAGTATTGAAAAAATACCTGAACCCTGGAAATATAAAGTCAGATCCTACTGAGGTATAGTTTTTCCCTCAATTTATTTACATAAATTTCAAAATGCTCTACCTCACTTTGCCATTTTGTCAAAATCTTTGTAAGATGACTCATACCAATAACATAGTTTCATGTTCATTTGCCCACATAGCCAAACTCACACTAGAAATAAAAATCCACTCACTTTATGTGCTTAAGAAAACCAACAAATTGATGTTCTGTGGATAGCATTTGATTCTAAGGTGGAAGTGTTTTCTGAAAATAGACATTATGATGATACAGTATCATTATTACATTGTCATTAGAGATTATTTTAGAATATAGTGAACCAGAAATATGATGCCTATAATGCATGAATCATCTTTGTATTTGGTTCATACATACAAAGAAAATAGAATGTTAGTAACGACTGAGCTTCCCTGAATTCACCGTTCTTTCTCTAACCGATTTAAATTTGAATGGAATTAGGCATCATCTTTTCATTTTATGGAAATCCTCAATTCTGATATTTTAGAATTAAAAATGAGATGAGAACTTTAGATGATCTAAAGCAATTTTTTAAATAATTTTTACTGAGCTTTAAGTGAACGTTTACAAAACAAGTCAGTCTGTCACATATAAGCTTATATACACCTTACTCCATACTCCCACTTACTCTCCCCCTAATGAGTCAGCCCGCTCCCTCCTTCCAGTCTCTCCTTTCGTGACAATTTTGCCAGTTTCTAACCCTCTCTACCCTCCTATCTCCCCTCCAGACAGGAGATGCCAACACAGTTTCAAGTGTCCACCTGACACAAGTAGCTCACTCTTCATCAGCATCTCTCTCCAACCCATTGTCCAGTCTCTTCTATGCCTGATGAGTTGTCTTTGGGAATGGTTCCTGTCCTGGGCCAACAGAAGGTTTGGGGACCATGACCGCCGGGATTCTTCTAGTCTCAGTCAGACCATTAAGTCTGGTCTTTTTATGAGAATTTGGGGTCTGCATCCCACTATTCTCCTGCTCCCTCAGGGGTTCTCTGTTGTGTTAAAGCAATATTTTTAAACATGTTACTTTAGTTTCAGTTGCTTAAAAAGTTGCTCTCTTTCTACTGCTTAATGTGATGCATATAATTTATGTTACATTCAGTAAATAAAGAGGATGAATATACAGAGTTTTTTTTTTTTTTTAAAGAAATAAATCCTATTTTAATTGAAATTGAATGTTAAAGTTCAGTTTAGGAGCAATTGAAAAAATAGTAAAGTTTTTTTTTTTTTGGTGAATTTGGAGAACACAATGAAAATTCAGGAATTATTGGAGTTATTATGTGGTAGGAGAAAAGTACTCTGTGACATTGGCCAGTCACTTTAACCCTTTAATTTCCTTATCTATGAAGTAAGTAGATAAAACAAGGAAACATCTTAATTACTTTAAAGATTTAAGTATTTTATTCAATGTGAGGAGAAAAAAGAACTTCTATAGTATGCCAAAGCATAGATTACTAAAAACATGCAAACACACACACACACACACAAACACACAAATTATCTTTTAAGGCAGGAGTACCCTATTCTGTCTTCTCTTTCTTGAAAGTTAAAAGAAAAAGCATTAGTGAACTAATTGGCTAATGTGTAGAGTGAGATACTTAGCAATTAATTTAGAGGAAAAGTTCAATAATAACTGACTTCAATGGGCTATTTGTAGTTTTCAGAATTTGAAAGATATTAAGTTCTATTTATAATTCAAGAAGGAAATAATAATTATAATAGGAAGTCATGTATTTGAAGAGTCAATATCTTCCTGTTCAAGCCCATAATGAAGTACTGTTGTAGAGAGACTGAAGAAAAATACCCTATTGATAATTCCCAATATAAAAACAATGCATGCTCATTAAAACTTGTCAAAATTTGCATGGTTCATAAAAAAAAAAAGTTAAATTTCTGGAAATATGTTTGCTTTGTCCACCTCATCTCTACCCGATTGTGAAGGAGGAAGTCCCACCACAGGGGTTGTGGGGATGGCTGAACATATAACATCTGACACTACAGATAAAAATGGCAGTAGTTTATGTCACGTATTCTCATGGTCCAGGGGAGGAGAACATCTCACGCCATGCAGGGCCATATGTGGTTATATTTAGGAGTAGAGCGAACCTGTAGGGGCTGTGGTAGGCAGGCTTTATAGTAACAAGAGGGTAGGGTGTCCTCTGGTTTCCATAGGAGGACGTTCTTGGCTTGTTTCAATAATTTTGTAGCTGCCAGGGAGGTGAACCCTCCTAGGTTGAGGACTGAATGGTGTGCAGCTGGTCCAGCATGTAAGATAATTAGCTAGGTAAGGACCCTTTCCTGTGGGGTGAGGCATATATGTGGTGAGAGCAGGGGGACTCACATTTAAATCTTTTGGGCCCTGTGAAACTCAAAGATATTAAGGAAGTATTTGACATTTTAGGCCTTACAGTGCAATTGACCCATTGATTCATTGATATCAGTTTAGACCTTGGCAATGAGAGATACTTTTAGGGAGTGAAGTGCCTTCTAGGGAAGTCAAATAGAAACTTGACTAGGAGGAAGCGGGCCACATGGTAAGGTGGTCATGAAAAACATGAACTTTAGACATGCCCCTCTTTATGGCCAATAAAGGAAATTGAGGGACCTGTGTGGCATTAGTTTAAGGAGTGCATGTCCCTAAAGCAAACAAAAACAAAAACCAAACCCAAAGCTGTCAAGTCGGTTTGAACTCATAGCGACCTGATAGGACAGAGAAGAACTGCCCCCATAGGGTGGCTGGCAGATTCAAACTTCCAAACATTTGGTTAGCAGCCCAGCTCTTAACCACTGTGCCATCATGTCAATTTAGATGAATCAATGGCTGTTGCAATAGTGACATCAAGTGGGGGGTTCATTTACCACTTTGTAATTTAAATAGAAGTTCTCTGAGGAGCCTATTAGGCCTCTCAGTGAAAACCGCTGCTTTTAGGCTAGAGGTTGACTAGGACTTAATTATCTCTGGCTCCTGATGAACCAGTGGGAAAGAATATTTTTCTCTATGGTCTGGGATGAAAACATGCAGTTTTCTGACTATCTCTAGATTGGCATTTGGAAACCTACTGATACTTTTCAGATAGGTTGCTCTTGCCTATGTTTTTTGGGCCTTGAGAGGGTTGCATAATCTTACTAATCCTGATGAAACTAGAAGGATGTGGAGTAGACAAGAGCTACTGATGTATGATGTATTATTTATAATCTATGTGCTTGATAAATAGGACCATTTAAAGTACAACTCAAAATGAGAAAAAACAGCTGCAAACATCCATTAATAATTGGGACCTGGCATGTACGAAGTATGAATCTAGGAAAATTGGAAATCATCAAAAATGAAATGGAACACATAAACATTGACATCCTAGGCATTAGTGAGCTTAAATAGACTGGTATTGGCCGTTTTGAATCGGACAATCACATAGCCTAGTATGCTGGGAATGACAACTCGAAGAGGAATGTTGCATTCATCGTCAAAAAGAATGTTTCAAGATCTATCCTAAAGTACAGCGCTGTCAGTGATATGGTAATATCCATACGCCTACAAGGAAGACCAGTTAATACGACTGTTATTCAAATTTACACACCAACCACTAGGGCCAAAGATGAAGAAATAGAAGATTTTTATCAGCTGCTACAGTCTGAAATTGATCCAACATGCAATCAAGATGCATTGATAATTACTGGTGATTGGAAGCAGAAAGTTGGAAACAAAGAAGGATTAGTAGTTGGAAAATATGGCCTTGGTGATAGAAACGATGCTGGAGATCGAATGATAGAATTTTGCAAGACCAACGACTTCTTCATTGCAAATGCCTTCTTTCACCAACATAAATGGCGACTATACACACGGACCTCGCCAGATGGAACACACAGAAATCAAATTGACTACATGTGTGGAAAGAGACTACGGAAAAGCTCAATATCATCAGTCAGAATGAGGCCAGGGGCTGACTGTGGAATAGACCATCAATTGCTCATATGCAAGTTCAAGCTGAAACTGAAGAAAATCAGAGCAAGTCCACAAGAGCCAAAATATGACCTTGAGTATGTCCCACCTGAATTTAGAGACCATCTCAGGAATAGAGTTGACTCATTCAACACTAGTGACTGAAGACCAGATGAGTTGTGGAATGACAACAAGGACATCATCCATGAAGAAAGCAAGAGGTCACTGAAAAGACAGGAAAGAAAGAAAAGACCAAGGTGGATGTCAGAGGAGACTCTGAAAATTGCTCTTGAACATCGAGCAGCTAAAGCAAAAGGAAGAATTGATGAAGCAAAAGAACTGAACAGGAGATTTCAAAGGGCCTCTCAAGAAGACAAAATAAAGTATTATAATGAAATGTGCAAAGAGTTGGAGACGGAAAACCAAAAGGGAAGAACAAGCTCGGCATTTCTCAAGCTGAAAGAACTGAAGAAAAAATTCAAGCCTCAAGTTGCAATAGTGAAGGATTCCATAGGGAAAATATTAAATGATGCAGGAAGCATCAAAAGAAGATGGAAGGAATACACAGAGTTATTATTCCAAAAAGGATTAGTCGATATTCAAACATTTCAAGAGGTGGCATATGATCAGAAACCACTGGTACTGAAAGAAGAAGTCCAAGCTGCTCTGAAGGCACTACTGAAAAACAAGGCTCCAGGACTGATGGAATATCAATTGAGATGTTTCAACAAATAGATGCAGTGCTAGAGGTGCTCACTCATCTATGCCAAGAAATATGGAAGACAGCTTCCTGGCCAACTGACTGGAAGGGATCCATATTTATGCCTATTCCCAAGAAAGGTGATCCAACCGAATGTGGAAATTATAGAACAATATCATTAATATCACACGCAAAGAAAATTCTGCTGAAGATCATTCAAAAACGACTACAGCAGTATATCGACAGGGAACTGCCAGAAATTCAGGCTGGTTTCAGAAGAGGATGTGGAACCAGGGATATCATTGCTGATGTCAGATGGATCCTGGCTGAAAGCAGAGAATACCAGAAGGATGTTTACCTGTGTTTTATTGATTATGCAAAGGCATTTGACTGTGTGGATCATAACAAACTATGGATAACACTGTGAAGAGTGGGAATTCCAGAACACTTAATTGTGCTCATGAGGAACCTTTACATAGATCAAGAGGCAGTTGTTTGGACAGAACAATGGGATACTGATTGGTTTAAAGTCAGGAAAGGTGTGCATCAGGGTTGTATTCTTTCACCATATCTATTTAATCTGTATGCTGAACAAATAATCCGAGAAGCTGGACTATATGGAGAAGAATGGGGCATCAAGATTGGAGGAAGACTCATTAACAACCTGCATTATGCAGATGACACAACCTTGCTTGATGAAAGTGAAGAGGACTTGAAGCACTTACTAATGAAGATCAAAGACCACAGCCTTCAGTATGGATTACACCTCAACATAAAGAAAACAAAAATCCTCACAGCTGGACCAGTGAGCAACATCATGATAAATGGAGAAAAGATTGAAATTGTCAAGGATTTCATTTTACTTGGATCCACAATCAATGCCCATGGAAGCAGCAGTCAAGAAATCAAAAGACACATTGCATTGGGCAAATCTGCTGTAAGGGACCTCTTCAAAGTGCTGAAGAGCAGAGATGTCACCCTGAAGACTAAGGTGCACCTGACTCAAGCTATGGTAGTTTCAATAGCATCCTATGGATGTGAAAGCTGGACAATTAAAAAGGAAGACTGAAGAAGAGTTGACACCTTTGAATTGTGGTGTTGGCGAAGAATATTGAATATACAATGGACTGCCAAAAGAATGAACAAATCTGTCTTAGAGGAAGTACAACCAGAATGCTCCTTAGAAGCAAGGATGGTGAGACTGCGTCTTACACACTTTGGACATGTTGTCAGGAGGGATCAGTTCCTGGAGAAGGACATCGTGGTCGGCAGAGTACAGGGTCAGTAGGAAAAGAGGAAGACCCTCAACGAGGTGGATTGACGCAGTGGCTGCAACAATGAGCTCAAGCATAACAACATTTTAAGGATGGCGGAGGACCGGACAGTGTTCCGTTCTGTTGTGCATAGGTTCACTATGAGTTGGAATTGACTCGACGGCACCTAACAACAACAACAAAGTCCCGCCCTCACATTTGGGTAAGAGTAGATTTTCCACTAGATTGTACACTTTAGATGGCCTCACTCTTGTCCTCCACTAGTTGAATCCCTTGTCAAAAGTGAAGATTCCACAGGACCAGAGGGATTACACTCCTGCTTCTACCCCATGCCTCATTATTCCCTGACCAAATGGCATTGATTCCATTTCAGGGGCCTATGCTGGCCTCTTTCCTGGGTTTATCCTCCCAAACACAGGCTACACAGCTGGTATGCACACCGTAGGTCCAAGTGGTCATCAAAGAGCGACTATTTATGGAGCTGTCCTTAAGCCATGGCTTGGTCTCACCATGCTTGAGGCCACACAAGGCTCAGATGGAAGTAGTTGCAAAAGAAAGTAGAGGGTGAAACAAGCTAGGGTCCAGGCATTGGAGATGAACCTATGCGGAATCACAGAATTTTAAAGTTAAATATGGCTGTCGAGATTTGCTAAAATCAGAGGATAGAACATATAAACATTTTGTTAGCATGAACTAAACTTTTAATATTTATATATTTGACATGTAGATCTTCATTTATATTCTTGTCCAGGGAATCTCACATGTTTGAGGTGGGTCTTCCATATTTGAATCCAAATATATCTGGGAAAAAATTAATAAGACTTTGATAGTTTATTTATTTCTAGCTCAAAGTTATATATATTTTTGTGTGGCTTCTGTGCCTGCTGGTATGCCATCTTCATTTCCATGAACAATAGGGTGCTGATGTCATATATGACAATGAATAGACTCATACATAGTAAAAACACACTTAGGAAACTACAATGACTAAGCAGTTTTAATTACGGGAATCTAAAAATTGTTCAAAACTGGAATATCTCTGTACATAATTGTCATGGATTGAATTGTGTCCCTCCCAAAAACGTGTTTGTCAGTTGGGCTGGCTGGGCCATGATTCCTGGTATTGTGTGATTTTCCTATATGTTGTAAATCCTGACTCTATGATGTTAATGTCAATGCCCCCACGTGTCTGTTAGTTTGTCATACTGTGGGGGCTTGTGTGTTGCTGTGATGCTGGAAGCTCTGCCTCCGGTATTCAGATACCAGCAGGGTTACCCATGAAGGACAGGTTTCAGTTGAGCTTCCAGACTAAGACAGACTAGGAAGAAGGACCCAGCAGTCTACTTCTGAAAAGCATTGGGCAGTGAAAACCTTATGAATAGCAGCAGAACACTGTCTGATATAGTGCTGGAAGATGAGGCCCCAGGTTGGAAGGCACTCAAAAGATGATTGGGGAAGAGCTGCTTCCTGAAAGTAGAGTCAACCTTAATGATGTGGATGGATTAAAGCTTTTGGGACCTTCATTTGCTGATGTGGTGTGACTCAAAACGAGAAGATGTAAATATCCATTAATAATCAGAACCTGGAATGTACGAAGTATGAATCTACGAAAATTGGAAATCGTCAAAAATGAAATAGAATGCATAATATCAATATCCTAGGTTCGAATCCACCAGGCACTCCTTGGAAACTCTATGGAGCAGTTCTACTCTGTCTTTAGGGTGGATATAAGTCAGAATCGACTTGATGGCAGTGGGTTCGGTTAGGCATTAGTGAGCTGAAATGGACTGGTATATGCCATTTTGAATCAGACAATCATGTAGTCTACTATGCTGGGAATGACAATTTGAAGAGGAATGGTGTTGCATTCATCATCAAAAAGAATGTTTCAAGATCTATCATGAACTACACACTGTCAGTGATAGGATAATATCCATACGCCTACGAGGAAGACCAGTTAATACGACTGTTATTCAAATTTACACACCAACCACTAGGGCCAAAGATGAAGAAATAGAAGATTTTTATCAGCTGCTGCAGTCTGAAATTGATCAAATATGCAATCAAGATGCATTGATAACTACTGGAGATTGGAATGCAAAAGTTGGAAACAAGAAGGATCAGTAGCTGGAAAACATGTCCTTGGTGATAGAAACAATGCCGGAGATTGAATGATAGAATTTTGCAAGACCAACGACTTCTTCATTGCAAATACCTTCTTTCACCAACATAAACAGTGACTATTTTTTTTTTTTATACACATGGGCCTCGCCAGATGGAACACACAGAAATCCAATTGACTACATCTGTGGAAAGAGATGATGGAAAATCTCAATATCATCAGTCAGAATGGGGCCAGGGGCTGACTGTGGAACAGACCATCAATTGCTCATATGCAAGTTCAAGCTGAAACTGAAGAAAGTCAGAGCAAGTCCACGGGAGCCAAAATATGACCTTGAGTATGTCCCACCTGAATTTAGAGACCATCTGAAAAATAGATTTGAGGCATTGAACACTGGTGCCTGAAGACCAGATGAGTTGTGGAATGACATCAAGGACATCATACATGAAGAAAGCAAGAGGTCACTGAAAACCAGGAAAGAAAGAAAAGACCAAGATGGATGTCAGAGGAGACTCTGAAACTTGCTCTTGTGCTTCGAGTAACTAAAGCAAAAGTAAGAATTGAAGAAGTAAAAGAACTGAACAGAAGATTTCAAAGGATGTCTTGAGAAGACAAAGTAAAGTGTTATAATGACATGTGCAAAGAGCTGGAGATGGAAAACCAAAAGGGAAGAACATGCTCAGTGTTTCTCAAGCTGAAAGAAAAAATTCAAGCCTCGAGTTGCAGTAGTGAAGGATTCCATGGTGAAAATATTAAATGATGCAGGAAGCACCAAAAAAGATGGGAGGAGTACACAGAGTCATTGTACCAAAACTAATTAGTCCATGTTCAACCATTTCAAGAGGTGGCATATGATCAGGAACCAGTTGTACTGAACGAAGAAGTCCAAGCTGCTCTGAAGGCATTGGCGAAAACCAAAGCTCTAGGAATTGATGGAATATCGAGATGTTTCAACAAACAGATGCAGCGCTGGAGGTGCACACTCGTCCATGCCAAGAAATATGGAAGACAGCTTCCTGGCCAACTGACTGGAAGAGATCCATATTTATGCCTATTCCCAAGAAAGGTGATCCAACCGAATGTGGAAATTATAGAACAATATCATTAATATCACACGCAAGGAAAATTTCTCTGATGATCATTCAGAAGTGGCTGCAGCAGTATATCAGCAAGGAACTACCAGAAATTCAGGCTGGTTCAGAAGAGGACGTGGAACCAGGGGTATCATTGCTGATGTCAGATGGATCCCGGCTGAAAGCAGAGAATACCAGAAGGATGTTTACCTGTGTTTTATTGACTATGCAAAGGCATTCGACTGTGTAGAGCATAACAAATTATGGATAACATTGTGAAGAATGGGAATTCCAAAACACTTAATTGTACTCATGAGGAACCTTTACGTAGATCAAGAGGCAGTTGTTTGGACAAAACAAGGGGATACTGATTGGTTTAAATTCAGGAAAGTTGTGTGTCAACATATCTATTCAATCTGTATGCTGAGCAAGTAATCGGAGAACCTGGACTATATGGAGAAGAATGGAGCATCAGGATTGGAGGAAGACTCATTAACAACCTGCATTATGCAGATGACACAACCTTGCTTGGTGAAAGTGAAGAGGACTTGAAGCACTTACTAATGAAGATCAAAGACCACAGCCTTCAGTATGGATTGCACCTCAACATGAAGAAAACAAAAATCCTCACAACTGGACCAGTGAGCAGCATTATGATAAACGGAGAAAAGATTGAAGTTGTCAAGGATTTCATTTTACTTGGAACCACAATCAACAGCCATGGAAGGAGCAGTCAAAAAATCAAAAGATGCATTGCATTGGGTAAATCTGCTGTAAAGGACCTCTTGAAAGTGTTGAAGAGAAAAGATGTCACCCTGAAGACTACGGTGTGCCTGACCCAAGCCATGGTATTTTCAATCTCATCATATGCATGTGAAAGTTGGACAATGAATAAGGAAGACCGAAGAAGAGTTGACACCTTTGAATTGTGGTGTTGGTGAAGAATATTGAATATACCATGGACTGCCGAAAGAATGAACAAATCTGTCTTAGAAGAAGTACAACCAGAATGGTCCTTAGAGGCAAGGATGGCGAGATTGCATCTTACATACTTTGGACATGTCAGAAGGGATCATCAGTCCCTGGAGAAGGACATCATGGTTGGCAGGGTACAGGGTCAGTGGAAAAGAGGAAGACCCTCAATGAGGTGGATTGACACAGTGGCTGCAACAATGAGCTCAAGCATAACAACGACTGTAAGGATGGCTCAGGACTGGGCAGTTTTTCGTTCTGTTGTGCATAGGGTTGCTATGACTCGGAACCGACTCAATGGCACCTAACCAGAAGAACAATGTGATGTTAAGGAGGGAGGATGGTTGGCATTTGTGTCAGTGAGGCAGGACTCAATGTATAAGATTAGATTGTGTCTTCAGGCAATCTCTTGAGATATAAAAGATAGAAGCAAGCAGAGAGACTGGGGGACCTCGTACCACCAAGAAAGCAGCACCAGTAGCAGGGTGTGTCCTTTGGACCTGGGGTCTCTGAGTCTGAAATGTTCCTCTACCATGGGAAGATTGAGGACAAGGACCTTTCTCCAGAGCGCACAGAGAGAGAAAGCCTTTCCCTGGAGCTGACGCCCTGAATTTGGACTTGTAACCTACTAGACTGTGAAAGAATAAATGTCTCTTTGTTAAAGCCATCCACTTGCGGTTTTTCTGTTAAAGCAACACTAGATGACTAAGACAATAATTTATTAAAGGAGAAAGAGATACATGCCTACATTAATACAAAAAAGCATTTGGTAATTTCTAATGAAATCCAAAAAGAAGAGAGGGAAATAAAGAAATTTCCTAAATATTGTAAAGATATACCCCAAATCAACTACATCAGTTACACTGAAGTGCTAAACTAATAAATATCTATTTGTCATAAACAAGACAGAAATGTTCAGTATAGCTGCTATTCTAAAGTATTGTTTTGGAGGTGGTAGCTACTTCAATAGAATCTGAAAATGAAATTAGTAAGTGTTGGAAAATGGGCTAAAATTATTTTAGTTACAGATAAACAGGGTAAAAATTACATATAATTAAATGATAAGGAAATTGTAGGCGCATGGAGAAAATAATAAGCACACAAACTACTAATAACTTTTTTTAATTTTAGCAATCACTAATTTCACTTGGAAGTGATACATGTATGTACAATTTGTATATAGTGACAAAATTTAAATTTTTGTCAATAAGATTTCAGTCAATGTCATTATCGGGTTAAAATATCTCATTTTATTACTAGTATGGTAATTTTTTTTTAAATTATGAGCGGACATTAGATTTTATCAAATATTTTTCTGCATCTAAAACTTAATATGTTTATGATTGAATAACTTTAGTACATGTTCTGTAGTTAACACTTTATTAGATTCGCTGGAAAAACCTTGTTCGATTGTATTTTGTCTTTAATGTCAGTTCATAAGTAAGATTGGTAGGTAATTTTCCATTCTTGTGTGATACTATTATACTGTTTCATAAAGTAGGTTGGAGAATATTTCCTTTTTTCCTAGTCTCTAGAAGAGTTTAATAATAAAATTATAATTTGTGTGTACGTGTGTGTGTTTGATAGAACAGTTCTATAGAAAAAAATGGACATTTTTTGTGAGGAAAGGAGTGAGTTTCAGTGGCTAAACTTTCAAATATTTATTATATTTCATAGTTGTTGGCCCATTAGGCTTTTTCTTTGTACTCAAGCCAGTTTTGGAAAATTGTAATTTTCTAGCAAATTATTTATTTCCCCTTCATTTAAAATGTTTTGGCATTGTTTTTAAAAATATTGTTCTGTCATATAGCTGTAATAATGTCCTTCTTTCCATTCCTAATATTGCCTACATCTTCATTTTCTCTGAAAAATTTGCCAGAAGGTTATTTTAATTTTTTTCACTTTCTATTTTAACTTTTTAAAGTAAAGTGTAATTTTTGTACTGAAAAATGCTCATATGATAGCTATACAGCTCAATGAATTTTCACAAACTAAACACATCTAATACACCTGGATTAAGAAATATAACCCAGACTCTAAAGCCCCTCAAAAGTAATTATTATTATCATCCCTAAGTATATACACTATCAAGACTTCTAATAGCATAGTTTTTGTAATTTTGGTATTTAAATGAAAGCCTGATTTCTGTTGATGAACATTCAGTATTAATTATCGATATGATTGTGAGTCATTGTAGATTATTTATTCCTGTTGCTATGTAACATTCCATTGTGTGAGTATAATAGAGTTTATTAATACATTCTACTTAATAACCTTTGAGGTGGTTTCTAGATTAGGGCTACTAAGAATACTACAGCTATGAACAAGTTTATGAAACTTTTGTTTTAGGCACTTCAGTTCACTGTGTCCCTAGGAATGAAATTTCTGGGGCATAGAGTATGAATATATTCAGTTTTAGCAGATACTGACGAAGAGTATCTAAAGAGTTGTCTAAAGTGTTTGCCAGCTTTAGACTCCCTCCTCCCCACCAACAATGTACGAGAGTACATGTTAATCCATTTCTTCTCCAGTTTTGGAATATTCCAACTATGTTTTTGTTGTAACCATTCTGGTGAGTGTGTGGTGTTATAGCATTGTTTTATTCATATTTCCCTGAGGCCTAATGTATTTTTTCCTAGTAAGTTTCTAAGTTATGAACTTGTATTTTCTCTTGGATATTTTCCCATAAAACCCTTCCTTATGATTTTGGTCAGTTACTTCACCTCTTAATTTCCTAGTCTGTAAAATAGGTAGTTCAAACAAGCTAGATCTCTAAATTACTTTTCAGTTTCAAATATTTCAAATATTTGTTCATCTATATGAACAAAGATGTCACTTTGATGACTATGGTGCACCTGACCCAGCCATAATATTTTCAATCACCTCATATGCATGTGAAAGTTGGACAATGAAAAAGAAGGCTCAAAGAAAACTGACACTTTTGAATCATGGTGTTGGTGAAAAACACTGAATATAACATGGAATTCCAGAAAAATGAACAAATTTGTTCTGGAGAAAGTACAGCCAGAATGCTCCTTAGAAGCAAGGATGCCAAAACTTTGTCTTGCTTACTTTGGGCATGTCATCAGGAGGTACGAATCACCGGAGAAGGTGATACATAATGCCTGGTAAAGGGTCAGCAAAAAAGAGGGAGACCCTCAATGAATGGATTGACACAGTGGCTGCAACAGTCGGTTCAAACATAGTAATGATTTTGAGGTTGATACAGGCCAGGCAGAATTTTTTTCTGTTGTACATAGGGTCACTATGAGTCAGAGCTGACTTGATGGCACTTAATAACAACAAAATATGTATAAATAAATGCCTATAGTGTGTCAAAGCATAGATTATAAAACTTTAAGGAAAAGTTTTCTTGTCTTTTTTACTGTTTCCCTATTTGTAGAAGTTAAAAGAAAGGCACTTTTTAAACAAATTGATAGATAATATATGTGTTGAATTAGTCAGCTATTTGGAAATTAATTTGGGAAAAGAGTCCATTCATAACTGACTTCAAAGAATTGTTTTTACTCTTAAGAATTTGAAGGATGACAATTTCGTTTATCATTCAAGTAGAAAGAAAAATGTGATAGAAAGTCATGTGTTTAACAGTCAGTATCTTCCTGCTTTATGCCCATATTGAAATTCATTATACAGAGACTTAAAAAATTACTTCATTGATTTTTTTGAAGTTCTATTTATACAGACAATGTGAGAGAAATTTTTATGTATCAATACATTTGATGAATTTGAAAGGGGGTTTTTTATGTGGAGGATATAAATTTGCTAATTAAAGCCAAAAAGAGCGAAGAAGATGTGAAGTAGAGTTCTTGAAATGAAGAGATACTAAATTGAGAATTTAAAATAAGTGGGGGACAAACAGAATAGAAATAATGATTTTAGCAAAAATAATGTGAAGAGAAGCACAGTTGAAATCAATATAAAAGGCAAATTATAGATGTGCAGTAGAGGGTAATCAGCAGCCCTGGGCTATTCTAACCCTTCGTATTCCAAAAAAAGGACTGGACCTTGACTGATATGGGGAGATAATCTCTGAGCCCTTGTAATATTCTGTCTGCTAAGAGTGTTTTTGTATTCCCAAGCCCTTGCGTCAATTCAGATAGGTTATGATGACAATACGATGTATGGTAAATGCCTGTTTTTGTGTGCCTGAGTCTTTGGGCCAACTGCAGTAGTTTGATCTCTGGGGACTACATACTGAATATATAAGGTCAGTTACATGGGTGCTGCATGCCTACTTGGTTGACCCCCCAATAAAAACCCTGGGCACCAAAGATCAGGTGAGCTTCCCTGATTAACAATACTTTACATGTGTTGTTGCATATTGTTTCTGGGAGAATTAAGAACTGTTCTTTTGACATCATTAGGAGAGAATAATTGGAAGCATGCATCTCGTTTCTCCTGGACTTTACCCTGTGTACATTTTTCTTTTGCTGAGTTTAATCTGTATCCTTTCATTGTAGTAAACCATAACGTTGAGTATGAGAGGTTTTGAGTTCTGTGAGTCCTTCTAGTGAATCATTGAACCTGAGGGTGGTCTTAGTGCCCTGACACAATAGATACCTTACTATTTCACTATTTATATAATTTATCATTTTTTTCTACCGAAATAACAGATCCATAAATTGGAATATTTTTAATATTCCAATATTGTTTAATTAGGTGCTCCTTGGAAACTCTATGGGGCAGTTCTACTCTGTCCTATAGGGTCGCTATGAGTCAGAATTGACTAGACGGCAGTGGATGGATTATTTAATTTTTGACGATTGTGAAAAGTGCTGCCCAAAACTCAACGTGAACCTGAAATAACCTGACAATGTCCAATGCGATTCTAAAGCTTGAGAAGTTGTGCAGTGCCCAAGAGTTGCTTGCACATATCCCAGTGAATAATACATGTTACTGGACAATGAAGTAAAAATGTTATTTTTAAAATTATAGTTGGGTTTATTTTTTTTCTTTTTCAAAAGGCTAATAAATGATTAGGACACAAATACTTATTGATTTGTTTGGATCTACCTACTTACTAAACAAACTAGTATGTATTTCTCTTGGCTAAGGATAATGTGGGGAAAAACAAAACAAAACAAAGCATTAAGTGTTGAGAACAGAGAACATTTGGGATCTATGGCATTTTAATAATATAGAAGCCCAGGTCTTCCTTATCTTACTGAACCAGAATCTGTATCTAATGGGGAACAGCTTGACAAAAGAATTTTAATTTTTATGGAATCCAGATTTCTGGCTTTCATGGAAGTTGGGGTAACCCACATAAACCATTGTCCTTGGGTGTCCTTTTGAACCTTCAGCCTTGAAAAAAACTGGTTTCTGAAAGCCAATTTTGAGTCAAACAATGGTCCAGATAAACTAGTAAGACTGTTTGGTTTCGATGGTTGCACTTTTTTGAAGAATTCAGTCTGTCTCTGGAAACAGACTCCAGCGGTTAGTTTGGGAAGTATGTTTAAGGTAAATCAGTAATTATTTTAATTGTTCTTCGAGACAATGCTGTATGAAAATCCTTCTTGACCACAGATTTGTTTATCAGCTCTGAGTTCACTCTTTTTTCCGTGGCAATGCCGATGAGATTTGGTGTAAGAATTTTGGAAGTTCTCATCTTTGGAATATTTCTGACACTGTAGTCAAAATGTTACCCTGATTTTCAAATCGTATGTTTAATAAACCAGTCAATTTCTAGTACTGGCTTAATATGACTTTTGTTTTAACGAGTCAGAAGTGTAACTGGCACCCCAACTGATTCTGATGAGGCAGATCCACTTTTTTGGAGTCATTCTCTGTTATTTATTGTCTATTATTGTCTCATGAAGTTCGGCTTGACTCTATTACTCACTCAGGTTCATTATGGCCCATTGATATAGTCTTTTATATTATTATTGCAATTACTATTGTTATTGTTATGTGAATATTATATATATGGGCATTTTTGCAGCAGCCCACATGTTTCAAAAAAATTGCACTCTTAAGCCCCCCATTGGAACCAATTAGCACCTAAAATGTTTATCATGAAAACTCTAATTGCTCCATAATTCACACTTTCCCAGTTAAATTTTAATGAGGTTATTTATTTAGTTCCTTTTATAATAGACCTTTATATTCTACATGTGCCTTTGATGAGAGTATTAATGAGCTAATATAAAATAGTTCTGTAAAAAGATTTCCATGTGATTCTTTGATCTATGGAAGGATTGCAGTTTTGTCACTCATTAGCTTACAAATGTTGAGAATAAAGGGCACCGTTAACTCTTGCAGAGGAACTTATTTCCGGCCCAACCATGGAGAAAGAAACAAATTCTTCAAGAATATTGACCAAAAAGTAGCTATACAGATTAATCATTCTGAGAGAGGCCATGAGAAAAAGAAAAGGGTTATGCAATAAAATTACTTGGAAAAAGCAGCATACAATGTATTTTCATGATCCATAATCCACATTTCCATATTAAGTGCTCTGAGTAGTTCTGTAGTGAGTAAACAAGTTGAATTGTTAAATTCAGTGATTGACTACAGTATTTTTACTTTCTTTTTTCAATATAGCACCTGTTATTAGTCCAAATAATTAGTGTTCTTAGCAAGATACTGTCAGAAGTGCTCTTCAAGATAATGTGGTATAAGATTCAACAATACTCTGAGTGTCTATACCAGTCACTTCTGAATGTGGGGTATACAACGACAAAGACAAAGTGGACATCATCTCTATCCTCCTGGAGACAGTCAATTCAAAAAGCTGCTGAAATAAAGCATGATCATGTTTTATTGTCACAGTACGATTTGGTAATATGTTGCAGGTACAATCTGATTCAGACTAGAATAACCAGAGAAGGATTTTTAGAAAAGAGAAAGCCAAACTGAGATCTGAAAATTGAGTATGTTTGTGTGTGTGTGAGAGAGAGAGATTGGTGACTTGTATTTAGCTTAGTTTTAGATGTGTCCCTAGTAGTGAGAGCATTGCCTGAACCATTGCAGGTGCTCTAAAAATGCCTGTTGAAAAAAGGAATATAAGAATATTCAGTAAAGCCTGAGCATAGTTTAAAGAAAGTGTGACAAGAGCTAAAGCTAGAGAAGGTAGTATAAGCCAGCTCGTGAATCATTCTTGTTTTATAATTTAGTATGTATTCTATTGTCAGTGGGGAATCATTTAAGGTTTTTAAGCAAGTAAGTATTAGAAAAACCCCTCTGGCTGCAATGTGGAAAATGGTTGTAGACTATTGTGGGAAAATGTAGATATATTTAAAGAGGTAGATTGGCAGACTTTCACTAAATAGATAATGGACAGAATTTTACATCTAATTATACAACAGAATGAGTGATTCCTATGTTTTAATTTTTTTTTTTTAATAAGTGTAGAACAGTGTCATTCAAACTTAAACCTGTTGTTGAGTCAATTCCCACTCACAGTGATCCTTCAGGACAGTGTGGAACTGCCCCTTGGGCTTCCAAGGAGCAGCTAGTGGGTTCAGACTGCTGACCTTTTGGTTAGCAGACTAGCACTTAGGGTTTGGGAAAAGCTGAAGGACTCAGTCAGTGTTGGTCATGTTGCATTTGGGGTGGTTGTGAAATATCTGAGTAAAGATACTCAAGAAACAGCCAAATATGTATGTCTGGAACTCGGAAGGGGAATGTGACCTGGAGGTATAGAATAACTCTTTAATGGGATTTGTGTAAGCAGTTCTGGTGGTACCGTGGTTAATTTCTCGGCTGCTAATACAAAAAAAAAAAAAAAAAATTTTTTTTTTTTTTTTTTTTAATACAAAGGCTGGTGGTTTGAACCCACCAGTTACTCCATGGGAGAAATACGTGGCAGGCTACTTCTGTAAAGATTACAGCCTTGGAAACCCTATGAGGTAGTTATACCCAGTCCTATAGGGTCACTGTGAGTTAGAATCCACTTGACAGCAGTGGGTTTAATGGGTGGGGATTTATGTATGAACCCAATTCATGGAGCAATTTTGTAAAAAGAATAGAGAAGAGGACTAGAAGAGAGCCCTTATGAAGAAAACAATTTAAATACTTAGAAGAGGACAAAGCTTGCAAAGGAAAGTGTCTAATCATGGAGTGGAAGATAAAACTAGATTTTTGAGGTGTAGTTAGTGGAAGATATTTTTGAAAATGGCAATATGATTAATGTTTTCAAGTTGGATTTAGTGTGTTTCCTCAAAATATGAAGGAAGATATTTCTTCCTTCTGAACATGTTATTCAGGGCAAGACATGACACTCTATATTCAAATACTGATTCCTCTTATTAAAATTCAATAACTAAGGCAAAGTAAACAAAGCTACTGTAAGTATCCATTTTAGTTCCTCATATGTGGAACTCATACTTACACGGGGTAATGTTATTTTACTTTTCAAGGGGATTCATCATCCAAAGCCTAAGAGCTTAAGGCACTGACTTCCTTGCTAAGCATGGTTTTACAGGCTTTGCACAGAAGCAGGAGTCACTCATTCGCAAAGATTATCTAATGAGTATTATGCAAAACACTGTAAATTTGTCAATTATTTGACAGGCAAATTTTTTCCTATCGTGAAAATATAAAGATACAAAAATAGTTTGTTTGTAAATCTTAGTGTAGAAAAGAAAACATTTAATGAAAACAAAGAGCAAGTGAAGTCTTGATTCTAAAACTCGTGTTCATATAATTAGACTAGTTAAGAGGGGAAGATGACAGGATTTATAATAGCAATATGATGATTTCAGTACTAAGTTACAAATTTCTGATTATTTGAATACATTTGATTCTTATTTTATAGTTGCATAATTTATATTGTTGTTAGGTGTTGTCGAGTCAGTTCCAACTCATACAGACCCTATGTAGAACAGAACGAAACACTGCCCAGTACTGTGTCATCTTCACAATCTTTGCTATGCTTGAGTCCACTGTTGCAGCCACTGTGTCAGTCCGTCTCATTGAGAGTCTTCCTTTTTTTGGCTGACCTTCTAATTTTGCCAAGCATGATGTCCTTCTCCAGGGACTGATCCCTCCTGTCTTGGTAGAAATACAACCAGAGTGCTCCCTAGAAGCAAGGATGGCTAGACTATGTCTCACATATTTTGGACCTCTTATAATTTATATAGACTCTATTAAAAAAGCTGTCCTCTGAAATTTATGTGTATCTTAAGTCCAACCACTGAGATGATGACAGAAAAATATGCAGAAAGATTGTTTTCCACCTATTACAACTTGCAAATGAGTTTCCCCATTGTCACATGTCTGTGGAGAAGAAAGACAAAATACTAATATTGGCAATGAACAGCACTTTCCCTTCTGAAATGTACAGTAAACAAAAGAAAAGGATTCTCAATGAAACAAAAGAATGTGGAATAAAAGGGAGGAAGGCTTCCTGAGCAATAATTTTTTAAGCACTGTGATCATCTAACAAGAGTTAACCTATTTGGGAATGGTTTTTAGTTACCCACTTTTGAAGAATGATTTTGAAGTCGATTTAAAAGAGCTTCTTCTTTGGGTTGAATAAGCCATACTATAAAAAAAAAAAAAAAAAAGAGTTTATAATTTCTTATAGGGTTTGTATTCATTATGTAGTACCCAAAATAATAACAAAATAATAACTTTTGATTGTTTTTATTAGACTGTATCCCTGCATTCATTAAAAGTTACCTTTGATAAATATTCTCCCAAACCCAACTGCACAGAAATTCAGAGTACCTGGAGTCACCTAACCCAGCCAGGATCGTGGAAAGCTCTGGTTGCTGAGACCAACAGCTAAGATTTTTTTTATGTGGTGAACTGTCACCATTTACCAGACATTTGTACTTAGAACAATAAGCTTGATTTGGAAGAATTTACAATTTCTAAAGAAATATTGATCCAGTTATTGTAATGTGGAAATTAATTGCTTATTAAGGGCAGATCCAGGTTTTGGGGATTTTCACTTGTACACTTCAGTGAAACCAATTACATTAATCATGTTGTGCAACTATCACCAGGGGTCAGGGGAGCTTACATTTTTATAGCTTTATAACCTAAAAAAAAAAACAAAAACAACCCGTTGCCATCAAGTTGATTCTGACTCATAGTAACCCTATAGGGCAGAGTACAGCTGCCCCATAGGGTTTCCAAGTCTGAGATCTTTACAGAATCACACTGCCACATCTTTCTATCGTGGAGTGGCTAGTGGGTTCAAAGTGCCGACCTTCCATTTAACAGCCGAGTGCCAAACCACTGCATCACCAGGGCTCCTTATAGGTTTTATATCCCTTTTTAGGAAGAGGATATAAAATTATAAATACTAAATTAGGTAATTTTGGTAAACAAGTAAGTACTTGTTTACACCGAGAAAATAAATGGCAACAAATCACAAATTATAGAATGCTGATTAATACCATAAGTATTTTTTAAAATTCAGAAAAATTAAATATTTTTAAATTTAATTTTCTGACACATTTCTATATTTTCATCTCCATATTTTTTGCTTACAATCTCAGCTTTCATCTTCATACTACAATGCTTTTTATAATATAATTTTCCATAGAGGAAATAGGAAGGTAATTCAGTGTTTCCTCTATTGTCATTGATCAAAAAAAAATTTTTTTTTTTATTACTGAGAGTTGACTCCCCTCATGGACTTGCTAGTGTTTACAGCACCATTGGCATATAAGTGATATTAAAAACAAGGAATTCAGATAATTTTTGCTTTACATGAGTCCCATCAGAAAATGTAAAAGAAAAAAACATATTACGTGTGTATAATCACATGCCCTACATTATTAAGCATATTCTTGACAGAAGAATCTGAATCCTGCACTTGTAGTTTTTCTCATAATATGATTGGAAGCATTTTCACTATTTTTTCGCTCTGTACGTACATTGCAAATTTTGCTTCTCTTCCACTATACAGATATGTCTAGTGCAGGTACCATGGAGCATATTCTATTATGACAAGCTTTCTGTCCTAGGCCTCTGTGTCATGATGTTAGGTAAGTCAGCAAAGTGGACGATATCCCTGCTACATGGTTACTAATAACTATGTATAGAAGTCACTGTAATTTGCATTAAAATACCTCTCTATTCCCTAGTTGTAGCACAAATTCAACTTCCTCTTCCCTGGATCCTAGAAATGCTCCCAACACCTCCAGCACCACCAGTTTATAAAGTGAATCGACTTTGTTTGCCATTAAAAATATACTCATTCAAATTTTTTAAAAATATAAGATAACTTAGACACATTACTAAGGTTTCTTCCAGGGTTTTGGAAGGGGCCCACGAGAGTCAGCAGCCTTGAAAACTAAGCTTTATTAGCTTCACGTTAATCTACCTCTGAGTTCCTATTCTAAATCACACATTTTTATGATTACTAAAAACTGCTTCCCAGTAATAAAAATAATCCATGATACATTTCAGTGACTGGCAAGGTGATTAATTATAGCCTGAAATCTGGGTTATTCTTCATGAGGAAATAATTGCTATGATTATCTTTAGACCTGATATGCATTTAAATGAAGTCTTTTTTATAGAAATGTTCTAATTGTCTTGATTTTGTAAAATTTCAAATCCCATTCTTATGGAAATCACAGTTTTTGTAATACATGACTTCTTAAGAGAAATCATTTTAGTGATGACTAACAGAATAGCAAATATAATGTTTGCGTATTATATTTTTCATTTACAAATAATGTTTCCTTTTCTATAAGAATTATAATCATTGTGTACTATAGAAGCTATCATAAAAATCTAAGTAAAATATCTACAAATTTTACTAAAAAGGGAATAGATTAACTTTTGTTTTTATTAAGATGGTTTAAGTGAATTGATCTGGTCTCAACTGGTTATAACAGTGTTCAAAAAGAAGTTATTTTGTCTGAAAATACAGCCTTTGACAATTTCTACACAACAAAATATTTGTCTATTACCACTTCCATGCACTCACATTTATAAATAAGTAATGGGAAATGAAATGATACAGATTACAAAAGGAATTTTGATGTCAGCACTAAATGTAAATGGATTTTTAGAGTTGGCACCCTTTTGGTTCTAGCAAACTGAAATCCTTAGTGGCTTGGCAAACATTTTCACTTTAGCAGTGAATTCAGTGAAGTTTTCTTTTCTGATAAACTGAGTTTGGGCTTAGTTGTCTGTTTATTTCTGTTCTGTTGTGAATGTTGAGAGCTATTCTCAGAAATCAGATCTACATTCTCAAAGAAGAAACATTCTCGATAAACATAAGAAAGATTTCAGGGTTCTTCATAACTAGTCATATAAAACTAGACATGGCACTATTAAACCAAAACTCATTTCCGTTCAAGATTTTTCTTGAATCTCTAATGACTTTCTCATTGTGATTTATAGTTTTAAAGAGTCTGAGACAGAAACAAAATATATAACACAGGGTAATTCTCTCTGAACTCTGACAGCAGTGTCCAGACCCTCTCTATAGAGAAGACTGTGGCATTAGGGCATGATTTCTCTAACATAAGGAATTCCTAATAGAATTCCAAAGACAGGTTTTTACATTTGAACAATATATGAATCTAAAGTAGTCCACATTGTAAGAAATACAGTTAACATTAAAACGAATTTATATTTACAAGAACTCAAAAAAAATTAAAAAGCTGTTACTAAGGTATTACAGTATCCAAGAGTTATCATCAGTTATTTATTCCATTTGGAAAGCTAAAGTAAATTTATCTTAGAAAATTCTCCTACTAAAAGAAGTTGGTCTCAATGTCTTTATTTCATAAAACATTTGTGTGTTTATCTCAAATGAATACGTTATCTTATGTAGCCCAAGATCCATCCAGATCAAGTACGTAAATTTTCATCACCAGAAATATTTACATGGTATAAAGCAAAAAAAGATGTATAGTGCCAGATGAAACTAAAAAAAAGGAAAAAAAAATTCTGTATAAAACTATTAGATCATATAATAGCTGTATACTGAGTGTGATAGTTAAGATTGTGTGTCAGCTTGGCTGGGCCATTATTCTCAGTGGTTTTGCGGTTATGACATACTTTGGCAGTCATATAATTATGTGATCACCTCCATGATGAGCTCTGTTATACTGTGATCACCTCCATGATGGGATCTGCTGTGAGTAGCCAATCAGTTCAAATGGAGTTTCCTTGGGGTTGTGGTCTGCATCCAATATAGGTGGACTTTTCTTTTTTTTTTTTTTTTCCTAGCAAGGCTCACAGACTTTTGCTCATTCTGGATCCTGCAGCTAGGCCCTGGTTGTCTGACCCCTGGTTCTTTGGACTTGAGCTAGCAGTTTACCTGCTTTTTTGCCTGACAATTTTGGGATTCATCTGTCTTTGCAGCCTGTGAGCAAGAGCCCTGCTGTCTGGCCTGCCAATCTTGGGTTCACCAGCCCTTGTGACTAAGTGAATTAGGAGAAGCCTCTACCGTGACCCACAGACTTGGGGTGTTCCAGCCTCTACAACTGTGTAAGCCATTTCCTTGATATAAATCCCTCTCTATATATGTTTATATGCTTTACTGGTTTTGCTTCTCTAGAGAACCCAGCCTAAGACACTGGGTAACTTAGATTGTAAAAGTAAATATATCACGTTAAAGCATTATATGTTAAGATGGTGAAAATAGAAAACTTTGTAGATTGTATTCATTAATATACAGTGAATCACGAACATATTTCTTAGGATTCTTTTATTTATTGATTGTACTTTAGATGAAAGTTTACAGAACAAACTAGCTTCTCATTAAACTGTACACATATTGTTTTATGACATTGGTTAATAACCCCATGACAAGTAAACACTGTCCCTTCTCGACCTTGGGTTCCCTGTTATCAGCTTTCCTGTTCCCTCTTGCCTTATAATCCTTGCCCCTGGGCTTGTGTGACCCTCTAGTCTTGTTTTATTTTATGAGCATGTCTTATCTTTGGATGAAAGGTGAACCTCAGGAGTAGAATTTTTGAATGAAGCATGTAGACCTATTGTCCAAGAATCCTCTTATAAATGTATGAAGGCATAGGACAATATAAGCAAGAGTAAATTTCCTGGGTCAGCAGCTCCACAAAAACATTGCCCAGACTTCTGAAATTTGGTGGAATCTGCCTTTCATTATGAAATGGATATAATCTGGAAATAGCTTGCCAAAATGCGTAGGCTGCATATTTCAATGCCTTCAATGGCTGGGGCAGTAACACGAATGTGTGAAGCCAAAAAGTTTTAAAAGTATATAGAACTGTGGGCAGCACAGTGAAGTGGAGAGAGAGTACACTAACTGAAAATATTTAAATACATCCTTTTAAACATTGTGGTCTCCAATCAAAGATATCTGCTATTTGTAGATGGCCCAGGGCCTCAAGTTTATTTCTGACATGTTGGCTTATTTAAGTAGAGAGAACATAAATGTATTTGTTTCCTTTTGGTTACCTCCTACAAGCCAGAGACCATATCTTATTCAGTTTTTAAAAGATATTTATAAATCAATTTTTGAGGTACAGTTTACATACAATAAAATATACTAATTTTAACTGTACAGTTCAATAGGTTTTACAGATGGGTAAATCTATGTAATCATCACATTAAAAAAGATATAAAACATTTACGTCACCCCTTAAAAGTAAATTCCCTCACGCTACATTCAGTGCATCCTACCTCCAACCTCTGGCCTCAGTCAAAAAACGATGATTGTTTGCTTCTACTGCAGACTTGTCTTCCATTTCACACTTCCATATAAAATGAACCACAAAGCTTATACTCTTGCGTTTGGCTTCATTTGCTCACCATCTTATTTTTGAGATGTTGTTGAGTGTATCAATAGCTTGTTGCATTTTATTGCTGAATATTATTCCATTCAAAAGCATAACACAGTATGTTTATCTATTATCCTCTTGATAGACCCTAAGGCTATTTATAATTTTTGGCTTGTGGCTAAACTCCCTATGGTCATTCATGTACAAGATTTTTTGGAAATGTTTCATTTATCTTGGGTTAATACCTATGAGTGGAGTTATTGAGTTATGTGTTGAATGTATGAGCAATTTTATAAAAAACTGCCAAACTGTTTTCCAAAGTGGTTGTACTATTTTGCAGTGCAGTAGCGCTCCTGGTACTTCACTCCCTTGCTAATGGAAATCTATATGTACTATAGGCATGTGTGAACTGGTGACAGCATCCTGAAAATTAATCTGCTATCCCTCGATGAAACTTAGTATTTTATCTTTCCATTCAACCATAGCACCTCAGAGTATGGACCTGATTGGATCTCCAGCATAGGTCCTTAAAACACATGTACTAGAGTGTTTGTTTGAGCAATGATTGTTGTAGCAAAAGTTTGGAAGCAAACTACTCATAAATAACCTGAACTAAGTTGTAGTGTATGCATATAAATGATGACTATGGGTTGGTGTGAGGAAAATGCAATGGTATTGTCAATGCCGTTCAGCCAAAATCACCAAGAACACACCGGTAGGTGAGTAATTTAGGCTTATTGCTCTTTGCAGTGAAGAATAGCGCACATCATGGGGAACCATAGGACATTTTAGTAAGAGGATGTTAGAATGAACTTACAGGATTTGTACAATTGTTAGGTGTTTTTGGAGAAGGTTTAAGGAAGTGGGCCTTTGCTGTGGGCTGGTTGCTGTCAGAAAGCAAGGGAAAATATATGATAGGTTATCCTAGTAAATTGTATCTATAAGTTTGGAGGAATTAATCAAGACTAAAAGTAGAAAAGGTAATGAAGTGGGGTAGGAGAATGTTGGTCATTTTTTGTGGCTAAGACCTTGGTTATGTTCCTGCGTTCAGGATTGTTTATGGGATGATCTTGTCTTTGTCCTGATTCATCACAGTTACAGAGTGACATTACCTGAAACATGAAATTGTTTAGGTTACAGGAGAACACCAAAGCCTAGCTGTGAGTACCCGGCCAGCCCCCAGATTTTGGGGACTGCTTTTATCTTCATCATTATGAGAAATGGAGAAGAAAGAGGAAAATCATAAAACCAAAAAAATACAAAAACCAAGAGAGTCCTTGGGCTGATTGATGCTCTATCACAAATTGAGAAGTATGACTAAAGTTATGAGCACTGTAAGCCCCAAAACATCCACACATAAGTAGAAACTGAAATCAGACTGAAGCAGAAGAACCTAAAGAATTGTTAAATGAAAAATTTAGGTTTTCCTTAATACCCATCAGAAATAGTTTAATGAGGAAGAGCTGTTTTACATAAAAAAATCTTCCATTTTCCTTCAAGTTTTAGCAATTTCTCCATTGTCCGGCGTTCTAAATTGCTGAAGAAATTTCTGAAGTCAGTTTTATTTGCACTTTGCTTTAGATGCTGCATTTTATTTGCATGTTGCTATTTTTGGAGACCTGGTGACACAGTAGTTATGCATTTGTCTGCTATCCAAAAGGTCAGCAGTTTGAATCCACCTGCCATTCCTCAGAAACCTTGTGGGGCAGTTCTACTCTGTCCTGTAGGGTAACTATGGGTCATCTCTTTTTTCCTTTGTTTTTAGAATGTAACACTGATAGATATTTTATTAAGTGGCCGTCTTTATATCTTTACTGGCAAGTGACTAAGTCTGATGTTCTAATTTTCATCATACTGACTTAGTCAAGGAATAACTTATTGGGTCTTTTCAATCTAGAAACTCATATCCTTCAACTCTGAAACTTTTCTAAATGATTTGAAAAATTCTTTCTTCCATATTCATTATTTTCCCCCTTTGTAATTTTTATTAGTCAGACATTGAAGTCCCTTAAATTGAATTTTTTTCCCATATTTTCTTGAATATTGAATACTTTCTAATCCTTCTGTATGATTTTAAAATTTAGCAAGCACACACATACACACACATATATATATGTTATATATCTGTTTTATATTTATCTATACCTATTTATACTATTTATCCTTGGAAACTCTATGGGGCAGTTCAACTCTGTCCTATAGGGTCACTATGAGTCGGAATCGACTCGACAGCAGTTTTTATTTATACTATGGAAACCCTGGTGGCATAGTGGTTAAGTGCTACAGCTCCTAACCAAAGGGTCAGCAGTTCGAATCCGCCAGGCACTCCTTGGAAACTCTATGGGGCAGTTCTACTCTGTCCTATAGGGTCGCTATGAGTCGGAATCGACTCGGCAGCACTGAGTTTGGTTTTTTTTTTTTTTTGGTTTTATACAATATATGTATTCTTGACTTCATTCTTTGATCCCATTTTATGATGAATTCTCTTCCTTTGCTTTGAGGTTACTATCTGAGGACAATTTTGTGAGGTACTGTGTTCTGTGAATGTTCTTTTGCATTTTCTTATTTATATTCGCTTCCTTTACAATATATTTTGGTACGTTTGGTTTGCTTATGTCCTTCTTTGTCTCTTAGGTGAGATTTTCTTAAATATCTGATGATCCTTGGTTGTTCATTTATGTTTCAAAATAATAAAAATCAAGAAAGCTCAGTTTGGGGTTCTTAGTTTGTCTGTGGGTCTTGTTAGCATATCAACTAGTTCAGGGTGATGAAGCAGTTACGTTGCATCAACTCTGAGTGTCAGCATGCAAAGGTCTTTGCACTGAGATCATTCCATTTCTAGCACAGAAATCCTTTTTCCTTTTCCTTTTTTTTTTGCTTTTTGACTGCCAGTTCCATCCAAGAGGTTCTAGGAGTTAAGGAGTGTTGACTTTTTCACATGAGTATTTAAACGTATCATGCATCATCCTATTTTTGACCCAATTATCACGTTCCACTGTTGCACAAACTACTAGCTTTTCTAATTCCTAATCTTTTCAGGGGTTCTTTTAGACAGAACTGCCTTGGATACATGTCAAGTTTCCTTACTTCTAGCTTTCTAAATCCCTGTGTTTTCACTTTAGAAAATCGGAATGACTTTTTCTTGCTTCCGGTTTCTCATTACATTTCTCTGTCATTTTTTAAAGATGAACAATTTTATGATTTTTATAATTTAGCCCAGCCAGTACTACAAGCTAAAATTCATACATATCAAGAGACTTAAACTCATTTAGATACTGTTTTTATAATTCCTCTCCATATCATTGATTTCTGTTAGTTGTTTTTGTTTTTTACTGGTTGGTTAGTACTTTTTAAATTGAAAAGAGAAAGCAGGTCTTTGCTATTCATCAGACACACACTATGACCTGTTTCTTCCTTTATGCTTTTCTCTCTTCTTTTATGATAGTAATATGTTTGCAGGCTTTACTGAATCTTTTGCCTTCTTCAGATTGTTCTTTCAGCTCCGTGGTGCCCTCTTATATGTCCTTTATCATGTTATGTATATATATATATATATACACACATATACACACGTACATATATATATATATGTATACCTGTTAACCTGTTGTCATCAAGTTAATTCTTACTCACAGCCACCCTATGGGACAGAGCAGAACTGCCATATAGGGTTTCCAAGGAGCAGATGGTAGATTCGAACTGCTGGCCTTTTGGTTAGCAGCCAAGCTCTTAACCACTGTACCACCAGGGCTCCTATACATATATTTCAATTTACATGGCTGATTAAACTCTGAAATGATTGAAGAGCTCTCTGTAAAATAAATCAATTTCCCCATGGAAACTCCCCTTTTTTCTTATAAGGGTCACTTGAGAGTATGCAGCCATAATTGCTTAGTAGAGGCATTTTCAGGTCTCTTGATTCATATTTCAATATTATAATCAGAGAAGCACTATAACTGTACAGATTTTTCTCCACTTTTCTGAGAAAAGTTTCTCATGGTATAATGAAAGTTTTATGGATTTCTGTTTGTTTCAGAGGGAACTGGATATGAATCGCAATTCTACCATTTCCTACAAGTTTCCCTCCTTGAACCTTAGTTTCCTCTCCTATAAAACAATCCATGATGACAATCACTGGTATTCTTAGAAAAATTGCTAGAGAAAATATCTATGATTGAAAAAATCATTTATAATTTCTCAATCATAGCCAGTTAGCATTCTGCTTATATAAACCTAAGGATCTGCTTCTAAGAGACTGATTCATATACAAAGAAAATATAGGGATGAAAAATTATGTTAATGAATATAGAAAGTATGACCTTTTTGGAAGGAAAAAAAAATTTAAGTGAAATATTGATGAATTACTAGAAAGTAATGATTAGATCTAGATATAAATCCATTACTAATTGGTAAATGTTATAGTACTCTAACTTATTGTAATGAGAAATCTCAGTGGGAAGACTTTAATGACACAATTATTCTCTCCAATAGAATAACAATTAGTCTGTTTGGTATTGTACTAATTGTTATTAGCATAGGGTATTGACACTGCTTAAAAGCTATGTATTGAGTAGCTTTGGCAAAGATCTCACATCACAAGAGTACACATACAGAACTGATGATCTTGTTATGGTGAATATTTCAAGATTTAATCTAAAATTTCATAAGCTTTTTTATTTAATAAACTTTATTTTTGGAGCAGTTTTAGATTTACAAAAAATGTTCCTTGTACAGAGTCCCCATATGTCCCCTCCCCCTTACCCAGCTTCCCTTGTTATTAACATCTTGCATTAATGTGGTACATTTGTTATAATGAAGGAGCCAATTTATATATATAACTATTACCTGAACTCCATAGTTTACATTGGAGGTCAACTCTTTCTGTTGTGCAGTTGTATGTGTTTTGACAAATGCATAATGCAAGTTATCCCTCATAACAGTATCATACAGAAGTTTCACCACCCTAAAAATCCTCTGTACTTTACCTATTCAGCCTTCCTCCTTTACCTTCCGCCCAACAACTACTGTTCTTTTTATTGTCTCTATAGTTTTATGTTTTTCAGAATGCCATATACTTGGAATATTATGGTATGTAGCCTTTTCAGACTGTCTTCTTTTACTTAGCAACATACATTTGAGTTCCTTCATGTCTTTTCATGGCCTGTTAGCTCATTTATTTTTATCACTGAATAATATGCCGTAGTAAAGCTATATCAAGTTTGTTTATGCATTCACCTATTGAAGAATATCTTGGTTGTTTCCAGTGTTTCTACCATTATGTATAAAGCTGTTAAAACACTCATGTGAAGGTTTTTGTGTGGTCATAATTTTTCAACTCAGTTGCTAAATCATATGGTAAGACTGTGTTTAGCTTTGTAAGAAACTTCCAGACTGTCTTCCAAAGTGGCTGTACCATTTGCATTCCTACCAGCAATTAATCTGTTACTCTGCATCCTTGCCAGCATATGGTATTGTCAGGTTTTTTTTTTTTTTTTTAAAGATTTTAGCCATTCTGAGAGGTGTGTATTGTTTTAATTTGCAATTCCCTAATGACAAATGGGGAGCTCTTGTGGCGCAGTGGTTAAGAACTATAGCTGCTAACCAAAAGGTCAGCAGTATGAATCCATCAGCCATTCCTTGGAAACCCTGTGGGGCAGTTCTACTCCATCTTATAGGGTCATTATGAGTTGGAACCAACTTAATGGCAATGGGTTTTTTGGGTTAATGACAAATGGAATGGCAAATTAAAACAATAATGTGATTCCAGTACACGCCCATCAGAATGACTAAAACAAAACAGAAGAAAAATCCTCCCAACTGTACCAATAAGTAACATCATGATAAATGGAGAAAATATTGACATTGTCAAGGATTTCATTTTATTTGGATCCACAATCAGTGCTGATGGAAGCAGCAGTCAAGAAATCAAACGTATTGCATTGGGCAAATCTGCTGCAAAAGACCTATTTAAAGTGTTCAAAAGCAGAGATGTCACTTTGAGGACTAAGGTGTGCTGCACCCAAGCCATGGTATTTTCAGTCACCTCATATGCATGTGAAAGCTGGACTATGCATAAAGAAGACGGAAGAAGAATTGATGCCTTTGAATTACAGTGTTGGTGAAGAATATTGAATATACGATAGACTGCCAGAAGAACAAACAAATCTGTCTTGGAAGAAGTACAGCCAGAATGCTACTTAAAAGCAAGGATAGGGAGACTTTGTCTCAAATACTTTGGGCATGTTATCAGGAGGGATCAGTCCCTGGAGAAGGACATCACGCTTAGTAAAGTAGAGGGTCAGCGAAAGAAATGAAGACCTTCAAGAAGATGGATTGACACAGTGGCTGTAACAATGGGCTCAAACATATCAATGATTGTGAGGATGGCACGGGATCAGGCAGTGTTTCATTCTGTTGTACATTACATAGGGTCACAATGAGTTGGAGCCTGCTCACTGGCAACTAACAACAATGAGACATGATGTTGAACATCTTTTCATATGATTATTTGCCATCTCTATATCATCTTCGGTGAGGTGTCTGTTCAAATCTTTTGCCCATTTTCTAATTGGTTTATTGGTTTTCTTATTGTTGAGCTTTAAAAGTTTGACTGTTTTCCATACAAGTCCCTTATCAGATATGTGTTTTGCAAATATTTTCTCCCAGTGTCTGACTTTATTTTCATTATTTTAACAATGTCTTTTGCACAGTATAAGTTCTTAATTTTAATGAAGTCCAATTTATTATTTTTTCTTTTCATGAATCAAGCTTTGGGTGTTGTATCTAAAAATTCATTGTTATGGATTGAATTGTGTTTCTCCCAAATATTTGTTGGAATACTAACTCTTGCATCTGTGAACATGATCCCATTTGGGAGTACAGTTTTCCTTGTTATGTTAATGAGGACATATCAGTGTAGAGCGTGTTTTAAATCCAATCACTTTTGAGATATAAAAGATTAGGCACAGAAGGGAGGAAAGACAAATGGGGGAAAGATAGATGCCATTTAGAGGTCTCCAGTGAACCCTGAGAATATTTCTAGAGAAGGTGAGACAAGGACCTTTTCCCAAAGAGGACACAGAGCTGGTGCTCTGAATTTGGACTCCTAGCCTCCTAAACTGCAAGAAAATAAATCTCTGTTCATTAAAGCCACCCACTTGTGGTATTTCTGTTATAGCAACACTAAGAAACTAAGATACTCATCATCAAAACCAAGTTCACCCAGATTTTCTCCAGCTTTTTTTTTTTTTAAAAAAGTGGTTTTTCATTTTGCATGTATGTCTATGATTCATTTTGAATTAATTTTTGTGAAAGATGTAGAGTGTGTACCTAAGTTATTTTTTCACATATGGATATCGTTGCTGGTTAACGTTATATGTCTACTTCGCTAGGCCATGGCTGTCAGTGTTTTGGCGTATATGTATATCCTCAGTGGTTTCTGTATATAACCAAAAAAGCCCACTGTATATAGATGCTGTAAATATTTTGATAGCATTATATTTAAGAATTTAATTTAATTTAATATTAGTGGTAATGGGTTCTTAGTTTCAAATTCCAATTGTTCACTGCTGGTAATTAGGAAAACAACTGATTTTTTGATAACAAAGTGAGAGGACTTTGTTCTTCAGTATTGTGTTGACTATTTAGTGTCTTTTACTTTTCCATGTAAACTTTGGAATCAGCTTGTCAACATTCACATAACAACTTGCTGGGAGTTAGATTGGCATTATGTTCCATCTGTTGACCAAGTAAGGAAGAAATGACATCTTAAAAAATTGAGTCTTCCTATCCATGAACTTCTGTTGTACATAGGGTTGCTATGAGTCAGAACCAACTCGATGGCACCTAATAAAACCAACATTCGTGGACAGGAGTATCTCTTTACTTAGCTCTTTTTTAGTTTCTGTCAGAGTTTTGTAGTTTTCTCTATATAGGTCCTGTATATATTTTGTCAAAGTTATACTTAAGAATTTCATTTCTATTATGCCGATGTTAATGTTCTGGGTTTTTTTTAATTTCAAATTCCAGTTTTTCACTGCTGGTATACAGGCAATTGACTTTTTTATATTAACTTTGCAATCTGTGTACTTTTATTTCCTTTTCTTGTCTTATGCTTGATTTCCAGTGCAAGGCTGAATAGGAGTAATGAGAGGGGAAATCATTGCTTCAATCCTGACATACAGGGAATGCATTCAGTTTCTCACCATTAAGTAAGAGAATAGGTATAGGCTGTGTAGTTTTCTCAAGACTTCTTTGATCCATGTATTATTTAGTATCATGTTACTTAATATTCAGATATTTTGGAATTTTACAAGTATGTTATACATTTCGAATTTAGTTCCATTGTGATCCGAGAGCATACTTTGTATGATTTCTTTTTCCTTTTTTTTAGTTTGTTAAATGCATCTTTAGGGCCCAGTATTATGGTTTGTTTTAGAGAATGTTAAATCTGAGCTTGATAAGAATACACATACTGGTATCATTAGATGAAATATTCTATAAATGTCAATTTGATCCAGTTGATTGATGATGCTGTTCAGGTCAACTATATTTTACTGATTTTCTGCCTGCTGAATCTGTCAATTACTGATAAGGGAGTATTGAAGTCTCTAACTGTAATAGTGGATTTGTCTATTTATCTTTGTGGTTTACTCAGTTTTTGCCTGTCATATTTTGATGGTCTGTTATTACGTGCATACACATTAAGAATTGGTATATCTTCTCGGAGAGTTGGCCCCTTTATCGTTATGGATAGCTCCTCTTTATCCTTGATAGTTTTCCTCGTTCTTAATTCTGCTTTGCCTGAAATTAATATAGCAATTCCAGCTTTCTTTTTTTTAATGTTAGCATGGTACAAATTTCTCCATCCCTTTACTTTGAATGCACCTGTGTGTTTATATTTAAAGTGGACTTCTTGTAGACAACATATAGATGGATTTTGTGTTAATCTACTCTGGTGGTCTTTGTCTTTTATTTTGATGTATTCAGAACATTTTTAATTAAAGCGATTACTGATATAGTTGAATTAAAGTCTATCATGTTTGTAATTGTTTTCTTTTTGTTGCACAGGTTCTTTTTTTCCTTTCATCCTCTTTTTCTGCTTTATCTAGTTTTTGTTTAGTTTTTATATGATTCATTTGTATCTCCTCTCTTAGCATATCAATTATGCTTTTAAAAATATTTAGTCATTACGCTAGAGTTTGTAATATGCATTTACAACTAATATCAGCCTACCACTTCATGGGTAGTTCAAGTATCTTATTAGAGAATTTTCAGTTGTTTTCTACGGCTTTCCCTTATAATATTTCTGTCCTTCATTTCACTTATCCATATGTTATAATCACTCAACACATTGTTGCTATTTTTACTTTGAAAAACAGTTATCTACTAAATCTATTTAGAATATGAAAATATTTTATTTTACTTTCATTTATATCTTCTCTGATGCTTTTTTTTTTTTTTTTTTCCTTTATGTTGATCTATGTTTCTGACGTATATTATTTTCCTTCTTTGGAGAACTTTTTATTAATTTTTTTATTAAACATTTATTACAAGGTAGCTCTACTGCCACAAATTCCCTATGTTTTGTTTTTATGAGAAAGTAATTCATCAACACTTTTGAAGGATAATTTAGCTGGACATAAAATTCTAGATTGGTGTGTTTGTTTTTTGTGTTGTTTTCATCCAGTACTTTAAATACTTACTTAGTTCTCTCTTCTTACTGTCATGGGTTTCTGAGGAAAAGTCTGATGTATATCTCATCCTCTACAGTAAGATGTCCTTCCCTAGCTCCAGACTTCTTTCAATATTTTCTGTTTGTCATTGGTTCTGAGGTTAGGATATGATATACCTAGGTGTAAATTTTTTGGTACTTATCTCTTTTGGGGAACCCTGGTGGTGCACTGGTTAACCACTTGAACACTAATGAAAAGATTGGTGGTTTGAATCCACCAGCACTCCACAGGAGAAAGATGTGATAATCTGCTTCCATAAAGATTTCAGCCTTGGAAACTCTTTGGGGAAGTTCTACTCTGTCCTGTAGGGTTACTGTGAGTTGGAATCAAGTCATGGCAATGGGTAAATCCTGTTTGGTAGTCTCTGGTTTCTGCATCTATGATTTGGTGTCATTAATTTGGAAAATTGTTTCCATTATTAATTCAAATATTCCATCTGTTTCATTCTCTTCTCCTTCTACTATTCCAGTTACATATTTCTTACACCATTTAAAACATCCCACAGTTCTTGAACATTTCATTAGATTTTTTCTTTTTTTTCTCTTTGCACTTTAGTTTGAGAAGTTTCCATTGACCTGTCTTAAAGATTGTAATTTCTTTGTCAGTCATGTCTGTCCAGTCTACTGATGATCCCATCAGAGGCATTTTTGTTTCTGTTACAATACTTTTGATTTCTTGCATTTTCTTTTATTATTTCTTATAGTTTTCCTCATGCTGTTTATATTATACGTTTGTTCCTACAACTTTCTTACTTTTTCTATTACAGCCCTTAACATTTTTTTAAATTTGCTATCTGGTGCTTCCTTTGTCTGTTTGTATTGTGTTTTTTTTCTTGCCTTTTAGCCTGTCTTAGGTTTTTTTTTTGAGCTGAACAGGGTACATTGAGAATAGAAACTTAAACAATTAGTTTTTTCAGTGTGATGTTTTAGGTCAATCTGTTTAAGATTTGCCATAGCTGTGGGTATCAGATTTCAGTTTCCTCTAATTTCCTTATTTTTTCTCTCCCCTGTTGCCTTTGGGTTTCTCTACAAACTCCTTCTTAAACAGAGTTTGTGTATTGCAGCTTAGTCAGTTGTAATCTAGTTTTTTTTATACTGGAGCCCTGTTCATATGGTGGTAAGGTCTTGGGCAAGGGAAGGTTTCTACAATCTTGGATTAAATCTCATGTTTTTCTTGGGCCTGAGTCCCTAGGCTGTGACCTTCAGGAACATTTCTTAGACATTTTTACCTTGCCCTTTGTGAGCCAGGAAGATGACTAAAAGGAGCAGGAGTAGTCAAACTGCCCTTCCTAGAGTTGGGATAAGTCTTGGTAGAGTAGCTTAACTTAGTAGCCTTTTGTTATGGAGAATGTTCTGAGCCTATTTCAAAATAGCTTCTTTTCCCCTCCTACTGCCTGAAATTTAGGATATTTTTCTCCAGTTTTCACCAAGAGACTGTTGTGGGGCTTGGGATGGTAAAATCCATGAAAATATGTGAGTTCATCACTAAGATTGACCTCCAGGAGTTTTTAATTTTTAAGATAACCCACACTCAGCCGCTAGCAGTTCATCAAATTAGCATGTAACTGTTCCTACCAGTTACTGGTCCCAGCACCCGCAGCTCCCAGGAAATTGATTTTGTCTGTGAGTCTCCATATTCACCTGTCTCTCCAGGTTTTGGGGTAACATACTTTTGCTCTGACCTCAATTTTCTGATAATATAAGAAAAGTAATTGGTTTTCAATTTGTGCAGTTCTTTTCTTGTTGTGAGAATGGGAGTGAAGACTTCTAAGCTATTTATATATCAGCGCTGAAGAAAATTTTTTACACATTTTAGCTTGCAAATATAGACTTATTTACAGAGAGAAAATATTGAAGCATGGAAAATGTTAATGGTAAACATAGTATTAAATGTTATATAATAATATAACTGTGTGAAAGTACAATAGATTCATGTGATTGTGAGTTGCAAAATCTCATCTCAGTTGTAATAACAATATTAAAATAGGAAAAGAAAAAATGGGAGAAATATAGGAAAAGAACATTAGGCACTTTTTACATAAAGAGTAAAAGAAAAAAGCCTTATAATATTAACTTAGTAGGCTGCTGTCCTGGACTATGGAGCTATAATAGCTTGAGGTCAATATATGTGTCAAGTACATATTGAAAAGTATACTAACAAATTGAAAGTAACCTGTATTTTCTATTTTTCAGGGTTCCAGACACTCACAGTTGAAAAATGCTTTAAGAATGTGTTTCTTGATATATTCACATTCAGGTCACAAATAGTCTATCATAAGGTCAAAATATAGTTTACAATACTTTTATTCTTAGCAGTATGTTTGACTAGAAACTTTGAATGTTCTTTCAATCATAATTCAACTGAATCCAGAATATATTACAAAATAAATACATTTTATGCATTTCTATCCTTTTTTTTTATCCTTACAATACTCAAAAGAACTCTCAAAGACTATTAAAAAAAAGAAAAAGAAAAAAAACTGAGATAGGTACAAACCCCAAACACCAAACCCATTGCCATCGAGTTGATCCTGACTCATAGCTACCCTATGGAACAGAGCAGAACTGCACCATAGAGTTTCCAAGGAGTGCCTGGTGTATTTGAACTGCTGCCCTTTTATTTAGCAGCCATAGCACTTAACCATTATGCCACCAGGATTTCCAAGATGGGTACAGTAATAATTAAACACACAAACAAACAAAAACAGGGCTACCACAGGAGTGAGTACTGAAATAAGCCCCACTACCTTAACCTAGGAGTCCCGGGGTGGTATAAACGATTAATGTGCTCATCAGCTAACGAAAAGGTTGGAGGTTTGAGTCCAACCAGAGGCACCTTGGGAGAAATTCCTGGTCATCTACTTCCAAAAAATCATCCATTGAAAACAATACGGAGCACACACAGTTCTGCTCTGACACAGATAGGGTCACCATGAGTAGGAGTTGATTGATGGCTACTAGTTTTGTATTGTTTTATTTTTAATCCTAACCTAAAGCAAATGATGGAGCACTACAGTTTTTCATATTAAGCCTAGACTTCCTAATGGTCTAAAATTGTGTTAGTAAAAGTGATATCATATTATCTCCAGAGGAAAGCATATTCAGCTTAGGCTTTCAAATACTGTAAATTAAGTTAAATTATTATTAGCTTACAGTTAAAAATCACCAAACATAAATGTAAACAAGTTTTATGTGTGATAATCAGTAGAAATAAGAGCCAAGTGATTTAGCTTCCTAAGGAGATTAGATATTGAAAGTATCAAATAAAGAATTAAGAAAAAAAAAACTGTGCATTAAATATATTTTAAAAATAAAAGCTGGAAAAACATTAAGAAATAGGACACTGTCAAAATGACTAGAAATTTGAAAAAGAAGCAAAAATAAAATGGAGAACTGAAGAGCAAAACTGTTGAAATTAAAAGCAAAATGAATCATTGAACAAGTTTGAGATGCTTAAATAGTGAATTAGTTAATGGGTATATAGATCCAAAGTAATTACACTGAATTCTCAGTATACAAGAGAGGAAAATAAGGAAAGAAAAGTTGAGAGATATAGAATTAGAATGAGTGGATCCAATGTGCCTCTTATTGAAGTCCTGTTATTAGGTGCCCTCAAGTCAGTTCCTATGGTGATCCCATGTACAACAGAATGAAACACTGCCAATCCTGCACCATCCTTACAATTGTTGCTGTGTTCGAGCCCCTTGTTGCAGCCACTGTGTCAAATCATCTTCTTGAGGGTCTTCTTTTTTTCAAACACCCCCTAGCTCACCAAGCATGATATCCCTCTCCAGGAAATGATAGCTCCTGTTAACATGTCCAAAGTATATGAGACAAAGTCTCACTATCCTCGCTTCCGAGGAGTACTTCAGATGCACTACTGCTAAGCCAGACTTGATTGTTCTTCTGGCAGTCCGTAGTTTATTCAATATTTTTCACCAATATTTTTCAAAGGCATCAATTCTTCCTCAGTCTTCTTTATTCATTGTCCAGCTTTTGCATGCATATGAAAAAAAAGTAACTGAAAATATCATAACTTGGGTTGGGCCCACCTTAGTCCTCAAACTGATATCTTCGCTTTTCAATACTTTAAAGAGGTTTTTTTTGAAGCAGATTTGTCCATTGCATTATGTCATTTGATTTCTTGACTGCTGCTTCCATGGATATTGAGTGTGGGTCCAAGTAAAATAAAGCCCCTGAAAACTTCAGAATTTTGTCCATTTGTAATGATGTTGCTTATTGTTGTGAGGATTTTTTTTTTTTTTTTTTTATGATGAGGTACAATCCCTACTGAAGGCTGTAGTCTGTAATCTTCATCAGTAAGTGCTTCAAGTCCTCTTTGTTTTCAGCAAGCAAGTATTGTCATCCGTATATTGCAGGTTGTTAATGAGTCTTCTTCCAATCCTGATGTCACATTCTTCTTCATGTAGTCTAGCTTCTCGGATTATTTCCTCAGCATGCAGAATGAATAAGTATGGTGAAAGGATACAACCTTGAGACACACCTTTCCTGATTTTAAACCACACAGTATCCCCTCGTTCTGTTTAATGACTGCCTCTTGGTCTATGTACAGGTTCTGCATTGGTACAATTATGTGTTCTGGAATTCCCAGTCTTCACAATGTTATCCATAATTTGTTATGATCCACACAGTCCCATGCCTTTCCATGGTCAATAAAACACAGGTAAACATCTTTCTAGTATTCTCTGCTTTCTGCGACATCAGCAGTGATATCCCTTGTTTCACATCCTCTTCTGAATCCGGCTGAATTTCTGGCAGTTCCCTGTCAGTGTATTTGCTGCATCCGTTTTTGAATTCAGCAAAATTTTACTTGTTTGTGATATTAATGATATTGTTTGATAATTTCTACATTCTGTTGGATCACCTTTATTTCCTTTTTTGGAATAATAGTTGTATTAACTGGTCTTCCTTGTAGCCATGTGGGTATTATCCTATCACTGACAGCATTGTCCTTCACGATGGATCTTGAAATGTTCTTTTTGCGGATGAATGCAGAGACATTCATCTTCAATTTGTCATTCCTAGCATAGTAGGTCATTTGATTGTCTGATTAAAAATGTCCAGTACCCGTCCATTTCAGCTCACTAATGTGTAGGATATTGATCTTTATGTATTCCATTTCATTTTTGACAGCTTCCAATTCTCCTAGATTTATACTTCATACATTTTATGTTCTGATTATTAATAGATGTTTGCAGCTTTTTCTTATCATTTCGAGTCATGTCACCTCAGCAAATTAAGGCCCCAAGAGCTTTAGTCCATCCTCATTATCAGGGCTGACTCTACTTTGAGGAGGCAGCTCTTCCTCAGTCATATTATGAGTGCCTCCCAACTTGAGGGGCTCATCTTCTGGCACTATATCAGATAATGATCCACTGCTATTCATAAGGTCTTCACTGACAATTCTTTTCAGAAGTAGACCACCAGGTTCTTCTTCCTGGTCTGTCTTAGTCTGGATGCTCTGCTAAAACCTGTCCACCATTGGTGACCGTGCTGGTATTGAAATACCGGTGGCATACCTTCCAGCATCACAGCTACATGCAAGCCACTACAGTACGACAAACTGACAGATGCATCATGGTGAGACTTTGTCTCAAGTACTTAGGACATGCTGTCAAGAAGGACAAGTCTCTGGAGAATGATATCATGCTTAGTAAAGTAGAGGGTCAGCAAAAGTGTGGAAAACCCACAGAAGATGGATTGACACAGTGGGTGCAAAAATGGACTCAAGCATAGCAACAATTGTGAGGATGCCGCAGGACCAGGCAGTGTTTGTTATGTCATACATAATGTAGCCATGAGTTGAAATCGACTTGACAGCACCTAAAACAACAACAAGGACTGAACATGGGTAAATTTATATTCAGCTGCTACAGCTGTGATTATTGTGTGACAAGGCAGCCACAGTGGAAACTTATTGTCAAAATAAGATCAAGAAACAAGGCTTGTCTATGGCCAGGTCTGCGAAAAGCCAAGCCTTGCAGCAAGCATCACTGATAGAGGAAGCTTCTTGTTCTGATAAGAATCTTCAAGGGCCTACTTTATTCAAAAGTCATAGAAATACACCTGATCAAGAAGGACATCATGCTTGATAAAGTATAGGGTCAGTGGAAAGAGGAAGACCCTCAACGAGATAGGTTGACACAGTGGTTGCAACAGTGGATTCAAGCATAACAACGATTGTAAGGACGGCGCAGGACCGAGCAGTGTCTGGTCCTATGGTACCTAGGGTCGCTATGTGTCAGAACAGACTCAACAGCACCTAACAACAACAACAAGAATGGTTATTTTCAAGTATCAAAGGCTGTCTTTATTCATAGCCAAATGGTGCCTATGTAAGCAGATGCCACATGAGAGAATTTTTGTCTTCCTTGAAGAATCTGTTGCCTGCTTTGACTGAATGATGTCCAGCATATATATTTTGGGGTCCTCATTTGTGGATGTCTATTACTCCTTGGGGCTTAGTGTAGAGAGTATGGGAACAACAACAACCAGTTCCTGTAGAGTCAGTCCCACTCATGGAGACCCCACCAATGGAACTATGCTCTACAGAGTTTTTCATGGCTGATTTTTTCAGAAGTAGATCACCATGCCTTTCTTTCGAGGTGCCTCTGGGTAGACTCAAACCTCCAACCTTTTGGTTAATAGCTGAGTGCTACAAGGACTTCTGGTGTAGAAAGAGGACTGGTTCATTTAAATGTTTTAAGGCATTGCACAATGAAGTTATATTCCAAAAGATGTCAAAGAGAAATAATGGACAATCTCCATTTCTGGTCTCCTTTTATGGCAACATCATGGCAATCGTACTTTATTCTACCAAACATCATCATTGACTTTCCTTCCTGAAATCCAGTGGAATTTTATTGCACAAAATGGTCAAAACGTTGACTTGTGCTCTACTTTTGTTCCCGTATAAAGTTTCAGACTGTAATAGTGACCATCTGCCTAAAATTTTCATTTCAAAAGAGCTGAAGAATTCTGGCAGGCAGTATGATAAACATGACCCATTTGATGAACTCTGGCCACAGCACGTATAGCTGGGTAAAATGGATCATTTAGTGTTGCTGCATCCTGATGGCTAAAGGGGAAAATTCTGTTTAAGTGTATAGTTAGGTAACATGGATCATTTAGTGTTACCACACCCTTATGGCTAGAGGAAAGAATTCTGTTTCTTTAGCATTCGTGGTAATAATACAATGACATGATAAGTTGCCTTTTGCATTGCAGAGCACATGGCCTAGAAAGATATTTGGTCCAGGAGTTGAAAAAAAACAGCTCAATTTCTGCTACCCATTAACTGCCAAAAAGGTACATCTACTTGGTGCTGGAGTTATAAGAGAAACAAACTGGAGATTCAATTTCCTGCATACTGTATTTATTCAGGTGCATGGACAGTTAGGGTTAGGGTCAAATAGTGCCTTTCTGTCTTAGATTCTTAGTGCTGCTATAACAGAAATACTGCAAGTGGGTGGCTTTAACAAACAAATTTATTTTCTCACAGTTTAGGAGGATAGAAGTTCAAATTCAGGCACAGGCTCTAGGGGAAGGATTTCTCTGTCAGCTCATGGAAGAGATTCGTATCTCTTTTCAGTTTCTATTTCTGGATTCCTTGGCAATTTTTATGTGGCCTGGCACCTATCTTCCCCCATCTGCTTGCTTAATCTTCTGTCTAATCTGCTTTTTTCATACCTCAGAGTGATTGGCTTAAGACATACCCTACACTAATATGTAGTTATGCCTCATCAATATAACAAAGAAAGTCCAATTTACAAATGGGATTACGCCCACAGGTATGTTGTTAGTGCCACTGAGTAGATTCCTACTCGTGGAGACGCCATGTATTCACAGTAGAACCCTTCCATAGAATTTTCAAGTCTGTGACCTTTTGGAAATGGATTGCCAGGCCTGTCTTATGAGGCTCCTCTGGGAGCTTAACTGCTTGCATCACCCACAGGTATAGGGGTTAGGATTTACAACCGATATTTTGGGGGGATACAGTTCAATCCATAACACTTTCTGTGAAAGAGCAAGAACAGATTCTTTTTGCATATATTATTGTCAGGAAATTCTCTTTCTTGGTGTCAATAAATTTAGTACTATTAATTATGCTTGCTTACAGTGTTATCCATGTTAAACAGTATATTATTTTGCCAACAAACCAGATTCTTTACCAAGGTTCCTGATTTTTAATTGCCAACCTACTATCTTATTCAGCACTCATTGCTTAACAAATGATAAAAAAGGGAAAACCAAAAATAATGAAATTCGGAGATGATACAGTGTGGTAATCTCCCACACCATCACCTAAAACAAAATGTTTTTTTCTTTTTTTCTCCTTCAGTCAAGACCCACCATAACAGCAGTTAATCCTCAAGGCACGCACAGAAATTCTCATCCAGAGAGCTTTCCTTACTAATTTTCTAAAGAAACCAAAATGTCTGTGTTGATTGTATTTTACCTTGCCTAGGCTGTTCATTAATGTCAATACAAAAGTTCATGAGCTGTAAAATCCTGAGGTTAGGATTATACAGCTATTACAAGCGTAGTTTCTGGCCTAAAGTAAAAAGCTCATAGAGTAAATTACTCTCCTGCATATCATTGCTTAGTGGTTCAAGAGTGATTTTTTTAACTATTTTATGAGATCATATGAAAGCCTCTTCACATTTTTTATTACTTTCCTTGTAGTAAACTCTGAAAAAAATAAATAAATAAAAGGGAGGAGGATCTACTCTGGATGGAATCTGTTATTTTTCATTCTCTGAAGATTGACGCTTCAATTGATTTTTTTTTTTTTTTCAGTGCAGGAGAAAAGATGCACTTACTGTCTCACAACATTCTCTTTACTGCTTTTCCAGGCACAGATTTCTCTTGTAGGGATAAAAATAGATGAGGGATACTTTATCTCTTTGCGTGTTTACTTGATGTAGTCTGTCCTCTTTGCTGTTGGACAAAGGCCAAACTATAATTTCAATATGCAGGACAAAGAATGTCAACATAAAATGTACTCTTTTGACAAAGGTTATAGAGATTTCCCAATAAATAAAGATCCTTGTCTAAGTCCTTTCATCAACTTAATTTTCTTGTTATCCTCAGCAGTATTTAGATATTTGCTTCCTTTAACCTTTCTTGTATTTGTGATTGTAAACCTGCTTGCTGTCTTGGAGAAATTACATGGTTTCAATTTCTGTCCTTGAATAGACCAGCAGCAGGGAGATGAACCAGCAACTTCCTACATTTAGTTATGAAAAACTCTTATACTGTGTAATGGAAATACATTCTAGAAACACATTTAATACATGCACTGAACTCTGAACTGCGTTGACGTACTTGATACACATCTTACATGGATGCTGAAATTAAGTTTGTTTAGAGAGGCCTGATGCTGAGTATGGATCTGAGTATCATATGAAATAATATCCAGCTTACCTGATGCCAGTCCAGGCTTGTGTCGGCAACTTGCTACTACCTTTTGGGTTATTCAGAACTCTATTTCCGTTGAACATATCGTACTGAGTATAGTGGTTAAGGCAACTAGGAACTGTAACAATGTAAATCCCAAATTGTAGGATGCCTCAAACACAGTAGAAGCTTATTTCTCACTTACGTAATTGTCCAAAGTGGATGGTGTATGTTTGTGATGGTGTCTTCCTCCAAGTGGTGATTCAGGGACTTAGTTTATTTCCTTTTGTTTTGCCATTGTCTAGGGAAGTATTGTCCAATAGAACTTTTTACAATGACGAAAATGCTTAATAATGGTAATTACTAGCCACAAGGTTGCTGAGGACGTGAAATGTGGCTAGTGTGACTGGGGAACTGAATTTTAACTTTTATTTCATTATAATTTCAGCATAAACAACCACATTTGACTAGTGGCTATCTTATTGGGCAGTGCAAATCCAGGGCCTCATTGCTACTGTCTGCATCCAGTTGAAAGAGGGGGAAAGAGGACGCGGAGGAAGCATAGCCACTTCATAAGAGCCTTGACCTGGAAAAGACACACATAATTCCCACTCATATTCCATTGCCTAGGACTCAGCCACCTGGGCATGTCTAATTAAAAGAAAGCTAGGAAATGTAACCTAACTGTGTGGCCCAAGAGGAAGACTGCACAGATTTTAGTGAGCAGCTAGCATACCTCTGATGCACAGAGCAATTAAAAATATCTATTAAATATTTGAAGATAGAAAATGTAATTTATTTTTTAAAGTTTTGGTAGGAAATTTAAATATCATTACCACAGATCCAAAATTCCTTTGGTGTTATATTGACTACCGTAGTATTAAAGAGAAACAAAGTTAACCTTGTTGAACAAATGCATATTTAATGAACGAATCAACCAATCAACCGAGATAGGTGAAACTATAGATGTGCCTCTCAAAATTCACCCAGGAGTCTTCATCTGGATATACACTGCTGCTGGTCATACAATAATAGCTCTTAGGACCATAAACCAGGGACATGAAGCAGAAAACTACCACATTGAATCTCTGGCCTCCTTGATATTAGCATGCTCCTACGTCTCCTATATGTTCTTTCAGCTTCTTTTAGACTTTCCAGTCCTGCTGCTCGATAGTGTGGATAATCATGGTGCCTAATTCTCTCGTGCTGCTGCATCTTTTTATTTTTCTGATCCTGATTACATCTGTGCCTGCCCTTCTTTTATCCTGTCCACTCTGATCCTTATCTGCCTTGAATGCTGGCAGTCATGCTAACAAGATACTTGCTTCTCCAAGTGGTTGCTGTTTAATGGCCTATACTGATCTGAGTTGAACTTACTAACCTCATCCATGTATGATTGACTTCCAAAACACCCACACAGAAAGCTGAAGAGCTTTCTGGGGAACTTCGTCTTTTTTAATATGACATGGCTGAGAATAACCCTTTTCCTTTTTTTTTTTAATACTTTTAATAAACACCTGCCAGGGCTGATCAGAGGTGCCCTGTTGGTGCAGTGGCTAAGCACTTGGCTACTAACCAAAAAGGTCTGTGGTTCAAACCCACCAGCCACTGTGTGAAAGAAAGGTGGGGTGGCAGGCTTCTGTAAAGATTATGCCCTTAGGTAGCTCTGCTCTGTCCTATAGGGTCACTATGAGTTAGAATCGACTCAATGGAAATGGGTTTGGTTTTTGGTTTTAAGGCTGATAGTAACTAGTAAACTGTATTCCAAATGTACGTGGCAGGACTAGCGTGTATGTGTATGGGTATATTATTCATAAATTTGGATAAATGCATTCTTTTTACTCAATTTGTATTTTTCCTCCATAGCTTTATCTGCAAGCATTATCTCATTAGGGACCTGAGTAGAATGATTTCAAAGAAATAAGTCAGTAAAAAAAAAAAAAAAAAAAAAATTGGTCATAGGAAATGATCAAAGATAATTTGATCATCTTTCCTTTTGGGATACATTAAAATTATCAGTTTTTTTTTCTCTTAGAATTTTTGAATTGTGTTTCTTTAATACACAGGTGTTCCTTTGTACAAGTATAGAGTTAGTAGAAAGTAAACAGCTAAAGTGGGAAAAGAAGACTTGTGAATAAAGAGACTTGTCACTTTCTGACTTTTTAACTTAAATTTTTTCAGATACCTATGTTTATTTCAAGCTATTACTAAGTCATTTAGCTGAGAAATAATTAAGAAATCCAAAATATATCATCTAGATGAGGGACATTTTAAGATGCCTACATTATAAATGGAGCCCTGTTAGCACAGTAGTTAAGAGCTTGGCTGCTAACCAAATGATTGGCATTTTGATCCATCAGCTGCTCCATGAAAAGCCTGTGGGGCAGTTCTACTCTGTCCTATAGGGTCACTATGAACCAGAATCAATTCGATGGCACACAACAACAACATGTTATAATTACCATTTATAGTGGCATGTTAGAAAAACAGACTTCTATGTAATGCTCAGGGACAGAAATGAAAGCTGATAGCAATGGCTCAGTATGTATAGTTTTATACATATAATGTTTTACTTTTTAATAATTCACTTATCAAATATTTTCTATATTTAGAGAATTTATTTATTTATTTATCAGCATTAATTTGGTGCTATACATGCCACGGTCTATTAGCTTATCTAGCCTTATAAAAAATATAAAGCACTACAATGAATTTGATAATAATTTAGGAGATTAACAATCCTACCTTATACTTTGTACAGTATTCCCTTCACTCTATTTTTATTGCTATTAAAAATGGTTACGCTATCACAATTGAAAGAATTAGCATAAAATAAGAATATAATTAATCAAATAGCTAATTCAGTCAATTAATTTGTCCATCGAATATTTATGCATGATATTTTACAGCTATTATATATTTTTTTTGTTGTTTGAGAATTAAAAAGAGGCCCAAGTCTGAATACCTGTTCTCCATTTCACCTGTGCATTGTTTTATCATAGTTTCTGTCACACCGAATTGAATTTATTTATGTGCAGGCTTCTCTTATACACTAGATGGAAAGTTGCATGCTACTAACACTACTCAATACTGGGTCCTATCAGAACAGGGGGAGGAACCAAATGCTGAATATTAGATCTAGTTTTACTAAGAAACAATATATCATGGTGTCATAAACCCGTTGCTGTCGAGACAATGCTGACTCATGGCAACTCCACTTGTGCAGAGTATAACTGTTCCATAAGGTTTTCAAGGCTGTGAACTTTCAGAAGCAGATCACCAGGCCTATCTTCCAAGGTGTCTCTGGGTGGATTAGAACTGCCAACTTTTCAGCTAGCAGTTGAACACTTAACCATTTGCACTACTCAGGGACTCCTTGGAGCCCTGGTGGCACAGTGGTTAAGAGCTTGGCTACTAGTCAAAAGGTCAGAAGTTTGACTCCACCAGCTGCTCCTTGGAAATGTTGTGGGGCAGTTCTCTGTCCTATAGTATTGCTATGAGTTGGAATCGACTCGACAGCAATGGGTTTTTTTTTTTTTTTGGTTTGGGACTCCTTATTTCATCATACTCTAATCTGAACTGAATAAAGCCCATTTTTTGATGGGTGAAAATGCCTTTATTTTTAAATTTCGACTCTTGTTCCAATTTTAAATTCCTCTTTTATCCAAAAGTTATTTTCATTTATTAATATTTATTGTATACTAGGCACATTAGTTCATGTAATTGTAATAAATATCCTGAGAAAGGCTGCAAGATATTTTCTTAGTTATCTAATGTTGCTATAACAGATATAGCACAAGAATGGGGCTTTAACAAGCAGAAATTAATTTTCTCAAAGTGTAGCAGGCTAGAAACCTGAATTCAGGGCACCAACTCCAGAGGAAGGCTCTTTCCGTCTGCACTGGGGGCAGGTCCTTGTCTCTTTCAGCTTTTATTCCTAGATTCCTTGGCAATGACAAGACATGTATTTCCTCTCTGCCTGTGCTTGCTTGCTTGCTTAATAATCTGCTTTTTTTATATGTCAAGAGATTGATTAAAAATACACTTTATACTAATGCTGTCTCATTAACGTAACAAAAAATTCCTAAATGGGATTATAAGCACAGGTATAGGGGTTAGGAATTGCAACACATATTTCTGGAGGACACAATTCAATCCATAACAGTCATTAACGTCGTACCACTGGATACAGAAGAACATCTGCCCTGAAAGCCAATCTACCACCTATTGTATTACTTTGGGCTGTAGAGCACACTGCCGTATTCTTGTTTTTGACAGTTTTTTTTATCAGAACTAAGGAGCCCGGGTGGCACAGTGGTCAAAGAGTTCAGCTGCTAATTGAAAGGTCGGCGGTTGGAACCTACCAGCTACTCCACAGAAGAAAGATATGGCAGTCCGCTCCTGTAAAGATTATGCCTTGGAAACCCTATGGGGCAGTTCTACTCTGTCCTATAGGGTTGCTGTGAACTGGAATCAACTCAGTGGCAATGGGTTTGGGTTTTGTTTGGATCAGAACTAAACCCATCTGTCTCATATCCCTTTATCCTCAACTATGATAAGAATTCTATTAAATATTGCCTTCCCACTGTATGCAAGTTCAACTTTTTAGGTAAGGAAAATGAGACTTAGAGAGTTTAAGAAGTAAATCCCAAATCATTTAACATGCAAGGCATATAACTGTGATTCAAACCCAGCTCATCCCAAAACTTGAGCTCTGGACCCTTATCATATTATAGTGATTTTGCCTCTCTCTTACTTTGCTTTTCCTAGAGTGTTCTCGATTGATAAACTCATGTTTTAACTGACAAAGAATTGGTTGGATCAATTAATAGACAATTAAGAAGAACCAACATGTTGAGAAGCAAGTGGATAATACCCAGGATAAATGGAGAGAAAAAAGGCTAGTGTACTATGTTCACTTCATTCCTCACTTAGCATCATTTAAAAGGGTGATTCACTTGCATCGTTCAACTTAGAAGTTTCTTTGTTCACTGATATCCATCACTCACCCAGGAGTCAGTAACTAGTGTTGTAGATTAGAACTTTCTGTGATGACGAGCATGTTCTAGCTCTGAGTTGTCCACATGGTAGGGTACTAGCCGTGTGTCTAATGAGTACTTGAAATGTGGGTCTTGTGAATGAGGAACTTAATTTTTTAATTTAGTTTTAATTCAAATCATCTTAGTGGCTACCAATTTAAACAGGACAGGCTATTAATTGCAAGAGATTTTCCTAAGGAGTAAATGCAAAAGAAGTTGATGCAAGAACTCATGAGTGGCCATGCATGGTCACTAAACCTGTAATGTGTGAAATAAAAACAGGGATCAAGAATTAGAAACAAGTTTGGAAGTCAATAAAATTAATGTGGCAAATAGGAAGGGGTATGTTGCAATATATTTAGTGCTCAGGATAAAGGAGTAGAATAAAATGAGGTACAAAGAAAGTGATTCAAGTCAGTCCAATATCAAAATCTGGGAATACCAGGTGCCCAGAAGGTGCTTTTCTGTTGCTAACCCTGATGTACCCTGTATTAACGCAATGAACCAGTTTAGCAGATCATGTGAAAATCAGATTGGGTAATCCCAGAGGGAAATTAATTCAGTATAGTGTGAAATAATGTGAATATTTTTATCTGTTGTAAATTGTAATTGCGGACAAGTGGTTATAGAGATACATTCTGAAACTCAATAATTTTAAATTCAGCTTATTAAAGAATGAATATGTGCATGTGTAAAAATCATTCAGCCTCCTCTGACTTTTAAAAATGATAATTAATTAAAGCCTGATTAGAAAAGATAATTAATTAAAACCTGAGCAGAACTATTATCAAAGCGTGATCAAGATTCTGCTTAGCTATTTTTAATATACATTCCACCCAGCAACCAGCTGCCATTGCTTTGATTCCAACTCCTGGAGACGCCATGTGTGTCAGAGTAGAACTGTGCTCCACAGGATTTTCAAAGGCTGATTTTTTGGAATTAGATTGCGAGGACTTTTTTCAAGGCATCTCAGAGAGAACTTGAATCTCCAACCTTTAGGTTAACAGCCTAGTGTGTTAACCTTTTGCAGGGACTCCAATATATATCCCAGAGAATGAATATTCCTTGAATATGTAAAGACCACCAAAGCAAAAGTTTCCTGAAAAAGATGCATATTAGGTAAACTGATCCTACTCAGAATTGTGTCACCTGCTTGTTACAGGAATATTTTATCACAGATAGTACAATGGCTGAAGGTCCAGATGGGAACTGCTATAATTCTTGCTCTTTGAGGATATGGATTCATTTGCCAAAATAGTCTCCAAAGGTGGAATCAGTGCTCTAAACTGAATGTTTTCAAAAATTCACATGAAGCTACCAGATTTTCATATGCTGTTTCCTTTATTAGACTAGTTTTGACTTATATTTTCACCATGGCCATTTTTTTTTGGAACTTTTGAAAAATGCAAAGACCCAATTTCTCCCCACTCTGGAGATTACAAATGAAAAGACATGGTTGGAGCCCCAAAGTGGCTCCTAAACCTCATCTGGACTTCACTTCCCAATAATTAAGTAGGGCCTATGACAGCCCCATGACAGCAGCAAAGATGGACATTCTCGTGTTTTATTTAGCATCATGAGGATTTACACAACAATAAAATAAAATACTATGGGTATATAGTGTCAGATTGCATGAAAACATTTCCATAAATAATGTGCTATAAATGGAACCTTTCAAAAGATCAAGAAGTACGCGGAGAGGAAGCAAATTTTAGAGAAATTAGGAAGCTTTTAGCTGCTTTTTATTGTCAAATAACACTCCTACTTTCTGGAATTCCAAAATAAGCTATTTGACTGTAGGTCTTTGTCACAGACTTCGATTTGTGAAAGATTTGGTACTGAAAATGGCCCGAGAAAGCAGAACCTCAGGATAGAATTGCAGAACTGGATTATTGACCAGCCATATGGCAACTGGTCCACATTCCTGGTAATTAGTGTCATTTAATAGAAAATGTGATAGAACAATCACATTTTTTTTCTGATTTTTAAATGGTAATTTTTGCTTTGATTTAGTGAAAAAAATGTAAAAGTACACTTAACTAGTCTGTGTTATTTATGTTTAACCGTATCTACTACAACACTATTTTTGTTCTAACCCCACTCATTGAAAGTATAAGTACAGTTCTGTGGAGAGACCTGTGCATAAGCATTTAAGTGTATTCTATTTGTCTGCACTGTTTACATTGTTTAATTCTTGTATCTAAATAATCTGGAACAATTTTCAAGTTGAAAAAAGAAAAACAACAAAACAAAGGTTGAATATGAAGATAAATGAAGTGCCCACGGTTGTTTGATGTAATGGGAGCAACTGGTAGAGAACAGTCTCTGCCATTTGCTTCATTTTTATGATTGCTCATGGCCAGATACCTCTGCTAAAAATTATTAATACAAGAGTTTTGCCTCTAACCATGAAAGTAGAAATGACCTTAGTGAAATGATTTGTAACAGAGAGGTGAATAACATTCAGGAATGGTACTTAAAGAAGAGGAACGAAGTGTAACTGATTTGTACTTGAGGCTATGGGGTGCAGTATGTGTCTTTTTCAGTAATCTAAATCTTTGTCCATTTGTTGGGCCAGTGTTAGCTGAAGGGCTGTAAATTGTAAACTAACATTAGTTTAGCATTTACCATATTTCAGGTGTTTTCTTATATTTTATATATAATGCCATATTATTGGTAATCCCTGACTTGTGACATATTCGAGTTACAACAAACCTCATTTAGGACCTTCGTTTATCTTTTTTATATATCTTATCCTGAATAATATGCACTACATACAATGTTAAAAATATATGTAAGTTTATATGTAATGTTTCCAACCCTCAAAGGCAAATAAAGATCATATTTATAAAGATACTGATAATAAAGGCAATAATGAAAAATTTTAAAAAAGGAGGTATATGGCTTATGTCAGAACTGATTTATAACAGAATCATAGGAACTGAACCCTGTTGTCATAAATCAGGAACTACCTGTATTTCTTTAAAGAATGCATAGTAATTATTATGAAAGCTAAGGATCAACTGGATTATTTAACTCTACCAAGAAACTCAGCTATTCCGTGGTTGGATAGGAGATAACTTGACTTCGATGTCTTCGATCTTTCATCTCTGCCATTTACCTCCTTTTTTTTTTTAGGAGCCCTAGTGGCACAGTGGTTAAGAGCTCAGGCTGCTAAATGAAAGGTCGGCAGTTCGAATCCACCAGCCAATCCTTGGAAACCCTATGGGGCAGTTCTACTCTGTCCCGTAGTGTCCCTATGAGTCAGAATTGACTCAATAACAATGGGTTTGGTTTGGTTTTTTAGTTCATGACTAGAATCATGGATGTGAGCACAAGAAGAGATTAAAAAAAAAAAATTCTTATTTTCAAAGCTCACCTGTGTCTTTTTCTGAATACAAGGAAAAAGTCAAACATATTGTCTGTAACTTATTAAATAGCTATTCGCATCTTGTCCTTTAGAAAGTTTGAGAAACTTAAAATTGGCAGGTGCACATTTCCCTAGTCTCCAAAAGTTGCTAAATCAATGGGTAAAATAAAGAGGAAAGGCAATTATGGTGGAAAGGGGCTGAATCCCTGGTGAGTCTAAAATTATCAGACTCTTTTCAAACTGCAAAAGCAAACATGAGTTAAAATATCATGATTCATTTATTATGTGATCATACTGGAGAAATGTGAAAAGAATGGGGATATTTATTATTTATATGACACGATGCATGAGATGGTTTGAAATAACTTGGAGCTGAACCAACGATAAGAAAGGCAAATGTCAAGGCACGAAAAGGCAGGTTATCCTAAAGTATTGCTATTGGCAAGAAGCACTCAGAGCCTAAATGATTGGCCTTTACTAACCACCTTATTTAATGGTAGCTTTTTTTTTTTATCCTTTCAGTTCTCCAGACCAAAAAAAATAGGGTCATTTTTGACTCTTCTCTTTCTTTCAGAACCTACATGCAATCCTTTATTAACTTCTGTAGTTCTACCTTTAAAATTTATTCAGAATCAGGTCACTCTATCCACCTTCACTGTAACTAATCCAAAATGCCAGCATGGCTCACTTGGATTATTCCATTAGTTGTCTTCCCCGCTTCTACTCTTGCTGCCTTAAGTCTGTTCTGAACAAAGTAAGCCTGTTAAAACGTGTCATGGAAAACATCACTTCAGTTCAAAACTCTCCAATGGCTTCTTATCTCAGAGTAAAAGTCGTTAAAATGGCCCTAGATGATATGGCCCATTGCCCCTCATAGCCAGCTTTCTATCGCATTTCCTGTTGTTCTCTTCCTGTTTCACTCTCTTCCATAACCCTGGCCTCCTCTCTTCTGGAACACATCAGGCACATTCCATCCTCAGGACCTTTGTGCTTACCGTTTGCTCTGCCTAGAATCTACTAATATATGGCTAACTCATTACTGCAACTTCTTAAGGTCTTCATGTTAACGCCACGCTCCCCCTACTAAACTTAAGTTCTCTGGGTGGTGCAAGAGGAGCCCTGGAGGCACAATAGGTTAAGCACTCAGCTGCTAACTGAAATTTTGTCAGTTTGAACCCGCCATCAGGAGAAAGATGTTGCAGCCTGCTTCCATAAAGATTTACAGCCTTAGAAACCCTATGGGGCAGTTCTACTTTGTCTTATAGGGTAGCTATGAGTGGAAATCAACTCAGTAGCAATGGGTTGGGGTTTGGTGGGTAGCGAAAGCGGTTTGCTCTAGACTACTAACCTGAAGATTGGTGGTTTCTACCCACTCAGCAGCACCTTGAAAGAAAGCACTGATAATCTGCCTTCGTTAAGATTGCAGCCTATGGAACAGTTCTACTCTGTAACACATGGGGTTGCCATGTGTCGGAATTGACTTAATGGTGTTGAGTTTTTTATTTAAAATTGCAATACTCCCTCCAACACTCCTTATTCTCCTTTCTTTACTTTTCTCTGTTACACTTGTCACCAACTTGCACATTATAGTATTTATTTCTCCTTTTCATTACTTTAATACTTCCCTCAAAACATAAATATAGAGGGGATTTTGTCTGTTTTCTTCAACGCTTTGTTTACTACCTGATATGTAGTAGGTGATCAAGAAATATTTATCGAGTGAAAGAATGAATGAAAAAAGTAAAAAAAAAAAAAGGGCTTCTCAGTATTTTGAGCCCAGAATCTTTACTTCATGACTGAGGGTTATGAATGCCTGATCTGAATTATCCAATAAACTTGTATCTATACTTTTTGTATATGAAACATCTAAAAACAACTCAGGAGTCCTGACGGGAGGGGGCCAAGATGGCTGACTAGGTAGACGCTACCTTGGATCCCTCTTGCAACAAAGACTCAGAAAAACAAGTGAATCGATCACATACATGACAATCTACGAACTCTGAACAACAAACACAGATTTAAAGAGTTGACCTGAGTGACAGAGACGGAGAATGAACAACTATGGGGAAGCAGCGACTGTTTTCGGAGCCTGGAGCCAGCGTCCCAGTCAGGTAACCTTGGCACTGGGCTTAGGATTGGGCCCAGGGGAGCTGAACACAACAACTTGTGACGGCGCAAACACGGGGTGCAGCCCTACCCCCCTGAACTGACCCCGGGAGGGGGCCCAGCCGGTCCACACGAGCGGCGTGGCGACGCAGCTAGTGGGAGGAGAAGTCCCTGGGAGGCAGTGACTGGTTTTGGAGCCGGGAGTGCAGCGTCCCAGCCGGGGAACCTTGGTGCCGGGCTTTGGACTGGGCACAGGGGAGCTGAACATGGCATCCAGTCATGGCACAAACACGGGGCACAGCCCTAATCCCCTGAACTAACCCCGGGAGGGGGCCCAGCGGGTCCACGGGGCGGCATGGCGACGCGGTTGGCGGGACGAAAAGTCCCCGGGAGGCAGCCACTGATTTTGGATCCGGGAGTGCAGCGTCGCAGCCGGGGAACCTTGACGCAGGGCTTTGGACTGGCAGCGGAGGATTTGACTGTGGCTTCAGTGGGCCAGACCCTCAGGGACAATCTCCACACAGCCAGCACACATAGGTGACACACCCCTCGGGAATCTCAGATAAAATAGTCATCCCAAGCAAGACAAGCAACTTTGGCTATATTCTGGGGTGCTACTCTCTGCTGTTTTTCTGAACCCTCCCCTCCCCTTCCCAAGCGGCTTCATTAATATTGGAATTTCCTGAGCCAGAGGGAGAACGGCTCCGGCTCCGCGGCTTTGCTTCCCCCCACTTTTTTTTTTTGGTCTTTCCCTAACCTTTCTTCCGGCCTGAGAGAAGCAACCACAAAAAACCCAGGGACCAAAAATCCTTCCCTAATTGGACTAAAAACACAGAACCAGCTCCAGCCAAGCATATATGATCCAAATCTCGGGCTTTCATCCTTACAGGGAACAAGGTGGCTGTTATAATGCAAAGGCAGTTCTGACAGGGATCTGACTGCATTTTTTTTAGCGGATTTACTGGAAAAACAAGTTTCCCAGGTCTGATATCTCTGCTTATTCATCAGAGCCCTAACTGACCCACAACAGGGAACTGAGGTCTGAAGCTCCCCCCAGACCACCTAGCCTCTTGCCTTAGGGGTCTAAGGAGGGTAACACCTACCAATCAGTAGCGGTACTTGCATTGGGGGCCTAAGGTACAGCTGCAGAGCCCTCCCACCAAGGTGCTATAGGAATAGAGACACACCTACCTCACTGACACTTGGGGGAAGCCTGTCAGCATCCTGCCCCCCCCCGGAGGGTGAACCCCAGCTGCTAATAGAATCTGGTGCACACAACTATCACCACTACTTCTCGAGGTGGATAGGTGTTAGGGTGCAGCACACACTTGATGACCCAAAATCAGATTCTACTCAAGAATAGTGAATAGACTCAGGCATATATATCTGGCAACAGCCCAAACCAGCTGGTAATAGGTCATAAGTAAGTCAAGGGCTACAACAAACAAGACAGCACAATCTAGTAGCCCATCCAAGTATATTGAAAGAAAATAAAACAAGATAAGACTCAGTGAGCTATTATAGAATAAACCACTACTATTTTATATATATATATATATATATATATATTTTTATATCTTAGTGATGGCTCAGAGACAGCAGTTGATATCAAACCACATAAAGAAGCAGACCATGACAGCTTCTACAACCCCCCAAACAAAAGAATCAAAATCTTTCCCAAATGAAGATACAATCCTGGAATTATCAGTTACAGAATATAAAAAACTAATTTACAGAATGTTTCAAGACACCAGGGATGACCTCAGAAATGAAATAAGGCAATCTGCAGAAAAAGCCAAGGAACACACTGATAAAACAGTTGAAGAACTCAAAAAGATTATTCAAGAACATAGTGGAAAAATTAATAAGTTGCAAGAATCCATAGAGAGACAACATGCAGAAATACAAAAGATTAACAATAAAATTACAGAATTAGACAATTTTTTTTTTTTTTTAATAGGAAGTCAGAGGAGCAGACTCGAACAATTAGAATGCAGAGTGGGACATCTGGAGGACCAGGGAATTAACACAAACATAGCTGAAAAAAAATAAGATAAAAGAATTAAAAAAAATGAAGAAACCCTAAGAATCATGTGGGACTCTATCAAGAAGGATAACTTGCGTGTGATTGGAGTCCCAGAACAGGGAGGGAAGACAGAAAACACAGAGAAAATAGTTGAAGAAATCCTGACACAAAACTTCCCTGACATCATGAAAGATGAAAGGATATCTCTCCAAGATGCTCATCGAACCCCATTTAAGATTGATCCAAAAAGAAAAACACCAAGACATATTATCATCAAACTTGCCAAAACCAAAGATAAAGAGAAAATTTTAAAAGCAGCCAGGGAGAAAAGAAAGGTTTCCTTCAAGGGAGAATCAATAAGAATAAGCTCAGACTACTCAGCAGAAACCATGCAGGCAAGAAGGGAATGGGATGACATATACAGAGCACTGAAGGAGAAAAACTGCCAGCCAAGGATCATATATCCAGCAAAACTCTCTGAAATATGAAGGCGAAATTAAGATATTTACAGATAAACACAAGCTTAGAGAATTTGCAAAAACCAAACCAAACCTACAAGAAATACTAAAGGAAATTGGTCAGAAAACCGATAATATCAGATACCAGCACAACACAAGGTCACAGAACAGAATATCCTGATATCAACTCAAATAGGGAAAACACAAAAACAAGATTAATTAAAAAAAAAAAAGCTCAAAACAGGGAAACATTGAAGTCAATATGTAAAAGATCACAATAATCAAAAAGAGGGACTAAATACAGGTGGCCTAGAACTGCCATATGGAGAGGGATACAAGGTGATATAGGACAATACGAGTTAGGTTTTTACTTAGAAAAATAGGGGTAAATATTAAGGTAAGCACAAAGAGGTATAACAACTCCATAACTCAAAATAAAAGCCAAGAAAAACATAACGACTCAGCAAACATAAAGTCAAATACTATGAAAATGAGGACCTCACAATTTACAAAGAAAAATGTCTCAGCACAAAAAAGTAAGTGGAAAAATGAAATTGTCAACAACACACATAAAAAGGCATCAAAATGACAACACTTACTTATGTATAATTACGCTGAATGTAAATGGACTAAATGCACCAATAAAGAGACAGAGAGTCACGGACTGGATAAAGAAACACGATCCATCTATATGCTGCCTACAAGAGACACACCTTAGACTCAGAGACACAAACAAACTAAAACTCAAAGGATGGAAAAAATTATATCAAGCAAACAATAAGCAAAAAAGAAGAGGAGTAGCAATATTAATTTCTGACAAAATAGACTTTAGACTTAAATCCACCACAAAGGATAAAGAAGGACACTGCATAATGATAAAAGGGACAATTGATCAGGAAGATATAACCATATTAAATATTTATGCACCCAATGACAGGGCTGCAAGATACATAAATCAAATTTTAACAGAACTGAAAAGTGAGATAGACACCTCCACAATTATAGTAGGAGACTTCAACACACCACTTTCGGAGAAGGACAGGACATCCAGTAAGAAGCTCCATAGAGACACGGAAGACCTAATTACAACAATCAACCAACTTGACCTCATTGACTTATACAGAACTCTCCACCCAACTGCTGCAAAGTATACTTTTTTTCTAGCGCACATGGAACATTCTCTAGAATAGACCACATATTAGGTCATAAAACAAACCTTTGCAGAATCCAAAACATCGAAATATTACAAAAGCATCTTCTCAGACCACAAGGCAATAAAACTAGAAATCAATAACAGAAAAACTAGGGAAAAGAAATCAAATACTTGGAAACTGAACAATACCCTCCTGGAAAAAGACTAGGTTATAGAAGACATTAAGGAGGGAATAAGGAAGTTCATAGAATGCAACGAGAATGAAAATACTTCCTATCAAAACCTCTGGGACACAGCAAAAGCAGTGCTCAGAGGCTAATTTATATCGATAAATGCACACATACAAAAAGAAGAGCCAAAATCAGAGAACTGTCCCTACAACTTGAACAAATAGAAAGTGAGCAACAAAAGAACCCACCAGGCACCAGAAGAAAACAAATAATAAAAATTAGAGCTGAACTAAATGAATTAGAGAACAGAAAAACAATTGAAAGAATTAACAAAGCCAAAAGCTGGTTCTTTGAAAAAATTAACAAAATTGATAAACCATTGGCTAGACTGACTAAAGAAATACAGGAAAGGAAACAAATAACCTGAATAAGAAACGAGAAGGGCCACATCACAACAGACCCAACTGAAATTAAAAGAATCATATCAGATTATTACGAAAAATTGTACTCTAACAAATTTGCAAACCTAGAAGAAATGGATGAATTCCTGGAAAAACACTACCTACCTAAACTAACACAATCGGAAGTAGAACAACTAAATAGACCCACAACAAAAAAAGACATTGAAACGGTAATCAAAAAACTCCCAACAAAAAAAGCCGTGGCCCGGATGGCTATACTGCAGAGTTCTACCAAACTTTCAGAGAAGAGATAACACCACTACTACTAAAGGTATTCCAAAGCATAGAAAATGACGGAATACTACCCAACTCATTCTATGAAGCCACCATTTCCCTGATACCAAAACCAGGTAAAGACATCACAAAAAAAGAAAATTACAGACCTATATCCCTCATGAACATAGATGCAAAAATCCTCAACAAAATTCTAGCCAATAGAATTCAACAACATATCAAATAATAATTCACCACGATCAAGTGGGATTTATACCAGGTATGCAAGGCTGGTTTAATATTAGAAAAACCATTAATCCACCATATAAGTGAAACAAAAGACAAAAACCACATGATCTTATCAATTGATGCAGAAACGGCATTTGACAAAGTCCAACACCCATTTATGATAAAAACTTTTACCAAAATAGGAATTGAAGGAAAATTCCTCAACATAATAAAGGGCATCTAATTTTATGCAAAGCCAACAGCCAACATCACTCTAAATGGAGAGAGCCTGAAAGCATTTCCCTTGAGAACGGGAACCAGACAAGGATGCCCTTTATCACTGCTCTTATTCAACATTGTGCTAGAAGTCCTAGCCAGAGCAATTAGGCTAGACAAAGAGATAAAGAGCATCCGGATTGGCAAAGAAGAAGTAAAATTATCTCTATTTGCAGATGATATGATCTTATACACAGAAAACCCCAAGGAATCTTCCAGAAAACTACTGAAACTAATAGAAGAGTTTGGCCGAGTCTCAGGTTATAAGATAAACATACAAAAATCACTTGGATTCCTCTACATCAACAAAAAGAACATCGAAGCGGAAAAGCCAAATCAACACAATTCACAGTAGCCCCCAAGAAGATAAAATACTTGGGAATAAATCTTACCAAGGATGTAAAAGACCTATACAAAGAAAACTACAAAGCTGTACTAAAAACAACTCAGCTGTGAAATATTTCTATAGTGAAATCTATTCTCTATTCTCTCTTTGTGTTTAAATCTGTATTGTCTTCTTTTTTCCTCTTGTCTTACTAACACTAACACTACTTTCACTTCAGATATTAATGTTAATTCAAAAAGAGACTGAAAAATTAGTGGTAAAATTAAAACTGAAAAGAACTATTCAGCTCTCAGCATGAAGTAAGGTGTTCCCTGTTTGCGCTATAGTGGAAAATGAAACCTGAATTTAATAGTGGCACATCTAATTGTGTAACCTTGGGAAAATCATGAAAACTCTCTGACTTTCTGTGTTTGATGCTGTGCAGTGGGAATGCTACCGAATGGCTCTTTGGGAGGATAAAATAAGTCTATGGAGATAGATGGAGCCCTGGTGGCATAGTGGTGAAGAGGTCAACTGGAAGGCAATGGGTTTTGTTTGATTTTTTTTTTTTTATGGTGATAGAGATAATTATAAAGTTATGACTATAATAAATGGATTTTCAGCACCATTTCTAGGTTTTGAAAAATATGCTGGGATAATATACCCAACCCATGATTAATGTGGTATAGTGATTAAGTGCTACGGCTACTAACCAAAAGGTCTGCAGTTTGAATCCACCAGGTGCTCCTTGGAAACTCTATGGGGCAGTTTTTCCATGGCTTATGGGGTCACTATGAGTTAGAATTGACTCTACGGCAATGGTTCCATTTGGTAAGATTAATGTGAAATGGCGCTCTTCTGTCCCACTGTATTATGCTTTCACAACTGTAGTAACTCAATTACATTTAGTGACCCAATAATATTTTTTGTTATTAAAAGATTTGTATAGACATGGATTTTCTATCTTATTTAGTTATAAAATCTGCTATAATACGTTCTCACTTTCTTCCCCTGCATGTATCCAATTAAATCCTTTACCGTCTTCTTTCATCGGTGCCTTCATTTTGATTACCATACCTCGAAATATTCCCGACACTTCAAATGCTTATTGATCCCAAGGATCTTAAAGCAAGTTTATTACTGCAGAAAAATTTCAGGACTATTATACAGACAGCCACGCTTGAATGAAGCTTTGACAATCTTTATGTAAACCTTAAGAAACCTGCATATACTCTAAGAACTGTACCAAGAATCTTTGACACTGTATTATTTATAACAAATTTTGTCTTTGTAGTTGTTTACTTTTTGATCAGGATAAATTGAATTTTATGGTGCTTCCCAAGTTTGAGTCTTATTTTAAAGAACATTTTGACTTAGACGCTTCATGATACAGCTTCCAAACAGCATTAAAGTGAACATGGAATAATGAAATCAGTATTAGTCCAGATCAATGAGAAGTATTGCTTCAACTTTGATTCCTTTTATGATTTTTTTTTCAAGTCCTTGAGAATTTTTTAGTTCTCTCAAAAGGAGGGTATTTCTTCTCCCAAGCAATACCTTGACCATCTCTTTAATGCTGAATGCAAGTTCTAAATCATTACTCTGCCTCTAATGAAGGGAAAAACACAGAGTAAACTTAGAAGATCTCTCCATAGGATTTTTCCTTAGAAGATCTCTCCATATGATTTTTCCTGTTCATTTTCAATACTGAAAATATTGAAGGTCTAGTCAGGCATTGAAAACATTCGCATTAAATATTCCTCTGTACTCTAAGTCCTGCTATCACTCCAGGTGACTTTATATGGATATTTTATTCAAAGACCATACCTAGAGAATTCCTAACCACTGCAACTCTATATGTTACACACTCCCATGGTGATAAGCTAAACCTTGTTGCCACCTAGTACCATTACAAATCAGAACTCTGTGGAAAACTGCTTTACCTTCCAGAGTTCTCATACCACAACATACCTGCTCTCTGAAATTGCATAAACCACCTTTTTATTGACTGCCCTCCCATCTCGTAGTCTAAGAGAGGTTTTCTTATTTCAATTCTCAACTTAAGACCCTTGGTCGATCACCTTCACTTTCTCACCTTCACTGTCAAATGGCTCCCATCTCCATCTCTTCTACTACGTTACCTGATAAAAATGCCACTCTAACCTTGTGTTAATCTTATTACTTGTTTTTACTTCTCCAGTATTAGACCAAAAGAAGTAGTGTAGCCATGTGTACTATAACCAGCAAAAATTCAGGTAAGCCATCAGCTTTTCTATCAGGCCATTCCTGTTATACTATTCTCATCTCAATTAGTGGTGCACCTAACTACCCAGTCACCTAAAGCCAATATCTGGGGAGGCATCCTAAAACCATTTTAAATCCTTTCTGACCCTAACATTTTACATCATGTCACTCATGAAATTCTGATGTTATTTATCTCTCAGCATTTCTCAAGTTTGTCCTGTCTTTTTTCATCAGCATTCTACCACAGGTTTATTTCAACTCTTAGCACATCTTATCTAGATTATCGCAAAAGTCTTTGAAGTAGTTTCCCTGCTTCCAGGCCAGAGATTTTATCTACAACACATGCATAACTGTATTACTTCTCTGCTTAAAAACCATCAGGCCTCTCCTGCACTACCTTGGAGACTGAGCTATGATTGTCTTTTCTAGGCTTTTGACAATATTTCTACCAGTATCATAGCACTAAATGCGCTATACTGCTAATCCACTTTATAGAATAACTTATTTCTGCTAAATTTAAGTTCTTTGAGAGCTATGGTAATTTCTATTCATTTGCTTTTCTGCAGTGCCTAACAGAACTCTTGAAAAAACCTTAGTGCTTAAAAATATTTGGTGAAATAGGTTAAATCAACCAAACTACGAACAGCAGAAACAAGTCAGCGTATATGGCGAGGTAAATGAAACAAAATGCTAAACCACAAAATTTTATTAATATCTCTATAAATATGAGAGTAGAATCATATTAAAAATACTCTGTGTTAGTACTGAGTACTTTGGCTTATGCACCTCCACGCTGGCTGATGGCTTGTATGGATCAGATGGAAACTTTACTGTCTTTAACATATAAATGCAGTCACAAAGATGTTCAGTTGGCCCTGAAAATATTTGTCATGTCAGTTTAAATTAGTATCAACAGGATTTACTCTGAACAGGATGTTTAGTGGCCATCTTCACAAATTCTGAGTTTCTAATCTCTTTATATTTTCTCATTTTTTTCAAGTACATGCACATTGGCAATTTCACAGATTCCACGTTTTTTAACGTTTACATTTTCCATCTATGCCAGTGCTCTGGGTAGGATACAAAGGTCTATGAGTAAGTATTGCCCGTTGAAATTAAAAGTAATTATTCAATTACAGTTTCATCTTTTAAATTGATGTATCTCAATAATTTTTTCCCTAGGGGACATTTGGCAATGTTTGTAGACACTTAAGGCTGTCAGAGCTGTGGAGAGGGGGCTACTAGCATCTACTGGGTAGAGGCCAGGGATACTGCTAAGCATCCTACAATTGACAGGACAGCACCCCATGACAAAGAATTATCCCGTTATTTTTTTTTATGTTAATAGTGCTGAGATTGAGAAACCCTGTGTTATATATCTTTCCATGTTAGAAAATCCTTTAATAGAGAAAATTATACTTCATTAATAAGTGATTTAGCCATCACTTATTTACTATTTTAATACATAGTGCATTGTATAAGGTGTTATTAGAAACAAAAAAAAATGAGTTGTATAAAAAACCTGCTTTTTAGGAGCTTAACATCTAACAAAAGAAGAGTCTATCACTAAATACGTCTAATATAAATAAATGGCAAGAGAGATAGAGTTATTTAGGAAGAAAATGCTGAAATTACATGGGAGTTCAAAGAAAAATTATTTCTGTCTGGGGAGGAATCTAGAAAAATTTTGAAGAAAGTTTTATTTCCATTGGGTTTTAAGGGATTAGTCAGTCAGCTTTGAACATGTTAAATCAGGAGTAAGAAATTCCCCAACTCTGTAACTAGCACTGTGAAATCTTCCTCTATTCTTATTTTCTTCATTATTTTATCGACCAAAACATTATATTTCATCAATATGTTGTACTATTAAATATTATTAATTGATATTCTGCAATGAAATTTCAGTTTAATTGAAATTATTCAATAGCGCCTATTATTTCTCAAACATGTCTTTAGACCCAGACAATACAACAGTAAATATTTTGAGAAATTTTTATTCAATATCTATATATGTATATATCTATATCCATATCTATTTACTATACCTATACGTGTAAAGGAAACCCTGGTAGTATAGTGGTTAAGTGCTATGGCTGCTAACCAAGAGGTTGGCAGTACAAATCCACAAGGTGCTCCTTGGAAACTCTGTGGGGAAGCTCTCATCTTACCTCTAGGGTTGCTATCAGTCGGAATCGACTCGATGGCAATGGGTTTGGTTTTGGTTGTTTTATGTGTGTAGATGTCCACAGGAGCAGAAATGAACGACTAAATATTTTTGTCTGGGAGACATGAGAGACAAACATCCAGAAAAGTTGAAACTTGGGATAAGCCTTGTTGAATGAGAAAGAAGATGCAGGACAAAAGGGAAATGAAGAGGGAACCACAAGTCAGAGGTGTGAACATGCTCATTATGTTTGGAAAGGATGCTGGATAAGTATCCTGAGATTAGGGAGTAAATGGCCTTGTGTGTATATTTAACTAACCTATGCACCCTGTATATTGTCATTAAACATTTAATTTAAGTAACAATGACAACGACATAACCCAATACTAATTATTTGCATTTTATTCTGCTTTCAAGTTCAGTAACAGTAAATATCACATTTAGCCACTGCATTGTTTGTGTGTGAGTATGTATGTGTGTCTGTGTGTTTTGTCTGTTTGTTTTGTTTTTGTTGTTTTACTCTCAGCATTTACTTTCTCCTTAAACCCACTCCCCCCCATGTCTTAGGTTTCCCTTTGAAACAGGTCCTGGGGCCCCTCCCATGATCCAAGTCACATTTGATAGTTCCTATTTCTTTGAAAAAAAAATATATGTTTTTTTATTTCTTTGTTTGGCACTTGGCTCTGGTCTCAGACACAATGCTGTGTAACCACAGCCCAAAGTAGATTCCACAGGGAGAAGATTAAGGATCTGGGTACGATGATTGTACAACTTTATGTTTTGCGTGGTAGAAGTTTGAAGGGAGCTTCATTTTATTTTTTTCCTTCAAAACTTATTCTCAGAACATGCAGACATTTTACGTGTCATAGAAAATTAGGAGGTACCCCAGACTCCTCACTCTTACTCCCAGATCTACTCAGTCACCATACCCATTCCATCCCAAGGAGCCTGCCTTCAAAGGCCACGCTCTTTGTTCATGCTTTCGCCAGAGTTGCATAACGACCCTTCACCAACGTTGCTGTACGCAGTCTTTGTTTCACTGTGACAGAAGAGACTTAGAATACAAATTTACTCCTTTGTTTCATAATTAAAATATTTCCATGGCCCTTCACTGTCTTTAAGGTTTAAGATCCAAATTCCCTGGCAAGTCACACAGGCCCTTCAAGTCTGGCTCTGGCTTAGCTTCCAGCCTCATGCTATGCTTTGTCCTTAAAAGTACAGCTGCCTATGTAGGGAATAGAGAGACATTTGCTGAACACGCCATCCAGGCTTATGACAGACAAAGGAGGAATCACTGCCAAGCTGTGAGGAGTGTGGCTAACTTATCACCTGTAGCTGTTATCTCCTTCATGTCCATCCAATAAATCTTGTGCAGGCTTAGCTCCATCTCCCTGTCTGCTTCCTAGAGGAACCAACCAATACAAGGGCCATGCACACAATTCTATACAAGCCGTCCCCTCACCCAAGAACGCTTACCCTGTGTCCCTTTCGAGGTGTTTTATCTTGCCTACTCAGACCTTGTCTTTAAAACCTTCTCCACCTTTGTACTTCCTCATATTGAACTATAATTGTTCATTTACTTGTCTTACTCTCTAATACTTAGTCTCCCCGAGGGCAGTCATCACATCTTATTTGAATCTATAACTTTACTGTCTAAAATTATGCCTGATGCATTTATTCACTCACTGACTTAACAGAATTTAAATGTTTATTAAGTGCAAGACCCTGTGATAGATGCTGAAAATATAGATATAAATAAGGAAAAAACAGTTTCTGCCCTCATTCGGTATCCATGTCTGTGCAAAAACTAATTGCATAATCATTTATTTTTACTATTATGGTAAATGCATGGAAAGAAAGTAAGAAGGTTGTGGGAATGTAAAGCAGGGAGGACATGACCTAGTCAGAAAGGTTTGGAAAAACTGCCATAAGGAAGTGTTATATAAACTGAATTCTGAAGGCTCGGTAGGAATAGCCGAAGAGGAGGGAATATGATAAACATTTATTGAATAAAAAAAAGCATGTAGTTTATGCTTATAAAACTACACCCCAGAGATAAATACAACACTTTTTATTAGCCACATCAATTTTTTTTTTTCTGCTTTATTGTAACCAATTACTTCTAATATATTCTTTTCTTCCGGGAAACATCTCCTATGCACATCTTAACTACCATCTCCAGGAAACTATTTAAAAGCACTTTTCCAATTATAAATACGTCTAGTCTCAAATCTCAAGATATCATCTGCTGATGGTTTGAGAGCCTGTATGGCCTCATAGAGTCTTAGAGCTACTATTTTCCATGTTTTGCCAAGTATCATTTATTTTTTTAACCTCCTCAATAAACCATTAAACAAGTGTTTACCCACAGGATTGATTCTTACAAATGTCCATAGTAGATAGCCAAGAGAATATTTTTATATACTATGCAATAGAATCTTTAATAGTGATGGCATTTTTGTAAAAATATATTAAATATTCCTTCTAAAAACTTCTGCACATACAAGGTTCATAAAAGGTACTCAGTAGTTATTTTAACAGAAGAGAATCTGAACTGCTGAAATGTTAAAAAAGAAGAGGTTTCTAGAAATTTGAGAGTGCAACTTTTTGACAACAAATAGCTGATTGGACTAATTTTTTTATTTTATCACCATGTTGTTTGGTCCCATGCAGAGACAATCTATGTCTATTGTTTTCATTTTCTTTTCGCCCCTTAAGCTTCATTAGGCTTACAATAGAGAAAAGACTAGCACAAAATAAAGCTTAGATCAATCATTACCCTATAGGCCAGACAAAGCAAATTCAATAACTGTCCATTCAGATGGTTCTCAGCTATTGACTTTAAACTTTCCTGATCTAGAGGTTACTGTACATTAATTGTACTGAAGTTGAATGTTTGTGTTTCAGCATATTTTTTAGCTATCTTTTGAGAATACACACTACTGTATCTCTATTAATTTCTTATGTGACTTGATGGAGGTTGGGAATCTTTAACCCATGATTAGAAGCCTGATAATAATACCCTAAAGCATTTCTAATAGCTCTTAAATTGAAACTCCTACTAGTTTGCTGAAGAATTTATAGCTTTCAGGTTCAAATCTCATTGAGTATTGATATTTTGAAAGCTCTAAATATTAACTATTAATATGTCCACATAATGGAAAATTGGCCATAAGCTAGGAAGGTAAAGTATTTTTTAAAAACATGAAAAATATATGATTTGAGTGTTTAGCACTTGTTTTTAAAGCTTATTTTTTTCCTGCAATCACAATGATTAAATCCAGTAACTGATCATTGCTACAAGAATATTCATCATTTTAAAATCAGAGCATGATTTCTTACTTTGCAAATAGATGGCACTAGGCATTATAACTTTAGACAGTTTACTCTTGAGCATGAAACTTGCTTTTCAAACATGTCCACTGCTTGGAAGAAGAAGGTTACTTACATACACGTCCAAAGATAGCCATGAGTGTCTTTATCTGGTCTTAAAAGGTAGCCAGCAACCTGCCTTTCCAACTAAAAGTCCTCAGGCTTGAACTAGGTTAAATTTAGGATTAATTGTGAAGATGTCTGCATAAAAATAAAATATCAAGAAAAAAACTAAATGATTCAATTTATCAGTAAAATTTAGGTAAATTAAGAACTAAATGTGAAGTTATTGGGCAAACGTTGAGTCTGAATTTTTTGTTGTTGTTGGTATGCAAGCATCTGAATAATGGACTGTCCCTGTGTAGTCATATTACGGTGAGATTCACAGAAATTTGTGAAGTCAGTTATAATGCTGTCCTGTTTGGGCTTCTTGTCTCTCATTTTGAGTAACTACATCTTATGTATCTTTCTTTCACTGGCTCTATCTCTGTGCCTGAGAAAGATTATGTAATAGGTCATATTTTAATAAATGAATAATTACATAAATAATATTATAATTACTAATGATAAACTTACCCCCACCCATCTGAAGAACTGATGCCTTTGAATTGGCAAAGAATATTGAATGTACCATGGACTGACAAAAGAACGAACAAACCTCTCTTGGAAGAAGTACAGACAGAATGCTCCTTGGAAGCAAGGATGGCAAGACTATGTCTCACATACTTTGAACGTGTTCTCGGCAGGGATCAGTCTCTGGAGAAGGATATCATGGTTGGTAAAGTAGAGGGTCAGTGAAAAACAGAAAGACCCTCAAGAAGATGAATTGACACAGTGGCTGCAACAATGGGCTCAAGCATAGCAACAATTGTAAGGATGGCGCAGGAGTGGGCAGTGTTTTGTTCTGTTATGCATAGGGTTGCTATGAGTCGGAACCGACTTGACGACACCTGACAACAACAAGAACAATGGTAAACTACTCACATTACTAAACTGTCTGTTAAGGGCTTTACATATGTTATCTTATTTATCCCTGTAGCCATCTTATGAGGCATGTATGCTTGATGATCATATTCATTTAACAGACCAAAAAAAACAGTAACTGTTACATATTTGAATTAGAGCCTGATTCTTGAGAAGGAAATTTACAGCTCAAATCTCTTTATCTCTAATGTATTTTTCTGTTTTTAATAATGGAATGATTAAGCACTTTGAAAATAAAATAAAATAAAATAAAATAAAAAAGCAAACAAAAAGTCAAAACTTGATTGTCCCTGCTGACTAGAGGCTATAAAACCTGTGCCTCCAAAAGCCAAATGAGAGATGTAGTCTCAGATTGGAAACCAGGAAAGAATATATAAAAAGACCAAAAACAAAGAAGAAAATGGTAGAGCTGAATTTTCCCCTTTCTCATGGTAAGAATCTCATCAGCTCCATTATGCAATTAAAATAATGATGATCTAATTAGAGCTGAAAACAAGTTAATCAAAAAGAAGCAAAATTACCAAAGTAATGGTATTCCTATAATGTATTGTGTATTGAGTCTGTAATGTAGTTTCTTGGAAACGCAAAAGGCAAGATCAATAATATAAAGCCTATATCATATATTTATCAATATCTATCGATCTACCAGTATCTATCGATCTATCGATAGATAGTCTATCTATCTCTGGTGTTGCAACACCTAAGTGCTCGGCTGCTAACTGAAAGATTAGTGGTTCAAGCCTTCCCAGTGGCTCCATAGAGAAAAATGTGGTGATCTCCTGTAAAGGTTACAGCCTAGAAAATCCTATGAGGCAGATGTACTCTAACACATGGGGTAACTATGAGTGCAAATTGACTCAACAGAACTTAACAACAAAATTATATATATATATACACACACACACACATATATATGTTGTTGTGAGGTGCCATTGAGTTGGTTCCAACTCATAGCAACCCTATGTACAACAGGATGAAACACTGCTTGGTGTTGTGCCATTCTTGCAATCGTTGTGATGCTTGAGCTTAATGTTGCAGCCACTGTGTCAGGCCATCTCATTGAGGGTTTTCCTTTCTTTTGCTGACCCTCTACTTTATATATAATATATTATATATATATAGTCATTATTGAGTGTTCTGAGATATATCTTTTTCACAAATCCTCTGAAAAGCTGAAAGACAATTAGAGATTTGAAAACAAAACAAAAATATTTTTCCAAATGCTACCCAGCCTAGATGTTGCTGCTGTTAGTTGCTGTCAATTCCAACTCATGGTAACACCCTGTGTGCCAAGTAGAACTGCTCCATAGGGTTTGCAAAGCCGTGACCTTTCAGAAGCAGATTGCCAAGCCGTACTTCCAAGGTGCCTCTGGCTGGGTTTGAACTGCTAACCTTTTGATTACTACCCACCTGCAAACCCATTAAAATGATTCCATGCCATAACTTATGCCGAAATCAGTGGACGATGCTTGGCTGAAAACAGTACACTTAGCAGGGGAGACCGTCTAGCTCTCCAAACCAAATGTACTACTTGTATCCTTGATACATTTTACATTCCTCTAGTCATCAAATGGTTTTTTAAAATACATTCTGATATTCCAAAGTAGAATTTCACTGTGGTACTTACTTCCTGAAAAAAAAAAAAAAGATAGGTTTTTGATATCACAGACATTTAGCAAATGATCTTTTAGTGATCACCCATTCTCTTACTATAATTAAAGAGAAAGAATTTATAATGAGTCCCGGAAATATTATGATTTTATTCATTATAATACAATTTTTCAAACAATTTTATTTCATTTTAAATTATTTTACCTTCTGCATTCTCAAAAAGGATATGGTATTTTCTAGTGCCAAAGATAGCCTCTCCTAGTATTACATGAAGAATACATACAAAAAGAAACTCAAACCCACTGCCGTCAAGTTGATTCCAACTCATAGCGACCCTAAAGGACAGAGTACAACTGCCCCATAGGGTTTCCAAGGAGTGCCTGGGAAATTTGAACTGCTCATCTTTTGGTTAGCAGCCATAATTTTAAACCACTACGCCACCAGCGTTTCCAAAGAACACATAGGTGATGGATTTTTACAGCTTTGGTGATATTTCTAATTACTTTTTGGTTTCTTTACCAAGTGTGTTTCTACTTATAAAAAATTAAAATTGTTCTTATTCTGCTTGATGTGCAAATTCTGCAGCTTTTCACTATATTTTATATCATCCTTTTATAGTTCATAAATTTTCTCAAAATCAGCTGATATGTAATAATCCTCCTTCTCAGGTAAGTTTGTTCTAGGATAAGATTGCCTAATGCTAAGCAATAATTACTGTACTGAAAACTTCCATCTTTCCATCATTGAAGTGTTTATCGTAGAGAATTTCTTCCTGAATGGAATTACAATTCTAGGAAAAATTGATGAGTTAGAAACCATTTCCTAGAGGTATTTTATCTTTTAAATTCATTTTAATTTATCATTTGCATAGGTTTACCATAAATAAAGTATATGTAAACTCAGAAATTTAAGCAATAAATAATTCTTTATAAAATATTGATTTATTTTAAAAAATTGAGTCATATTCTTTCTTGACTTTTTTTTTTTTTTACCTGTATTTATTTACTTATTTTCACTTCCTGGGATAATCTTAACTCTTGAAATTTGAGAAGTAAAGGGCAATTAGATTAGAGCATGAGATGTTTATTTGGAATTGTACACATTTAGAGCTTCTTCAAGACTGGGTTTTAGTCCCATTTCCAGGCTTTATGAAGACCTGCCTTTCCTGTATGGACAATATCTTTCTGCAGTTACAGGCTCTGCTTAACTCATTAAATACAACAGTTTCTCTCTTAAAGTACAGTACTTAATTTATATCTTTGCAACTTTAATCTATCTTTATTTTTCCAATTTAGTCATAATGGTAGAAATTTAGAGTCAGTTTTAAAAATTGTGCCTTCATTGTCTAACAATTTTATTAAGAGTCAAAAAATTTAAACTATTTTACAAGGTCTTTACTGTCTTCCTAGGCTGTTGGCAGTAGCAATCTATGTCTCTAGCATTCCTGGGTTGACGTGTATACGTGTATAATTTTGTACTAAAATAAACTAATAAGATAGGAAATGTATGGTCAAAAGTTTGTGCCTTATCGATCGTTTGTTTTGTTTTGTTTGTTAGTTTGTTTGTGTACTTATTTAGACAGATCAGGATTTGTAACCTTGAGCAAAAGTCATAGCCTTGCCTTCTGAACTTTAGAACGGTGATAATAGCATCAGAGAATTTTTGTTAGCATTAAATAATACATGGTATGTATCGTACCAAGGAGAAGAGAGTTTCAACATAGTTCTCACTTCATAACATTTACTTAACAGGATAATGATGATAACAACAAACTGTTTGCAAACACACAGCTAAATAAGTTCAAGAACTAAGTCTATGTACCTTAACCAAACACCATTGCCATTAAGTTGACTCTGACTCATGGTGACCCCATGTGCCTCAGAGTAGAACTGAGCTCCACAGGATTTTCAATTTTTTTTTTTCCCAGAAGCGTATCACCAGGCCTTTCTTATGAGGTGCCTCTGGGTGCACTTTAACCTCCAATCTTTCAATTAGCAGCCGAGCATGTTAACAGTTTACACTACCCTGGGACTCCATCTACATTAACATGACTTTACTTTCCCAGAAAATTCTTGCCCAAGAAGATAACATTACAATATTATTGTTTCAGAAACTTCCTGAAAATTCATGTATTCAAAGAATGGTATGCTTAATTGTCCTGCTTTCTCAAGAAAAAAGATCATTCAAACTGGCAAGCTGTTTTCTCATTGAATGACTTGTTACTCCTCAAGACTCCTTTCAAAACCCTCACCTCTCTGTATTCACAGATTCTCAACTATCACGTCATAAAGCGTGCTTTGTTAAATTGAAAGAACCACCTTAAATCAAACCCCCAGTCCTTATACATATCCATCCTTGACCTCCTCTTCAGAGATACTACTAAGACTCTGTCAGTGTAATGTTTACCATTATTGCAAGAAGTAACAGTTTTTCTTATCAACAGGTTATTTTGGTGGTCTGGAAAATCAGCAGTTGATGATGATGATGGTAGTGACATTTGTGCATTTGTCTATTATTTTTCACTAGACATTCGTAAATGTAATATTTACATTTTTTGCCATAAGATGGAGGTTTTCTATGTACATTTTACAGATGAGAAAACATATTTAGTAAAGTTAATGTTGTTCAAACTAGTGACTCAGTTGAGTCTAGAACACCCATATTTTGCGGGGGGAGGATTCTTTGCCCAGTTCTCTAACTACTATGTTTTTCTTATTACAAGTGTCCTCTTGTCATAGGATATTTTCTGTAGTTCTCTTCACTTCTTAAAATAATTTTAAAGAATGTGGCCAAAATAGCTAAAAACCACATGGTGCCACATTATTCTTAGCAACATGATTTGAACTGAGCAATAGTTTGAAGTTATACTCTATTTCTAAGCCAGCACAGTCAAAGATATAAATTTAATTTATTCTCTTTATTCCTACAACATACAGATATTTCAAATTTTTGGCAGAGAAACAAGTCGAGGTGAGCTCACAGTATGCTGCCCAAAGCTTCACTGATTTGTCTTCACGAGATATTCCCTTTTTTTACAATTCTTGTTAAAAGAATACAATTGTCTTTGTCATGTACTTGAAAGAAACTTAGCTCCTATAAGTTCATCTTTTCTTTCACATTAAGAGTGCCTGACATTAAGAGGGCCGCTTATTTTTTTTTAAAGACTTTACAAAGAACTCTAAAACCTCTTATGCAGGGTACCATGAAGTATGTGTAAGAGGGTGAAGTTTTCTTTAAGGAATCAGCTGCTTCTACACATAAATATAAGAACCTAATAGAACCCATGGAACTCCTATTTTAAAAAGCATGAACATGAATGCTTTGCTAAATGCTTAAATTTGTTAAAACCTCAGTTTCCAACTTTTTATTAACCGCTATGAGTGAAATGAACTCAATAGCATCTGTGATGGTTAAGGGTATGTGTTAACTTGTCTGGGCCAAATTACATTATTCTACGTAATAATGTAATTTGGCAGTCATGTAATGATGTAATCATCCCCCATTTTGTTATCTGATGTGAGCAGCCAATTGGTTGAAAAGGAAGTTTCCTTATGAGTGTGGCCTGAATCCAACATATACAGATGTTCTGGCAAAGCTCACATACCCTAGATCCTGCATCTGACTTGTCATCCTCTAATATCTGGTTCTTGGGATGTGAGCCATCAGCCTATCACCTAACCTGTACATCTTAGGATTCACCAGCTCCCGCAACCCTGTGAGCTAGCAGCCTTCCACCTGACCAGCAGATTTTCGGTTGGTCAGCTCCTGCAGCCACATGAGTCAGAAACTTCTAGCCTGATGCCTGACCCGCAGATTTGAGACTTTCCAGCCTTTCCAATTGTGTAAACCATTCCTTTGAGATAAATCTCTCTATACAAATATATATATATATGTTCTTCCCTGGTTTTGCACCTTGAGAGAGTCCAGCCTAAGACTGGTACCAAGAGTGGGGTGCTGCTTTAACAAATACCTACAATATGGAAATGGTTTTGGAATCGGGCTATGAATAGAGGCTGGAGGAATTTTAAGATCCCTAATAGTAAAAGCCTAGATTGCCTTGAAGAGACTGTTGATAGAATTATGGACATCAAAGACGATTCTGATTAGGGCTCAGAAGGAAGTGAGGAAAACTATAGAGAAAGTCTCCATAGTCTTAGAGAATATATATGGCCACAGCAACAGAATGTTGCTAGAAATGTGAATATTAAATGTACTTCCGGTGAAGTGTAAAAGAAAATGATAAACATGTAATTGGATGATGGAAGAAGGGAGATGCTTTTTATGCAGTGGCAAAGACTTGTCTGTACTATGCTGAAAATGTTTGGCGGAAGACAGAACTCTTAAGCCATGAACTTGAATATCTGATGAGATATTGAATGGCTGGTGAGATTTCTAAGCAAGATCGTAAAGGGACCATGTTGTTTCTCCTTCCTACCTACAGTAAAATGCAAGAGGAACGAGATGGGCTTAAAAATGAGCTGTGCAAAATGAAAACAGAACTTAAACATTTGGGAAATTCTGCTGTCAAAACTAAGGACATGTGTGCTAGAATTTTCACTAAGGATGTGGCTACACAATCTTTTGTTAAAGAAATTAATCCTGTGACTGATGGATCTAACCACCTACCACAGCAGAAAACCTATCAGCTTAGACTGAATGTGATAGAGAAAGAACAAAAAGAAAGAATGCTGTCTGCCTCTTGTAATTCTATAGGCAGGAAACAAGCCAAAGAAGGTACACCTGTTGTCCTCTAAGAAAAGAAAGGGACCATCCCTGGAGCAGCTCAGAGATCAGCAGAACTGTTGGAAGGAGCACAAGAAACAGGGTCTTCTCGGTTTCAAAGGATGGGACCACGGTCTCTTGGATCTCAAAGAGTGGGGCCACATCCTTCTAGGTTTTGAGAGTCTGATATTCGCTAACTCTGTTCTGGAATGCGGGACTATGTTAAGGTGTTCCAGAGGCATGGAGCCACTGCCCAAAGCTGAGAGGGCAAGGCTGCCATGCCCAAGAAGCAGAACAGGGTCTGCCCGAACTGAGAGGGTGTGGGTGCCACTCAGATGGACTAGGAGAATGAGGTTGCCTAAACCTAAAAGAGCAGAGCTGCCATCACAGATAGCCTGGAAGGTGGTGCTGAAGGGGACTGAGGGGACTCTACTCAGAATCCAAAGGGTGTGGCCAACACCCAGAGTCTGGAGAGCAGGGCCCTTGCTCAGATGATCTCAGAAAAGAGAGGGTTATTTTCAAGCCTTAACAATTAATGTAATTTGTTCTGCTAGGTTTTGGGCTTGGTTTTTGCCCATTATCCCTTCTTTCCCTCCAATTTCTCCTGTTTGTGGTGGAAATGTCTACCTGGTGCCTGTTGCACCATTGTACTTTGGAAACAGACAACTTGTAGTTTAGATTTCATAGATTCACAGATGAAAAGGAATTTTGCCCCAGGAAAGAATATGCATAAAGTCTTACCCAAATTTGATTTAGATGATTCAGAGAGTGAAATTTTGGACTTCGAGTTGATTTAAGTCTTTTGGGTTGGTATGATGGGGTCAATGTGTTTTGCATGTGGCAAAGACATGAATTTTGGGGGGCCAAAGGGTTGAAGTTCTACTCTGTCCTATAGGGTCTCTACAAGTCAGAATCAACTCGACAGCACTGGGGTTAAAGGGTTGAATGTTATTGATTGAATTGTGTTCCCCCAAAATATGTGATGCCAATCCTAACTTCTATGTCCCTGATTTTAATACCATTTGGGAATGGGTTGTCTTTGTTATGTTGATGAGGCAGGATTAGTGGAGGGTTTATCTTTAGTCAATCACTTTTGAGATATAAAAGAGATTAAGCAAGCCAACTGTGAAGCAGAGACTGGGAAGAAAGATGCCAAGCCACATGAAAATCATTCTGGAGCAAAAGTTCAAAAAGAAAAAGACCTTCCTTCACAGCCGACCGAAAGAGAAAGCCGGCCTCTTGAATTCATACTTCTAGACTCCTAAACTGTGAGAAAATAAATCTCTGTTTGTTAAAGCCATACACTTGTGGTATTTTTGTTACAGCAGCACTGGATAACTAAGACAGGACCTTACAACAACAACATTAACCTTTTAGGAAAGGCCGTGACAAATTTTGTGTAACATGGTTGCTGTCACATATCCACTAATGTATTTTGCAAATGCAGATATTTTTGAATGACTTAGCTCCATTTACAATCTTTTTTGATCCAGTTCTTACTATGATTAGTTCACTTTATGTGTAACCCTCACAATCTTGTTCATTAACTATGCTACAAAAACCCTGAGCTCCTTCATATTCTAGGAGAATATTTAATTATAATTTATATGGTATTAATGAGGATATTTTACAGTGAGGCCCAAATGTAGTTTATATTCCCAAGCAAGAAGAGATTCTTCTCATGATAAGAGTTCTTAATAATTCTGCAGGGGACATTGCAGAGGAAGAGAACTCAGTCCTCTGAGCAGAAAATTGAAGATTTTGGTAAAAAGAGAACAGAAACAATGTCTTCAAGTAAGAGCTGCAGCACTGGGCAATCATTTCTAGGCCCTGATTAATAAGTAAAGCAGCAGAATTTCACAGTACCCTTTCATCAAATGCCTGATTAACAGAAGCCCTCTTAGTAAAAGCCAGTAAATGTCTACAGCAACTGGCCACTTCAACCCAAACCAGTTCTCGCAAAATATGAGCAATGTGGCTCATCAAGAGGTGCTTCATGTTGAGCTTGTGAAAAGACTGATCTCTACCTCACTTCCACGACCACTTTAGTTCAGGATTATTACAAATCCTTTAAGAGGCAGAAATGGAGTCAGATACAAGAACCCACTTGTTTTTGTTGTTAGGTGCCATTGAGTCTGTTCCAACTCATAGCAACCCTATGTATGACAGAGCAAAACACAGCCTGGTCCTGCGGCATTCAATCATTTTTATGTTTGAATCCATTGTTGCAGCCCCTGTGCCAATCTAGTTCATTGAGGGTCTTTGTCTTTTTCGTTCACTCCCTACTTTTACCAAGCATGGCATCCTTTTCTGGGGACTGAACCTTTCCGATAACATGTCCAAAATATGTGAGACAAAGTCTTGCCATCCTTGCTTCTAAGGAGCATTTTGGCTGTACTTTTTCCAAGGCAGATTATTTCATTCTTTTGGCAGTCTATGTTATAGCGAATATTCTTTGCCAACTCCATAATTCAAAGGTATCAATTCTTCTTCCTTATTCGTTGTCTAGCTTTTACATGCATATAACATTATCAAAAACACCATGGGTTGGGTCAAGTGCACTGTCATGGATTGAATTGTGTCACCCCAAAATATCTGTCAACTTGGCTGGACCATGATTCCAAGTATTGTGTGATTGTGCACCATTTTTTGTGAGGTATGATGTGAGTTTTCCTATGTATTTTAAATCCTATGTTTATGATGTTGATGTCACTATGAGTTGGAATCGACTCAATGGGAGTGGCCTTTTTTTTTTTTTTTTGGTTTTTATGATGTTGATGAGATGAGATTAATGGCAGTTATGTTAATGAGATAGGACTCAATCTACAAGATTAGACTGTGTTTTGAGGTATAAAAGAGAGAAGTGAGAAGAGGGACGGGGGGCATCCTACCACCAAGTAAGCAGCACCGGGAGCAAAGCATGTCTTTTAGACCCAGGGTTCCTGTGCCAAGAACCTCCTAGGCTAGAGGAAGATTGATGGCAAGGACCTTCCTCCAGAGCCAAAAGAGAGAGAAAGTCTTCCTCTGGAGCTGGCATCCTGAATTTGGACTTCCAGCCTTCTAGACTGTGAAAGAATAAATTTCTCTTTTTTGAAGCCATCCACTGGTGGCTTTTCTGTTAAAGCAGCACTAGATGACTAAGACATGCACCTCAGTCCTCAGGATGGCTTCTTTGTTTTTTATCACTTTAAAGAGTTTTTTTTTTTTTTTTTTTTTAGCAGATTTGCCCAATGCAATACAGTATTTTATTTCTTAACTGCTGCTTCCATGGGTGATTGTGGATCTAAGTAAAATGAAATCCTTGATATCTTCACATTTTCTCTGTTTATCAAGATGTTGCTTATTGGCCCAGTTGTGAGAATTTTTATTTTCTTTATGTTCAGGTGTAATCTACACTGAGGGCTGTAGTCTTTGATCTTCATCAGTAAGTTCTTCAAGTACTCTTTACTTTCATAAAGCAAGGTTATGTCATCTGCGTATCACAGGTTATTAATGAGTCTTACTCCAGTCCTGATGCTGTATTCTTTTTCATATAGTCCAGCTTCTCAGATTATTTGCTTGATTTACAGATTGAGGAAAACCTGGTGGTGTAGTGGTTAAAAGCTACAGCTGCTAACCAAAAGGTCAGCAGTTTGAATCCACCATGTGCTCTTGGAAATACCCTGGGGCAGTTCTACTCTGTCCTATAGGGTCATAAAGAGTTGGAAGTGACTCAGTGGTGATGGGTTTGGTTTGGTTTTTGGTATACAGATTGAATATGATGAAAAGATACAACACTGAAGCACACCTTTCCTTATTTTTAACCATGCAGCATCCCCTTGTTCTGTCCAAAAGACTGTCTCTTGGTCTTTGCACAGGTTTCTCATGAGCACATTTAGTGTCCTGGAATTAATATTCTTTGAAATGTTACCCATAATTTGTTATGATCTACACAGTTGAGTGACTTTGCATAGTCAATAAAAAGTATGTAAACATCTTTCTGGTATTCTCTGCTTTCAGCCAAGATCCACCTGAAATCAGCAATAATATCCCTCATTCCATGTCCTTTTCTGAATCCAACTTGAATTTCTGGCAGTTCCCAGTCACTGCATTGCTGTAACCATTTTTTAATTTTCTTCAGCAAAATTTTACATGTGTGTGATATTAATGACATTTTAGATAATTTCCACATTCTGTTGGATCACATTTCTTTGGAATTGGCACAGATATTGATCTCTTGATAGAATTGTGCAAGCTCAATGATCTAGTCATTGGAAATAACTTTTTTTTTTGTTTACAACATATACGTTGACTATACATATGGAATACACAGGAATCAAATCGACTATATCTGTGGAAAGAGATGATAGAGAAGCTCAATATCATCAGTCAGAACAAAGCAGGGGTACACTGCAGAACGGACTATCAGTTGCTCATATGCAAGTTCAAGTGAGCGCTGAAAAAAATTAAAACAAGTCCATCAGAGCCAAAACACAAACTTGAATATATCCCACTTTTTTTTTTAATTTAGAGACCATCTCATGAATCATTTGACTGATTGAACACTAATGACCGGAGACCAGATGAGTTGTGGGTTGACATGAAAGATATCATACATGAAGAATACATTAAAAAGACAGGAAAGAAAGAAAAGACCAACATGGATGTTAGAAGAGAATCTGGAAGTTGCTCTTGAACATAGAGTAATAAAGCAAATGGAAGAAATGATGAAGTAAAAGAGCTGAACAGAAGATTTCAAAGGACACCTTGAGAAGACAAAGTATTATAATGAAATGTGAAAAGGCCTGGGGTTAGAAAACCAAAAGGAAAAAATGTGCTCAGAATTTCTCAAGCTGAAAGAACTAAAGAAAAAAAAAATCAAACACTGAGTTGCAATATTGAAGTATTCTATGGGCAAAAAATGGAACGACTCAGGAACCATCAAAAGAATAACACCGGAGAAAATCTAGGTGAACTTGGACTTGGTTATCAGTTTCTAGACACAATACCCAAAGCATGATCCGTGGAAGAAAAAAAAAATAAGTTTGAATTTATTAAAATTAAGAGCTTTTACTTTATGAAAGACTGTTAAAACTGAAAGAAAAGCCACAGACTGGGAGACAATATTTACAAAACATATATGTGATAAAAGACTTATATGTAAAATAACACAGAGATCTCTTAAAACTCAACAATAAGAAAGCAAACAACTCAATTACAAAATAGGCAAAAGACCTGAAAAAAACCTTACCAAAGAAGATACACAGATGGCAAATAAGCATATGAAAAAGAAAATGTTGAAAATCAAGTGTTATTAGAAAGTTGTAAATGAAAACAATAATGAAATATCCTTACACATTTATTAAACAAAAAAACCTCTTGCCATTGAGTCAATTTAGACTCACAGTGACACTGTAGGACAGAATAGAACTGCCTCATAGGATTTCTAAGAAGTGGCTGGTGGATTCGACCTGCTGATCTTTTGGTTAGCAGCCAAGTACTTAACTAATGTACCACCAGGGCCCAACACATTTATTAGAACGGCTAAAATTAAAACAAACAAAAAAATGACAATATTAAATGCTGGTGAGGATGTGGGACAGTCTAAAGAGTACAATATGTTAAACAGGAAAAGCAAGTTACTTTAAGTGGAGAGATATGACAAACACTTCCTCAGTCAGGTGGTCAAGGTCAACAACTACAGTGATAAGCCATGTTAATATATGCCCTTCATATAACGTGATAGAAGTGACCCTTTACCTCTGTGGTCTTTCTCCCAAAAATCTATAACCTCATTCTTAGAAGTACAGACAGAGTGGCTCTTGGAAGCTAGTATGGCGAGACTTTGTCTCATGTACTTTATGTTATCAGAAGGGACCAGTCCCTGGAGAAGGACTTTATGCTTGGTAAGGCAGAGGGTCATCAAAAAAGAGAAAGACCCTCAACAAGATGAATTGACACAGTGGCGGAAACAATAGCTTCACACATAACAATTGTGAAGATGGCACAAGACCTAGCAGTGTTTCGCTCTGTTTATGTAGGGTCACTGTGAGTCAGAACTGAGTTGAGGGCACCTAACAACAACAATTTTAATTATGAGGAAAACATCAGACAAATTCCAATAGAAGACATTTTTTAAAGGTACCTGGCCAGTAATCCTCTAAAACAAGGAATGACTGCAAAACTGTCACAACCAAGAGGAGCCTAAGAAAACATGACAATAAGTATAATGTCATAACCTGGATGGATTCTGGTTAGAAAAAGAACATTAGGTGAAATCTAAGGAAAACTGAAGAAAGGGTAATAATTTATCATTATTGGTTTATTATTATAAAAAATGTGCCATAATAATATACAATGCTAGTACTAGGGAAAACTGGTTATGGTGTTTATGTGAACATTACTAGCATCACAATTTTTCTGTAAATGTAAAACTTCTGAAAAATAAAATTGACTTTTAAAAATGTAGAAATAGAGATGGGAAGAAGGAAAGTTGCAGGGAGAGGTATTTTTCACTATAAATCTTTGAGTGTTATTGCTATGAAAACATGTTACTGTATTACTTTAATAAAAATTCAAAAGGAATCTCAAAAAGTAAATTCAATCATCTTAATGTTCATATTTTGAAAACTCAACAACTCTAGATTCAAAAAGTGGCACCCAAGGTTGTGGATCTGGAATTCATTTCGAGAATCCCTCTTTTATTGCTAGAATCTAAACTGTACAGAGTCCCACAATTATCCAACACGACACATTTTGGTTTTTCTATTCTATGCTAGTCATAATGTATTTTTAGAATTACGAAACTGTCAATATAGAACCCCAGTTATGACTGCATTTTAATTGCTTAAAATACTCACACTACAAAACCATTATAGATAATCTTCTGCTGGTTGCACTTCTAGACATTAAAAACATTTTAGAACTCTTTGATTTATGTTAAGTTATGGATAACTTTAAGGAATTTTTCTTCTATTTAAATGCACTAAAATGTCTGTGGAGTAACCTGGATATTCTATTATATGTAGATTTTTTTTTTTTTTTAATATATCAAGTGGTTTACTGCTGTATTGCACAATTTTATTTTTCCCTGACTATTAAAAACCACTGGTGGCGTAGTGGCTAAGTGCTGCGGCTGCTAACCAAAGGGTTGGCAGTTCAAATCTGCCAGGTGCTCCTTGGAAATTCTATGGGGCATTTCTGCTCTGTCCTAGAGGGTCGCTATGAGTCGGAAGGGACTCGATGACACTGGGTTTGGTTTTTTGGTTTGATTAAAAACAAAGGAAACCCTGGTGGCGTAGTGGTTAAGTGCTATGGCTGCTAACCAAAGGGTTGGCAGTTCGAATCTGCCAGGCACTCCTTGGACTCTATGGGGTAGTTCTATTCTGTCCTATAGGTCGCTATGAGTTGGAATCGACTTGACAGCACTGGTTTTTTTTGGTTTTTATTAAAAACAAAATGGTGACTCATATTAGTACTATTTATTTCTTTTTATGTCAGCATGTTTTCCAAAATTATTTAATAAAGTATAAAGATTTCTCCCTCAGGTTAAGTTGCACAGTTCAGTCATATATTTTAAAGAAAAAAACATTTCTGAAATGATATTTTATAAAATGCACTTTCTTTTACTCCATAAATCTTTTAAGCACTGTTTTAACATTCCTGGAATTTGTTCTATCCATAAACTTCATTTGAATGTGTATTTATAGCACATTTTTATCACTTCTCAAATGATATTTATAACATATTTTATTGCTATAGGCCATTACTATTGATAACACTTTTCCTCATCTATATAATATGTCATACAATACTATTTTTATTTTAATCAGAAAAATGATATTTTTAATCAGGAATGACAGTCTGTTTGAAAAATAAGAACAACTTTGTTGATTTAGAAAAAAATCCACAAAACGTATTTCAATGATGAGTAATAGTATCACCACATTTTCTTACTGCCTCATTTCTATATTTCAGACACTCTGTCAAGTCCTTATAGAGGTCACCACCCATAAAAGAGTATGCTTACTTATGCAATTAGAGCTGTTACCGCTAATTCTCTGAGTTGTTTAGGGTTTGAATCTAGCATTAAGCACTCTATAGCAACCGACACTTTAAGGTTATTAACTGGCACAATATGTTCAGCAGCAATATCAGATCTTTAGGGGCTTAATATTACTATTTGAGACACATTGGCTTAGATTCCATAAAAAAAAAAAAAAAATTAAGAGAACAACCTTTGTCTTACCCATCTGTATACCGAAACCTGTTGACTTGATGGTTTCACTCACTTGTGACCTGATCTAATATTCAGCGTACTCCAGCTAAAGAATTTTCTGTTCTTCCATCTAGTTCATGTTCTTCTGCTTAACGCTAAAAACCATTTAAATGACACTAGTAAGCCTTTTGAAAGCTCTACTTGTTGTTTTTAGTTGCCTTTGAGTCGGTTCCAATGCATAACAATCCTCTGAACAACAGAACGAAACACTGAGCCCATTGTTGCGGCCACTGTGTCAATCCATCTCCTTCAGGGCCTTCTTCTTTTTTGCTGACCCTCTACTTTACCAAGCATGATGTCTTTCTCCAGGGACTGATCCCTCCTGATAACATGTCCAAAGTATGTAAGACATAATCTCGCCATCCTTGCTTCTAAGTAACATTCTGGTCATACTTCTTCCAAGACAGATTTGTTTGTTCTTTTGCCAGTCCATGGTATATTCAATATTCTTTACCAGCGCCACAATGCAAAGGCTTCAAAGTCTTTCCTTATCTATTGTCCAGCTTTGGCAGGCCTAAGAGGTAATTGAAAACACCATGGCTTGGGTCAGACAGACCTTAGTCTTCAAGGTGACATCTTTGTTTTTCAATACTTCGAAGAGGTCTTTTGCAGCAGATTTGCCCAGTGCAATGCCTCCTTTGATTTCTTGACTGCTGCTTCCATGGGTTGTTGATTGTGGATCCAAGTAAAATGAAATCCTTCACAACTTCAATCTTTTCTCTGTTTATCATGATCTTGCTTATTGGGCAGGTTGTGAGGATTTTTGTTTTCTTTATGTTGAAGTGCAATCCATACTGAAGGCTGTGGTCTTTGATCTTCATCAGTAAGTGCTTCAACTGCCCTTCATTTTCAGCAAGCAAGTTTGTGTCATCTGCATAACACAGCTTTACTTAGGGAAAACAAAAACAAAGCCCCTCAACATAGCTCTTTCCCAGCAAAGAGCAGAGAATTTTAAATATATAGTTCAGTAAATATTCGAGAATACTTGGATGTCTCAAAGATACTTAAACTTTATTAGCCTTTGGTAGGCAGAACAATAACCCCCAAAACTGTCCATGTCTTAATGTACTACTTCACATGGTAAGGGGACTTTGCAGACATGAATAAATTAAAGAAACCCAGGCATTTTCCTAGATTATCCAGGTGGGCCCAGTTTAATCACATGAGAACATTTTCTGGCTGTGGTCAGATGGACATATGACTATAGAAGAATGACGGAGATGTAAAGTTCCTGGATTTAAAGATGGAGGAAGAGGACCACCAGGCAAGGAATACAGGCAAACTCAAGAAGCTAGAAAAGGAAAGGAATGAATTATTCTTTAAAGTTGCTTAAAGAGCGCAGCCCTGCCAATAACTTGATTTTAGCCCAGGGTTGGAATTCTGACTTGAAGAATTTTAGGCAAATAAGTTTGTGTCATATTAATTCATTAAGTTTGTGGTAATTAAGGCAGCAATAGAAAATTAATACATAGTCCAAAATAGAATTAATGGCTTTGTAATCAAATCAGGTCCTCTACCACTATTTCTTTTATTTCACTGGTATTTATTTCCTCCACTATGTTGTAAATTTACAAAGACAAGAACATTTTGATTACCATTCTTGCCCATTTTGGCCTTGGTTAAGTCATATAATATTCTATAGACCTCATTTGTTTCATCAATGCCATACGGTTATTAATAATATTGTGCCTGTTTCATGCCATAAACCTGAAAACAAATGTTTATTGAAGTCCCTTTCAATCCTAAAATATTTATTACATGTTAGGGAAATTTATTTCTAGGAAAGTGTGCTTCTGTATTTCTTCCTGCCTATATTCATCTCTCCTCCTTAAATCTGGGCAGATACCCTGGCCCCTTGCATTCTATGCTGTAGATACTTTTTGCAGGACAGAAAACAACGGTTTCCTGGAATCAGTATTTCTGACTTTTGTAGAAGCCTAAACTTCTTGACAGGCCTTGGTGGTGCAGTGGTTAAGAGCTTGGCCGCTAACCTAAAGGTCAGCTGTTCAAACCCACAAGCCACTTTGAGGGAGGAAAGATCTGGCGATCTGCATCCATAAATGTTACAGCCTTTGAAACCCTGTGGAACAGTTTTACTCTGTTCTGTAGGGTTGCTGTGAGTCAGAATCAACTCTAAGGCACACAACAACAACAAAACTCATTGAGGGGATTATGCTGGGAAAGTATTTGAGGGCAACAAGATTATGGAAAGCATAGGATTTCCAGAGACTATGAAGAAATTTCAAAGAAGCTCTGACTGTGTTGCCAGTCCCTGGGTGGTACAAATTGTTAAGCAATTTGTAGTTTGAACCCAACCAGACGTGCCTTGGAAGACAGGCCTGGCGATCTGTCTCAGAAAGGACACAGCCTTGAAAACCCTATGGAGCAATTCTACTCTACACACATGGGGTTGCCACAAATCAGAACCAGCTTGGTGGCAATAGCAACAATAACAAAGTTTAAGGTTGAGAGGTGGGGTGGGAGTGGTGAGAGGGAGAGTAGAGATGCATCCATGACTCTGAGGCACGTATTTGGGGATGATAAGACATGGTGGGCAAGGGAGGGGTGACTGTGTGATATGTATTGAGAGGCTGGATTAAGGACCCTGAGGTCCAGAGTTTGGTTTGAAAGCCACAGAACTGGTAGACTGGACATGTACTACAGACTGTACAATGAGCATCTCAGTAGAAGCAAGGGTGGACTGCTGGCATTCACCGAGATTCTTCCTCGACACCATAACTTTATGAAGTATCCTGAAATTTTTTGGCAAACTGTGGAAGGAGATTGAATATCTCACCTGTCTGGTATAATCGAGGCTCATAGTTGGAATTAAATTCACTTAAAGATAATAAGAAGTAGTTTATGAGTCAGAATCAACTCGAGGACAATGTGTTGGTTTATGTCTAAGATACCAGATCAAGTATGCTAAGATATAACATGTTAAATTATATGATCGTTTCATATTCTTCTCAAATGTAGGGCCACTGTATAATGATTGTGAAGTATTACAGCACACAACTTGCACATCTATAAATAATGACTCTGATAAATTCATTCTAATGATCTCAGTTTCTTCAAAAGATATGACAAATATATCTGAGTATCCAATGAAATAAAGTAGCCAGATTATAGAGGACCAACACAGAGAATAAATCTTTATGGTATGGGAATTTGAATAAGCAGGACTCTAGAGTCAGATAAACATGTAAAAGTCGGTGTCAGTTGTGGGATAAACATTTTTCTAAGTGAAAGAATGAAGAGTAAGGCAATTAATTGTAGTTGCTCTCTCCCCTTCACATTTGAGTGGAGGAACTAGTATTTGGGTTAGCTGGATAATCTTTAAAGGGAATAAAGTATAAGTTAAATTCATAAAGGGCAGGAGAAAATCAAAGAGGATCTCAGATTAAGACTTACATAAAGAGGTTTTACTACTCTCCAAAGATTCCAGGAAAAATTACTAAATACAGGACATGAATTATTGAATACATGTTTTAATTTATGTTGTCTATTATGACTGTGAAATAATAGAAAAATTATTATAAATATCTCAAAGATTAATAAGCCTTGGCAAGAGTAGAGATAAAATAATGAGAAACTAGAATATTTGCCTCACTATTTCTTTTCTTTTACTGTGAAAATTTCAGAAATAAGATGTGAAACCTTCAGTAGTTACATAAAATTGTTTAGAGACACACTTGGAAAACAACTGCATTTCTGTGTAATGCCCTTTAGTCTCAAAAATTTTATGTGTAATACTATATATCTTATTTTTACAAAAACAGAAATAATACATAAAACCCAATACACAATGTAAAGGAGGGGAAAAAATCCATGATCAGCACATCAGAAAAAGTAGCAATATTAGCCTGAAATGACTTCTTTCAAATTAATTTTTATATGTAAAAGCTTCATGGCATTCATTGTTCTCCAGGATATCCGTTTCTAGTTGATTCTTGTTGTTATTTGGTGCCATCAAGTTAGTTCTAACTCATAGCAACCCTATGTACAACAGAATGAAACCCTGCCCAGCCCAGCACCATCCTCACACTCATCGCTATGTTTGAGCCCATTGTTGAAGCCACTGTGTCAATCCATCTTCTGTGGCTTTTCCTCTCTTTTGCTGACCCTCTTCTTTACCAAGCATAATGTCCTTCTCCAGGGACTGGTCCCTCTTGACAGCATGTCCTAAGTACTTGAGAATAAAGTCTCACATCCTTGCTTCTAAGGAGCATTCTGGTTATTAAGATTTGACCATTCTTCTGGCAGTCCATGGTTTATTCAATATTGTTTGCCAGCACCATAATTCAAACACATCAATTCTTCCTTGGTCTTCTTTGTCCATTGTCCAGCTTTCACATGCATATGAGGTGATTGAAAATACCATGGCTTGGGTCATGGGCACCTTAGTCCTCAAAGTAACATTGTTGCTTTTCAACACTTTAAAGAGATTGTTGGCAGCAGATTTGCCCAATGCAGTATGTCGTTTTATTTCTTGACTGCTACTTCCAAGGGCATCGATTGTGGATCCAAGTACAAGGAAATCCTTGACAAATTCAGTCTTTTCCCTGTTTACCATTATGTTGCTTATGGGTCCAGTTGTGAAGATTTTTGTTTCTTTACTTCGAGGTGTAATTGATACTGAAGGCTGTAGTGTTTTATTTTCATCAGTAAGTTCTTCAAGCCCTCTTCGCTTGCAGCAAGCAAGGTTGTGTCATCTGTATAATGCAGATTGTCAATGAGTCTTCCTCCAGTCCTGATGGTCTGTTCTTTTTCATATTGTCTGGATTCTTGGATTATTTGCTCTGCATATAGATTGAATAAGTATAGTGAAAGGATACAACCCTGACACACAGCTTTTCTGATTTTAAGCCATGCAAGGTCCTGCTGTTTTGTTCGAACAAATGCTTCTTGGTCTATATACAGGTTCCTCATGAGCACAATTAATATCCTAAAATTCCCATTCTTCCAAAAGTTACCCATAATTTGTTACAATCTACACAGTCGAGTACCTTTGCCTAGTCAATAAAACACAGGTAAACATCTTTCTGGTGTTCTCTGCTTTCAGCCAAAATCCATCTGACATCATCAATGATATCCCTCCTTTCATATCTTCTTCTGAATGTAACTTGATCCCTGTCTATGTACTGTGGCAACCAGTATTGAATTATCTTCAGCAAAATTTTACTTGAATGTGATATTAATGACATTGCTCAACAATTTCTGCATTGTGTTGGATCACCTTTCTTTGGAATGAGCAATATATAGATCTCTTTCAATCAGTTGGCCAGGTAGCTGTCTTCCAAATTTCTTGGCATAGGTGAGTGAGCACTTCTTGTGTTGTTTCCATTAGTTGAAACATCTCAATTGGTATTCCATCAATCCCATTAACCTCTACATCATAAAAATATCTTAGCTCTGTAGGGGAACTTAGTAAACTTATTTTCTTGGATATTTTCCTTCTGACTGGTAAGATATTATTATACCCACTTGTAACATGGGGATTCAAAATGAGTTATTCCTCTGAATAATTATATTAACTTGTCCAGTGTATACCAAGTAAATGATTCTGGGCTGTGCCTAGATGGTTGAATAGAAGTAGAATATTGACAATATTCTAAAATTATCTTTCCAAGATGAAAAAATGTTCACAGCTGAGGGGGCACCATTGAGTACAATGATGCACAGATTACTCCTGCTTTTTGGAAGCCTCATATAATCTAGGTATTTCTGCCAATCCAGATCTTTTCTAAAAATGTCCTTCACCGTAAATTTCTTGCTTAACATCTTCATTAAATTCCCTGGTTTTTGGTTAAATTATACCATTTATTTGATTCTCCAGGTTTCCTAAACAGGCAGTTTTTAGAATTTAGCTCATATTCATCTTCAATACACAGTTTCAATTGTATTTGAAAACAGATACTCACACTTTCCACTGACCCTCACTGGGCAGATGCAGCCTCAGTTACAGTTCACAAGATGCACTGCACTCTTTCATGTGTATCCTGTAACTCCTCAGGATGCTAAATCCAAGTGCTCTGGCATTATCCAGGATCTAAAGGAGGTATGGTTGTTTCAAATAAACATCAGTAGAGCATGACTCTAAATACCTAACTTTAGTGAAATCCACTTAATGAAAAATAAAATTGGATGGACTTAAAACAATAATTCCTGGATTGCGTACTACACAGTTTTGTTATTCACATAAGCCTGCTACTTTAACACCTTTAGCTTCAGAATCTTTCACTGGGAATTCTAGTTCAGGAAATATTCTAGCTTTCCCCCACCTCCACTTTAAGCATTAGGCTGCATAATAATGAAGTGAATTATGATTCTTATGTGTAATTATATTCCATTTTTTGCATGAAGCATTTCATTTTGAAAAGCTATTTTCTTTAGGAGAAAATTTTGAAAACGTACAACACACATGTGTGCATATGTATATGTATATATCTATGTATCTATGTATATATGTGGAAACCCTGGTTGCATAGTGGTTAAGAGTTTGGCTGCTAACCAAAAGGTCTGCAGTTCAAATCTACCAGGTACTCCTTGGAAGCCCGATGGAGCAGTTCTACTCTGTCCTATAGGGTCACTATGAGTTGGAATTAACTCAAAGGCAACAAGTATGTAGCTTAGAAAGTGCTATAAAATTACAGAGCATGCTACAAATGTCTGGTGCAATACAAATGCCTTCAAATGTGTATATTTGTGTGTTTATTTCCTGCCTTACCACTATTCTCTTCTATAGTCTAGTAACTTTACATGTGCTCTTTGATTTACTCTCTTCAAATATCCAATTACCCCTCCCCTAACACTGTCAGTTGATTATCTCATTTTTTTATTTCACTGAAAACTTTATTTTGTCACAACCAAATTTGTCAGTCTTCCTCTCTTGGTCTCAGTCCTACCCCTTTTCCAATGAGATCTCTTTTTCTTTACACACACTCAATGGACAGACCTCCAAGACCCAGAACACCATAAGAATGACACTGATGTATTTCTAATATGTGATTTACTTAGACATAAGTAATGGTAGCTCAGGTAATGCAAAGCTAAACCAGTGCAGCTCCTTTCATATTTTTTTGTTGAGCCCAAGATAAAAAAAAATCAAGTCAGTGTATAATATGGTAGCACCAGAAGTCTTCTAACTTCAGAGGGGATAGTGAGAACCAGTTATCAGCCCATGGCTGATTCCTATGAGGTGGAAGTCATACACACCTCCTTTCTGACACCAGTTCTTCCCACAACACTCTCTGCTTCTCTGGTGAGTTTCATAATTCATTGCAATGGCCACACAAAACTCACAAACCATATGTACAATTATGTGGTTTATTAGGTAAATAGCAGGCTACAGTTCTGGATCAGGATCAACTTGGAAGTAACAGAATACAGTTTTTTAATCAAGACAGCTTCCAATCAGGATGACTTTCAGCTTTTTATTGGCCATATCTGCAGGCAGATCTAGCTCTCAGCCTTTGCGGCCAGCCCCTACGCAGCCCTGAGCTCTGCCCCTGGGCCCTGCTCAGGCAAGTGTTACAGCTCTTTTGGCTCTGTTGTCAAGCACCCAGAGGCACCCCTCTCCTGCCCCCATAGTGCTCAGCTATCTTGCTCTGTGAGTCAGCAAGCTTAGCTCCACTAACAATTGCCCGGAGGCATCTTACTCCTCCAGCTAGCCTGCTGCCCAAAGGTGTTCAGCTCTCTCATTCCATGGGTTGGGAAGCTCACCAAGCCATCATGCTTCACTGACCCCAGTGTGCTGCACCATCTTGTGCCACCTCATGCTTTCTCCAGTGTTAAAGCTCTCTCTGTCTCCTGGGTCTAGGAGGTTCTCAGTATAAAGAACATGCTCCACTGCCAGTTCTTCTTGATGGTAGAGAGGTCGCCCTCAAACTTTGTAGGATTAACTCTTTTAAGCCTCACCTGTCTCCTATGTAGGCCACAGGCACCTAGTTTGCATAGTAATCAACCAGTCCCCACAAGAGTTTTATGTACCATATTTGCATGGTAGACTAAACAACCCCTTTGCAAGAGTGTGGCCTAGGAAATAATCTTAGCAGAACTACAAGCCCAGGGCCAGAAAGGCAATATATAAAGAGAAACCCACTGTTCTGCCCAGTGCATTGTCCTGGAAAAATCTTCTAAGATCTTCTCTAATTGGTGTTAAACTTACACTCATACATATGTACACTCAGAACTTCCAAAATGCATATGTCTATCAACAAAAATAAACCAAGAAAGAAACAAAAGAAAACAAAAACAGTTTTGGGGGTCAGCCTAAACAAAAATATTACTTGTAAAGAAAAATTTTTTAAAGCAGAACAGGACATATTCATGCTTAAAAGAAACGTATTTATATTGATGTGTTCTTTTCCATTGGAAACAGAAGCCCTCTCTTTTTGTTCAAGATCGTCTCAAAAATGATGGATAGACTTATTTTATATCTAAAAATATTCACAAAAGTCTTTTTTTAATGAAATGGCAGGCAAACTCTCCAAAGCAAATACATCTTTTCCTCTAAAATATAGGAAGTACTTTTCATGCCACCAGATAACAAAGATGATGATGATGATGATGATGATGATGATGGTAAAATGATAGCTGATACCTTTTGAAAACTCAACAGGGGTCAAATACTATGCTAAGTGCTATGTGCAAATTATCCCATTTATTCTCAAAGTTTCTCTGTAAAATGGGGTAATTTTATTATTTTATAGATAAATCTCACGAAGTCACACAGTGTGGTAGTCATTAAATTATTATTAAAATAATAGATTTATAAGTAAATAGTTTTATATGCAAAATATTTGGCAATTTTTATAAACAATTGAATATAATAAGTATAGAAAAATTTCTATGAGAGCCAATGAGATTTTTCTGACCCTTATATCCTTATTCCACCTCTTGCTGTACACTCACTTCCTCAATGTTTACTTGATTTCTAAATGTTTTATTCCCAAATACGGATGTATTTTCAACTTTTCCAATTCTTTGATTTGCCTGGAGAATGGAAAGTCTGCTAAGAAGTAGAAATTATAGATGAAAAACATATTGAAAATCTAAATATACATATTTATACATACATATTAGAGTTCAGTATGAAAAAGAGAGGGAAAATAGGGCAGGCAACTACTTTAATAGATAATTGCCAAGAATTTTCCAAAGTTAATAAAAATATCACAGGGGTCCAAGAAGATAAAAAATTCTCAAGTGTGAAAAATTCAAAATAATTAGTAGGAATCTCAGTCAAATTGCTCAAAACCAGAGTAATATTAAACTATTTAAAAGTCTGGAGGAAGGCACATTACACAGGAGGAAACAGTGATAAGTGATGGCTGACTTCTCATTAGAAGCAATGAAGACTAGAGAACAATGAAAAGACATCCATAAAGTGCTGAAAGTGGGGAAAAACTATCAACCTACAATTCTGTATCAATGGAAATATTGTGCAAATGTGAAGTCAAAATAATATTTTCAGGGAAACAAAAGAAGACCTGCCTTACAAGAAATATGAAAAGTTCCTCATCCTGAATGAAATGTTTTCACATAGAAATTTGAATCTGCATGTGAAAATAATAAAAGTAATTATCTGAGTAATTACGAAATACCTTCTAAAATTTACTTATGCACAAACACACATGTGTGTGTATGTATATGTATATATCTATGTATATATGTGGAAACCCTGGTGGCATAGTGGTTAAGAGTTTGGCTGCTAACCAAAAGGTCTGCAGTTCAAATCTACCAGGTACTCCTTAGAAGCCGGATGGAGCAGTTCTACTGTTTCCTATAGGGTCACTGTGAGTTGGAATTAACTCAAAGGCAACAAGTATGTATATATGTACGTATTAAATTGTTAGTGACTCTTCTAAGGAAAATAATAATGTATCATGGATTTATACCGTATGTAGAAATATATAATAGTAAGAGCACAAGGTTCATGAAGGGGGTAAATGGAACTCTACTAGTATAAAGTTCTTGTAATGTTCATAATGTGGTCTAATGATATTATTTGAAGATAGAGCATGAAAAGTTAAAAGGCATACTGTAATCTCTACATCAGTCTCCAAAATAATCCAAAATATTTAATTCAAAATTCAGAGCAAAGATAATACTAAAAAATATATTTGATAAAACAAAAAGAAAGCAAAAAAGGAGAAACAGGTGGTCAAAGAACTTATGGGGAAAAAATAGAAGACATATGCCAACAAAATAGATTTAAATCCAGGCATATCAACACTGATATTAAATGTAAATGGACTAAACACTTCCATTAAAAGACAGAATTGTCAGACAGGATTAAAAATAAATAAATAAGGAAGAACCATCCTTATGCTGTTTAGAAGAAACACATTCTAAGTTAAAGAGCCAGATTAAAAGTAAAAGAGTAGAAAAATAGAGCAAATAATAAAAGAAAGGTGGTGTGGCTATATAATGTCAGATAAAGTATAAACCTGATGTCAAAGAACTATACTGGAGATAAAAATTATATTTTGTAATGATAGATGAGTGGATTTTATAAAAAAGGCATAATAACCTTAAATATGCATGAACCTAATTACAGAACTTCAAAAAACAGGAAGATGAATTTTACAGAAGTATAGGAAAACAGAAAAATCCAAAATCGTAGTTGGGAATTTCAAAAAAAAAAAAAACAAGATATGGTTACCATCCTCAAGAAGTTCTCAACTTGGTAATAGAAGTAAAACATATAAAACTAACAATAATTAAACTCTGAATATAATGGTGCTAAAGTTACAGAGCTCTATGAAGAGACAGAAAAAAAGTAGAACTCTGAATTAAATTTCAGTTCAATGCATGTAAGGATGAGTGTCTTATATGAAGAATATAATAGCAGTACCAAAGACAAAAAAGGAGAAAAACTTAAGATGTGTTTGCAACCTTTCCACCGCTTTGATCTGCTTGGAAAATAGAATGTTTGCTAAGAAGTAGAAAATATAGTTGAAACACATATTGGAACTAACTATGATAAGAAACCACATATTTATACTTTGCTTTTCTTTTACTCTGTCCTATAGGGTCACTATGAGTCAGAATTGACTCAACGGCACTGGGTTTTTGGATTTTCTTTTACAAATGTAATTATGAAAATTATAACTTGTAAACTTTTTCCACCTAGAAAATAATAAACAATGTTCTATGCTTAAGCAAAACCAAATTGAAATATAAAAAAAGACAAAAATTATATTATGCAAAATGTTGGAAATGAAAATTTACCTCCTAGAGTCCATATAATGAACCCCTCTCAAGGAAATTTTGCTAAATCATTGATGAAGATGTCTCCTGTAGAGCTGGAGATGGTGATAATTTGATTACCAGGCATTTTCATATTCTGCCAAATATCCTCTAGTCATCTATGAAACAACTTTTATTTTCAAATTACTGGTGATAACAAGCTACTTGATTTAATCAGAATTTAAAGACATGTGAAAATCAGAAATAAGCCCTGTTACTCTAACACTACACACTAGGTTTAAAATGAGCTCTGCTAACATTAGACTACAAACTAGAAAGAAAAACTACCGTATTTGATTAAATTGGAAGAAATAGCAAGAGGATAGTGAAAGATGTCACATAATTCTTCAGTCCTCAAGGAAGGTCAATTTTTTCCCCAAAAAGTGTCACAGTATTGAAAGTCTCACCTGATGACTCGGGTGATGGGCTCTAGGGTCACATAAGGATAACAGAAAAACCAAAACCAAACCAAAACCATTGTCGTCGAGTCAATTCTGACTCATTCTGACTCATAGCAGCCCTATATTTTCCTGTAGCAGTTAAGATCATGCCCACCGCAGAAGTGCAGGTGAGTGGAGGTCAGTGGGAAAGTAGGCTAATGTCTCATTACTGTCATAAGCCATATGTTCCTATCTAGGACAGAGTATTAGAAGGGAGACAAGGATGGTGAGAAAGTTGTTATCTCTGACTAATAATATGTAAATTAAGTTACTTTACTATGATCCACTCTCATCTGAACCATAATAGCTGAGGAGAAAATGTCTTAAAGCAGAATAAAAAATGGACTTGGTAAGAGAGGATTACCCATATCAAGTCATTCCAACTCATAGTGACCCTATAGGACAGAGTAGTTTTTCCAAGGCTGTAAATCTTTACAGAAATAGACTGTCACATCTTTCTCCTGCAGAGTGGCTGGTGGGTTCCAACAGCAGGCCTCTCAAGTTAGCAGTCAAGGTCTTAACAACTGTGCCACCAAGACTACAAGAGAGGGTATTAGATTTTATAAATCAGTTGAAAACTGTGCCTTAATTTAGTCCCTCGTCCCTTACCTTACACTTTTTAAATCAATATCAGTTTGTATGTAACTGCTCTCTTCCATAATGAATAATATCTTAAAAGGATGCAGCATGGGCTATGGTAGTTTTTACAAAGGGCAGTAAACAAAATCAGAATACGTGTGAGAAATGCCTGCTCTATGTCAAAGAGTTTATAGAGCTGTATATGATTTGATGAAGAATCTTATATGCTATGCTATGAGAATGTTTTTATGGTGGGGAATTGATAGTTCTGGAAGGCTTTCAGTGGAATAATCTATTTAAAGACATTGTGAATTTTAACAACATTGATAGAGAATAAAAGAAAAAACCAAACCCATTGCCATCAAGTCGATTCTGACTCATAGCAATCCTATAGGACAGAGTAGAACAGCCCCATAGGGTTTCCAAGGAGTGGCTAGTGGATTTGAACAGCTGACCTTTGGTTAGCAGCCAAGCTCTTAACCACAGCACCATCAGTGCTCCTGATAGAGAATAAAAAAAACCCAAACCCACTGCCATCATGTCAATTCCAACTCACACCCTATAGGATGGAATAAGTCTCCATGGGTTTCCAAGGAGCGGTTCGTGGATTCAAACTACTAACTTTTTGTTTGGCAGCTGAGCTCTTAACCACTACACCACCTACAGGCATGAAAATCTGTGCTGGAATATTCACATGACACAGAATAAAGATATAATCTATGTCAGTGACACCATAAAATGAGAAACAGTTGGGGAAAGGAAAAACATAAAAATGTATTCAGCACATACCATGTACTTTACTCTTACATGTTACTTCAAATAATTCTTAAACAACACCCTATTAGTTAGAGGTTATTTCCTTGTATCAATGAAGTAATTAAGAGTCAAGAATGTTATTTGTCCTCCTCAAGACCATGTAAACTGTAAGTGGGGAAACCAGGATTTGAAACTAACATTAATGAGTCTACAAAACCATCACGGTCTTGACGAACACGTGAAATAAGTTTACTGTGTTCCCTGGTTTTGTTTGAGGTTTGAGAAGGTGGTTAGAGAGAAAGTTAACTTCATAGTTTTTATGTGAGTATTGGACTCTTTACTAAGACAGAGACTACAGGAAGAAGATTATGTCTTAGAATCAAAAAAAAAAAAAATCTGGTTTATATGTTTTTTTTATGTAGTAAGTTTGAGATGTTCACAGAGCTTAAAAGTGAAGAATTCTAAAATGATACTGAAAAATATGTGTATGGCATTTAGGAAAGACGGTGTTAAGGACTGAATTGTGGCCCCCAAAATAAATGCTAGAATCCTAACCCCTTTACCTGAGGATTCAATCCCACTTGGAAATAGAATTTTCTTTGTTATGCTAATGAGGGCTTATCAGTGTAAGGTGTATCCTAAACCTAATCACCTCTGAGTTATAAAAAGAACAGATTAGACACAGAGACAAAGAAAAAAAAAAGCTCAAATAGGGTGAGAGGAAGTAGATATCACATAAAGATTAACAAGGAAGGGAGGACTGCCTGGGGCTACAGAAGAGGATCCTTCACTCAGAGTCTACAGAGAGAGAGCCTTTCCCTACTCTGAATTCAAACTTCTAACTTTCTAGACTGTGAGAAAATGAGAAAGTAAATTTCTGTTCTTTAAAGCCACCCACTTGTGGTATTTCTGCTACAGCAGCACTAAGAAAATAAGACAGATGGTATCAGAGCTTCAGGAATGCAGGACTATATCTAGTCTATCTTAGTATCTCAGCGCCTTACATATTAACATTAGGTAAAGAAAATTGGTGAGTACTTCTATAAAAAGAAAAAGAAAAGGAAGGAAGGAAGGAAGGAAGGAAGGAAGGAAGGAAGGAAGGAAGGAAGGAAGGAAGGAAGGAAGGAAGGAAGGAAGGAAGGAAGGAAGGAAGGAAGGAAGGAAGGAAGGAAGAAAGGAAGAAAGGAAGAAAGGAAGAAAGGAAGAAAGGAAGAAAGGAAGAAAGAAAGAAAGAAAGAAAGAAAGAAAGAAAGAAAGAAAGAAAAAGAAAGAAAGAAAGAAAGAAAGAAAGAAAGAAAGAAAGAAAGAAAGAAAAGAAAGAAAGAGAAAGAAAGAAAGAAAGAAAGAAAGAACTCAAAACGGAAAGGTCAACTCCAGGGAATTGAAAATAATGTTTGGGTTGATCAAAGTAGAATATAGAAAATACAGTGCCACAAACCAGAAGTTAGAGAATCAGAAACAAAGGGATATTCAAATCTGTCAAATTTTGCAGAATGATCAAGTGAGTGAGATTTTAGAAGAAATTATTTAATTTATTGTCTTTAAGAATTAATGGGAATGTCAAAGAAATAAATATAAAATAGTAGCGTTCCAGAATTTGGAGGCTACAGGCAATGAAGTGAGTTGATATAGTTGACAGAATAGAGAGAATCTTTGCAAAATGAGGAAGGGGTTAGGGACAATGAAGCTAATGCAAGTCATCAATTCAAAGAAAATACTTTCAAATGTGTGAATTGGGGTTCTAATTGTACTTACGTTATAAAGAGTGTGCACTTGTTAATATATGTAGGATCTTTGGGGTTGTGCAAAGTTTCCTGTAACTAAAAGGGACTTTTTTCTGGAGAAAATAGTCCACTCTTGGAGGTGGCTGTGATTTAATTAATGTGTGATTCATGAGACAACAGAAATATTTATTTGAATCCCATTTTGCTGTTTCAAACTAAAATAAATATGACTTCACATAATGTATGGATTTAAAAAATAAAGACATTACTATACAAAGGCCATGTATGTATATATTAAATAGACTGGCTATTTGATGCAGTAGATTGAGAAAAATAATTGAAAGGTTGAAAAATAGTTGGAAAACAATACCTTGAAAAAATTTACAAGTTTGAATGAAAATTGAGAATCCAGAAAGTATCTCTTGACTATCTCATCTGTGCCTACCACATCATCTTCTAGGCTGTGCATAGAATTTTTCTCAGTATATGACACCTTTTCAAGTGGTCCACTGTCTGATAACTTTTGTCTGTTGACTCGTATCCTCTTATCAAAGCAGTAATGAGGGGATTTCTTAGGTCTATTAACTTTTTCAGTGTTTCTTAACATTTTTTTTTCATTATCACCTCCCCCAAAGAACTTTGTAAGCATTTTTTTCTAATTATCTCCACACATAAAATGTTAACACCACAGATACACCGTATATCTGTTTATGTACTTTATATATATGTTTTATATATAAAAATAGTAATTTTTTTGCCCCCTCACCCCCCCAATCACAATTTTCATCCCCTTGGGGCAATATTGTCCCATTAAGAATGCATGTTCTACCTCGTTCAATGTAAACAGCATGGTTCCTATGTGAAGGTTCATTATTAAGAAGGCTATAAAACTCATTAATGCTCGCAATAGTTTTGGATATTCTGTTGGAATGTAACATGTCGTCAACAATGAAGAGAACACATCTTAGTGTAGTTTCCCCATTTGGAAATGTTGAATTAAATGCTTTTTGAATCTGATGCATAGCTATGAAATATAAAGTGTTACAAAATCTAATCATACTTGAAAAAGTTTAAACACACTATTTTATACACGTTTAGCAAATGAGAAATAAAAGAAACTGATTATTTGAAAAAGTATTTATTGAATACTGGAGATTCAATGATGGCTAAAATGGAGCAGGTCTCACCTCAGGGAAAATGTTGTTTAATAGGCAAAAAAAAAAAAAGAACCACCCGAATCAGGCTAGTGGAGGCCAACTTCAAGGACATAGAAAACTCTGGAGGTTTAAATTGGAAATGCCCACAGGCAGGCCAATTGGCATAGGGGACAGCTGGCAGGCTCTAACAAGCCTATGGTATGGCACATTCTGGATCCTGAGGTGCCAGAAGTGAAGAGAAGCACGTATAAATCTTCCACATAGAAGAACATTTAACATTTGGCAATGTCACATGAGAGCAGCAAGTGGAGAAGATTTACACAAGGAAGGCTGGGTCACATCTAGACTTTTTTTTCTTTTATAAGGAGGAAGGGACAATACGGAGAAAACCATGACTAGTTGTAGGAGAGATCAATAAGTCAAGTCCACAACCTGAGGAATAAAGCAGCTGATGCCCAGGCACGGAGCTTGGGTTAACAGACAAAGAATTCGACATCTTGTTTCATGCTTCCTGGGATACACCTGTGAACAGGGATACACTGACAGATCACCTCAAAGGCAGACAGTTGATTGTAACCATACTTTAAAAAAAAAAAAAAAAAACATTTTTCTGACAGCCCCAAGTTCCAAATGTCTTTATCATTCTGTCAAGTTGGTCCCCAAACCTGGATCACTCCTTTTTTTTTCACTGCAGGTGCTCTCAGATTAAACAGAATTTTGGAAAAGAAGCAAGGGCCTATATTGGCATATAACTCAGTATCAATTTTAAGTGGATTACCTAATTTCCCAAAATATTGTAATTTCACTATGTTTCCTGCTATTCCAAATATAAACCTACATCCAGAAAATTATCTTTATATAATCCACAGCACCCTGTATTTCACCTTTGTTTTGTGATAATTATTTTCTTCTAATAAATATTTCATGTCTGACTTCTCCAATAGACTGTAATCGTCTTGATGGCAGGGACAGACTCTCTCTGGTTACCACAATATCCCTTACCAAGATATCCCAACAAGGCTGTAAATACATATCAATAATTATCTGTAGGATAACAGATTGTGCAAGAGTAGAAGAGAACAAACTAAGAGAAGCGAAGAAGAGGATGAGGGAATCCCTTTCCTTGAAGTATATGTTGTTGTTGTGTGCTATCAAGTCAAGTCTGACTCATAGCAACTCTACAGGACAGAGTAGAACTGCCTCATAGGGTTTTCAAGGAACGGCTGGTGGATTTGAACTGCTTACTTTTTGGTTAGCAGCTGAGCTCCTACCCACTCACCACCAGGGCTCCTCCAGGGTATATAGAAAGTTTTATTTCTTCTTCAGAACTGGCAACTTCAGGAAGTTTTACCTGACATTTTAAATAAATATTGATGTTAAAATACATATTTACCCTGTTTTCTTTTTATATATTCTAAATTTTTCTATTAAGAGTTATGCATTATAGAGGACAGCTTTATTTAATCATATTATTTAATCATTTATTTGAGAATTCAAGAAAACATTTAGCCAGATTTTTTTCTTACCAATTGTAAAAATCTTAGTATTTCCGATTATGTATAATGCCTTAATCGACATGAGAAACTTCTCAAGCAGTATTTAGCACCATCATAAATAATTATTCACAATAAATGCCTAATGGAGAAATATCATTGAAATAATCATACACTTCAGGACTATAAATATAATCCCATGTGATAAGGTTTCTTCAGAAGTTTTAGTTAAACTATCTTACAAACAGTTTGTGTACAGAGCATCTAGCACTATGAAGAAAATTTACTTTAATCCGCTCTTGGAGGACGGACACCTGATACCTAAACTCTTTGTCCTTAGGTCTCTGCCTCTGTTAACCCAAGCTCCTGTGCCTGGATATCAACTAGTTTATTCCTCAGGTTGTGGCCTGGACTTATTGATCTCTCCTACACTAGTCATGGTTTTCTTCATGATTGTTCCTTCCTCCTTAAAAAAAAAAAGCTGGATGTGACCCATGCCTGGTTTTCTGAGAGGCCCTAGCCCACCCTAGCCCATCCCAGATGACCATAATTACAGCCAGCTGGATCCCATGGATTCTTGCATCCTCAGCCAATGAAATGTGTTCTTGGCTTCCTTATTTGAAACTTAGAGTACAATTGCACTGTGAAAAATGTTCTAACCAGTGGTCTGATACAGTAAACAACATTCATCAGTGCTATATTTTATATGTCTGCTCCAAACAAAGATGACCCAACAAAATGCAGAAATTGTCAAACAATATTAATATCACATGCAAGTAAAATCTTGGTGAAAATCATTCAAAAACAGCTGCTGCAGTATATTGAAAGGTAACTGCCAGAAATTCAAGCCAGATTCAGAAGAGGACATGGGATGAGTGATATCATTGCTGATGTCAGCTGGATCTTAGCTGAAAGCAGAGAATACAAGAAAGATGTTTACTAGAGTTTTATTGACTACACAAAGGCATTCAACTGTGTGGATCATAACAAATTATGGATAACATTATGAAGAACGGGAATTCCAGAACACTTAATTGTGCTCATGAGCAACCTGTACGTAGACAAAGAGACAGTCATCCAGACAGAACAAAGGGATACTACATGGTTGAAAGTCAGGAAAAGTGTGCATCAGGGTGGTATGCTTTCACCATACTTATTCAGTATCTATGCTGAGGAAAGAATCTGAAAATCTGGACTATATGAAGAACAGAGAGGGCATCAGGATTGCAGGAAGACTCATTAACAACCTGTGATATGCAGATGATAGAACCTTCCTTTCTGAAAGCAAAGAGGACCTGAAGCACTTATTAATGAAGATCAAAGACTCACAGCCTTTGTGTGGATTATACTTCAACATAAAGAAAACAAAAATCCTCACAACTAGACCAATAAGCAACATCATGATAAATGGAGAAAAGATTGAAGTTGTCAAGGATTTCCTTTTATTTACATTCACAATCAACGCCCATGGAAACAGTAGTCAAGAAACCAAACGACACATTGCTTTGAGCAAATCTGCTGCAAAAGACCTCTTTAAAGTGTTAAAAAGCAAAGATGTCACTTTAAGGACTAAGGCATGCTTGACCCAAGCCGTGGTGCTTTCAATCACCTCATATGTATGGGAAAGCTAGACAATGAATAAGGAAGACCGAAGAAGAATTGATGCCTTTGAATCATGCTGTTGGGGAAGAATTTTGAATATACCACGGACCACCAGAAGAAGGAACAAATCTGTCTTGGAAGAAGTATTGCCAGAATGATCCTTAGAAGCAAAGATGGCGAGACTTTGTCTCACATACTTTGGACACATTATCAAGACTGAGCAGTCCTTGGAGAAGGACATCATGCTTGGTAATGGAGAGGGTCAGTGAAAAAGAGAAAGATCCTCAGTGAAATGGATTGATACAGTGGCTGCAACAATGGACTCAAGCATAACAATTATAAGGATGGCAAAGGATCGGGCAGTGTTTCTTTTTGTTGTACATAGGATTGCTATGAGTCGGAACTGACTTGATGGAACCTAATAATAATAATAACTTTATGTATTTTGTGGATTAAAGTAGGCATCAGTGGCAAAACTTTGATGCATTAATCACGATTTTCTATTTTCTAAAATGGACTTGAAATTGCAAAGATCATTTTACAAATGAATTTTTGGCCCAAAAAACTGCTTGTCAATTGAGCTATAAGTATAGTTTCCTAAATATATGTTTTTCACACTTTGCTTATAGCAGCCTAGTTAAATCTAAGCATACTATTGTTGCAACAACGGAGACTCTACCTCCTTTCAGTGATTTTGGCAAGGCTTTGCAGTACTCCAAGCCAGTTTGCAAAGCCTCCAAGTATACATAGCTATGCTTAGGCAGATTTAACTTAGAGCCTTTAAACTTGTTTTTAGACTATTTATTCTGCTTTGTGCCAGAGTATATTTAGTAAGGACCAAAATCTCTGGCTGACTCTGTGCAAAACTCTTCTGGATCTCCTTCTTTAGCCACTCTGTCAATCCCTGTGGAATATTCAGGTGCTTTTTTTTTTTTTAACCAGAGAGGTTTTAGAAAATGTGTTCACAGCACTACCAGTTTGTTTCAAGAATTTCATCTTTCCTTTACCTCTTGCTTTTGTGTGTGTGTTTGATAGTACTTACTCTCCAAAAACAAACATGTAATCTATTTTACGTGTACCCAGAACAGGAACCAGAAGAGTGAATATGCTAATTTGCCTTTCCCTTTGGGAAACCTTAAGCTGTTTTATTCAGCTGCAGTATACAGAAATAGAAACCCACTGGTAGCTTTTATTCAAGCGTTACTTTCTGAAATAAAATGATACCTATAGCTAAAATAAGCATTGTAAATCGAAAATAAAATTAATGCCCTGATGATTCTTTATATATTTCCATTGTAACAGAGCATATAACGTATTGTTTATAAAGAGTAAATATTGTTTATATTGAGTTTATATTGTTTATAAAGAGTAAATAATATTTGATCTCTTAAGAAAGACAAATTTGAAGTTTTCCTCAGAATAAAGATTAGAATGCCATTATGCCTATGTATTGTTGTTCTTAGGTGCCATCAGGTCAGTCCTCACTCACAGCAACCCTGTGTACAACAGAATGAAACACTGCCTGGTCCTGGGCCATCCTCTCAATTGTTGTTACGGTTGAGCCCGTTGCTGCAGCCACTGTGTCAATTCATCTCATTGAGGATCTTCCTCTTTTTCACTGACCCTCTCCATTACCAAGCATGATGTCCTTCTCCAAGGACTGCTCAGTCTTGATAATGTGTCCAAAGTATGTGAGACAAAGTCTCGCCATCTTTGCTTCTAAGGATCATTCTGGCAATACTTCTTCCAAGACAGATTTGTTCCTTCTTCTGGTGGTCCGTGGTATATTCAAAATTCTTCCCCAACAGCATGATTCAAAGGCATCAATTCTTCTTTGGTCTTCCTTATTCATTGTCTAGCTTTCCCATACATATGAGGTGATTGAAAGCACCACGGCTTGAGTCAGGTATGCCTTAGTCCTTAAAGTGACATCTTTGCTTTTTAACACTTTAAAGAGGTCTTTTGCAGCAGATTTGCTCAAAGCAATGTGTCGTTTGGTTTCTTGACTACTGTTTCCATGGGCGTTGATTGTGAATGCAAATAAAAGGAAATCCTTGACAACTTCAATCTTTTCTCCATTTATCATGATGTTGCTTATTGGTCCAGTTGTGAGGGTTTTTGTTTTCATTATGGTAGGTGTAATCCATATTGAAGGCTGTGAGTCTTTGATCTTCATCAGTAAATGCTTCAAGTCCTCTTCACTTTCGGCAAGCAGGGTTGTGTCATCTGCAAATCACAGGTTGTTAATGAGCCTTCCTCCAATCCTGATCCCCTGTTCTTCTTCATACAGTCCACATTCTCAGAAAACTTGCTCAGTATACAGATTGAATAAGTATGGTGAAAGAATACAACCTTGATGAATGCCTTTTTTTACTTTAAACCATGCAGCACCGCCTTGTTCTGTTTGAACAACTGCCTCTTGGTCTATGTGCAGATTCCTGTTGAGCACACTGAAGTGTTCTGGAATTCCCATTCTTTGCAATTATCCATAATTTGTTATGATCCACACAGGCGAATGCCTTTGCATAGTCAATAAAACACAAGTAAGCATCTTTCTGTTATTCTCTGATTTCAGCCATGATTCATTTAACACCTGCGATAATAACCCTTGTTCCACTTCCTCTTCTGAATCTGGCTTGAATTTCTGGAATCCTCTGTCAGTGTACTGTTGCAACTGCTTTTGAATGATCTTTAGCAAAGTTTTACTTTTGTGTGATATTAATAATGTTGTTCAACAATTTCTGCATGTTTCCAATCAAGACACATTGATAATTACTTGCAATTGGAATGCAAAAGTTGGAAACAGAGAAGGATGGGTAGTTGGAAAATATGGCCTTGGTGATAGCAACAATGCCAGAGATGATGCAATAGAATTTTGCAACACCAAAGACTTCTTCATTGCAAATACGTTTTTTCAAAAACATAAACTGGAACAACACATGTGGACCTCACCAGATGGAACACACAGGAATAAAATCAATTACATCTGTGGAAAGAGACAATGGAAAAGCTCAATATTATTATTCAGAACAAGGCCAGGGGCCTGCTGTGGAACAGATCCTCAATTGCACATATGCAAATTGATGTTGAAATTGAAGAAAATTAGAACAAATCCACAAAAGCCAAAATACAACCTTGAATATATAGCACCTGAATTCAGAGACCATCTCAAGAATAGATTTGATGCATTGAACACTAATGACCAAAGATCAGATAGAATGACATCAAGGATAAGTTTTGGAATGACATCAAGGACACCATATATGAAGAAAGCAAAAGGTCATTAAAAAGACAAGAAAGAAAGAAAAGACCAAAATGGATGTCAGAAAAGACTTTGAAAGTTACCCTTGAACCTATGTTGAAGTAGCTAAAAAAAGGGAAGAAATGAAGTGAAAGAGGTGAACGGAAGATTTCAAAGAGTAGCTCAAGAAGACAAAGTAAAGTATTACAATGACATGTACAAAGACCTGGAGTTGGAAAACAGAAAGGGAAGAACACACTCAGCATTTCTCAATATGAAAGAACTGAAGAAAAAAATCAAGCCTCGAGTTGCAGTATTGAAGGATTCCATTGGGGAAAATATTAATGCAGGAAGCATCAAAAGAAGATGGAAGAGATACACAGAGTCACTGTACCAAAAAGAATTGGTCAATGCTCAACCATTTAAGGAGGTACCATATGATCAAAAAGCAATGGTACGGAAGGAAGAGGAACAAACTTCACTGAAGGGAATGGTGAAAACACAGCTCCAGGAATTGACAGAACACCAACTGAGATATTTCAACAAATGGATGCAGCACTGGAGTATCTAACATGTGTATGCCCAGAAATTTAGAATACAGCTACCTAGACAACCAACCCTAAAAGGTCCATATTTGTACCCATTCCAAAGAGGGGGTGATCCAACAGAATGCCTATGTAATATCTGTAATATTTTATTATTTCTATCCATTGTGTTTGTTTCATATTTTTTTCCTCAAAATCTGACCTAGGAATTCTGATGGAAGCTCAGCTTGATAAAATAATATAAATTCCTTATAAATAGATTGTTAGAGATACTTATTTTGAAAAACAGTAGTATTTTAGTTTAATATACTTGGAATTACTATTCTGCATAATCACTCTTCTCTAATTCCCCCAATCAGGTAAGAGGAAAATGGTTCGAACATGTAAGTTTCACAATTCCCTTTCCCCCCAGAATTGCATTAACATCATGGTTTCTAGAGGAAGTGTGGTATAATGAAAAGAGCCTTAACTGGATAATAACCAGGCTCTGTCACTAACCATTTGTTAGTCAAATTATTTAAACAATTTTAGATAAAATCATTTAGACAAATTATTTAAACTTTAAACTCTAATTGCCTTATCTACAAAATGATCTTAATTATATCTTAGACATTGATTGAGAGGTGTCATTGAAAACCAGTCCTAATTATTCATTAGATTGATTAATATGTAGTAAATACTATCTTCCCATTCCTGCAGAATTCATTTACTCATTTATTAACATGCAAAGTATATTGCTTTGCTAACAGTAAAATACAGTCCAAGGTGGTTTCATATTTGCATGTTCATTACGTTAAAGAAAATACACTCTAATATAAATAACTATAGGAAGTCCTCCTCTCTGCTGTGGTTCTGCCTAAGTATCCACCTTCCATTCCTCATTTTCCTTTCTTCTTTTCCTCTAAGGAGACATCTTAATTTTTAAATTACTTAACTCATAAAATAAATTATTTTATTTTTTTAAAACACACATTTTATAAGTTATTAATGTTTAAGTGCATCAAATATTTGGTTAAGAAGATGAAAAAGAAATGTTACTTGTTATTTTACATTGGACTTTGTTGAAATATCTTGATGCATTCACGATGAGGAAGGATGGAACCATGGGGTCTCTATGTTAAAATTTATCATAGGTTATCATAATTTTGTACCTAATAGGTTGGTGAGGATGTAGAGAAGTTTGTGTACTAAATAACCGGGCAGTAAAAAAAAAAAAAAATAGGAAAATACAACTCATGTATCAAGTCAAAAAGGACATGCTCATGCTGTCTGGATTATCAACTAAGTACTGAGTACTTGAGCACATAAAAATGCTCCTCACGTTCATGACTTTTACACGTACAATGTGAAAAGAAAAGTGTTTCCAAACTATCTAGATTTTAGAAATTCAAAAATATCAGATTTATCAAATTCTCTAGGAAAATACTCATTTCAACTAATTCGGCGTGGCACAGAACTCCATGGGAAACTTCAGTTCTCTTTAGCCCTGGATGAATGACTGTAGTGGCTTAAGGAAGAGTAAGTGAACTTTTCACAGGTGATTGTCCCTTTGAGGGCTTGCCCAATCAAGATCTGGTTGAATTGTTGCTGTTAGTTCCCATCAAATCGATTTGGACTCATGGTGACCTTCTTTGTGCAGAGTAGACCTGCTCCATTAGCTTTTCAAGGTTGTGACCTTTTGGGAGCAGATCACCAGGTCTGTTTTCCACGGCACCTCTGGGTGGGCTCAAACAACCAACCTTTGACTAGTAGTCTAATGGTTAACCATTTACGCCACCCAGGAACTCCCCATAAACAAAACCAAAATTTGCTTAGAAGTGAGGCTGGCAGGACTTTGACTCACTTACTTTGGACATGTCATTAGGAAAGACCAATCACTAGAAAAGGACATCATGTTTGGTAAAGAGGCAATTAAAATTACGGAAGTCCTCAGTGAGATGAATTGACACGAAAACCGCAGCAATAGACTCATACTAGTGATCATGAAGATGATACAGGACCAGGAGACAATTTGTTCTGTTATATAAAAAATAAAAAAAAAAAATACATAGGATTAATATGTCAGACATCACTCACCAGCAACTAACAACATCTTGAATCTCAGTCGGCCTAAACCTGGGAAAGATGCTCCTGAGTAGAGATTATCCTAGTAGGAGTATTTTCAATTTAGGTCAAGGTACATCACCAATGGCTTGGCAGCCCTAATTCTTGTGAAGCTATTTATTCTAAGGTCCTACGAATGGGCTCCGATTGTGGCCTACCCTTTTATTTAAAAAAATGCATGAATTATGAGATTTTGTATAAAGAAAGCCATCATGGACAAAGTGAATATATTGGTGATATAAGAAAGGATTACGTGCAGTTTCTTAGGAAAATAAAAGATTAAATATCTATATCCATAATAGCTGCAAACCAGAAACGAAAAGACAGCAGCTTCGTTGTAAAAATGAGCAAAAATATGAACTTTGATATACAGGAAAACAAATCCAAAACCTCAATGAGCAAATGAATAGATGCATAAGCATGGATTGAGAGTGAAAATTAAAATGAGATATGATTTTATAGTTATTAGTCTGGGAAGATCTGAAAGATAAAGGATGCCAAGTGTTAGGGAATGCTTGCTTGCTGATAGGAGTGCAGTGTGATGCAGCCATTTTGGGAGACATTTTGGTGCTGCTTAGTCAAACTAAGTGTATGCATACCCAATGCCTGACCATGGTAGGCTCACTTATTTTCCGAATACTAATAAAGACATTCTATTTTGATCATATTTTCTATATTAATTTATATTTTTACTCTTCTTCAAAGAGGGCAGGTTTGCTGTTCTTGAGAATGTTATGATTCTTGACTCCTAAACTTTTGACCTGTTATTTACCTTGTCATTTGATAGCTGTATGTGAATAATTTCTAAATGCCTACCTTATGAACAACATCATGGTAAACAGAGAAAAGATTGAAGTTGTCAAGGATTTCATTTTACTTGGATCCACAATCAACAGCCATGGAAGCAGCAGTCAAGAAATCAAAAGATGCATTGCATTGGGCAAATCTGCTGCAAAGGACCTCTTCAAAGTGTTGAAGAGCAAAGATGTCACCCTGAAGACTAAGGTACGCCTGACCCAAGCCATGGTATTTTCAATCGCATCTTATGCATGTGAAAGCTGGACAATGAATAAGGAAGACCGAAGAAGAGCTGACGCTTTTGAATTGTGGTGTTGGCGAAGAATATTGAATATACCATGGACTGCCAAAAAAACGAACAAATCTGTTTTGGAAGAAGTGTGGCCAGAAAGCTCCTTAGAGGCAAGGATGGCAAAACTGTGTCTTACATACTTTGGACATGTTGTCAGGAGGGATCAGTCCCTGGAGAAGGACATCATGCTTGGCAGAGTACAGGGTCAGCGGAAAAGAGGAAGACCCTCAACGAGGTGGATTGACACAGTGGCTGCAACAATGAGCTCAAGCATAACAATGATTGTAAGGATGGCGCGGGACCGGCAATGTTTCATTCTGACGTGCATAGGGCCGCTATGAGTTCGAAGTGACTCGACGGCCCCTAACAACAACAACAACATCTTATGTCAAACTTTTTTTCCTTGCTCAGACCTTCTCCTTTTATGTGTCCTGCAAGTAGAGCTGCTCACCTGATTGCAGATCCCTGTTCTAATGTGACAAACCACTCAGCTATTTTCTTTAATCTCTATAGCTACTGTTTTGTACTTTGTCCTTTATCATGAATGACCGCAGCACTATTTGTTAGAAACATAAAGCAGAGCATCTATGAGAGGTTCAGACCAGGGATGTCTGTTTGAAATCATCAGCACAGAGATAGAGCCATGAGTTCTCAGATAGGGTAACAGAGGTGTCCACGCTCTAAAACCGTGTCCACTCTGTGAAGTGTAAATGAACACTGGAATACATAGGGATAGTTCCAGGTTTCGAGAAACCTGCATATTTTCAGTTTTGGTTGCCCTCTTTTCAAAATTTCAAGTACAAAACCACATATGAAGATGAATACCCATGTAAGATGAGAAAAAGTCGAATTTATTTTTTAGAAAAGGCTGTCAGCTACCAACATTGTAAAAATTCCAGGTAAATAACATAATGTTTGTAATAATTAACTACCTGACATAATGCTCAAACACTTTTTTTTCTCCCCTAAAGGTTTGGATGCATAATTTCACTCACTTATTCCTATAATCTTGTTACTAGGGAACTTCTAGTTTGACTGTGCCTTAAAGAGAAACAAATCCTCTTCTTACAGTATTATGCGTGCGATTACTGGAAGAATTTTCTGAAGACTAGCTTCTGGCTTTGCACATTTCAAGCTTTATTTTTTAACCCATATATTTTGGGACTGGGTATAATAGAATACTGTTATACATCAATTGTATCTTTGGCCCTGTGCTTCTTGTCATGCTATCTGGTGTGTTGGCCCAGAGAGAGGTAGAAATACTCTTGGAAGTCACTCCTGCACCAACATAGTTTACAATTATATACCGCAAAATAGTTAATAGCCACATAAGCATATCCCAGTAAAGCCAAAATGTAGGCATTCTCAACTCATCCTCTCTTTACCTAAATCTCAAAAATGTCAGGAGCCATATTAATGTGACCAAAAAGAGGGAAATGAGCAATAAATGTATTGCTAGCACTTCTCTTAGTTCAAGTGAAGGATCCTGAAGCTTAAGCTTTATTGGCTTTGCTTTATGTCTTCTTTTGATTAAATAACAGAATATAATGTGTTTAGTGCTGGCTTGAGAATGATGAAACAAAGTCTGATAATGAAAATTGTAATTGACAGAAACTTTTGTGCAGACTTTTGATGACATTAAGGCCATTGTTAAGTTTGGTAACTGCAACATGCGTGAAAAGTGAAGCGTGGTGGTTAAATTTATGTACCTGGCTAGGCTATGGTGCCCAGTCATTTGGTCAAACACTATATGTTACTATGAAGGCAGCTAGATATGATTAACATTTGCAAACAGTTGGCTTTAAGTAAAGTGGATTACCATCCACAATGGATGAGTAGGCCTCATCCAATCAGTTGGAGGACTGAAGGGAAAAAAAAAAAAGTTTTTTTGAGAGTAGAAAGATTCTCCTTCAAAACTGTGACACAGATATCCAGCCAGAGTTTCCAGACTGCTGCCTGACTAGTGCATCCATTTTCTCCAGTAGAAACGTCCTGCAAAACTAGAGTACCACACAACTAGTATATTGACAGTTCAAATACAGAACGATTCCATAGAAGCAAGGATCCCTCATGTTGCTCTTTTATAGCTACACTCACATCCTTCCTTCTCACCCTCTAACTCTGGTACCTAATCCCCTAGCAATAACAAATCAGATCTCCGTTTCCATAATTTTGACATTACAAGAATATTATATGAATAGAACCATATACCTTGTTTGGGTTTGGCTTTTTTTTTTTTTTAACTCAGTATAATTTTTGGGCAATCTCTCCATGCTGTTGTGTGTGTCAATAGTTTGTTCCTCTTTACTGCAGAGTAGCATTCAACGGTGTGTATGTACAATAGTTTGTTTAACCATTCACCCATTGAAGGACATCTTGGCTGTTTTCGGCTCCGGTCGATTAGGCACGAAGTACTATAAAAATTTGCATACAAATTTTTGTGTGAATATATGTGTCCATTACCTTTGGGGAATAAATGCCCAAGAATGCAGTTGTTGGATTTTATAAAAATTTTGTAAAAGTTTAGTTTTGTAAGACTCAGCCAGGCTGTTTTTCTTAGAGGCTGTAGCGTTTACATTCTAAACAGTAATATATGAGTGACCCAATTTTGCCTCAACCTTGCTAGTCTTCGGTGGTGTAAGTTTTTTTTTTTTTTAATTTTAGCTATAGGTGTGTAATAATGTTTCATTCTGTTTTAATTTGCATTTCATTCATGGCTAATAATAATTAACATCTTTTCATGTGCTTATTTGCCACCTGCATATGCTCTTGGGGGAATGTCTACTCATGTGTTTTTATCATTTTCGAATTGGATTATTTGTTTTTTCCTGTTGAGTTTTGAGAGATTTTAATATATCCTAGATACTAGTCCTTTGTTGAATGAGTGGTTTGCAAATATTTTCTCCCAGTCTGTAACTTGGCTTTCTGGTGGCTTAATAGGAGCTTTTGCAGAACAGTTTTATTTTTTATTTTGATGAGATTCAATTTATCATTTTGTTCCTTATATGTATCATACTTTTTGTGTCAATTCTAAGAACTCTTTTGAATTCTAGATCCCCCAAAATTTTCTCCTAAAAGCTTTATAGTGTTATGTTTTATATTTGTTTCTAATCCATCTTGAATTACATTTTGTGTAACATGTGAGGCTTAGGTCAATGTTTGTTTGTCTATTAATTCATTAATTTGCCTATGGAATCCAAATTCTCCAGCATAATTTGATGAAAAACTATCCTTCCTCCATTGCTTTCTCTATTCTGTTGCATGGTCTGTTGGTCTGTCCATCCTCCAGTACCTCATGGTCTTTATTACTGTAGTTTCACAATTGGCCTTCATGTTGGGTAGAGCAATTTCTCCCACTACGTGGCTCTTTTTCAGAATTGTTTTAGCTATTCTAGGGCCTGTATCTTTCCAAAGAAATTTTAGAATAAGCTTGTCTAGGCCTCTAAAAACCCTTTCTGGGATTCCGACACAAACTGCTTTAAACCTATGGATAATTTGGTGGGGGGAACTGCCATCTGTACTATGTTCAGTCTTCCAATCCATGAACACAGTATATCTTTCCATTAAATTAGGTCTTCCTTTATTTTTTTTTTATTATTTAATTTTGTAAGTTTTATTATACAGATCTCGTAGCTGTCTTGTTGATTTATACGTGAATAATTCATTTTCTTTAAAGCAATTGTAATAGTATTGTTTTTAATTTTGGTTTCTGCATGTCCATTGTTAGTGCATTTTTGTTAGTTCCTCTTTTATTCTGCGGCCTTGCTGAACTCACTTATTTGCTCTAGGAGATTTTTACTAGATTTCTTGTGATTTTCTAAGTAGAAAATCATATCATCTGCAAATAGGAACAGTTCTATTTCTTCTTTTTTCCTATATATGACTTATTTCTTTCTTACCTAATTGCAATGGCTAGAAGACTCAGTGCTGTGTTAAATAAGGGTTGCGAGAGCAGATGTTTTAGCCTCATTCTTGATCTTAGGGTGAAAACGTTTAGCCTTTCACTATTAAGCATAATGTTAGATGCTGCAGGTATTTTTAGATGCTCATTATCAAGTTTAGTTTGTTGACGTTAGGTGCTGTTGAGGACACATAGTGACTTTATGTACAACAGAAGGAAACGCTGCCTGATCCTGTGTCATCCTTACAATTCTTGTTTTGAGTCCATTGTTGCAGCAACTGTGTCAATCAATGTCATTGGGGATCTTCCTCTTTTTGCTGTCCCTCTATTTTACCAAGCATGATATCTTTCTCCAGTGACTGATCCCTCCTGATAACATGTCTAAAGTATGTGAGATGAAGTCTTGGCATCCTAGCTTCTAAGGAGTATTCTGGCTGTACTTCTTCCAAAGTTTAGGTAGTTCCCCTTTATTCCTAACTTATTGCACAATTGTGTCAAGACTGGGTATTGGATTTTATCAAGCCCCTTTTCTTTGTCCATTGAGATGGTCAGTATTTTTCTTCTTTAGCATATTGATGGTGGAATACATTGAATGGTTTTCAAGACCTACCTGGCCAACCAAGTGGAAGAGATCCATATTTGTGCCTATTCCCAAGAAAGTCAATCCAACCGAATGTGGAAATTATTGAACAATATCATTAATATCACTTGCAAATAAAATTTTGCTGAAGACCATTCAAAAGTGGCTGCAGCAATACATCAACAGGGAACTGCCAAAATTCAAGCCAGATTCAGGAGAGGAGATGGAATGAGAGATATCGTTGCTGCTGTCAGATGGATCCTGGCTGAAAGCAGAGAATACCAGAAAGATGTTTAGCTGTGTTTTATTGACTATGCAAAGGCATTCAATTGTGTGGATTATAACAAATTATGGATAACATTGAGAAGAATGGGAATTCCAGAACACTTCAGTGTGCTTATGAGGAACCTATACATAGATCAAGAGGCAGCCATTCAAACAGAACAATGGGATACTGCATGGTTTAAAGTCAGGAAAGGTGTGTGTCATGGTTGTATCCTTTCACCATATCTATTCAATCTGTATGCTGAGCAAATACTCCGAGAAACTGAACTATATGAAGAAGAATAGGGCATCAGGATGGGAGGAAGACTCATTAACAGTCTGTGTTGTGCAGATGACACAACTTTCCTTGCCAAAAGTGAAGAGGAGTTGAAGTACTTACTGATGAAGATCAAAGACCACAGCCTTCAGTATGGATTGCACCTCAACATAAAGAAAACAAAAATCCTCTCAACTGGACCAATAATCAACGTCATGATAAACAGAGAAAAATTGAAGTTGTCAAGGATTTCATTTTACTTGGATCCACAATCAACACCCGTGAAAGCAGTTGTCAAGAAATCAAAAGATGCATTGCATTGGGCAAATCTGCTGCAAAAGACTTCTTTAAAGTATTGAAAAGAAAACATGTCATCTTGAAGACCAAGGCTCACCTGACCCAAGCCATGGTGTTTTTAATCCCCTCATATGCATGTGAAACCTGGACAATGAATAAGGAAGACAGAAGAAAAATAGACAACTTCGAATTGTGGTGTTGGTGAAGAATACTGAATACACCATTGTCTTGGTTATCTGGTGCCACCATAACAGAAATACCACAAGTGGATGGCTTTAACAAAGAGAAATTTATTTTCTCACAATCTAGTAGGTTACAAGTTCAAAGTCAGGGTGTCGGATCCAGGTAAAGGCTTTCTCTGTCTGCTCTGGAGGAAGGTCCTTGTCTTCAATCTTCCTCTGGTCAAGGAGCTTCTCAGGCACAGGGACCCTGTGCCCAAAGGACATGCTCTGCTCCTGGTGCTGCTTTCTTTGTGGTATGAGGTCCCTCTGTCTCTCTGCTTGCTTCTCTCTTTTATATCTCAAGAGATTGTTTCAAGACACAATCCAATCCTGTAGGTTGAGTCCTGATTCACTAACACAACTGCCACTCATCCTCCCTCATTAACATCGTAGAAGCAGGATGTACAGCATGTAGGGAAGTCACACAATACCCAGAATCATGGCCCAACCAAATTGATATGCACATTTTTGGGGAGACATAATTCAATCCATGACACCCATGGACTACCAAAAGAATGAACAAATCTGTCTTGGAAGATGTACAACCGGAATGTTTCTTAGAAGCAAGGATGGGGAGACTAGATCTCATATATTTTGACATGTTGTCAGCAGGGATCAGTCCCTGGAGACAGACATCATGCTTGGTAAAGTAGAGGGTCAGAGAAAAAGAGGAAGACCCTCAAGGAGATGGATTGACACAGTGGCTGGAACAAGGGGCTTAAGCATAATGATTGTGAAGATGGAGCAGGACCGGGCAGTGTTTCGTTCTGTTGTACATCGGGTTGCTGTGAGTCAGAACTGACTCGATGGTACCTAACAACAACAACACAATTAAAAATAGTATGTAAATTGGATGGCCACTCATCTGACCCATACTACCTTTCTTGTACTACTACAGTTCTGGCAATCTGCTTCTGAAAGTTCACAGCCTTGAAAGCCCTATGATGAAGTTCTACTCTGCATACATGGGGTCTGGATTGATTCCATGGTAACTAACAACAACATAACATCATAATCAAAGTGGAGATAGCATTGGGAACTAATACTGAATGTTTTTAGGTAGTGTAGCAGGATTTGAATCCAAATAAAGTTGCCCATCTGTGCTAATAAGTGTGCAAAATTGAAGCGGTCACTAATTCTTTGAGTACTTAATTCGTTACTGGCCCATTAGTTATACCTACTCACTAATGTTTAGTAGGTTGTGGTAAATGCCTTCAAGCCTCTGTGGATAACATGGTATAGAAGCAAAGCAGCCTGGTTCAATTTCTGTTCCCTCAGTGCTGTAAAAATGCAAAAAGTTCTGCTTAGTGTCTCATTCTCTGAGTCATAGCATTAGCCTTCATTATTGGCAATTTCATCAGTTCTCACCTTTGTTGGTTTCTCTTTTCCAGCTGTTGGCCCTTTAAATTATTACTGCTTCAATAGCTCTCAAAAGCCATCCAAAGGATTTTTGAAATTTTTATTTCTGTCCGGCTATCCCTGAAGCCTGCATTTGTTTTTTTTAATTTCTTAGTTGATAGAATATTTATCAACATATTTACCTTGCAGTTAAGCTTTTATTTTCCTTCACAAATTCCGCATCTCACATGAGCCGATATGCCTTTAGATTTTCATACATTTACCAATTCAGCTTTTCTTTTCTGCAAAAATCTCATTTCGTTTCTACTTTGCTACATAAACCAAAGCCAAATTCAGTGCCCTAGAGTGGGTTCTAACTCAGGGTGACCCCTTGTGTTACAGAGTAGAACTGCTTGATAAGATCTTCACCATGAGTCGGAATTAACTCGACAGCTACTAACAACAACAATCTTTCCAAGGCGCTGCTGGGTGGATTTGAACTACCAACCTTTAGGTTAGTAAATGAGTACAAACTGTTTGCACTACCCACAGTATTCCTTTACTACATACATTATCTTAAATTGGAAGTGCATTTACAGAATTTACTCAATTTTAAGGCAATGTTAATTGTAAGATAAATTATTCAACAACTTTTTTCAATAAAAGAAAAGAAAACATTGCAGAATTCAACAAGCACACCAATTTTAAGGTCAGTTTTAAACTTACATACTGAAAAATATGATAAAATATATAAATTCCTCCATTTGATAATTATTATCTTCATCTCTTTTGGCTTCACTTCCTTCTCTACATGGAGAGCCATCATTTTTCCAGGTCCTACAAAAATGAATTACATAATAAAATTGAGCTGTGCTACAGAAAGTATATTTTAGTGGTGGAACGAAATAGAATGATAAAACCATAGTTGAGTAGATTAAAAACATAATGGTGATACGTCAGGTATAAAGACAAAAAGGATAATCTGATAAACAGGGCACTTTTCTTCATTTTGGTGTAACTGCTTTTAGCTAAATTAAATATTCTATTATATTCTTTACACATTTGACATAATGTCCTTAATAGAGTTCAAGACAGAAGTTATAGCACACAAAAATATGTCAGACATCATTATGCTATGTTTTCAGTTTTTTTTACTGTTCACGATAGTTTGGTAACGTTAGGAATACAGAATATTCAACAGTGCATACAGTGCTCTTGTTAAATGAGGTTTCTGTAAGATATAAGAAATCCGGTTTTGGATTAGTAATGTATTACACATAGAAATTTTAATATTGAAATAGAGACTAAAATGCAGATAATCAGATTGCTTATTTGATTTTTGTTTACTCATGTCACGGTCGCAATTCAAAGATATTGAATACTAATTAAGAAGGAAATTTCACTCAGTAAAATGCAGAACATCTTAGTATTTTCAAGTAATTTAAAGGTCAAATTTCACTTTTAAATATTTTTAATTACATGCAAATACTAGAACATTATTGACAAAAATGAGTATCACTTTCATATTATTTTTAGCAATGATGTGCATACATTTAAATTTTAAAAAATCCAGAAGACATCTATAACTATCAACAAGCTCACAAGTTTAAATTAACAGTAGGATTGGAAACAGTAATAGAAATTTGAGCAAGCAACACACACATACACACATCATAACATTCATTAAATTTGACAGCAAAGTCAGAAAAAGTCAAGATGTACAAGTTGTATATCCTTTAGTTCTTTTATTAATTATAATAAATGTGTTTATATACATACCACATACTTTTTTTTGGAAAAGTATTATCAGATATTTAAACTGACTTGTTTTTGAAAGCACTCAGCAGTGGGTGTATTTACGCTTAGAATTATGAACTTTTTTTGTTCTGACATTTGTGGATGCAGTTAAGAAATTGCCATCTTTACATGCAAAAGAAAATGTTTTAAAATTCATTTATATGAAAAAAATTTTAAATAGAAAACTTAAGAGATCGAATATAATAAAGTAAATGGCTTTCAGGCATCTTTTGTTGGTTCAGCCGTGGCCTCAATTTCTAATTACTTTACAGTTCAGGCTGTATATCTAAGGAGAAACAGACATTCATGCAAATGTTTTTTTCTTCCTCTCTGACAGTTCCTATCTTCTCCTTTATGGCTTCTGCCAAGGTACCCACAGTTAACTCTAAAAGCAGACAAACATACAAAAACTGTTTAAATATATCCAGATATTTAAGAAATTATTTGCTTAACTAACTTCTCTGAGTACTGGAATTACAACTGTGAACTAGGTACCCTCACATGGCTTACATCCTAGTGAAGGGTAACAGGCAACAAATAATCAGATGAGTATACAATATAATAAAACAGTGAAAATGTTATGGGGGAAGAAAAACAGAGGGACTGTTTTCCTCTAAATTGTGGTACTTTATGAAAAAAACAAGCGGGCAGTGACCTAAAGAAAGTAAGGATTGTACAAATTATCAACAAATTAAGTCATCGCAGACTCCTTTCTGCTGAGTAGTGGTCTTCACACTGAAGTATATATACTCTTGAAGAAACACAAAAACTTTCTAAGAAGTTCTCACGTGTTGATTTCTTTAAACTAATCTGTTTTTATATTCTTAATTGCCATAAATACTTTTCCTGCCTAAAAATGCCTTTCTCACTCCCTCTGTCCCTGACTCCCTCCTTCCACCCTTCCTTCCATCTAAAAATTGGAATTCAGAAGTCAGAATGGCCGTGTTTTGGAATGAGAAAGAAGTTTTACCTCTGTGGCAGAAAGACAATCTAATCTGTTAGATGGATTTAACAGTGAGGACCAGTTCTTTCAATCAGGTTCTATGGTGAACATTTTTCCATAAATTGATTGACCTAAATCTATGGCTCCAGGGCTTTGATAAAGATATTTTTAAAGTACATATGCAGTATAAAATGCGCTATAAAATGGATTCATCGAAACTGTTTAAAATTTTAGATTGCAACTTTAAAATGTACAGGGAGATATACATGTTTTAATAAATTAAAGATATGCTAGCAAAAACATTTAAAGGACATTGTCAGAGTTTGCCAACATCAAGGTGAGTAATGTTAGGCATAATATACTTTAGATGTTCTTATTCATTTGCTTAACTGTTAATTTGGTCCCATCCCTTTAGGGGAAAGATGATAAAAGTGTTTTAATATTTGAATATTAAATGATTTGTATAAATGCTTGATTGAACCTTGTTAGTCAAAGAGATGAAGAACTCAAAGTCTTTTAATATTTTGTAGCTATCTGAGGTTGGTCATTTCTGATTATGACTATAAGGACACACTCAAAAACATGGCATGTGAAGCACTTATTGGCCTTTCCGTTTCTTTGAGTACAATTACAAAAATATTTTATTTTTCCCTTGTTTAGTCTCAAAAAGAAACTAAATGGTACTAAATGATACATAATGTTATTGTTGAAAAAAAAATATGTTTAGGAAACTGTCCCAATTCTGCGCCATCAGGGCTCCAAATCACATTTAAATAACAATCACCTAGCTTGGAGTAATTTGTGTGTGGCCTCTCCTTTTTCTTCTCTGCTGTGGATACAGTGGTGTGTTGTCCAGATCCTTCAACACCTTCAGTACTGAGACACTCATTCTCCAGGGGCTGAGAGCTTACAATTGGTTCTCCAACCCCATTGCCCTAACCTAAATAGAACTGTCTTGCTTAAGGGCGTCCCAAGGGCAAGCACGATGACTGATTCATGGCCCAATTATAGACAATTCTGAAGCTTTATCCCAGCTTCTGAACTCCCTATAGTTTAGACTGAAACCTTTGTTGAGACTGCATCCATAACCCAACTTCTGTCCAATTCTGTTTCCTTTATTCCCACATAGGGATGGTCCCTAGCACACTTTCAAATAAACTTGCTGCCCACACTTCTCTGCTGTGGGATCTACTTCCTGGAAACTGTGACATTCTCCTTGTTCACACTGAACCAATTATTATATCTTTCAATTTATCTCCTACAGAGTTCTGAAATCTACTACCTCTTTCCCATCCTCGCTGCTACAAAGTTATACCAGACTCTTATCTTCCTTCACCTGGCTTCTTCTAACTGCTCTGCTTTCATTTTTTCCCTCATTGAATCCATGCTTCATATGTCTTAAAGTAATCTTTTAAAATTTTGAATCAGCTCAAGCCTCTATCTATTTTAAAATCTTAGAGCAGGATTATTCCATTTCTAGAACAAGTCCAAACTCCATAAGAAGATATATGAGGCTCTATAAACTCTAACCTTTCAAACTACTCTTCTTCTCACTCTATACCTCAGCATTACTAGACAATTTGTAGCTTGTACATATTTGGTGCTCTCTCACTCCTCCATCATTTAATTCGTGATCTTCTTTCAGTCTGGAAATCCGTTTCATTTTTGCCACCTCTGAACTCCTATAATCCTGCAAAGATTGAGTCGATTTTTACCTCCTCTAGAAATCCTTTTACAGACATTTTTCCTCCACTCCTAGAACTGGCGCATATATTAATTGCATCATTTATTGCATTTTATTCTATTTTTCCCTGTATATTAAACTTTGAACTTCTTGCATAGAATAAAATTGCTTTATTTCTCTTTTTCCTTCATGCCTAATGCAATAGATAATTGAAAGAACTGGCATTAATTAGAGAAATGTTGCTAATGGAGAAAAACCTATATTGCAATTTGTTGTTTTATGACCCAGTAGAATCTCCTGGAGAATATGGCAATGAATTTGCATGAGAGGGGATATTCTTTCCTCCAGACTCTAAGCAATTAACAACTTAATTCTTAACTATTATTTTACACTCATTAGAAGAGAGACTAGGGGAAAATCATGATCTATAAGGCATTGTTTCTGCCCCCAAAAGTATATAATTTAGGTGAGGAATGAGACAAACATATTAGATGGTTATAAATATATAGTGTGTTGTAAAGTCTGTGCAAATATATCTTTAAAGAATGGGGTCTTGAAATCTGAAAAAAAAATGGAAAGTACAACTACAATTATTAGTAAACTACAATTTGCTTATTTAGTCCCACAATACCTATTAGAGGTAGCTAACATTTCCTCTTTTTTACACATGAGGGAGGGTCACTGATTGGTACAGATGGTTAAGTGCTCGACCACTCACCTAAGGGTTAGCAGTTTGAAACCACCCAGAGAAGCCTCAGAAGACAGGCCTGGTGATCTGCTTTTGGAAGCTCACAGTCTTGAAAACCTTATGGAGCAGTTCTACTCTCCACACACGGGGCTGCCATGAGTCAGAATTGTCTCCACCGCAACTAACAACAACAGCAACACACGAGGGTCCTCATGAACACTGGCATTATGTAGCTTTACCGACTTGAACCCAGGACTGCATCAGTAACTTTTCTCCAGTGATAATCTGTTTAACTTTTCTACAGCTTACTTCATTGAATCCCAATTTAATCAAAGATCCACCAAAACCCACTGCCGTTGAGTCGATTCCGACTCATAGCGACCCTATAGGACAGAGTAGAACTGCCCCGTAAAGATAGATCTATTATAATTTAAATTATTTCATCTGCTTTTCAGGGAAAACATCCAGCTTCTCATGGGTTTCTTGTCTTTAATTGACTAGATTCCCTCTTGCTTTCTCTCCAGAAATGTCTGATCAGCCTGGCAGGTCTCTTAGGTGTTTTGATGATTAAAGAACATATCAACATATCAAAAACAAATATAATGGCTGCAGAGTTATCCATCTGATCAAGAGTCTATGCCTTTGAAAAAGTACTGCACTGCTGCAAAATATGAATAAAACAAATTATAAAATTCTGTAAGGGAATCTGGCCAAATATTTGCTGCCAGTGGCAGTAGGATTGATGATATTCCCAAAGTAGACCCTTTGACAACAGTAAATAGCCACATGGTTGTATGCTTGAAATGAAAGGAGACTAGGGCTGGGAGACACAATTAAGCAGATAATCACAGTTTTGACATGTTGGAGTGAGCTGGTGATGGGTTATTATGCGACCAGTTTCTGGAAATATATAACTCTACAGATGCTATATTCAGGGCACTGCCACTGGATATTGCTATTGGCAGCAATAATGTGGAAGAAAAAGGCTGTTCAGATGAAAAACTGAATTGTGTGTAGGAAAAATCTTCATTTTGAAAAGGAAAATGAAAACATATTTTATAAATACTTAGTATGTCAGATTTACTTGTTTATATTTGTGTTACTACATCTTGAATAAAATTGGTATTTATCCAGCCATTATTACCTTGAAAGAAAACACATAGGATGAATGTGATCATTAGACAGTGTCGTATGATCAGTTGTAAAACAAGAATAGGAACAATAAGTCTATTTTTTAAAACCTTGGCATTTAATATCTTCTCTGATTTTAAAAGCGTTATTCATAAACGTTAGCTGTGGTTTTTGCTCATAAATTAATTTCCTTGAATATGCCATATTTGAGGCTTGCCCAATATGTTAAGTTTAAAATCTGTTAACAGGAATAAGTAATAAATAACTGAACAAAATTAGATATAGTTCAGCATAGCGATGTGAGTTTAGGGCCACTGGACTTATGTGCCTGAGTATTCTGACCTTTTATATAGGTCATCTGCAGCTTCATTGTAGTGAAAATCCGTATATGCAAAATCTTTTAGATGCAAGCACAAACTTCAATGTATCTCAGTCTCTTTCTGTTAATCAAGCTAGAAAACTTTATACCTGGGTTGCTTTTTAAAATATGCCATCACCTCTTACGTAGGGGAGAATTTCAACGGATACTAGTTGATTCCTCTTACAAAAGGAGTGTAAAAAATATGAGCAATGAAGAGGACAACGTCTTAATTAGAGCTCATGTTCTCTATGTAAGCATTGCTCTTTCTTGTTCCGAATGGCTCTTACTCTTAATTTCAATCCTTTTCAGATCTCAAGCAGGAAAGATATATCCAATTTAGCCCTTTGAGTTGGGAGAAATAACAGTTGAATAATAAAAACTAGATCATAACAGCATTTATAAACATGGACTAGATCCACTTTTGTATGTGTCTAAAATTAGGTTAAAGAACTCAGCCTTCTCCCTTAGTTAAAAAAATGGTAAAAAGTATACATATATGTATATGTATTTCTTTTCTCTCATATCTATTTTCATTATTCAGATAATTTATCTATTATTGATTTTAATTTTAATGTTGGAATTTTGGTTGTCACAAAAATGACATTTTTAGCCATCATTATCAATGGAAAATATTACTTGGATTCCATGAAGGAAAAAAGCTAGCAAAGGCTCTTCAGTAAAAAGTTACAGAAAGTTGAAGTACTGGTACAAGCATAGAACTTTCAGTCACAATATTATATACAATTTCCGCTTCTCTAAGTGATGAAATGGTAAGTGATGTTTTCTGGGTAAGTGATGAAATGGTAGGTTGAATGGAAACCTCAGAAAAGATTACAAAACTGTGAGTTTGTACCAATGGTACATGAATGTGAGTTTCTAGTGACAAACAACACCATCCTTCAATTACTTTTTTTGTCCACTGATGAACTAAGGACTTTGCTTTATTTACATAAAACCAACTAAATAGGTGACTGGGACCACAGATGCAAGTGAGACCTAAGGCCATACATGCAACAATAGTTGTATAGAGAAAGGCTTCTTTACTAGATTATTTAAACAAAACAAAACAAAACCTCCTTACATCTTTTATTTAACCTTGAAAAGTGAAAATAGAGATATGTAATTTTAGATGTTTTATGTACCTGGTAGAATAAATGTATTTATTGTTATTATCAACAGTAATATCATATAGTTGATTTATTGCTGATTATGTTTCCAATGGGCAATGGATTTTGATTTAGAACAGCAAAATGGAACCAGCAGATGCAAACCTATTGATTTTTGGCAGCTGGAAGTTGAACAGCTGAAAGACATGACATTTTGAAGCAGGGATGGAAGAGCAGAATTGTTTGACATGAGCTGATCATTTTACAACAGCAAAATTGCTTTCTGAGTCACTAATGCATAGTATAAACACAACATTAGGGTTTGTAGTGAATACCTAACCATACATATTTCAGGGTTAACCTTTGGAATTCAAATTAATATCTGTGAAAATCACATAGACTATTTGGAATATCTTTTCTAAATGAATTTTAAACTACAGAGAAATAAGCATTAGCATTGACAACTGTTAACTCTCTACTTCAGCTCAAAATATATCCACACAGTAGTGTCTCAAGTTTAGGAGTGTAGCAATAAGATTTTGATGTTTAGTGACAACATCACAAACCTAACAGTAAAAGCATGCCTCTGAATATATCAAATTTTGTCATGAATTTCCTTCAAATAATACACCCAATGTATTCTTTTCATATTCAGCATTTCATTAACACTCATTTAATATATAATTTTTAGACTTAGTTATTGGCATCAACCTATAGCACACTGGAATAGCTCTCTAGAGTGCATGCTATTACACAAGGTATAGGCTGAGCTAGTGGACAGTTCTGAGATTGAAATGAGAAAAAAATAAGCAGTTTGGGGATATTACCATATTGTAAAGGGATACAGATGGTTAATGAGGCTGCTAAGTCATCAAGTAAAGTGTAAATTATGATCAGCTCAGCTTACGAAGCCAGAGAAGTATATAAGGAATTTTAGGGAAAAAATGACTACAAGTGTGTAAAATTAATGAAGACATTTGTGTTTACATGGGTAGGACTCAGATGGATCAAACATGAAGTTATGCAGATCACTTTTATCTCTCAGTGAAACCAGTAAAATAAAATGGTTTATATTATCTCAGTACCTAAGTGGTATAAAGGAATAGCTTTCGCAGTTTGGCAGTTTGAACACACAAAAGAAAGTCCTGGCAATATGCGTCTGTAAAGATTACAGCCAGGAAAACCTTGATGGGACAGTTCAGTTCTGTAATGCATGAGATCACCACAAATCAGAATCGACTTGACAGCAATGGCTTTTGGTTTTTATTATCCCATGCACTGAGCAGTCATTCATTGCATACGTGGAGAAAAATATTGTTTAAGATGTTTAGCCCCACTCGAAAAAATGAAGAAAAAAAACTACTCTCCTCACATTCTTGGGTTTTGATATCTCAGGTTGAGCCTTCCTCATTGTCCCTATCTACCCAGTCCCTCCACCCCATACACACACACACCCAGTTGCTTCTTGTGCTATGACTCCAGCACCTCATTAGGTCCATCCCCAGCACGAATGTTCTCCTCATTCCATTTCAGATTTTACACCCTGTGTTATAGAGTGAATTTTGAGTATGTTTGTGTGTGTACACATATGTTATAGGTTGAATTGTGTCCCCCCAAAATATCAGTCAACATAGCTGGGCTGTGAGTCCCAGTATCGTGTGATCGTCCGCCACTATGTGATTTTCCTATGTGTTTATAAATCCTATCACTATGATGAAATGAGATGGATTAGTGGCAGTTATATTGATGAGATATATAAAATTAGATAGTATCTTAAGTCAATCTCTTTGAGATATAAAAGAGAGAAGTGAGCAGAGAAACAGGGGGATTTCATACCACTAAGAAAGCAGTGCTGGGAGCAGAGTATGTCCTTTGGACTTGAGGTTCCTGCACTGAGATGCTCCCAGACCAAGGGAGACTGATGACAAGGACCTTCCTCCAGAGCTGACAGAGAGACAAAGCCTTCTCCTGGAGCTGGAACCCTGAATTCAGACTTCTAGCCTACTGGACTGTGAGAGAATAAACTTCTCTTTGTTAAAGCCATTCACCTGTGAAATTTCTGTTATAGCAGCACTAGATGATGACTAAGACAACATATTTATTGGCTGTATTCTGTAACTCTGTACAGGAGAGAGTCTGGTAACCATGACACATCAACAATAATGATTATGCCTAGTGCCCAGATCTTAGCTTCTAAATAGCATCCCCCACCAAAAGGAAGCAATGTTCCTGGGAGAAATGGTTAATTCCATGGTTGGAGTAGGGAAAATACAAGATAGACCTAGAACACCTTGTTCCACAAGGTAAAGAGATACTTAAAAAAAGATGACATAGAAGTCCACTTGGAGGGGCTTCCACTGGCCAAACTGGAAACAATTTGAGGAACAAGATAAATAACGATAGAAATGGGCCACTACACACTGAACACAATAAAAAAAAATGAGTCCATATAGATACACTAAGGAGGAATAAATAAATGAAACATCTTGATAACAACAGGGTATATACATAGTATGAAAGCACCCACCTCAGTACTTATTAATTACAATGGCAAAATGTGTAACTTTAAAATGTAAATGTTTGTCAGACCCATTCTTAACACACTGATCAAAATGAAAGTCTTCAGTAATGGTTCAATTTGAATCATGTGTTACCTAATAGGATTAAAAACAAACACAGCATCACTTTGATGACATTCATATCAAAGGTGCCTAACATGCATCTAATCATGAGGAAACATTAGACAAAACCAAATGGAATGAACCTACAATTAAGTGGCAATCCATCAAAAAGCAGCAAGGTCATGAAAGCCTCAGGCAAAGCTTCACATGGAGAAACCGAGATGGAAGTTGGCACAGCTCTGCTAAGGAGATTTTGTCAGCTGCTTGCAGCCTACACTTATTGGGAACTCAAAATTTGGGCTCTTGCAATGGGGGAAGGGGACAACAGTTGATTTTCTACCCCCCAAATAGAGATAATGAGATAAACCCAAAGCCTTTCTCAAGAGCTGCGCTTTAAGAGCTGTCAGACTGAGACTCAGACCAGCAGCATTCTTCCCACTAAAACTTAGTGTTTAGATGGCCACACATAAGTTTCCATTAAATTGAGAAAGAGGAGCATAAGCCTAGCAAAGGGAACAATAAATAAATGAGAAACCTGATGCTTAACAACTGTATCTAGATGAGAATTTTCGCTTTAGTGAGTTGCACTTGGAACTGACAGGGAATAGTGCAGAAATTTACTGTTTGTGAGGTAAACATACTCTAAAAGAGAGGAAAAATATCACCTCCAAATCTTGGAACTCTTCAACTCCTAAGGAAACTTGTAATCTCTGGGTCTCCAACTTCCACACAAGGAAGCAGGATGTAAAAGCTGTGTAACTATGGATGAGAATACTCATTCCAATGCCATTTGATGCAAGCTTGGAGGATAAAAATTAGGGAGCAATCTCCCAGATGACAAAGCCAGAGACCACAAAGGACAATGGACAGGTTGGTTGGTTCGTTTTCTAAAATATAACAATAAAAATAATTTAAAAAAGAAGAAGAAACCTTTATATCATCTGGGAGTTTTCCTAATTCTTGACTGTTGTTGATTGAATTATGTCCCCCAAAAATATGTGTTGTAAATTCTACAATACCTGTGGTTATAATTCCATTTGGGAATAGGGTTTTCTTTGTTATGTTAATGAGGCAGTTTTTTTATTAGTGTAGGATGCAGAACAGAATGTGGAAATTACCAAACAATATCATTAATATCACACACAAGTAAAATTTTACTGAAGATAATTCAAAAACAGTTGTAGCAGTACATTGCAGAGAACAACCAAAAATCCAAGCTGGATTCAGAAGAGGATGTGGAATGAGGGATATCACTGTGATGTCAGGTGGATCTTGACTGAAAGCAGAGAGCACCAGAAAGATGCTTACCTATATTTTATTGACTATGCAAAGGCGTTTGACTGTGTGGATCATAACAAATTATGGATAACATTGGAAAGAATGGGAATTTAAGAACACTTAATTGTGCTCATGTGGAAACTGTACATAGAACAAGAGGCAGTCATTCAAACAGAACAAGCGATACTGTGTGTTTTAAAATCAGGAAAAGCATGCATCAGGGTTGTATCCTTTCACCATGCTTATTCAATCCATAATGCTGAACAAATAATTTGAGAAGCTGGACTGTATGAAGAAGAATGCAACATCAGGATTGGAGGAAGACTCATTAACAACCTGCATTATACAGATGACACCACCTTGCTTGCTGAAAGTAAAAAGGACTTGAAGTACTTATTGATGAAGATCAAAGACCACAGCTTTCAGTATGGATTACACCTCAACATAAAGAAAAAAAAATCTTCACAAGTGGACGAATAGACAACATCTTGATAAATGAAGAAAAAATTGAAGTTGTCAAGGATTTCATTTTACTTTGCTCCACATCAATGCCCATGGAAGCAGCGGTCAAGAAATCAAATGACATATTGCATTGGGCAAGCCTGCTTCAAAAGACCTGTTTAAAGTATTGAAAAGCAAAGATGTCATGTCGAGGGCTAAGGTGCACCTGATCCAAGCCATGGTATTTTCAGTCACCTCATATGCCCGTGAAAACTGGACAATGAATGAGGAAAACTGAAGAAGAACTGATGCCTTTGAATTATGGTGTCGGTGAAGAATATTGAATATACCATGGACTGCCAGAAGGATGAACAAATCTGTCTTGGAAGAAGTACAGCTACAATGATCCTTAGATGCGAGAATGGCAAGACTTCATCTTATATACTTTGGATATGTTATCAGGAGGGATCAGTTCCTTGAAGAAGAGCATCATGCTTGGTAAGGTAGAGGGTCAGCGAAAAAGAGGAAAATCCTCAACAAGATAGATTGACACCGTGGCTGCAACAATGGGCTCAAACATAGCAGCAATTGTGAGGATGGCACAGGACCTGGTATTGTTTCGTTCTGTTGTACTTATGGTTTCTATGAGTCAGAACTCACTCGAAGGCACATAACGACATCGTTAGTGTACGTTATATCTTAAGTCAATCTCTTTTGAGATATAAAAGAGCAGATGAAGCAAACAGCAAAGGCAAAACAAAACTGATGGCAGGTTTTTTTCCAAATAAAAAAATGCCATTTAAATTCACCAAATATCTGCTACATCCTCTATGACTCATATTTAGAAATGAACTCTAGAAATAAAATAGGAGGTAATAGTTGATGATCATGGATATCTAATACAGGGTGTTTCAAAATCATTGTTTGTCCTTTTATTTGATGTGTTTTTGGCCCCTGATGACGCAGTTGTTTAAAACTCTTTTATTGCATATATTTTGTGTTCTGGGAATTGTGCTAAGTGTTAGAGATATAAAGATGAAAAAGATACTGTCCTCATTTCAGAAGAGTTTATCGTCCAGTGGGATCAATTATATTTAAAGAAAAGTACGTTAAACAAGACATTGGGACTTTGAGTATGTTAATACTTTGAATTGATTATTTATTGATCCTTTCCTAAACATTAATTATATTATTTCTTTATAAACATTAAGTGTATTATTTCTTTATATTTTATAACATTAAAGTTAGAATCCACATTGACATTGTTTTTTTTTTTAATTCTCAGTTATATACTCATTCAACATTATTGTGTCCTTTATATTTTAGGCACTTCAGAGGCAGAGATAGATAAGATATATTCAAATGATAAGAGCTTGAAAAAAAAAAACCATTAATTGAAATCTGATTCCACAGATAGCAATTAAGGCACGAAATTCAATGTAAATAATTCACTATAGACAGTAACGATGAAGTGCAAAAAAATCGGGTCTACTTCTCTCAGTAATAAGTTTTTCTAAATATTGAGTTCATGATATTGCAACATCATGTTATCTTCATTTAAATTTATTCAGATACTTGATAGAATTTTATAATATGAAACACTCCATCTTTTTAACACTCAATATAAACAAATTTAAGATTAATGAACAAAAATCCTACTAAAATTTGTTAGGATGTCATATAGCTCATCCATTAAAGTGATGAAATTAAAACAAGGAAACTAGCACATAGCCAAAAGAAAAGGAAAAAAAGAAAAACAGTTAAAATGGTTAAAGACAGAAAAAGACAACTTAACAAAATTAAAATTACAAATATGCTTTCAAGATTATGCAAATATAATAACAATCAAAAAACCGTGAACAAAAATAGAAAAGTGAGCTTACCAAACAATGAGTGATAGCACTCTTTGTGAATATGTAGTAAAACAGGCCCTTTCATGCAAGGTTTTTGGGGTAATTAATGGATACAACTATTCTGGGGGACAATTTGTCAAGACGGGTAAAAATACTTCAAGTTGCATAAATCTGAAGACCAGTGATTCTATTTTTATGGACTTTTCTTAAAAATAAATATGTTCAAAGATACAGAGACAAGAATATTCATCAAAGTGCTATTGTATTCATATTTTATTCCTACTGCGTAAAACTCATGTTGTTAAAAATCAGAAAAAAGAATAATAATCATTTAGAGGAATCTGCATAGAGAGTACAATCATGGATATTTTTGTCTACATTTAAATAGTATATGCAGTCCTTAACAAAATTGGATTTTATACGCACACAAATATACATGCATGAATATTGGATCCACACAGCTATAACAGAAAAAAAAACCTAAATAACAGTAAATAATTGCACAAATAAATCATGGTGCATTTATAAAGATGTGCTGGGAGAGCTTATCTCACTAGTTCTTCTCATAATGGACTTTTTTTTTTTTTTAAGCAATTTTGTATTTTTCACACATTCTCCATAACGAAACCAAATCCGCTGCTGTCAATTCCAATATATTCTAGTGTGGTTATATATTCAGTTTTTTTTTTTTTTCAGGAAAAATATTGCATGTTATTGTAAATTATAATTTAACGTAGCAATGAACTCACTTAAGCACCCCGAAAGCCTTCCCTGCTTATCTCACACCTCCACACCATACTATTTAGAGACATAATTACATTAAGCATATTAGATGCCAAAGAATTTTGTATAAATATGTTTTTTATGTTAACACTTAAGACATGTAAATTGAGCCTTTCTGTCAGGCTGAACTTCTATAATCCTTTCAAAGATTTATTTTTTAGAATTCATAATGATAAGAGGGTTGGAAATGGAAGAAAACATAAATATATCTTTTCCTTTATAGAGACAAAAAATATATATGACTATTTTATGCCATTTTATGAGTAAAGCAATTAGACTACAACCTCCTTTATTCATCAGACAATTTTGTTTTTCTCTTAAACGTTTAAAATAGAACCTGACTTATTAAGCTTAATACATATTTATCCACTGAATAAGTAAATCAAAAAAGCTCTTTTATTTTTCAAAAAAATCAACATTTTACCTCAGGAGCAAGATTTAACTTTGTATGCTTGACCATTGAAATGGTTTACTTTGTAATTTTGTAAACAATTTTTGAAAACAGATTGTTTTGGTTTTATCAAGAACAATTCCTGAAATATTATTTTTTGTTTTGCTCATTACTTAAAACCTTAGAACTACATCTCTTGAAAGAAAACACAGAAGAAATATGTGTTTATATTATGAACATTTGAATGTGGACCTCAAGATCAATAAACTCTTCAAAAAGAAAAATCAGAAAGGCCAAAAAAAAAAAAAAAGAGAGAAAGAAAAATAATATATAATACAACTAAGACATGAAAATTCTAAAAAATTGCTTAGAATGTACAAAGTACTATGATAAGTGCTTTAAGTACACAGCTCTGTGTTTACTAAACTATGGGTTATAATTTCTTAGGAAGATGGAAGGAATACACAGAGTCATTATACCAAAAAGAATTAGTCGATGTTCAACCATTTCAAGCGGTAGCATATGATCAGGAACCAATGGCACTGAAGGAAGAAGTCCAAGCTGCTCTGAAGGCATTGGCGAAAAACAAGGCTCCTGGAATTGATGGAATATCAACTGAGATGTTTTAACAAACAAATGCAGTGCTGGAGGTGCTCACTCATCTCTGCCAAGAAATATGGAGACAGCTTCCTGGCCAACTGACTGGAAGAGACCCACATTTATGCCTATTCACAAGAAAGGTGATCCAACCAAATGTGGAAATTATAGAACAATATTGTTAATGTTACATGCAAGGAAAATTCTACTGAAGATCATTCAAAAATGGCTGCAGCAGTATATCGACAGGGAATTGCCAGAAATTCAGGCTGGTTTCAGAAGAGGACGTGGAATCAGGGATATCATTGCTGATGTCAGATGGATCCCGGCTGAAAGCAGAGAATACCAGAAGGGTGTTTACCTGTGTTTTATTGACTATGCAAAGGCATTTGACTGTGTGGATCATAACAAATTATGGATAACATTGCAAAGAATGGGAATTCCAGAACAATTGTGCTCATGAAGAACCTTTACATAGATCAAAAGGCGGTTGTTTGTATAGAACAAGGGGATACCGATTGGTTTAAAGTCAGGAAAGGTGTGCGTCAGGGTTGTATTCTCTTACCATGTCTGTTCAATCTGTATGCTGAGCAAATAATCTGAGAAGCATCAGGATTGGAGGAAGACTCATTAACAACCTGCATTATGCAGATGACACAACCTTGCTTGCTGAAAGTGAGGAGGACTTGAAGCACTTACTAATGAAGATCAAAGACCACAGCCTTCAGTATGGATCGCACCTCAACATAATGAAAACAAAAATCCTCACAACTGGACAAATGAGCAGCATCATGATAAATGGAGAAAAGATTGAAGCTGTCAAAGATTTTATTTTACTTGGATCCACAATCAACAGCCATGGAAGCAGCAGTCAAGAAATCAAAAGACGTATTGTTTTGGGTAAATCTGCTGCAAAGGACCTCTTTAAAGAGTTGAAGAGCAAAGACATCACCTTGAAGACTAAGGTGTGCCTGACCCAAGCCACAGTATTTTCAATCGCATCATATGCATGTGAAAGCTGGACAATGAATAAGGAAGACTGAAGAAGGATTGATGCCTTTGAATTGTGGTATTGGCAAAGATTATGGAATATACCATATACTGCCAAAAGAACGAACAAATCTGCCTTAGAAGAAATACAATCAGAATGCTCCTTAGAAGCAAGGATGGCGAGACTGCGTCTTACATACTTTGGACATGTTGTCAGGAGGGATCAGTCCCTGGAGAAGGACATCATGCTTGGCGGAGTACAGGGTCAGCAGAAAAAAGGAAGACCCTGAACAAGGTAGATTGACACAGTGGCTGCAGCAATGAGCTCAAGCATAACAACGATTGTAAGGATGGCTCAGGACCAGGCAGTGTTCTGCTCTGTTGTGCCTAGGGCCGCTATGAGTCGGAACTGAATCAATGGCACCTAACAACGACAACAACCGTAGAATACACATAATATGTCAGAAACCACATTTTTACAACAAAATAAAATGGAATAGAATGAATATTTCTGAGTTTATTACTTCTAGTACGGTTAAATATTATTCTGTGAAACTTTTATTCCAATTTTATGTCTCTTTTTCTGTGTATGTGTATACATTGGTCTTGATGTAATACACTTCATACAGTAGGGCATGGGCAAAAAATATTTGAAAGTCATTGATTATCAAATCAACTATGTATAAAGTACAGTTATCACTGCAATTTGCAGAAGAAAAACTGAGTTTCAGTTTTGATAGGTTTGCCAGGTTTATACATTTAGTAGGTGGCAGAGTTAAGATTTGAACCAGCAATTCTGAGCACATTAGAGCTCCATGATGTAGATTCTTCTCTCTTTTTTCACATTTTGGCTGCTTCACAAATTTTCTGGTACTTCTCTCTCTCTCTACACTTTATAATCCCAAACAATTCTTCTATACCTATTTCTGGCAGTCACCATCTTTCACAGAAAATAAACTATAAAATACTTCCAAGACAAGTATAATCTCTATGATCAATTTGGAAATCCCTGTCTGTGTGAAAAATTTGCAATCATCCCTTCGAAAATTTTGTGAACTTCTGGAATATGTCAATGATCGCCTCTTCTTCCAAGTTTTCAAAAGAATCATATCAGCACAGATAACTCCTCTGTGTTTTACACACACACACTCACATGTGCGTACATACAAATCCACCTAAGACATCTGCTTAACACAGTACAGATTCTAGATGTTATGAAGAGCAAAAGAAATATGTGTTAAAGTACAACAAATGCATTATAAATGTATTACCAAGACTCTAAGAAGTTATAAGAGAAACACCCAAGAAAAATTAAAAAAAAAAAAAGAACAACTTACAAGTTTCTAGAAACTAGAAGCTAAGTTGAGAAGCCTTGGTGGCAAAGTGGTTAAGCACTTGGCTACTAATCAGAAGGTCAGCAGTTTGAACCCACCAGCCACTCCATAGGAGAAAGATGTGAATAGTTTTCTTCCATAAAGATCACAGCCTGGGAAACCGTACCATACGGTGTTATTGGTTGCTTTTACATGGCCTTTCTCGCCATGGTTTTGTAACTCCCACCAAATGACTGGATGGAAATGAAGTGCTCGTGGCCCACCAAGGGGATTGGATAACTTGCTAACAATGCAAATTATGTGCATGGTACCTTTTTGGGGGTGGTACCATGCAAATAAAGTGTACGGAACCCTAACAAGAATATTGGTCAGTTTTGCCATCCTGCTACACTTAAAATGAGCCATCCCAGAGGCAGATGGAGAGACCTCAGTACCACCTAGAAGAGACAGGAGTGGAGGGTGTCCTTTGGGCCTGGGGTCCTTGCACTGCGAACCTCCTAGACCCAGGACACAGAGAGAGCTGTAACACCAAGAAGCAGTGGCAGAAGAGCAATAGCAGCAGAACCAGGAGACTGGCATGAGACCGTGTGGTAGGCTTCCCAGCACACAGAGTAAGGCAGTTACAGTGGGTGCAACCCACAGAGCAAAAGAGCAGAGCACCTTCAAGCAGAAAGCTTTCTGGTGGAATGGGGTGCCCCCGGGCTAAAGAGCATTGAAAAGTTAGAAGAGTTAGAGGAGGTCACACGCTGTCCTTATGCCATTTTTACAGGGGCAGTTCTACTCTGTCCTACAGGGTTACCACGAGGAGGAATCAAATCGACAGCAGACAACAACAACAGAAACAAAGTCAGGAAGATTGGTGAAAGCAGAAGATGGAAGTGTCCAACCTAGGAAACTAGACCTAGGAAGCTAGAATTTGGGGTGTAACATCATGCAAGGACAAAAGACAGCTAATATTTCACAGAAATTGTCAAATTCAAGGCTAGTAAACATACAAACAGTGTTCTATCCCAGTAGTCATTTAAGATTTTTATTTTTCATACAGAAAATGCAAGTCATTCAAATGACTTTTTGAGTTATAGCTGACACGCAACAAACTGGGTGTATTTAAAGTGTAGCATTTGATAAGTTTGATGTATGAGTACATCTGTGAAACCATCACCACAATCAAGATAATGAACCTTTTCATCATCTGCAATAAGTTCCTTATGCTCCTTTGAAATCCCTCCATTTGGCCAGCTGCTTCTTGCCCACTTCTCCACCTCCAAACTCTCTACTCCAATCCTCTAACAACCATTCATCTGCTATATGTCATTATAGATTAATTTTGCACTTCCTAAAATTTTATATACATGAATTATACAGTTTCTAATAAAAATTTTGTCCTTGTCCACAGACAAGTCTGGCAATTTTTTAATTTTTTCACTGGGAATTAAAAAAAAAAAAAGCATGAACATCTTGACAGTCGTTTTGGTATTATCTTGTCAAGTTGAGGTTGTAAACAATCTATAATGTGTAAAACCTGATATATACTCCAGAGATGTAATAGCTACAAGTATCTCCATAGCAATTCTGTTTATAATACGAAAACATTAGATACAATTTGTTTCCATCAGTGAGGAAATGATAAATAAATCACATGTTTATATAAAAAAAAAACATTAATGAAATACAGTCACATGCATCAAAATGGTTAGATCTCATATTCAAAGAAGAAAATACTAAATATAAAAAGCAAAATATACAAAACTAAACAATAATATGTTGATATAATATGTAGAATTGTAATAAATCTAATACCACAAAATTAGAATAAAAAAATTCTTACGAGTGGTTTTCCGTGGATGAAAAGAAAAGGGTTAACATTTTGAAAATGGTATGTTGTTCTTGCCAACTGCTCATAATTAAGAAACAATTACTTTTTCCAATTTATTTGGAGCCCTGGTAGAGCAGTGGTTAAGAGGGTTAAGAGATAAACTGCTAGCCGAAAGGTTGATAGTTCGAATCTACCAGGCACACCTTGGAAACCCTACAGGGGTTGCTGTGAGTTGGAATCAACTCGATGGCAGTGGGTCAATAGGTTATAGCTATTTACATATTTTCAATAAGAAATTCCCCTTCTTTTTACAAGAATATAATGTGACACATTACTTTAGCAACTAAGAACATACCTGGAGTGCTATATTTGAGAATAGTATTTTATCTGCAATGACACTTTCATCATTAAAGTTTATACTTCATGTGTGGAATCCACGCCCACAAAGCCCTCCCAGAAACTGGCCTGGTTCCTGTTCTTCGACTTGCAAGGTGCCTGCCAGTAGGTTAGGAAATTTGGTAGATTTTGGACATGGGGCACTCCAAGAGAAGAATGCATCCAAATTTGTGGTTGTGAATGAATAACCAGGCTTTAACCATGGTTCAACCACCTTTCAGTCATTATTTAGAGCTTTTTCAGTTTCTAAATTGTGAAGGATAAAAATGTCTTGGGTCATCAGACTTTAACATGAAGGCCTTGAAAATAACATCATTCAGTGGCAACTCAGCAATAACTTACCAATCAGGAATGTCAGCGATTTCAAAAGTATGCTTGTGATTTTCTTGATCTCACGATTGTTTTCCAGTACAGTGGAAATGGAGTATGAAGGCAATATCTCAAGTGGGACTTTCAGAGCTGTCAATTATAATTGTCAAAATGTTAAAAAGATAATGCTCCAACAAACAGAAAGCATATGTCAAAATTTCATTACTTAATAAGAGAACCACCAAGATGCAAAGCTAGTTTAAATGACTAAAGAAAACTGACATTTTATAAAGTCAGTGCAAAAATCTTCTAGAGAGAAAAACACCACACTTTATCAATTTTACAGAATTATAAAATGTTCAAGCCCCAAGGACTTCAGCAAAGTTTCATTTATCAAAAGAATGAACTGACCTCAGGTGGCTTTCTTAGAAAATACTCTAGCATGGTCTTTAAAGACTACATAATCGTTTTGTACCTTATTTTCAAATTTTGAATAATTGTATTATATACAAATGGATATTTTACTATAACAAAATATTCACATATATTTGCGTATACAAATACACACACATAGACACGGTGTAAAAACCCACCGCCATCGAGTCAATTCTGACTCGTAGCGACCCTGTAGGACAGAGTAGAACTGTCCCACAGAGTTTCCAAGGAGCACCTGGCAGATTTGAACTTCCGACCCTTTGGTTAGCAGCCGTAGCACTTAACCACTATGCCACCAGGGTTTCTAAAAATAAAATAAGAACCCATTAATTCATAACCCAAGTTAGGAATTAGGAATGGCAAAATAAAAGTATTTTTGAAGTCCTTTTATGTGAATCATTGATTCCAGCTCTCTTCCTCTTCTACTGATGTGTAACAAGTCAGACTTTGCAGCTTAAACTAAGAGAGATTTACAAACTCACAGTTTCCATGGGTCAGGGGTCCAGCTGTGTCTTGGCTGAGTTCTCTGCTCTAAGTTCCATGAAACTGTATATACGGTAGGCTAGAGCATGTTGTGTATACAGTAGGCTAGAGCATGTTGCTCCTGTTGAGAATGTTTTGGTCACTGAACACTTAGATAAGGAGGAAATTGTCTAATTCAAGGATACTGAAGGCACTTAATGTTTAGGTCCTGAGCAGGATTGAAAGGTAAATTTATACACCTATTAAGGTTTTTGTGAAGAGCTGCCTCTAAAGATGTTGCCATAGCTGCTGAGCAGTTCTACCGTGTAAGCCATTAAGATAATATGCCATGGACCATCCTAAAGTTGTGGAAATTTTGAAATATGTAGTAATATCTACTGTCTTTTCAGTGCTTGCTATATAGCAGACGCTGCACTCAGCACTTTAGATGTTATCTAATGTAACCTTCAATCCAGTTTTGTGAAGTGGTTACCATTCCTTTTTCACAAATGTTAAACTGAGGGTGAACAATTTTCAACAACTTTCCAGGGACCACACAGCAAATGTTGCTAACTGATTTGCAAAGCCAAGAATCCAAACCAGGCCTGTGTGTTGCCAAATCAGATACTCTCTGCCCTCTCCCCTAAATACTAAAAAAAAAAAAAAAAAAAAAAGTTGCCATCAAGTCAATTCCGACTCATGGCAACCCCATGTGTATCAGAGTAGAACTGTGCTCCATAAGATTTTCAATGGCTGTGATCTTTCTGAAGTAAATCACTAGGCTTTTCTTCCAAGACACCTCTGGGAGGATTCAAACCACCACCCTTTTAATTAGTAGCCCAATGCTTAGCCATTTGCTCTGCCCGGTGACTCCCAGGGACTTCCCTAAATACTTTGTTGTTGTGTTGTTAAGTGCCATCGAGTGAGTTCCAACTTATAGTGACTTTATAGGACAGAGTAAAACTGCCCGACAGGGTTTCCAAGGAGCAGCTGGTGGATTTGAACTGCTGACTTTTTGGTAAGCAGCTAATCTCTTAACCACTATGTCACCAGGGCTCCCCTAAATACTCAGTGTGACTTAATTCTTCATTTCCAGTGAAAACATTTTAGGTATACTTGGATGGCACAAACGGTTTCTGCTCAGCTACTAACCAAAATGTTGGTGGTTCGAACCCATCCAACAGTGCCATGGAAGAAAACCCCAGCAATTTGTGTTCTTAAAGAATATGGCCTAAAACCTCCTAAAGAGTTCAGTTCTACTCTGTAAGACATGGGGTTGCCATGGGTGGGAATCAACTCAATGACAATAGGTTAATGACCAGCTAATCAGCTAATGAGTTTAGATTTTGTTCAGTTTAAGTACACATTTGAAATTAACAAGTATCTTAAAATGAGTAGACAACAAAATTAGACAAGAAAAATACTTTCTTCTTGGAGTGCAATCAACCAAACATTTGGGTATATTTGAATACATATACATATATTTGGAATATATATGTATTTTTTAATATAGGCAGTTCTTTCTCCACTTGTGGAACAGAAGTAAAAATGATACTGGAAGTTAACAGACTTCCTGAAATTTACATAGAAAATTAGGGTCACCATCTTTTCCCATAATTTACTTATTGATTATTTGATATATACCTCATCGATTTTCTAAACAGATTTGAAGTGAGAAAATACAATCTAAAGATAAATGTAAGCAAACCTATAAAAGGTTAGTATATGAATTGCAGGATATGTCTTATTAATTTGCTAGTACTGGACCTCAGGAAACCCTGGTGGCATAGTGGTTAAGAGCTACGGCTATTAACCAAAAGGTTGGCAGTTTGAATCCATCAGGTGCTCCTTGAAAATCCTATGCGGCAGTTCTACTGTGTCCTGTAGGGTCACTAAGAGTCAGAAGTGACTCGACGGCAAAGGGTTTGGCTTTTTTGATTTTGGTTACTGGACCTCAGATTTGACTCTGAATACTTGATAAGCATAATCAATTGTAAACAACAGATCAATCGTAAGCAACCTATTTCTAAGTAGAACCCCTGGTGGCGCGGTGGTTAAGAGTTTAGGCTGCTAACCAAAATGTTGGCAGTTCAAATCCATCAGCTGTTCCTTGGAAACCCTATGGGGCAACTCTACTCTGAGCCAGAAATGACTCAACGGCAATAGGTTTGTTGTTGTTGTTGTTGTTGTTGTTTTTATAATGTGCTTACTGTTATGGAAACCCTGGTGGCTAGTGGTTAAGCGCTACGGCTGCTAACCAAAAGGTAGGCAGTTTGAGTCCATTAGGCGCTCCTTGGAAACTCTATGGGGCTGTTCTCCTATGGGTCGCTATGAGTCGAAACCGACTCAATGGCAATGGGTTTTTTACTTTTATAGCATGTCTATATAGTGCACATACAAGGAAGCATATATTTTGTGGAAATTTTTTTTTATAAACATTACTAACCTGAAATTAGATTCCAGTGGACAATATTAAGGATATTAAAATTGGCATGAGAAAGTAAAAAACAAATTTAAAAAACGTTTCTGGATATTCTAATATCCCAGTGAAGACTTAAATATTTGATTCAAAATTGCTAATATCTAATAGCACCTGGAGATGCTGTTAAAGAATATCATTATGTGAGGACTAAAATAATTGCTATTTTCCTAGTTGTTAAAATTTAAAAAATTGCTTTAAACAATTTCTATTGACAATAATTTAAAAATACCGTGAGAGTTTTTATACAATCATAACTTTACAAACATATCTGCTGCTTATATATTGTGAATTTGAAATTGTTTGATTTTTATTGGATTAAGAAAATTGAGTTTCTAAGAGGCCCCTAGGCATAATTCTGAGTTTTTCCTTTCAGTTATATGACTGTAGAGCTAGCTTTCAGTACTATTTTGCCTCACCACATAATCCTCTTAAGGGTCAAATACTTGTTATGCCATCATAATTTTTTTTTTTAATTTCTAGATAAATGCTATACTAAAGCAATACTAACAAGTTTAAAAAAAACTGTTCAATCTGTGAAAAGGAGAGATTGGGTAAATATTTGGGAGATTAGAATCACAGGCTTTGAGATTAACCTGAGAGAGAAGACCTTGAAAATAGTGTCTATAGCTTTCGATCATATTTGGAAATGGGTTGTAAATGCAAAGTGCCAAAGGGTGGCATATTAGACTCTCTTCTTCTACTTTGTTGTTGGTGGTTGCCGTGGAGTCCATTTCAACTCATGGTGACCCAAAGTGCACAGAGTAGAACTGTTCTATAGGATTTTCAAGGCTGTGATCTTTCAGAATCAGATAACCAGCCTCCTCTTCAGAGGTGCCTCTGGGTGGGTTTGAATCGCCAATCTTTCAGCTAATAGTCAAGTGCTTAACCATTTGTACCATCCAGGGACTCTCTTCTTCCACCAGGAGGTGGAATCGAGGTGGATTTTGAATAATGAATAGGAGTCATATAAAAAGAAAAATGAAGAGTGAATTGACTTCTACGAAATGTTTAGATGTTTAGTCTATGAGAAGTTTGAAAAGCAAATAACTAATTCTTTTGACTATTGTACAATAGTCAAATGCTTTCTTGGTGAGTAAGAGACTCCCCATTTGAACTATATGTGTTCTTCTTAACAGAAAGCCTGTTTAAAGCAAGACAACCAAATATAGAAAGGCGTTATTGATGATACTCTGAGAGAGCATAGTTATCATGTACCGCTGCAGGCCTGCAATATTTCCAGAGGGCTGCACAGAGAAATAAGAGTGATAATGAGTATATATGGTCTATTTGAAAATGTTGAAAGAAATTGGTATGTTTGAAATATTGGAGGGGGGGTATCTGATATTAGTTTAGTGTCAAAGATATATTCTGAATCATTGGATTTATTTTTAAAGTTATAGCCTACATGGAGATTAGGAACTTGGCAATATAAAGAAACGAATGACAAGAAAACGAACTATGATTTTCCTATTCACTTGAAAAAGAGGAAGAGCAAACAAGTTCCAGAAATTAAACCGTCCTTTCATCCACAATTTTTTAAACAATATTTTATTGTGTTTTAGGTGAAAGTTTACACAGGAAATAGGGTTGCTATGAGTCAGAATTGACTCGATGGCAATGAGTTTGGTTTGGAGTTTTTAACAATTTTTATACAAATTGCTCCATGCCATTGGTTCCAGTTTTTACAAATGTGTCAGCTTTCTCATTATTTGGTTTCGTTTGTTCTGTTACCATTGATCCAGTTTCCCTTCTCCTCCTTGCCTTCTCATCTCTGCTTTGGGTAACTGTTGATCGTTTGGAGCCCTGGTGGCACAGTGCTTAAAGCTCATCTGCTAAACAAAAGGTCAGCAGTTTGAATCTGCCATCTGCTCCTTGGAAACCCTACGGGACATTTCTACTCTGTCCTATAGAGTCGCTATGAGGTAGAATTGACATGATAGCAACGGGTTTAATGGGCTGATTGTTAGGTCTCATAGTTAATTGTTTAAGGGAGCACATTACTCATGGGTGATATTGTTTATTTTATAAGCCTATTATTTGTCTGAAAGGTGACCTGCAGAAATATCTTCAATTCCAAGTTCAAAGGGTATCTTAGGATGATAGTCTTGGTGGTTCCTCTAGTCTCTGTCTGTCTAGTAGGTCTAGACTTTTTTTAGGAATTTGAGTTTTGTTCTATATTTTTCTCCCACTCTGTCTGGGACCTTCTATTGTGCCCCTGGTCAGAGTGGTGCATAGTGGTATCTGGGCACCATCCAGTTCTGGTCTCAGGATAGAAGAGGTTGTGGTTTGTGTGGGCTATTAGTCCCGTAGACTAGTTACTTCTTTGAGCCTTTGATTTCCTTCATTCTGTTTTGCTCCGTGTGAGTAGAGACAAATAGTTGTATTTAGATGGTGGCTTGCAAGCTTTTAAGACCCCCAAACACTACACACCAAACTAGGATATAGAACATTACCTTCGTGAATTATGTTATGCCAACTGACTAAGTTGTCCCCCAAGACTGTGGTCCCGAACTCTTTGACCCAGTAAACCAATTCTGTGAGTTGTCTGGATATGTCTAGGGACCTTCCGTAACTGTGCCCCCTAGGTGGTTTGTTATGTATGCTAATATATATGCAGCATGCACAAACGTGTGTATACATTTGCCTACAGATACACCTATACATGCACATCCGTTTAGTTGCATATGCCTTCCTATACACATGTATGCATCCATATCTACTTAACTAACCACACATTTATTTTTTATTGTTTTGACTATTGTTGCAAAATTGGATATACTGCATTTATTGATATTGTCCCTTGTTCTCATGTACTTCTTAGTGTCTTTATTTACCTTGGTCAAGTTGTGCTGACTTCACTCAAATGAGGGATTCCCTTTAAAGTAACAATTGTCTACTATCTAGAAAGTGATTCCCTCTCCCTCTCCTTCTCATCCCTAGTAACCATCGAGGAACTTTGCTTTTCATGTGTATATCTAGTCTTGACTTTTTTATAATAGTGGAACTATACGATATTTGTCTTTTTGTGATTGAGTTATTTCACTCAGCTCGATGTTTTCCAGATTCATCCATGTTATGTTTTGTGGACTCCTCATTATTCTTTATAGTTGCATAGTATCCTATTGTACGTATGTACCACAATTTGTTTATCCATTCTTCCACTGGTGGGTGCTGAGGATGTTTCCATCTTTTTGCTATTGCGAATGATGCTGAAACAAACTTAGGTGTTCATATGTATATTCGTGTCACTGTTCTTATATCTCTAGGATATATACTTAGGAGTGTAATTGCTGGACCATAAGGTATTTCTATTTCTAGCTTTTTGAGGAAGCGCCATGCTGTTTTCCATAGTGGTTGTACCATTTTACAATCCCCCCAGCAATATATAAGAGTTCCAATCCCCCCATAATCTTGTCAGCATTTGTTTTCTGCAGGTGTGAGATGGTATCTCATTGTAGTTTTGATGTGCATCTCTAGTGGCTAATGATTGCAAGGATCTTCTCATGTATTTGTTGGCCTCCTGAATGTCCTCTTTGGTGAAGTGTCTGCTCATGTCCTTTGCTCAGTTTTTGACTGGATTTTTTGTGCTTTGGTTGTTGAGTTGTTGAAATTTTCTATATATTTTAGAGATTAGATTTTTCCCAGTCTGTAAGTTCTCTTTTTACTCTCTTGGTAAAATCTTTTAATGAGCATAAGTATTTAATTTTTAGGAGGTCACAGTTATCTAATTTACCTTCTGTCACATGTACATTCTTAGTTTTGTTTGATAGACTATGTATGGTGAAAATTAGGTCCTCTAGTTTTGACCGTATGTTATCTTCTAGGAACTTTAGAATTTTAGTTTTAACATTTAGGTCTTTGATCCATTTTAAGTTAGTTTTTGTGCATGGTGTGAGGTATGAACCCTGATTCATTTTTCTGCATCTGGATATCCAGTTTCACCAGACTGTTTCTTCCCCCTTGAATGGACTTTGACCCTTTGGCAAAGATCAGCTGCCCATAGAAGGATGATATATATCTGGGTTCTCAATTCTATTCTATTGATCTATATGCCTGTCATTGAATCAGTACCAGGTTGCTTTGATTACCATGGCTGTATAGTAAGTTTTGAGATCAGAAAGTGTGAGGCCTCCCACTTTGTTTTTCTTCAATATTGCCTTAGCTATTCAGGGCCTCCTTCCTTTCAATATAAAGTTGAAGATACGTTTTTCCATTTCATTAAAGAATGTTATTAGGATTTGAATCAGGATTGCATTATATCTATAGATCGCTTTTGGTAGTATTGACATTTGTGCAATGTTAAGTCTTCCAATTCATGAATATGGAATGTTTTTCCATTTATGTAGCTTTCTTTTAGTTTCTTGCAGTAGTGTTTTATAGTTTTCCTTGTATATAAGTCTTCCATGTCCCTGGTGAGGTTTATTCCTAGGTATTTTATCCTTTTGGGGGCTATTGCAAGTGATACGGATTTCTTTTTTAGAGTCCTCCTTATAGTAGAGGAAACCAACTGATTTTTGTGTGTCGATCTTATACCCTGACACTTTGCTGAATCCTTCTATTAGTTCCAGTAACTTTCTTGTGGAATCTCTGGGATTTTCTATGTATAGAATCATATCCTCTGCAAATAAGGATCACTTTACTTCTTCCTTTCCAGTTTGGATGCCCTTTATTTCCTTCTCTTGCCTTATTGCTCTAGCTAGAACTTCCAATACAGTATTGGATAAGAGTGATGATAAAAGGCATCTTTGTATCATTTCCATTCTCAAGGGGAATACTCTCAGTCTTTCTCCATTGAAAATAATGTTGGCTGTTCGTTTTGCATATATGCCCTTAATTATGTTGAGAAATTTCCCTTCTATTCCTATTTTGCTGAGCTTTTATCAGGAAAGTGTGTTGGATTTTATCAAATGCCTTTTCTGTGTTGATTGAGATGATCATGTGATTCATTTCCTTTCTTTTATTTATGTGGTGAATGACATTGCTTGATTTTTTAATGCTGAACCATCTTTGCACCCCTGGTATAAATCTCACATGATCATTATGTATTATTATTTTTTTGATATGCTGTTGAATTCTGTTGGCTAGAATTTTTCTGAGAATTTTTACGTTTATATTCATGAGGGGTATTGGTCTGTAATTTTCTTTTTTAGTGGTGTCTTTGTTTGGCTTTGTTATCAGGGTTATGCTAACATCATAGAATGAATTCGGGAGTATTCCTTCCTTTTGTATATTCCAGAATATTTGATTAGAATTGTAGTCGTCTATTCTCTGAATGTTTAGTAGAATTCTCCAGTGAAGCTGTCTTGGCCAGGGCTTTTTTTCTTGGGAGTTTGTTTAATGAAACCTTCAATTTCTTCTTTTGTTATGGGTCTGTTCAAATTTTCTACCTCTTTTTTTTTTTTTATTTGTGTTAGCTCAGATAGGTAGTGTGTTTCCAGAAATTTCTCCATTACTTCTAGATTTTCCAACTTGTTGGAGTACAGTTTTTTATAATATTTTATTATTATTATTTTTTTTAATCTCAGTTGGTTCTGTTGTAATATGACCCATCTTGTTTCTTATTTTGGTTGTTTGCATCTTCTCATTTTTTTCCTTTTTCAATTTGTCCAGTTTGTCAATTTTATTGATCCTCTCAAAGAACCAACTTCTAGTCTTATTGATTCTATTGTTTTTCTGCTTTGTATTTTATTTATTTCTGTTCTGATCTTTATTATATCCTTTTTTATGGTGACTGTGACCTTCTTTTGCTGTTCCTTTTCTATTTGTTTGAATTGTAGGGTTAAGCTGTTGATTTTGGCCTTTTCTTCTTTTTTGATATGTGTATTTATTGCAATAAATTCTCCTGTAAGCAGTTTTTGCTGTATCCCAAAGGTTTTGGTATGTTGTGTTTTCATTCTTGTTTGGTTCTAAATTTCTTTTTAATTTCTTCTATTATCCAATATTTAATTTTTCCCTTGTTCTTTCTGTAATTGATTTCTAGTTTTGTCGCATTTTGATCAGAGAAGGTCTTTTGTATTATTTAGATTTTTTTGAATTTATTGAGACTTCCTTTTTGGTCTGAAATATGGTCTATTCTGGAAAATGATCCTTGTGCATTGGAGAAGAATATGTACTGTGTTGCTGTTGGGTGGTGTGTTCTGTATATGTCTATGAGGTCTAGTTGGTTGATTGTGTTATTTAGATCTTCTGTATCTTTGTTGAGTTTCTTTCTAGTTGTTCTGTTCATCATTGAAAGTGGTGTGTTTAAGTCTCCTATTATTATTGTAGAACTATTTCTCTTTTCAATTCTGTAATTATTTCTTTTATGTATTTGGGAGCTCTATTATTGGATGTGTAAATATTTATTACAGTTATATCCTCTTGATTAATTGACCCTTTAATCATTATACAATGCCCTTCTTTGTCTCTTATAATGGATATTGGCTTAAGCCTATTTTATTCAGAGATTATTATTGCCACTCCTGCTCTGTATTTTGTTTTCTGTTTGCTTGATATGTTTTGATGCATTTTTGCCATCCTTTGATTTATGTCTTTGCATCTAAGGGGTGTCTCTTGTAGGCAGCATATTGATGGGTCATGCTTTTTTATCCATTCTGTCACTCTCTGTCTCTTGACTGGTACATTTAAACCATTTACATTCAGTGTGATTATCAGTAGGTACGAATTTACTGCTGCCATTTCATTCTGCATTTTTAATGATGTTAACTGTTTCTTTGTTCCACTTAATTTTCTGTGCTGAGTTCTTTTTGCTTATGGATTTTCTTTCTGTATCTTTCATTATTGTTGATTTTGTGTTTATTGAGTCTTTTTTAAATTTTCTTCTTTATTTTGGATAGTAGATTTGTTAATTTTCTTTGTGGTTATTCTGAAATTTAACTTTATCTTCCTAAGTTTAAAGCGGTCTGTCATATCCTGATATCCCCTTGACTTTCTCTCCATATGGAAGTTCTATAACTACATCATTTAATCCCTTTTTTTGTTTTGAAAAAGGCACTGTGGTTAAGGGCTCAGGCTGCTAACCAAAAGATTGGTAGTTGAAATCCACCAGCCACTCCTTGGGAACCCTATGAGGCAATTCTACTGTGCCCCATAGGGTCACTATGAGTCAGAATGAACCCAATGGCAAGAGTTTTTGGGAAACCCTGGTGGTATAGTGGTTAAGAGTTTGGCTGCTAACCAAAAGGACAGCAGTTTGAATCCAGCAGGGGCTGTTTGGAAAGTTTATGGGGCAGTTCTACTCTGTCCTGTATGGTTGCTATCAGCCAGAATCGACTTAATGGCAACGGGCTTGGTTTTTTGTTTTGTTTTGAAGTTGTCGTTGTTTACAGATTGACATTTCTGGTTACCTGTTTTTAGTTTTACAGCTTTATTTTACTTTTGTGAATTCTTTATTGGGTTGGTGTGTGCTTGATACTGTCATGTGTCTTAATCTCAGGCTGTTTGCCTGATGGTGTTGATTCTTTCACCAAAGGACTCCTTTTAATATTTCTTGTAATGTTGGTCTGGTTTTTACAAATACCCTTACTTTCTATTTTTCTGGGAATGTCCTAGTTTTACCATCATATTTGAAAGACAATTTTACTGAATATATGGTTCTTGGTTACAATTCTTTCCTTTTAGGGTTTCATATATGTCATCCCATTGCCTTCTTGCCTACATGGTTTCTGCCAGGAAATCGGTGCTTAGTATTATTGGTGCCCCCTTGTAGTGATACTTCATCTTTCACAAGCTGCTCACAGAATTCTTTGTCTTTGGTTTTGGAAAGTTTGATTATGATATACCTTGGTGACTTTGTTTTGAGGTTTACCCTGTACAGGGTTTGTTGAGATTCTTGAATGGAAACCTTCTCATCTTTCATGATATTAGGGAAGTTTTCTGCCAATAAATCTTCAAAAATTCTCTCTGTGTCCCTCTTCTGAAATTCCTATTCTTATGTATATTATTCCTCTTGATGATGTCCCATGTAGCTCTTAGGCATTCTTCATTTATCTTCATTCTTTTTTCAGACTGTTCCTCACACAAATTAGTATGGAGGGGTTTGTCCTCTATTTCACTGGTTCTTTCTTCCACTGATTCAGTTGTACCTCTATGTCCTTCCACTGAGTTATCTATTTCTGGTATTTTATTTTTAATCTGTATTTCTGGTTGTTTTGTATGGTTTCTAATTTTCTATTAATTTGTCGTTTTGTTTTTGTTTTGTTCTCCTGAATTCTTCTAGGGTATTGTCTGTGTTTTCCTTGATCCCTTTGAGGATTATATATATATAAAAAAAAATACATATATATATATATCTTTTGAATTCCTTATCAGGTAGTTCTATTACCATTTCTTCCTCAGGGAGGTTTTCTTCCCCTTTATTTTGCTCACTATATGATCCATCATATCCTGTTTCTTCATATGATTTGTTATTGTCTGCTGTATTCAAGGCATTAAAGTGTTAATTTATTTATATTAAATAAATTGTGGCAGGAGCACACACCAGCAATCACCAGGTGGTCAGGGAAGCTTGGGGTTGAGCAGAGAGGACAGAGCCTCTGGTAACAGGTCCAGTGGCACAACAGTGCTCACTATGGATTGCTGGGTGGGTGCGATGGTTCAGGGAGGGGGAAGAGTGGGTAGGAGCCTCTGTTTGTAGGTCCAACAGCATGGGCAGGCACATAGCTAATTGCAGGGTGGGGAGGAGGGGGGACTACCATTGGTCACCAGGAGAGTGGGATGGAGGGGAGAGGAACATACTCCCCCAGTCTCTAGCTTGGGCACTGGGGGACTCCCTGTAGAATGCAGCCAGCAATTAGGACCTGGTCTGGACCAAATGCAAGGAAGGTGGTTGTCCAAAGTCTGGAGGGGTGGATTTCTAGCTGTCACTCCAAGGATCCTCCACTCCACCCATGCCATGTGCCCAAATGATCAGGTAACACTGTTTGTGAGTACTCCTTTCCTTATTTTCTGGTTCCCTCTCTGCTGTACAGTCACCTTGATTCCTAGAGCTCTCTCCTGCCTTCCTGTACTTTCCCTCCTTAGATCCTGTTCATATTCTGCTCACCTTGCCTCACTCTGCATTTGTCTATGCAGTATCTCTGTCTGCTACTGGGAATTCCATGAGGCGGCCTTCCTGTGCTCCTCAACTGGGAATGCTGCTCACTTTGTCCCAGGATGGTCACTGCTGAGCCAGGCCAGCAGGCAGAGCAATTACACTCTGTCAATCTCCTTGCTTGCTCTTTTCATTTGGTTTCTCCTTCCCTTCAGTGTTCAATCTAAGTTTTCATCTTTCCATTTGCTGTTCTGGGCTCCCAGATTGTCATCTATATCTGTTTCACTTGGTTTCTCTGTTTTTTGCTATAGGTGGGTGGCATGGTGTGTGTGACTAAGCCACCATCTTGGGCCATCTCCTATTTTTTTTTTGGGCCATCTCCTATAGTTGTTTTTTCCTATTTTTGTTGTTTGTTCACTCTCAGTTCAACTGTAGCATCCACATCTCTAAACCTGTGTTGATTTTTATCCTTTATAATAGTGTATGAAATACTAATTCAGTAAAGATGTTACTCTTTGGAGGAGCTCAGTTAGATCTAAATGTTCCATAAATCTTTGCCCTTTAGGCATCCGTGTCTAACTTGTACCTGACACAAACATTTTAATTTTTAGAAGGGGATTAAAGGATGGAAAACTATACCATGCCTTCAAATTCTAAGCGCTTAATGAAATTCTTCAGTTTAGCTTGCACACTTTAAAATCTGATGGAATTTGAATCAATCTAACAAACTGGGAAGTACAAATCCAGTCATTTTATCATAAATAACTTTCAAATACGAATATTCTAGGGTAAACATTATTATTAGCTACTTTATTATTCCCTTTCAAAATGGATTTATTTTTAGCAAATATTAAAGGTGAAATAAAAGTTATACATGAAAATACCACAGAATCCTGAAGTGCAATTCAGAAACTACCACTTGGTGGCAAGATAATGCTGTTGTTAATGCACCTAAATGACCTAAATACTTGCTCTTTTGAGTTATAAGTCCTTGAGAAACTTGAAATATGTTTGTAAAGAGTCAGATTAAATTACTAATGCATATTTTTAAAGAGAATCATTTGCATGGTAACAATGACTCTTTGGTAAAATTCACATGTAGAATTCAATCAAAACAATGAGTTAATTTTTCTATTGGTTATCATTAATAAGATATCTAAAATGAAACATGAAAATAAGTAAGAAAATAATTATTCATTAGAGATATTTTATGACTGTGTTTCTTTGAAATTCCTAGCCCAAGGTACGGTGTCATAAAATGTTTTTCAGTTCTAACTTATTTGATTAAGCATAACTATTTGACCTGGTTTCATTCAACCTGGTGGTGTAGTAGTTAAGTGCTACAGCTGCTAACCAAAGGGTCAGCAGTTCGAATCCGCCATGCGATCCTTAGAAACTATATGGGGCAGTTCTACTCTGTCCTATAGGGTCGCTATGAGTCGGAATTTACTCGACAGCACTGGGTTTTTTTTTTTTTTTTTATTCGAACCAGTATTTATATTTTTCTCTTGGTGGAACTTTAGAAGAATGTCTTCCTATATTATTGAACTTCTGCCACCTTTTACAAGAATTCATGAAGCTTCTGGCAAAGCAAATGGATTCCTTACTTACCTCATCAGTGGAATGGTCTCACAGTATTATGCTTAGAAATGTACAAGATTTGCTTGATGAATCTGCATTTATTCTAAAACACAGAAGGAGCAATATAGTTTCCAAGGATCCTCTGTTTGAGGGGAGATACAATAACAATAATAAATGCCTCTTATATTTGTGAAGGAAATGAAAAGGGATAATTCGAAATAGGTTTGTGGGAATCAAATTATGCAGTTTTAGAGTACTAAAGATTTAATGATATTCTTGAGCAAAGGGGTTTGAATATAAATTAGTTAGTTGTTTTGTTGTCAAACAATTGACTGGTTTCGACCTACTTATTTAAGTTTTGCATAAGTAATCATTTTAGGGAATACAATATTTCAAGAAAAAGAGTAGTCTCTCCCTGGCATAGGAGAGATAAGGGTTTGGATTTTTGTATTTTGCTGTTATTTTGAGGCAGCATATTAGGGTAGTTAGAAAAGCGAGTCTTGGTATGAGGTTGCTTACTTTGAGCCTCTCCTCTACCATCTAGTGGCTGTGTAACCTTGGGCGGGTTACTTGATTTCACTTTGCCTCAGTTTCATCTATTGTAAAATGGAGGAAATAATAGTACCAACCTCATAGGGCTGTTGTGGGAATTAGATAAAATAATCCATTTAAAGGGATTAGCATAGTACCTCTCACATTGTAAACATATTTTCTCTAAGCATTCATGGATAAAATTTCTCTAAGATATTTAAACAGTGAGTGATTTGGAAGCTCAGGAAAGATGTTTCTACCAGATTTCCTTCTCCCAAGCCTTTCTGCAGTTTAGTAACAATTTTCAAGTAGGGTAAGATTACGGGGTCGTTTTGGTTGCTGACAAAAGATCAATTTTTCTTGCTCTCTCTGGCCTTTGGTGCTGTGCTTTGGCTGGCAATCTGAAATCAAAGAATGCCTGGAGGTGTCACATTTTCTGGGAAAATGCTGGAGCCCTGTAGTGTTAATGCTGACTATAGTTCCACGATGAGCTTTTCAACTTCTGTGCCACGCTCTTCAATGAGTATCTTCAGGGGCTGCCAACTTTTAAACTTTTTCTTTTTTCTCAGAGCATTTCAGTCTCTTAACATATTGTCAAAGCTGATAAAGTGAGCTATCACGACGTTTCTCAGGGTGCTGAAATGTTCTACTAGGTGGTTACTGTCATTGGCAAAAGGGCAACACTACATCTAAGCAGTGGACACTACCACAGAACTTATATAAATGTGTTTTACTAACTAGATCTTAGAAGGATGCTCCTTTTTCTTAGTTTTAGGTTGACTATTTGTTGATTTAATAATATAATTAGCTAAAAGTTCTATGGCAATGCATAAATCAATCACCTCAGAAAGTTGAGTTTAAATACAATAAAATAATATTTTTCATAGAAATATCTGGCATCTCAGGACTTCAAAGTTTGTTTTCATATGACTATAGATGTTTTTGATGTTTGTGAAATAAACTATTTTAAGAAATCTTTTTGGCAGTGTCGCCTCCTGCTACAAATAATAAGTGTCAACAAAGACTTGAGAGAATCAAAGCCTGCTAGTGTTTCTCCACTGTTATGGACTGAATTCTGTTCCCCAGAATGATATGTTGAAGTCCCAGCACTTACATCTGTGATGTGACCCTGGTTGGAAATAGGGTTTTTCTTTTGTATTTTAATAAGGTCATACCAAAGTGAGGAAGGGGATCCTACCTAATCTATTCTGAGTGACCTGTTTTAAAAAGGGAAAATAGACATGGATACCATGTGACAACTGAGATAGATGCATCTACAAACTCAGGAATGCCAAGGATTGCAGCTACTAGAAGTTGAAATAGACAAGGAAGTGCCTCCCCCGAGAGCCATGCCCTCCAAACAGACTCCTAGCCTTCTGAACTTTGAGAAATAAGTTTCTTTTCTTTAAATTCACCCACTTCATGGTACTTTACACTAGGTAGCTAAGACATCTATCAAGCATATTAGGAAAAGACACATGAGAATAGGTCACTGAGTAGTACTTTTGGGGACAAGAACAATACTTCTCCTTTCACCTATGTCTACTCGAAAAGCACAGATATGGCAACATCATGGTCATGCTTATCAGCTTGCTCTTGTAGTCAAAACATATGCCACAAGTTTATAACTATGTAAAAAAGAAGTCTAAGAGATTCAGTTTGGATTCTGGATGTAATAAAAAGTAGAAGTTGGAATAGAAAGGATCAAAATAATTGGTTAAAATTTTATGCTTCCTTATTGCATCTTGAGGTATATTTCTGTACTCTGGAGAAAGATGCCCACCAAGAAGTTATGCCTAACACAGTCAGCCTAAAGTTGTAGCACTCTTCCTTTCTCTTTCTACAAGGAATATAAAAAGGTCATCTATTTTCAGTGTTTACAATATAAAGAATAAAAATAAATACAGTTTCCCCATTAAAACAAAAGGGACAAAAATCCAAATCAGTTGAGAATACTTAAAACATACAAAACTATTGTATCGTATTGGGAAGTGAGTATATTTAGACAATACAGTAGGCTTTCTTATTGGCAGATGAGGGGGCTGGGGATACAAAAAGGTTGTTCCCATAGGAGATTTATAATTTCTTCTATTCAAATAGAGAGGGATTTGACATATTTGGGAGAACTAAATGGTACAGAAGATGACTGTGCAAGGTTTCTAGGGACATGAAATTTTCCCAGAAGGGGAGGTGAACTATTTATTTGGTACCTTATGCATCCCATTGGGTGTGAACCACTTAGTACAATTCAATTTGCCATTTAGACTCAGAATCTTTTACCTCTGGGTGGAATATCAACTTGTATCTTATCCAGTTTCAACAATGTTCCTACTCTGGTTCTCTAAAACCTAATTTATCCCACTCACTACTGTCACTTTTGACCACAATTATAAAATGCAATATCATTCTCCTCTGAATTCACTATTTACTTCCTATGACATTCACTAGTATTCGATTGTTTATTGCTACATCTCTTGTATGATTATCTTGAGTTCTTATTTAATTTATTTACGTTGTATAGGAGGAGAGTTTCTGACCACCTTGCCCCCTCTAAAAATGTAAGTACTTTGGAATTTGGTTGTATTTCCGGCCCTTCTCAGTTGCACATGGTTTAAGTTTCAATAGACTTGTTGATGACGCATTTGAGCTCCTAGTACAGTCCTAGTCTTAAATTACTCCTTCAGAATGCCCAAATATTTCATCTTTAATATATAAGGTTGTAGTAAATAAAGAACTAGTCCATAACCCATAATATATATTTTCTGTAGGTACAGAAAGTGAAGGATGTGCAGGTCTTTTGAGAAAGGCCTACTAGGGTGGAAGTAATTAGCCATGTGCTCCAGGGTCTCATTCTTACCATGCCAGTGCAAAAAATAAGTGAAGCTTCTTAACTCAGCTTGAATGCCAAATGGTTACGTCCAACTAAATTCTTAAAATCATGAAAGAATGATATATAGAGAATTTTATTACTATTATTAGGTGTCGAGTTGGTTCCAACTCACAGGGACCTAATATACAGCACAAAAAACACTCCCCACTCCTGCGCCATCCACACAATCTTTGCTATGCTTGAGCCTATCGTTGCAGCCACTGTGTCGATCCATTTCGTTAAGTGTCTTCCCTCTTTCATTGACCCTCTACTTTACCATGTATGATGTCCTTCTCCAGGGACTTGTCTCTCCAGATAACATGTCCAAAGTATATGAGACGAAGTCTCGCCATCTTTGCTTCTAAGAAGCATACTGGCTGCACTTCTTCTAAGACAGATTTATTCATTCTTCTTGCAGTCCATGGTATATTCAATATTCTTTGCCAACGCCATAATTAAAAGGCATCAATTCTTTGGTCTTCCTTATTCATTGTCCAACTTTCACATAATTATGAGACAATTGAAAATACCATTCCTTGGGTCAGATACACCTTAGTCCTCAAGGTGACATCTTTGCTCTTCAACACTTTAAAGAGGTCTTTTCAGTAGATTTTTCCAGTGCAATATATCCTTTGATTTCTTGACTGCTGCTTCCATGGGCATTGATTGTGGATCTAAGTAAAATGAAATCCTTGAGAACTCCAATCTTTTCTCCATTTATCATGATGTTGCTTATTGGACCAGTTGTGAGGTTTTGTTTGTTTGTTTTTATGTCGCGGTGTAATTCATACTGAAAGCTGTAGTCTTTGATCTTCATCAGTAAGTGCTTCAAGTCCTCTTTGCTTTCAGCAAGCAAGCTTGTGTTATCTGCATATCTCAGGTTGTGAACGAGTCTTCCTCCAATTCTGATGCCACGTTCTTCTTCTTATAGTCCAGCTTCTCATATCATTTGCTTAACATATAGATTGAATAAGTATAGTGAAAAGATACAACCCTTATGCACACCTTTCCTGATTTTAAACCCCAGAGTATCCCTTTGTTCTGTTCAAACGACTGCCTCTTAGACTATGTACAGGTCACCCACGAACATAATTAAGTGTTCGAAAATTCCCATTCTTTGCAATGTTATCCATAATTTATTATCATCCATACAGTTGAGTGCTTTGCACAGTCAATAAAACACAGGTAAACATCTTTCTGGTATTAGCTGCTTTCAGCTAAGATCCATCCGACATTAGCAACAATATCCCTTGTTCTACATCCTCTTCTGAATCCAACTTGAATTTCTGCGAGATCCCTGTCAAAGTACTGATGGAACTGTTTTTGTGCTATCTTTAGCAAAATTTTACCTGCGAGCGATATTAATGATATTGTTGAATAATTTCTGCATTCTGTTGAGTCGTCTTTCTTTGGAATGGGTATAAGTATTGATCTCTCCCAGTCAGTTGGCCAGATATCTATCTTCTAAATTTCTTGGTATAGACAAATGAGTGCTAACAGCCCTGAATCTGTTTTTTGAATAATCTCAGTTGGTGTTTTGCCAATTCCTGAAGCCTTATTTTTGGCCAGTGCCTTCAGTGCATCTTGGATCTCTTCCTTCAGTACCATTGGTTCTTGAAAATATGCTACTTCCTGAAATGGCTGAATGTCAACCCATTCTTTTTGGTACAGTGACTCTGTATTCTTTCATCTTCTTTTGGTGCTTCTGGCATTTTTCAATATTTTCTCCATTAAAAAAAAAAAAAACCCAGTGCCGTAGATTCCTTCAATATTGAAACTTCAGGCTTGAATTTTTTCTGCAGTTCTTTTGGCTTGAGAAATGCCAAGTGTGTTCTTCCCTTTTGGTTTTCTAACTCCAGGTCTTTGCACATTTCATTATAACACTTTACTTTGTCTTCTTGAGCTACCCTTTGAAATCTCCTGTTCAGCTCTTTTACTTCATCGTTTTTCTTAACTACTCTACTTTCAAGAGCAAGTTTCAGAGTCTCTTTTGATATCCATTTTAGTCTTTTCTTTCTTTCCTGTTTTTTTAATGAACTTTTGTTTTCTTCATATATGATGTCCTTGATGTCATCCACAAGTCATCTGGACTTTGGTCATTAGTGTTCAATGTATCAAATCTGTTCTTGAGATGCTCTCTAAATTCAGGAGGGATATACTCAAATTCATACTTTAGCTTTTGTAGCCTTGTTTTAATTTTCTTCAGCTTTATCTTGAACTTTTATAGGAGCAATTGATGGTCTGCTCTGCAGTTGGCCCTGGCCTTTTTCTGACTAATGATATTGAGCATTTCCATTGTCTCTTTCCACAGATGTAGTGGA